>NC_072795.1:73730000-74355000 GCF_028583425.1 Eublepharis macularius
TGCTTAGTTTGGCTGAAGGAATGGATTTTATTGAAAAACCACAAATTATTGGCTTTGGAAGGACATAAAATTTTTTTTGGATGACATGCATATTTGTGGTATGATAAGATTAAAATGGATGCTATGTTTTTGCATCATTTTGTGAGATGCAGTTTATTTAGAGTGTGGCAAAAATATAAAAGATATTTTGAGGAAGAGACTCCATTTTGGATTATACCAGTTGAAGTCGTAAACCCAAATGTGGAACACGGGGGAAAGGAGTGGATGACGTATAAAGAAATTTTAAGAGTGGAACAAAACACATATATTATGAAAACTAATGAAGATTTATCATTTCAGTATGATTGGTTTCAGTATAGACAAACTAAAGACTTATATGATGCAGATCGTAGGAAAGTAGGATTTAGGGTTAAAAATTCAGAGTTAGAGGAGTGTTCACTTCAAGAAGGGGAAAAGTTGGTATCTAAAATATATAAGATTTTGTTGAGATGGTATACAGAAGATGAGGTGGTTAAAGTTCAGATGGTTAAATGGGCAATAAATTGTAATAAAGATATTACGATGGAAGCTTGGGAACAATTGTGGAAAAATACAGTAAAAATTTCAACATATACCACTATAAAAGAAAATGTTTATAAAATGATTTACAGATGGTATCTTACACCAAAAAAGCTAGCTAATGGTAATAGCCAAATGTCAGATAAATGTTGGAAATGTAAGAAACATGAAGGTTCCTTCTATCATATGTGGTGGATGTGTGAAAAGGCAAAGCAGTTTGGGGGGAATATTGTGGATGTTATGTCAGATATTTTGCAAAAAAATGTTGTTAAAAACCCGGAACTGTTATTGTTATGTATGAACTTAGAAGAATTTGATAGTATGGACAGAACAATGGTGTTTTATATGGTGACAGCAGCTAGGATGTTATATGCACAACTTTGGAAGACACAAGAGATACCATCGGTGGAAGATTGGATCCAGAAGTTATTGAACATGGCAGAAATGGACAAATTAACAAGGAAACTTAAAGAACAAGATATAGAAGAATTTATTATGAACTGGGAGAAACTTAAGAACTATATGGAAAGAAAGGGGGACATGAAGGGGAAAATCTGATCTTTGGATAACTTGTAAAGGGGGAAGGTAGTTCTTTGCCAGTAGTTGAAATATTTAAGCAATAGATAATGATAGATAAGGGAGTTTTATTGTTAAATATAGTTTAATAGAAGAGATAGCAGATAGACTGCAATTAAATGGGGGGGTTGGGAAACTGTTGGAAGTCTACTATAAAAAGGGGGGGAATGGGTGGGGGAACCGAAAGGGGATGGATATGTTAATTGAATGTTATGAGTGATATATGTTAACCCATCCAATAAAAACTTTTTTTAAAAAAGAAAAGAAAAGAAAGAAAAGGAAAAAAAAGAAAAAAACCAGTGTTCCATGCAGATGGTTCCGGTGTTGGTTGTAAAAGATCTTTCTCTCCCTAAGAACTTGCAGACCCTTTACCAGCCAGAGGACGCAATGCTGAGCTGAAAGAGCTGAACTGCAGCTTCATATGAGCTACCAAGCAATGAGATATGGTAATGTACAATGCATGTGTGAATCAGTCTCATGTGAAGTACTTCAGTATTGTAATTGGTGCCTAGAAGATATATGAATTACTCAACTGAAAATTCCTGTGGCCCAGACATTTTACAATCTCATGTCCCTTGCTTTAAAAGCTCCACAACTCCACTGTGACTCTGATATATTGTTAACAAAATAATTGCCAGGTTTAAAGTGCTACCTTATCTTCTATTATTTCGTAACATAATATTACTTAGACATTGTATGCAAGTGTATAATCATGTCTACAAACCTTTCATTATATTCACTTGCCAATCCACTTCACCCTTGACTAAATCTTAGATACCTGCTTTAAAATGAAAGAAGCAACCATGGGACATATACATACATATGTATGTACATACGTGTGTGTGTGTGTAGATTGGCCAACTTTGAAAAATAGAGCAATGTGTTGGGTATGTTCAGCAGACACTAGATACTCAATTGCTTTTGAAACTTTTGCTAGTACTTCTTTTTGATACTGCACAGACCAAGCCTGCAGCTACCTGATGACCAGGACTATAATATAGAATGGGAGGCATGAAAACCAGAAAGGTGATCAGTGAGAATGATGCTCAACATCCTAACATTAATGTAATGCCAATCATGACAGTAGTATGCCTGAGAGGAGGCAACAGTGGAACTAGTCTCTTTCCCCATTCATAGCATCTAGGCCATGTCTAATAATTCCAGAGGTGTTGCTATGTAATAGTACAATCCTAAGCAAGTCACACCCTTCTAAGCCAACTGCACTCAATGAGTTTACAAGGGTGTAACCTTCATGAGGCTAGCACGGCTTGTCTGTGGTGTAAAAAATGAACAGGATTCTTTTGACACCTTAAAGATACCATCTCCCAAGAACTGGCTGAAGACTTAGGGTTTCTCAATCATTAGAGGCATTAACCAGCTTAGCAAAATTAGAGGGACTGCATTATCACCAACTGCATCAATTGTGATTCGTGAATGGTCTCTATACTTCCCTTGCATACATTCATATTTTACATACTTATGTCTCTGTTTTGCCCCTTGTTCTTGCTTTTTTAATAACATCATATTTATTAGTCTGCTTAGTGAGGACTTAATACATGCATCTGCTGAAGTGGACACAAGTCCAAAAAAGTTTGTGCTAGAATTTAAAAAGCTAGAATAAAAGCTTGTGAGTTTTTAAGATACAAGAAGACTCATGTTTATTCAGGTAAATCTGTGTGTCTCTAATTGCTTAAGCACCTATTTGCTGATATCACTTTCTGTTTAATTAAGATTTACTGAAATCTAACTAGTTCCTGGAATTTCTGGTTCTCATGCATTTTTAAACTGTTTAAATTCTTTTAACTTTGGAAAAATAAACATGTATGTCTTCAAGAGAGTGTTTATTTCCTGAAACATGACATTAGAAATTCAAGCAAAAGAATATGACTGATGGCAATAGACTTGCAGGGCTACAGTCATCATCCTCAAAGCCCCAGAGACTTTGGATCTAAACCAAATTAATTCCACAGGCTTCACACCTCAACCCATTTGTGAATCAGGGAGTCCATCCTCTGAAACTGGGCTGGACATATCAACAAACGGCATCAGCCTATGGGATTCCTGAACTGAGTTAAGTTGTATTGCATGAGTAGCATAGCTTTGTCTCTGATGCTGGAACAGAAAATATCAGTATTGCATCATAGCTGCACTTTGTTTGGAGCCCTGACATTTATTGTTTGCCAATATCCTGATATCATGTTTGAATCTGAAGGAGCATGTTGAAGTAAAATAACTGTAACACAATTTTCCTGACCTCTTCCGATCTGGCCCCTCATCTCCATTACCCTCCCTATCCCCAATCAGTGCTGAGGGTCAGGAGACCTTCTGGACAATAGCATGTGATGTAGCCTGCCAGGATGTGTAACCAGGGCAGAGACAATGGGCAGAAACAGCTTCCCTCACGATGTGTAAGCAGAAGCGCCTCCCACTCATTCAAAGGACGCTCTGAATCTAAGCAAATCACAGTTGTCCTCCCCAGTCTTTTGTCTCAGCATTTTAAAGTACAGGCTACAAAAGACTTTAAATGTCTGCCAGAATTGTAGTGGTACATTACTTGCTATTAACACTGCGTGTGTAAAGTGCTGTCAAGTTGCAGCCAACTTATGGTGACCACATAGGATTTTCAGGGCAAAAGAGAAACAAAGGTGGTTTGCCATTGCCCGCCTCATTGTAGTGACTCTGGACTTCCGTGGAGGTCTCTCATCCAAGGAGTGCCGGGGGGCAACACTGCTTAGCTTTTCAGATCTGACATCAGGCTAGCTTGGGCCACTCACGTCAGGGCTTTATTAATACAGAAACCATTTAAAATATAAGCATAGCTTATAAATTGTATCTTGTTTGGTAAACAATTTCATTTCCTTTTATTGTTCAGACCAGGGATAGTTTTCTGCAATATTTTTAAAGCAGGCAAAAGCTAATTTTCAAAAATTATTTCAAATCAATATATTTTAAGAGAGCAGAATTTAAACTTATAACAAAAAAATTCTAATCTGCGAAGTGAAACGTGTATGTATATCAGTGATGGCATACATACACACATACATAAATGTATAGTTGGCAAGAAGTTATAATTATATATTTATGATGATGTATAATTATGACCCCTTGTTGGATCAGACACTAACAAGAGACAACATGCAAAGCAGGCTAATAAAAGATATAGAATTTTGCCAGAAAAACTAGCCTGTCCTAGAAAAGGGATCAAACCCTTTAATCAGTGCACCTATAATCTCATTTGAGTTTCCCTTCAATATGCTGAGAGTTATGGGAAGGTACCTAGTTCAGTGGTAGAGCACACGCATTGCATTTAGAAGGTGCCAGGTTAAATAAACAGGTCGTATTTTGCTACATTTGGCTTGGTAAGCCATTAGTTACTGAGGTCCAAGCACTTTCCAAGCGCTTGCATGGTTGACTAAGACACTTGCAGCATTTCTTCTGTTAGCAGGTCAACTTTTTATGCATTCTTAACACCTGCTTCCACAGGATGGTCTGGGATTACTTTGCTTGTTCATTCAGTTTTAATGGCGGACCCAGATGAGTCCCCAAAACAAAGGAACAAAAGAGACTTTGCAGGAAGAATCAGAACTTTTGCTGAATGAGTTGTTTCTGAGTAAATATATAGCAGAATCTTGACCATAAGAGATGCTTTTTATGAGGAATATAGCATTATGTTAAGGTGAAGATATTTAAATCTGGAAACTGGTGCCATGAACAAACTAGACAGATCTTTCTGCAAAACTAAAAAATGTCCCAGGTTTACAGAAAAACCTGAAATCTAAAAAAAGAGAGAGCTGGGGCCCCCAAATGATAAAAGGAATGCTTGTACCATTAAGAAACAGATGCCCTGCATGGCCATTGCTGGGCAAGCACAACAGTATTCAAGTTTTGGTTTCTGTCAGGAAACCTTTTTCCTGGGCTGTTTTGGCCACTGGGGAAAATTGCTACCACACAACTTGCATGATTCAGCCAGGACCAGCTGCTTGCTACTGTTCAACAGCAGCCACCTCATACTTCACAGTAAGGAGTAGTGGTTAGAGTTCCAGACTTGGATCTGGGAGACCCAGGTTCAAATCTCCATTCTGCAGTGGAAGCTCACTGGATAACTTTAGACCAGTCACACACACTTAGCATAACCTGCCTCACAGGGTTGTGAGGACTGAATGTAGGAGACGAGAATGATGTAAGCTATTTTTGGACCCTTGAAGATGAGGGGAGAGATAAAAGGTAGGTTGGTGGGTGGGTAGAAAAGAGAAAAGAAAGGAGGGAAAGTTGAGAATACAGAAGTTGCCAGAAAGAGTGAAAGAGGGAATAGTGTGGGGAGGGGATTCCGGGGGAAATGAGCCCCTACCCCTGCATAACTGGGCCAGAGTTTTTCTGAAGAGAAGCTGCTAGGGTGAGGAAAAGAGGAAAAGCTAAAGACACGGGCGGGGGGCGGGGGAGAGAGAGAGTGTCAGAGAATAAAGGTAGGTAGGCTAGTATCTAGGAAGAAGAGAAAGAAGCAGGAAAAGGGGAGAAGCTATAGGCACTTTCAGGGAACAGAAAGAGGAAATTGTGAGGGAGAGTAAATAAGATGCACCCCACAAATCCTTGTGGGTCCACCATTTGTAAATTAAATAAACCTTATTAAATAAATAGGGTTGACAGCTCCAGGTTGGGAAATTCCTGGAGATTTTGGGAGGTGGAGCCTGGAGAGGGTGGGGTTTAGGGAGGGGAGGGAGCTCAGCAGGCTGTAATGCCAAAGAGGCCACCCTCCAAAGCAGCCATTTTATGCTGATGTCTGTCAGAATGGAATTGATGTCTGTCAGCTGGAGATCAGCTGTAATTCTGGGAGATCTCTAGCTACCACCTGGAGGCTGGCAACCCTACCTGTGCACTCAATGGTCCAATAATTCTGAACAGGATAATATATTGAAAATTAGTTTTAAACGAATTAAGCAAAAATTAACCTGTGCCCCAGATCCCTTCTAATACCTCACCAGTAAGGATGGTTTTAAATAGTTTCTTCTGCCTTCAAATTAGAATGAGAAACCATTTCCCAAAGGAAAGCAGTTCCTGGCTGGAAAATGTTGCCAGATTCTGTGGCCTATAATTGAACAAAGGTTTCATTTCCTCCCTTCAGGTTGAAAACTGGAGCTCATGACTGCTTTAGCTTCTGAGATGATGAGCACTGCACTGACAGCATCTTTTACACTTTGCCCTTTAGACTTGCTGTGAGCAGAGGCAGATGATAAGGTGGTTAAAACACACCTGAGCTCTATCAAGCCTTTTAGTTCTGCAGTTGCCAGTCCCAGGAACAAACCAAGCAGCTGTGAGTGAAGATGTCCCTCAAATTACCATCTCAGAGGCTGGCAAGGAACTGAGAGTTCTAGTCAACAAAAAACTATACACACACAAGTGTTATTTATTAGTGCTATTTATTCTTACTATCATTTAAACAGTGTCTAAAATTATTTAATACTGCTATAAAGAATAAACCATTGCAAATTCGCCATTAAATAGCTTTAAACAATTGCCTATGAAGATGGCCAATTACAAATCCAACATTATTATTTATTTATTGTATATGGAATAGTGTTTTAATGTTTATTTCTAATGTGTTTATTGTTTTTAAACTGTATGTTACAAATTGTAATGCTGTTATACCACCCTGAGCCCGTCTGACGGGGAGGGCAGTCTAGAAATTCAATAAATAAATAAATTTATACCTTACTTTTCTGCACAATGGGTACCAAAACAGTTTATGACATCATTCTCCTCTCCTCCATTTTATTCTTGCGACAACCCTGTGAGGTAAATGAAGATGAAAGAATGGAACTGGCCCAAAGTCACCCAGGAAGCTTCCATGGCAGAGATGGGATATTCAAACTTGGACCTCCCAGATTTTAGTCTGACATTCTAACCACTACACCATGCTGACTCTCTAGATGTATTTTTTTTTTAACTATTTATTTTTCATTTTACAATTTACAATATTCATAAATACATATAACAATAATACAAGAAACAAACCTTGGAACGGTCAATAACAATAACAAAGCCAATGTAATAGACTACAAAAACAGTGCAAGGGGGAACAGTGAGAAGATATTCTCATAATATAGCTAAGAAGCTAAAAGTACTGATGTCAGCATTAGGCAGTTGATTGGTATTGTATAAGTAATTCAAAAAGGGCAACCATTGCGTAAAGAATGATGACTGATACTGTGGTTTATCGATAGAATGAAGGTGGTCTGCTATTTTTTCCATAATAAAAATATCCCATACTTTCTGAACCCACTGTTGTAGCTTCGGAAGCTTGTCTGATTTCCAGTGTGCTGCTAGAAGCATTTTTGCAGCAGCAAGTAACATAAATATTAAATTTTTCCGCACCTTTGGTATGGCAGGGTCTTCCCAAAGACCCAGCAAAATTGATTCTGGAGTCATGAGCAGTTCATAATCTGTAATCTCCTTAATTTTCCTTGAAATTAAGTCCCAGAATGATTGGATCTTGGGGCAAGACCACCACAAATGGATATAGTCACCAATTTGACCACACTTTTTCCAACAGAGCGGTGTTAAATTGGGATTAATTTGGTGTAGTAATTGAGGAGTCATGTACCATCTACTAGATGTATTTTTAAAGTCTCAGTGCATACATTTACATCATTAATATTTGCCCAGGATTTTTTTCTTCCTTGATGTGGGTAGGAACCCTATGGCTTTGATGAAATAAAGCAACACCTCAGCCAATTTTCTGAAACTGAAAATTGGGCCCAAAAGGTTGTGTTTGATTTTTATTCAAATTTAGCCCCTTTAGACATGGTTCTGTATTAGCTTTCTCATATAACAGGCTGTATTATCTTTGTTCTGAGACTTCACCCCACCCCAAGTCAGGTTTATGATCTGTTTTATCTCTTGCAATGCCGTAGAATAGTCAAAGGTAGTCAATAAATCATTCTAATTGTCATATGAATGGATTTTTCCAGGATTTTGTCTCAAACATATAAAATTGTGTAATATGAGGAGAAACAATTAGAGGGGTAACATTTCACTGCTAAACCATAATACTTGTGTACTGAAACCTTCTTCCTGATCAGAGTCTGACAAATTAATGTTCTTTTATTTATCTAGTTAATTTTAGTCTAGTTATTTTAGTTATCTAGTTATTGAATCTTTATATGCCACACTCTTAGTAAAAACACTTTCAGACTTTGTCTAGAATCTGTCACAAATGGGAGGGGAGAGAATGGGGTCAATTTTGCCAGCCACCACTAATTTTATAGAATAACGAACCGACTTTAGAGTTACTATTGTTATTTCTCAATTTTTAAAGGAATTACAGCTCCCCTTGAGTCAGCTGGCTAACTAACAGGCATTACAGCACTAGGCAAAGTTTAGTCCTCTTCTTTCTGTACTACAAATGGACAAATTTTATACATATTTAACTACCAAGGCTTCAACAAAACCTGAGAATTGTATACTGTTGAGGGTATTGTCCCTTGAACAACTAAAATCCCCCATGGTTTGGTAAACATGCATTAACAAAAGCTTAACTAAACTTAACAAAACTGCTTTTTGAGCATTCTGCCCTTCCTGTGCACATATGAGAAACAGCAATGGGAAAGTGAAATGGCAAAAATGGCTTTCCTATTCTACCAACAGAAATCTTTGGTAGGATCTAGCCCATAGTTAACAAATCCCAATTTGTGTATAAACCCTGGTTTGTCATCTTCTTGTCTCTACTGTTCTTCCCAGCAGGAGGGATATTTACTCTGCCATGTCATCTATCACCAAACAATATTTAGAGAAAAAATGGGTTGTGAAAGGAGAACTGTGGCAGTTTGAGAATTTCTAAAGGGTGGTGGTGTAAATGGAGGAGAGAAGTGACTTTACCATTAAGGGGGAAATTTAATTATGACAATCTAAGCTAATATTATGATTAAGAAAATTTGAAGTAAAACGGATACATTAGAAAATTTATATCATATATTACATATATTATGATGTATGGTGTTAGTTTATGCACTGTATACTATATTGGGATGCTATATTACAACGCATGCTAGGTTATATTGCATGGAATAGTATATAACAAATACTATATTGATAGTATATTGGATAGAGAACACGCATAAAAGAATTAGAACATGCTTAGAGTAAGAGATATTATAATTTAAGTGTTATAGATAAATACATGTTATGTTATATTTTAATGCATGCTATGCTATGTTGTATGGTACAGTATACAGCAAATACTATATTGATAGTATAGTTGACAGAGTATTTGTATAAAAGAATTAGAATATGCTTAGAGTAAGAGATATTATGATCTATGTGTTGAAGAAAAATATAAGTGAAATAGTATTAAGCAATAAAAGGGGGTAAGGGTTGGAAAGCTGTTGGAAGTCAATAGGGAGGGGGGAGGAAAAGGGTGGGGAACAGGATTAATTAGATATGAAGGGAATGTATGTATTAAATTTAAAAATTTAAACTCACCAATAAAAAAATTTTTTTTTAAAAAAACCAAGTGGCCACAGGTGCCACTTAATAACCTGTGATTTGCATAATGATATGTCCTCAGCAACCCACAGTTAATACAAATTATGTTTAACCAACCATCTACAAGCTCTTGCTTAAAATCCTCATTTGTTGGGCTCTGTGCATTCATTAAAATAACCCATGTTTGATCAAATCACATGCTATATCATTAAGTCTGAATGCAGTCCATATTGAACAATCCTAGATGTCTGAAGAAATGGATGTTCTTTGTAATAACATCTTATATTCCATAAGATTTTATGTGAACTGATAATATCTAAATATCAGCTTAGCTTTCTCAAATTCATGCCATGCCAGTGGTTATTTTTTTAAAACAGATCATAAAATATTGCAGAGATACATGTTAGCCATGCCTCTAACGCCAGGTACTCAGAGATTGTAATGTTGTGGCACAGAAAGGACATCGTGAATATGTTCAAAGGTAGCCTACTTAGGTGATGGGCATTCATCTGTATTTTTTCTATGTCTGAAAGTGGTCTATATGATATCTGTGAAAAATAATAAGACAGTATGCTGTAAAATGAGCCAGTTCTTGCTAAGGAATAGTTATTGTGGAAGAATAGAAATAGTAAAGGGTTGTGGAAGACTTCCTAGAAGGCTCAAACCCAATAATACCTAGTTCATTTAGAAATTCCAAGCTTCTGTGCATACGCTTTAGGTTACAGTTCTGAGCTCACCTATTCTTCAGTAGACCCATTGACAGCAATGCAATTAAGTAAGTTGTTTGAGATTTAACTAGGCTGCATCTGCTTCAGTTGTCAATTTGCAACAGGGGCCCAGGACAGGCTTAAAAGACTAGGACAGGCTTGCTTTACAGTATGCAACTGAAACTCCCACACACAAACCAGTGAGCAAAACCCAAAGTTCAGGGCAGAAGGTCTTATCATGTTTTTCATCTTTGGTGGTTTGTTAAACTTTATTCCACCCTCCATTGTTCACAGTTGTGCTTGCTGAAATTTAAAAAGAAACCCACTTTTTATATCGTTCTATCTTGGTAAGCCTCAATTTCCTGTTTTTCTAAAAAGACTGGAAGCAAGGACACCACCATTCACCCTGTTCATTTATTGTATTTTTTAAACAGTTCATACCACATGTAGTAGTTTCCTCTTGAAATTGGATTGGGAATTTGAAGATATTCATGAATGATCTAACTGTGCTCTATCACATGGAGCATGGAGATGAGAGAGGAGCACTAGTCTTAAAGGTGGGGTGTGGAAAAATACTTCACTCTAGAATTTACCCTGTAATTCAGATATTGGGACCGTACTCTATAGGTCTCTTCACACATGCACTAAACAGGAGTTTGATTTAGGGAAAACCTCACCTCAACTCACTTTTAACATACGACCCAATGCTTACCTTTAAAATGGGCTTGAGTATGTGTTACAAAGCAGTTCCCGTGTGCATGCAGAGTCAGAAGGACTGTCTGTCTTCATTCCCTCCCTTCCATCCTGCATGCTTTAACTAACCCTGCAGAGAGGGCTATATGTCTTACTGCCAGTTCCACACATCTGCCCAGGCGTGATTAGGCAATATGGACAGATATTAAGCAAACATGTGGAACCAGCTGAAAGACAAACAGCCCTCCCCCCACGGCCCTTCTCTGCTAGCTAAAGTGCATGGAGTGGAAAGGAGGGAATGAAAATGCTTCTTCTGTCTCTGCATGTGCCAACACACACACACCCCATCTTGACGACAAGCTTTGGGTCACATGTTAAAAAGTTGAGCTGGAGTTCCCCCAATAAAACTCATATTTAGGGCATGCATAAAAAGATTTTTAGAGATGAAACCCCAAGTTGTCTCTCTCCCAAACACCCAGCACCCCAGAACTTAGTTATGCAAATGGCTCTAGTCAAAGTAAGAACAAAAAGTTTACCATCTTGCTAGAATGTCACACCTAAAGTGACAGATTGAAACAGCCTCTTGAGGCAAGAAGATCAAGACTAATGCTAGAGAGAGGGAGGACAGACTCCCAAGGAGAAATTATGAATTCTCTGGACACAAAGAAGAAGCTCTCTTGTGCTCTTACATTGACTCTTGGCTCTAGCCTGGAATTTTTGAATGAACTAGATGTGATTCGGTTCAACATCAGGAGGACTCCAGCTTGATCAGGCATCAAGGAACAATGGGGGGGGGGGAGTCCCAACTTTGAGAACAAAGGTAATGGTGAACTTTTAAAAGCTAAAACTTCAAGAATTACTAGCCTATCTTAATTAAACATTGGGATGAGTATAGAGTTCAGGGTTTAGAGGACTGCATGTTTTCACCATTTCTTTTTATCCTTGCTCAGCATGATGCTTTACAGACCATATGTACTCTTTATATTTGTTTAGTAAACTTTCTTATATTTGAATGTTTATAGCCTGATCTCTATAAACACACCACACCTATTTGGTCCCACTTTCCAAAGAATGGTAAAAGGGAAGGGGCAGCAGTTAAGCTTCCCATCACCTTGAGTATGATAGTACAAAAATGTGAAAGATTATCCCAGCACTAGCTAGCAAGAGTGAAGTGAGAAATGCTTTAAAGAGCTTTTAAACAGCAATGCAGATACAGAATGCTAAATGTGTAAATCTATCTACTCGGAGTTACTTTTTCAGATTTGTTGGAGGTTGCAGTTACTACCCAAAGAGAAGTGGATAACCCTCAGGAGTAAGGGCAAGCGTTGCTTTGGTGGGTGGAGACCCAGGACAGCAGTGTGACTTTTCTGATCTCCTGGGACCTAAAGGAATGGGGCTAGCTAGCCCATTTGTTTACATGGGGTTTCCAAAGATATATCTCAAACTGTGCAAACTCTGGTACTGCTCACTAATGCCAGCTCACTAATGTCAGCTTGGATATGCTTCCAAAGCAGCCATTCAAAACCATAAATTAATTCACTATTGGACTAAATTGGAACACATTGCCTATTGATAACTGGGAATTGGTGTAATGGAAACTCTGTATCATAGCAATATTCTAGTAAATTTTTATATTTAATGCAATTCCCCAGAGACTACATCACTTTGAAATTGAGCATATATAACTTTGAAATGTTTGAAGATATTTTCAGTCCATATAACAGAATATTCATTTTGCATTCAGAGTGACCTTGGAAGCCTATTCATTACTATTCTTGGTGCCTAATTACTAAATTTGGATTAGGATGTGTTTTCCTTTGTCCACCTAGAAGTGGTAAAATAGTAAGATGGCCTTGGGATGGAGGAAGAGAAGCACTATTCTAAAATTAACATGAAGGCAGTATTTCTTTAAAGGATAGACAGCTCTTTGATCCTTCTAAATATTCTGTTTGTTATGGGTGCTTCAAAAATTATTCCTTTCTCTGTATTTCTACTGTGTCATCATAAGTAAGTTCACCCCTTGAGCACAGTTCAAATAACCCAAATTCTACAAATATCATGTGAAGAGACAGTAACATTTGCACTCCTGCTTTCATTATTCCCCACTTTTGAATACTGACAAAGTTGCACGTTTCCTTTAGCTTTTCCTCTGCTTGATATTGCCTCCCACTTCAAAAACATCTGAAATACCCCTATTTAGTATCAGTTGGGTGACTTTCCTTCTAGCTACTGCCTGATTAATGGTCCCCAATTATTGTCTGCTACCTGACATATGATTCCCCCCCAATCTTTCATTGTCAAGATGAAAGAACTGAAGAAAAACCCTGCTGGATTAGTCTGGCTATCCCAGCATCTTATATCTAACAATGGCCAACCAGATGCCCCCAGGATCTCAGAAACAGGGAGTGAAGGCAACAGCTGTTCCCACTTCTATGTTTCTACTTCTGTATCCTCAGCAGCTACTTCTAAAGAAAATAATTTAATTTTTATTGAAATTATTTTCATTCAATTTGTGGTCTTGGTAAACTCAAACTCATGTATTACATAGTTCCATAATCAAAAAGAGTCCAGTAGCACCTTTAAGACTAACCAATTTTATTATAGCATAAGCTTTCGAGAATCAAGTTCTCTTCATCAGATGCCTGATCAGGCATCTGATGAAGAGAACTTGATTCTCGAAAGCTTATGCTATAATAAAATTGGTTAGTCTTAAAGGTGCTACTGGACTCTTTTTGATTTTGCTACTACAGACTAACACGGCTAACTCCTCTGGATCTATGACCATAGTTCCATAAGACACCACAAGGCAGATCATGCCATGTGCTAATGGCAGTCGGCTGGGGTGTGTGGGGATTTATATCAACCAAAGACAGAAAATGTCTTGTGAAAGCTAATAGAATGAGGCAGCCACACAACTAGGGTTACTAACCAGGCAAGACCAGTCTAAGGGTTTTTTGTTACTGTTGTTGCAGGGTTTTAATACAACAGATACACTGAGTAGCTTTTCAATCCATGCAAAATGCTTTATTCAATGGACTGGCTTTACAGCAGACACAACAGGCTCATGTGGTTTGTATCTGTGATGGATGCAACCTCATAATCTGTCTGCATCACCTGCACATCCCACTCATCCAAAACACAATGCCTGCTTGAAGAAGTATATAAAGTATGCGGGATGTTTCTCTTCCTCCTCCCTGCCTATTGGATCCATGGAAAAGCCTGATAACATAAGAGCAATCAATTTAAAAGAAATGCTTTAGGATCCTGGCATTCGTGCAGTTGTCATTGTGCTTCCCTCAGATGTTTAGTTGAATGCATGCAAAATCTCACTAGAACCTAAAGAGGGCAGTGGAGAAAAAAAGGAATGCTCTCTCATGTGGCCAAAAACAATAACATTAAATAAAAACATACTGTTAAGAGATGCTTGTCTTTACTAGGTTGCAATAAAAAACGGCCCCTAGCTCTCTATGAATCTCTCATTCACAACCAAGCTGAGATTTGCCAGATAATTCCATTTCCTTCTGCTGAAATGAGCAAAGGAACTGAAAGTAAGGAAAAATCCAGGCACATTTGGTTTCTTGAGGTTTTTTCCCCCTTAACTGTGAAAAATTAATGTCTTAACATTTTGTGGATCACAGGCACTCTTTGAGTGTGCAGGTACAACAATACTTGAGCTAATAAACCAAATGACTGCTCATAAAACAATATTTAAAATAATGATCTCTTCTCTTTATGTTGAGTGAAGTCAAATGACCTTCTCTCTTCCATCCAGCCTAAACTGCTTTTCCAGACAGTGGATCAATCACGGTATTCCTAGGAGCGGTGTAAAGTTTACCTTTTAGCAGATAGACAACCCCAGCCAGAGTTTGGCCCAGTTCACTAGGGAGGCAATTCATGACATCAACCCAAGAGAAGAGCTGATTCCATCTGCAATGTAAACAGACACCAAACTATTCACTTCTGCTTTGTTAAAAAAAACTCTTCCGATTCATTATTTAGTACTTTGTAATCCACAAACAACTGAAGAGAAAACACTGACCTTTAATACATTTTGGTCCAAATGTCTTTAAACTGACTAAAATGCAAATATGCTCACTGAAGTTATTTCTAGATCTTGGCTTTGAAATGCAAATAATAATGATAATAATAACAACATTTTTTCTGCTCTTCTAATAGTTAACCATTCCCATTTTCTATAATGGAAAACTTAACCTGAAGGAAAGAATGCCAGCCCAGAGAGTCCATAGCTGAGGTGCGCTTTTTAAAAAAACGTTGATTTATACTCTGCCTTCCTCCCCAATGCAGGCCCATATTGTTTTCCGCTAATGTATTTTACCTCTGTTTTATACTCACAACAACCCTGTGAGGTAGGTGTGGCTGAGAGTGTGTGACTGGTAGGTCACCTAGCAACCTTCCATGGCTGACTGAGGATCTGAACCTGGATCGCACAAATCCTACTCCAACTTGCTAACCATTACTCCACACTGGTTCTGATTTGAAATATATCTTAAGCCCTGTAAAGTTTCTGTCTGTACTACCGATAAGCTTTCTGATTCATTTCAACCTAGAAAAGAACCTTTATTGAGTTTTATAATGTCTGTTTCAGCACTATAGCAAATACTGTGGCCTCAGGAGAGGAACTGAATTGGGAGAAAGGAAGTCTCTAGACTGCATAGAATCATAGAATCATAGAATCATAGAGTTGGAAGGGAAAGGAAAGAATGCCAGCCCAGAGAGTCCATAGCCGAGGTGCGCTTTTTTAAAAAACGTTGATTTATACTCTGCCTTCCTCCCCAATGCAGGCCCATATTGTTTTCCGCTAATGTATTTTACCTCTGTTTTATACTCACAACAACCCTGTGTGGTAGGTGTGGCTGAGAGTGTGTGACTGGTAGGTCACCTAGCAACCTTCCATGGCTGACTGAGGATCTGAACCTGGATCGCACAAATCCTACTCCAACTTGCTAACCATTACTCCACACTGGTTCTGATTTGAAATATATCTTAAGCCCTGTAAAGTTTCTGTCTGTACTACCGATAAGCTTTCTGATTCATTTCAACCTAGAAAAGAACCTTTATTGAGTTTTATAATGTCTGTTTCAGCACTATAGCAAATACTGTGGCCTCAGGAGAGGAACTGAATTGGGAGAAAGGAAGTCTCTAGACTGCATAGAATCATAGAATCATAGAATCATAGAGTTGGAAGGGGCCATACAGACCATCTAGTCCAACCCCCTGCCCAGTGCAGGATCAGCCTAAAGCATCTCTGACAAGTATTCATCCAGCCTCTTCTTGAAAACTGCCAGTGAGGGGGAGCTCACCACCTCCCTAGGCAGCTGATTCCACTTTTGAACTACTCTGACCGTGAAAAAGTTTTTCCTAATATCCAGCTGGTACCTTTGTGCATGTAGTTTGAGCCCATTGCTTCGCGTCCTACCCTCTGCTGCCAACTGAAACAGCTCTTTGCCCTCCTCCAAATGACAGCCTTTCAAATATTTAAAGAGAGCAATCATGTCCCCCCTCAACCTCCTCTTCTCCAAATTAAACATTCCCAAGGCCCTCAGCCTTTCATCGTAGGGCTCAGTCTCCAGACCCCTGATCATTCTTGTCGCTCTCCTCTGCACCCTCTCAATGTTGTCCACATCCTTTTTGAAGTGAGGCCTCCAGAACTGCACACAATACTCCAGGTGTGGCCTGACCAAGGCAGTATAGAGAGGGGCTATGACCTCCTGCAATTTCGATGCTATGGCCCCTTTGATACAACCCAGGATTGAATTAGCCTTTTTTGCCACCGCATCACACTGACTGCTCATATTCAGTTTACAGTCCACTCTTACCCCAAGATCCCTTTCACATATACTACTGCCCAGAAGTGTATCCCCCACCCAGTATTTGTGCTTCTCATTTTTGTGGCCCAGATGTAATACTGTGCACTTGTCTTTGTTGAATTGCATCCTATTCACAGCTGCCCACTTCTCCAGAGTATTCAGGTCTTGTTGAATTTTAATTCTATCTTCTTGGGTGTTTGCTACCCCTCCCAATTTGGTATCATCAGCAAATTTAATGAGCAGCCCTTCCACTCCTTCACCCAGATCATTGATAAAAATATTGAAAAGTACCGGGCCCAAAATTGAGCCCTGCGGCACCTCACTGGACACCTCCCTCCAATCTGATGAAACGCCGTTGACCACCACTCTTTAGTGCGGTCCTCCAACCAGTTCCCTATCCACCGAACTGTCCTATAGTCTACTCCACAGTCTTCTAGTTTGCCCATCAGAATGTCATGGGGGACCTTATCAAAAGCTTTACTGAAATCCAGATATATCACGTCAACAGAGTTCCCCCGATCCAGTAAGCTGGTCACTCGATCAAAGAAGGAAACCAGGTTGGTCTGGGAAGATGTTAGGAACAAAACCATGCTGACTTCCCCGGATCACTGAGCAGTCCTTCAGATGCTTACAGATTGATCCCTTTAAAATCTCTTCTAATATCTTCCCAGCAACAGAAGTCAGACTGACCGGCCTGTAGTTTCCCGGGTCATCCTTCCTCCCTTTCTTAAAGATTGGGATAACATTTGCTCTTCTCCAATCTTGTGGCATAGCTAGGATCTGTTCAAGTTATTGCTGTTTATTAGTTCAAATACATAGTAAGGTTTATCCACCACCACCACCACCCATCCTTAATGGACTTTATGATAATATATAAAACTAACAAACTTGATTGCCACCTGGAGTTCACAAATTATATGATCCAGCCAAAACTGAATACCATTAAATCCCATTGATTTAAAAGAACACAGCTAGGCATGTAGCACAGTGGTTAAGTGGTTTGGCTGCAAATCAGCACTCTACCGGTTTGAATCCCACTAGTGCCATGAGCTCAGTAGGTGGGCTTGGGTAAGCCACTCCTCTCAGCCCCAGCTCCCCAGTTGTATTGTGGGGATAATAATAACAGTAACTTGTTCGTCGCTCTGGGTGGGGCACTAATGTTTTAGAATTATTCCAAGAGTAGATAAAGCCGGTAAGGTTAGAGTATCAGACTAATTCCCACACTGCCATGGAAGCTTCCTGGGTGACCTGGGGTCAGGGCCGGCGCACCCCTTGAGGCCAGGTAGGCGGTGGCCTCAGGTGCGGGGTGCCGGAGGGAGCGCCAGAGGAGGCGCGGGGGGCGGGAACGTGCGCCACAGAGCTGCAGCCTCCTATTCCTCCCACCCCGCGCCGCCGCCGCCAGCACACGCCCCCAGCCGGCTGCCGCCACGGCGGCCAGGCATCTGTGGTGGCGCAGGCAACCGAGCAGGAGAGCTCAGAGGCCACCTGCGCACCGTCAGAGCCGCCCGCCGCAGCAATCAGGCCAGCGGCGGCATGCACACTCCTGTGATGATGTCACGCATGACATCATCACGCAGGCCAGAGCGGCGCCCGGCCAGCAGGCTGCGAGCGCCGAAAACTCTTGCGCCGCCCCTGCCTGGGGTCGGTCACTCTCTCTCAGCCTAACCTGCTTCACCAAAGGAGAACAATATAAGCCTCTATGGGCCCCCATTGGGGAGAAAGGTGGGTTACAAATGAAGTAAGTAAATAAATAAATATTTAAATATTTATTGACATGATAGGGTTAGGGATGCCCATTGCTTGGTTACGGTGGGGAGAGGGGCTGGCAGAGGGAAATTGGTGGAGGGTGGTAGTGATTCTGGGGGCCCACTCTGGATTTTGCCCAGGGCCACAGAAGCACTAAGACTGCCTTCCCTCCTCTGCCCCATTGCAGTGGGGTTGTCTTGAATTTGATCAAAATCTCAGAGGCTTTGTTTATAGCAAATCGTTCACTTCCCTCCTTTGACAGTAGTTTGACTTCTTGCTGCAAAGAACAGCCTCCATTGTATGTATTTCCACATTCTCAAGGGTGGATGTGCTTCTTGTTCTTCTTGCTATTTGAGAATGAATCATGATGGAGAACATACTACCCATCACTCCATGAAAAGAAATGTTCTTCTTACAAAGGACTGAGGTCAGTCTGTGTTGGAGGCAGAAGCAAATAGATTGGAGATGAGACATAAAAGCAAACTTTGGTTTCCACAGCTGCCTCCTGGCAGTCTGTTCCTGAAAAATGCACTTTCTGGAGCTTACTATGGCTGACCCCACTGCAATTAAAGCTGTCTCCTGCACTAGGCACATGAGTGGAGGCATCTGGCACTCACCACGTGCCCTGGCAAACCTGTAGTCTAAGGACTTAAATGGATATTCACCACAAAGCTTGTATGTACCTCATTTATGTGGTAACCAGAATCCACAAGCAATGTCCCTTTTCCCTACCTTTGTATTGCAAAGCAGTCTCTTATACACATTTATCCAAGAAACTGATAGAGCAAACTACTGAAAAAAGAAAAAGAATGGGCAAAGCAACCAAATAAATTGGCCTTCTGAATGTGCATTCTGGTTGGTTGATTCCCATGGCCATTTTAAGTGATGTCATGTTACAAGCTGCCAGCAAAATGGTGGAATTTTGCTGGGCAGTGGAATGAGAAACATTCACAAGGATAAAACTCTGCCACTGCAATGTACAAAGACTAGAATTCAGAGAAAACTGGATTGGAACTGATTTCAAACAAGCAAATCCTTTCACACACAAATATAAACAGAGTTTTACTGGTTAAGTCTTTTTAATATATGAATTATCAGCAAAAGCTGTCCTGCACCCAACATCCCACAGTTTTGATTTTATGTTATTTTATTTTATATGCATCCCACAATTTTGACTTTATGTTATTTTATTTTATATGCTTCTTAAAAGTAGTGCATCTCCTTTTATACAGTGAAACAAGAACAAGTAACAAGAGCCGAATAGGAACCCCATCCCCCTTTTAATTAAAGAAAGATACAGATGTGACTTGGCTGGAATTGAAAACCAGATGCCTTTTTTTTAGGTTGAGCATTTTCCAAGCATTGTATGTGCTACATTTTCTACCCCCAAAAGCACTTCTTCCCCTGTGTAGCTCATCAATTGTTACTGTAATATGGAAAGTAATTGTACAAATATTAACGAAATTTATTGATCCTGCATTCCCCATTCCAACACTGCAGAGCACTTACCTTACTATTATTTTCAAAAGATGTAAATAGCAGTGCAGCTTATCACCCACCCACCCTGCATATAGCAAGGTTATCTCCCTTTCCCAATCTGCTTCTGTGGGTCTGGCTCTTGCCTTGAATGGGGGCTCACAGAACAATCACGCACAAGTTAAAACACAGTTGGAGCATTTGTTCAGTGATTGCTGGGATAAGCCCAAACAACCATCAAAGAGTTACAAATAGGATATTACTGGCAATCTGAAAAAAGCCATAGATAGATATATAGATGAAGTCAGATAATCAAGTCAAGCCAACACATTTAAGATTGTTAGATTCTCTAATACTCTTATGGGAACCAGATGATCTAGTGATCAGTAACTGGAGCTAGAAAGCACTTATTTTTCTTCTAACATTTTGAGGTGGCTGATTCTCCTCCACTGTTTTGGAATGACTGGTACTGAGGCCCTAACCTTGACAGTGGTTTCGATGGTAGGATTATAGTAGTGCACTGCGTGAACTGTGAACCTCTATGGCAATGCAATTCTTAGTCTAGTTATCTGAGTTATTCCAGGATCTAGATGGTGGGCTCACTTTTTCAGTGAACTTTTAAGCAGAGTTACTCCAATCTAAGCCCATTGATTTCAATGGGCTTGGACTCAGTGCCGGATCCAGGGTTGCCCATGCCTGGGGCAACCCTTGGCTTACTGCCTTGCGTGTGTGCACAGTGCGCGCGCGCTCCCCACGCTGCGTGATGACATCACTTTGGTGACGTCATCACGCAGGGCAGACAGAGGCAGCGTGTGGGGCTGAGAAGCCGCCCGCCCCATTCGCCTCCCCGCAGCCGAAAGACGCGGGTGGCCTCGCAGCCCCCCGCGCTGCTTTCGCCTGCTCCACAGGACAGGGGGGAGCCGGCTTGCCGCGCACCCCCCTGCCCTCCAGGGCAGGCAAAAGCAGCACGGGGGGCTGCGAGGCTGCCTGCACTGCCGCCTGCGCGCAGGACATTTTTGTTGGACTTTCATGGACTTTGGTACACACTGTAGAAGTATTAAGCACTTTGGTGCGATGTAAGGTGTTACATGCTGAAGTCTTCCTGAAGTATATATAATGTTTGTAAATTACATGAATAAATGCTGTTAAATATAGTTTAAGCAATTTTTTCTGATTCTCCCGTGAGGGTTCCTCTTTTCAGTTGTGCCTGCGCGCTCCAGCAGCTGGGAGCTGCTCCCGGCGCCCACTCTCTGGCGGCGCCAGAGGCAGACTGCCCCCCTGCCCCCCCCCGTAGATCCGGCCCTGCTTGGACTGGAGTAACTCTGCTTAGGATTTCACTGTTCGTCTTCTAATTGGCAGTCTAAATATAACTTAGCTTCGACTGACCAACAGTATCCTTGGCCTTGAATGTCCAGTCCAATTTTGCTTTTCTACAAGTCATTTATCCTGGGCCGTTTCCAGATGGCTTACCTGAAGCCACTCCATGCTGCAATGTTGTGGATCATGCCAGGGAAAACGCGAAATATCGTGTTTTCTCGTGAGAGTTTTGCGCGACATCATGCAATAGTTGTGCAAGAAAACGCGATATTTCGCGTTTTCCCCGGCACGATCCACAACATTGCGGCATGGAGCGGCTTCAGGTAAGCCATCTGGAAACGGCCCTGGAATTGCCATCATTCATTCACTACATTTCAACAGAGAACCCAGATCATACAATTGGCAACTATTACCTTGGGCCCTTAAGAATCCTGAATGGAATGGAATGGTGGCATAGAAATGTTTTAAATAAATAAATCAACTATTGCAACTAATTGTTTCCCAAATGTCTATCTTTTTTCAGACCTGATTTGTGGCAAATTAATATAAAACTACAAATTAATTTGTGGCAAATTAATATGAAGGCCATTTCCACACTGCCTTATTTTACCACTTCTATTGCGCCATTCCCAATGCCACTTTTTAGTGATCGTGTTCACACCGTCAGGAATATCTTGCTTCTGTCACGCTTCCCTCTGTTCTCATGCTGCTCAAAAGAGTGCAGTTTCTTCTGGAGGATTCAGTCACGTCAGCGCTGATGAAATCAAAGTAATGCCACCCTCTTTTTTTGCTTTCTTAAAGGCAGAATAGCACTATATTGATCTTTCATTGAACTTAAAGTACTTCAGAACTGAACTTTCAATTTTGGATATGTTTACTCATGCACACAAGATATACTCAAACGTTATTTTCCCACTCAAAAAGTAAATTGAATGACCTTCTCATTTGTTTAGCACAGTAACGCGCTACCAAAATAAACCAGAAAAAAAACAACAGTGAAAAGATATCAAATAAGTGAATGATTGATCAAGCGACCAACTAACAGGAAAATATTTTACACATCTGTGGAAATGCAGTCACAAAGAAGTCATGGTTTGAACTGCAATGTTCCTGCCAAGATAAATCCTGGTATCATTTTCCTTCTTCACTAGACATCACAATAGTGCAAGACTTGTCACTTTAAAAAAAATATAACTAGAAATGTTAACAGCCAGTTTCCCATGAAACAAGTTTTGGAAACAACTGGCAAGACTGGTCAGAGACAACTGGCAAGACTGGTCATCCAGTGCTTAAAAGGTCATGAAACACCTTTTCACCTATATTCCACCACAGATAGGACCCATCAAACCTCTCCCAACTTATTGTCCAACCTCTGGACAACCCATTAAGTTATTGTTTTGAGGGCGAAGATAGCTTGCTCTAAGGAGCATTTTGCCCTATGATTGGGCTCCCTAGCCACCAGTGAGTATGTGTGTATCTTGGGACACACCATACACCCCCAAATCTGTTTGGGTCTCTTTATCATAAAATGCTAGTCATGTTGCTGCTGTCTTCATGGATCTCTGTCTTCAAGACTGGTAATTATCACCCTCCCTAAACTGCTTTCTCCCCCTTTCCTCTTTGATTTTCTTAGTTAGCCTTGTATGTATGCTGTTTGTGATTTTTTTGTGTCTGCTCTTTTTATTTCTTTTTAATAAAAAAACCTTTCCAGTTGAACATCTGCCTGACTTATTTGAGAGTTCTCTAAGGCAGGGGTGGGCAAATTGCAGCCTACGGGCCACATGCGGCCCGCTACAGAGTTTTTTGTGGCCCGCCAAGACAGTCATTAAACTGATTCTAAAATTAAATGTGCTTGCAGCTATAGATGATATGAAATTAGCACAATAAATAAATTGAATAAAACTACCATTATTTTATTTAATTTATATTTATTGGTTTTTATGATACAATTTATACCTTTTCTGAAATGCAAAGTTAACTAATGAATGCAATCATTTTAAAAGGTGCGGCCCTCCGCTAACCTCCGCTCCCACAAAGTGGCCCCCGAGCCAAAACAATTGCCCACCCCTGCTCTAAGGGAATAGTCCCTCTAAACATAGGAGGAGAATCCCAGTTACCCCCTCTAGCTTGTCTCCTTAAAGCTATTTTCCCCAACTAATTAAGGAGTCTACCTATTTGGGTAATAGGTAAAGCTAGAAATTTTGAATACATGGAAGAACAAGCCTTGGTAACAATGAAACAGCATGGCTTCTGCAAATAGAAACCCTTCCTTATCAACCTTTTAGAACTTCTTGTTCTAAAAGACATCATATACATAAAGTACCATTCTAAATAGACTTACACCTTTCTAAGCCCATTGACTTAAATGACATTCACAGTGCAGTCCTAAGCAAAATTACTCCAGTTTAAGCCCATTGAAATGAATGGGTTTAGACAGGATTAACTCTGCTTAGGCTTGCACTGTCAGTGAAGTAAATGGTCTTAGAAAGGTGTAAGTCTGCCTAGGATCTGTTAATTTCCAAAATGACTGGTGCTATTAAATTTATTCAGAAATGATTTGGAGACAGGTGGGTAATAATGTACATTATATAATTGTGCCTGCCTTCTTGAGGTACTGGACACTTCCATCTGCTCACTCAGTCACATAAAAAAATATAACTACCTATAAACTTGGACCTATCTGCTTGAACTTGCTCACAGAGGATCTCATCAGTAAGTGGAACAACTCCCGAAAATGTCAATAGAAAACAAAGAAGTTACAGCCTGAATTAGGTTTCTATTGAAACCAATGGAAATTGAAGTAAAATGAATGGTATGAAAACAAATGGAATCTTTGAAACAAAAATGAAATAAAAATGAAAACAAAGAACAAAATTCACACCCATAACCTCACTCAAACAGATTACCGGTAAGTACAGAAGAGATAGCGGAATCATGGTTTTACACAATACATCGTTTATTTACGGCATTTAAGTGGCTTTAAAGGGGGGATCAGACATATCTACAAAGCTAGCACCAGCTATTAGCCACAATCAGTAAATGGAATCTCCATGTTTGGAGGCAGTCTGTGTCAGAATATTTCTTGATGGAAGAAAAATAACAGGATAGAGCTGTTGCCTTCACGTATCTGGCCCAGTGCTTGAATTACAGGGCCTACCTGAGCCCCCTACCTCTTGCAATATACCCTTTAGCTAGAAAATTCTAGAGGCATGATTTATCCCCCTCCCTTTCTATTCAAGCCCCCACCCTGTCTCTCTTTGGCTATGTGGCAAGTTGAGGAGAGCAGTCTGGTTGCAACTCTGCATTGCCTTGTGTACTCTGTCTAGATCTATCCATGTTTGGACCTCAAGTAGGAGACTGTAAAACGTAGCTGTTCTGAGGAGCTTTGGGGGCAACTTGAGCTTGGACAAAGGGGTAAAGAGTAGACCTGCTGGCTGGGCCATATTTTTTAAAAAGTTTTTATTGTGCTGTCTTAATGTTTTGCTTCTTTAGATTGTTTTATATTGTTGTTACCTGACTTAGATCCTTGTATGCCTCGGATAAATGCTGATTAGATGATCCAGATTAAGGAATAAAAGCAGTACATAAATTAAAAAAAATCCCCCCTGGAATGAATGGGGTGGCCAAAGGATAAATTTCAGTTCAAAACAGGACGAAGTCACATTTTGGAGACGTATGGGTGCAGAGATTTCAGTGGCCAAGGAAAGTTTGATTAGCAAAAGGAATAACCCACTGTGTATCACTGTCTATCTCTATATCCATTTCTCTCAGCTAAGAGTTTCTTTTGGGTGAGTCCAGTATCTCGGATACCAGCTCTCACAAGCATGGTAAGAACTCGGGGAGAGAGTTGCTGCAGTTTTGAGTAGGTTGTTTTGGTACCAGGAGTAAACAAAAATAATGTAAATGAAAAGATGGTTTAGTTTACTTGCATGATTTAAGTGCAGTTAAGCAAGCATAGAAGCTGTTGGATTTGGTACACTTTGTAGTCTGAACTGAAGAGAACAAAAGATTCCCAAGCACCTTCCTAATTGTTACACAAATGCCTTGGTCACAATGACTCCAGAATTATATAAATATTTTTAACAGTGCCCTGCAAGAATAGAGTTGGCTGTGTGGTTTAGGAAGACTAATGGAAAGGGAAAGCATTGAAGAGGGTAGGGTTATTTCAAAAGTTGTTATGAAAAAATATAGCATGTTTTTTAAAACTTCCAGACAAGCTACGGAGTCGTTGTTTTCCTTAGAGAGTTAATCCAGTTCAAATCTTTTTTTACAAATTATACCTGCCTATAAAGTTCATAGCTGCCCAATTAGAAAAAAGTGATAAATCATTCCATATTTATTGAAGTCATACAATTCATTCTGTACATTAATGATATTACACTTATAACATTAATAACATCAATTTTCTTTATAGTTATGAAGTCATTGATGGTTTAATTAATTTTTCTAATTGGTTTGAAAGCTGCTTGTCCTGATTGTTTCTACTCGCTTGTACTTAGAGTACTACCAATGAACAGGACTCCTTACATGTTTAAATGTAGCAGAAGTCATGCTAAATGTTTACAATCTAAATTAGACACACAATAAAAGGAAAGAGGGTATAGAAGAAACAAAGAAAAAATAATCAGACCTAATAGAAGCGCTGCCTTACTCATGCTGAAAGTGGGCAGGAGCAGAGTACTGACAAAACATTAAGGAGTTCATCCGCATTTGTCACCAAAGTTGGAGTTCTGCAAAAACATGCCATCAGTTATCACTGGTCTTAATCCATAAATTCAGCCTATATATCAGCAGCCAAAGCAAGAAGAAACCAGGGAAAACGAGCTTCAGCTGGGGAATTTCAGATATGATCTGAGAAGTTTGTCCAGATAATTCAGGCAAATGTGTTAGTTGTTTGTTTCTTGGAAAAGCTACCAGATTTGCTGAATAGCTTTGATTAGGGTAGGTGGGTGCAGGGAAGTGATATTGGGCATTGACAAGATAAGTCAGGAGCTTCCTGGGAGCCTCCACGTTCTAAGTTATGCATCTCTCTCTGGGGCGTGAAGGGGTGTCAGTCAATCAGCCACTGGCTCACTGGTAATTTTCCAGGCTCCCACTCTGACCCAGGCAGTACCTATGATATACTAGTCCATTGTGTGAACATATACAATGGGTTCTAGAAAATTGATTCAGCGGGGCCCTTCCTAGCGCCAAGTGGCTTCCAAGGCCACACCTCTTGGTCAAGCCCTGCTATCGCCGCTGAGGGACCACCTCACCCTCCCAATGCCCTGCAGCAGCTGTGGAGGCGGCGAGAGGCCACTTCTGCCACGTTTGGCGTGGAAATTTGCAGCTCCCCTGCTATAGGAAGAGGCACTCAGAAGCACTCTGCTTTCCCTCTCCCTTCTCTCTGCCCCAGCCCGCATGGCATTGAGCGGCTGCTCCTGGCAGAATCAGCAGCCTGAGGATGGGCCTAATGATTTCCTCTAGCTTTTCTTCCCCAGCGCTATTAGTTCAGATAGGCAGAATGAAGTGCAACTACATGCAAATCATGTTAGGAGCCCTTTATCCCAATGTAGAGCCCAGGCCAGCCCAGCATCTTCTTGTTCTTCTTTTTAACTTCTTTTCCTTGTCTCTGATCCATTAGTTTAAAGGGGGCTGTTAGACCATGGTTGCATTTCACTTCCCATTGTATATCCTGGCCAAACAAAATAGATACGCAGCGCTTTGTGCATTTTCTGATCATGTGCTCAGAGTGGGGAATGGCAAGGGTTGTTGCTGGGGGGGACAGATGGGGAAAGAAGTGGAAGTGCCAAGACAAGGAGCTGCAAATATTAACACATGAAGAGACATGCACCTGTGCACACCCACACTCACTGAGGCGTCCCTCTGCTCCCCTCCCCTTCCGGCTGGCTCCCTCCCTCCTCCCCATTTCCCTTCCCTCCGCCTTTGGGCGTAATGGTAAGAGCCCTTTTTTTTTTTACATTGCCCCTGATGATTGGCAGGGCTGACGGTGATGGGCAGGGCGCTGCCATGGCAACACAACAATGACACCTGGGAGGCCAATAGAAAAATGAAACAAAATGTTTTGGTACTGCACTCACTGTGGATTTAGGGGAAATACAATGAGGCTGTGGTCATTACGGCAATGGCGGCCAAGTCCCTGAATTTGCTCAGTACAGCAGCAGCAGCACTGCTCCATGCCTCTGTATGTCTGCCCGTGTCTGTGTGTGATTGAGTGCAAAGTGCCAGTGGGTGGGTGTGAGTGCTCATGGGTGGGCATGGGTTTCAAGGAGGGGCTCTATGTGGGTGCGCGTGGGGTGTGTGATCCCCCTGGACCCTCCATTCCTCCTCTGCTCTCTCTTCTAAGGCTTCCCCTACTTCTCCATCCCCTCTTGCTTCATCTCCTGCCAAGCTCACTTAGCGCCCTGAGCACGTGTCCTGCCCATCTCTTCCCAGCCCCCACTATCAGCCAGATGTTCTGATCCCCTTTTCAGCTTTATTTCTTCCTGCCAAACTTCCCCAGCAACCAGCACCACTACCATTGTGTGCTGCTCTTGGTCAGTGGTGGCAGCAGCTCCGGAACTGGAGGTGGCAGCAGCAGCAATGGGAGCCTTGGGAGGGCCACCATGCCTTGCTGCACCACACCTTCCTGCTGCCTCTGCAGCCCCTCAGAGGCCCACACAGCCCTCTCAAGACCATGGAGATGGCTGGAACCCCCCCCCCCCTCACTGCGGCCCTCTCACTGCTGGCGCTGTGCATCATGCTGGGCTACAGCATCACACAGGGCCTTTTAGCTGCCTCCGCATTGCGACATGATGAGTCTCCCCGCTGCTACTGTGGCGGCAAGGCCTCTCACAAAACCATGGCATCATGCTGCCTCTGCAGCCCCTCAGAAGCCTGGGGCAGGGGGCAGGGAGGACTGGCGCTGCCCTATCAGGGCCCCGCAGCAGCTGCAGCTGCCAACAACTGACCTTATCCTGGCACATGTATACTTGCAGACCCCTCAGTGCACATGTACCAGGATAAAAAGTGAGTCAGCGGCAACACAATTTGCCTTTTATATAGTAGGATGAGGAAGGGATGTTTATGATATGTATGTATTTTATTGTAACGGTCCTTAGACCAACTATACATAATAAAATGGATGTTTATGATATTCCATCCATAAACTGTCCTCTTAGCATGAGGAGGGGTCTGACTGCTAACAAGTAAAACAGAAATTGGGTTGAAAATTTCTTTCAGTTGCTGCCTTCTTGACCAGCTAGATTATTAGGTATGGTAATGTGCCCTGATCCAGAGTCCCAAGTGCATTTCATATGCAGAGTTCTTACATGAGTGAAAATCCCCATTCATTTCCCTGGAGAAAGGCCCTACATGCTTTTTTAATGAATGTGGAAGCCCTTGTGATTGGGCAAACTGCCTATGTAAATCCAAGCCTTGTGCCCCACTCTCCAAAAAATTACAAGATAGGGAAACTATTTTTACTTTTCAAAAAATGGATAAAATTACCCAGTTTTGTTTCTCTCTGCAATATGCAAGCTAGGTGTAAAGATGCTCAAACAAGATAAAATATAATTGAATGGTTACTTCTCACTGTCTCTAGCTCCAATGGGTGGTTTAACTTGATTAACCTTTCCATCCTGCTCACTTCTAATATTTCTTCAAGCAATACAGCATTCTGTGACACAATTGCTTGCAACCAAATGATATGACAACATCCCATTCCTTTAGAAATGTCCTTATCTTTAGAGCAAAAAACCCTCCAACCCTCTAACAAACAGGGCACTCAGTCCTTCATGATTTGAATCAATTGTATCAATAGGAATTCAATCTATGACCTCTTTGTTGAGTTGGACAGGTTGGCCTCAAAAAATTGAGGAGAGGCAAATTTCAGTAAGATGTGTCCAACTGTTCCACGGTCTAAAAGGTATTTTTCGAAATCATAGAACACTAACAGGCAAATGCTGTTGTACCTGGTGTCTTAGGTGTACTTTTCCTTCACAATACAAAGGCATGCATGAACACACACACACACTACAGCTTGCCATTGAAATGGAGCTTATCAATAGAAGCACATGGCAATCTTGGAGAGTGAGGATCTCACCGTCCTGCCTGGTTTTTGCCTTTCAGAACACACCGTCCTGTACTGTTATCCATCAAAACTGTCTGGAGTTCAAACAAAGACGCCACTTTATTTATTACAGCACTTGCCTGGAAACACACTTCCAGTGGAACTCCGGCCAAGTCTACCGATCTTGATACACCACTTACTTTACTCAGATAGAAAACTAAGTGCTATGATATTTAAATCACCTAGCACTAGCAGCTGGATCAAGCCAATAGGAGCACTGAGACTTTGCAACTCAATGCACAGAATTTTGCTGTAATAGATCTGCTGTTCGCAGCCACTGGTCTGGTTTGTAATTGTGACAGCATGCAAGTCTGAATTGTTTTTGCGCTGTATGATGTATGTGCCAATCCACAGATGTGGAATGTTTTAGAGGTAACCAAAAAAAACAATAGTTAACCTGGAAGTTCATCCATGTAATCTTCTAATTGCCTACTGCTCCATTTACACATGTATGAGTATACATCAAGGCTGATCCAAAATTGCTCTTGCATTTTAAATTTAATCTTCACTTCTCCTGAAAAATGCCTCTTTGTATCAGCCTGTTTGAAGCCCTTTTTGAAATATTTATATTTGTTGATGGATTGTATTGCATGGTCCTTCATCGATAACATTGCTTTATACAGCGTATGATATCTTATTGACTGTTCAGATCCACATGGTTTGATTTCATAAACTGCAGGGACATGGCAGCATTATATAATGTCAGTCTATTTACTACAAGATATCCAACTGGCTCTATTAATACAGATGTGATGTTGTAGGACACTCGGGCCTGCCAGGATCTTGTATCATTTAGGCGGGCCTGTAAGACGGAGATGTTCCACCAGGCATATGGTGGAGGCTAATTTTAGCCCATCATTGCCGAGCCTTCCACCGGTCTCCCTCTACAAGGGGTATGGAGAGTCCACTCCCTCTGGTTGCCCCGAAAGGGGCACAGTATTTTATCTGTTTTTATCATTGATTTTAAGCTGCATTTTAATCCATGTTGTACCTCGCCCTGAGCCCGCTTGCAGGGAGGGCGGGTTAAAAATAAAATAAATAATAAATAATAATAATAGTATAGAAACTAGTCTCTTTGGCCACAAGAATTAAGGCCTACTGGCAAGAGTCTAGATGCATTATGGGTAAGCCCTGCCCGTGTGCGAATAATTCTACACTTTTCAGGCACAGGTTCTGGTAATGAGGGAGAAAACTCCAAGGCTAGAGGGAGGCAAGGCTGAGGCACCTTAGCCAATTAAACTTATCTGACCTAGCTGTGGTTCTTATGGGGAAAGGATAAGGACTGCTGTTGGTGTGAGGTAATGCTGGCATGGCTGCAGAGCATCATCACATGTCATACCGGGCATTGATTGTTCAGTCAAGCCTCCCTGAGGCCTGTGGGTATAAACGTGGAATAAAGAAGTTTGCTTTTGTCACTCTTGGCACTTAGGCCTTTTGCTATTTGACTTTTGTTCCTTCTTACCTTGCTTTGTTATGGGTGACTTTGCACCCTAGGATTACAACCTGCTTTGATGCCTTGGATTTTGAACCTGAATGCTGAATAAGAATGTTGTGTGATACTTGCCAGTTACTGTCATGGGTTACATTGGCAAAGTCTCTCCCAGCAAGTATAGTGTAGGTTTTAGCTGACTTTATTGGTTTATAAATTCTTTTTGCACACTTTCCATATATATTATTTTTGCACAATTTTAATAAAAGAAATTATTCTTCATAACTGTGCAGGGTTCATTGGTTTCTGGCTGGTCAAGCTACCCTTAAACTAGGGCTTAATTGGGGTAGATGGTGATAGCCTAACTACGTGTTCTGAGTTTAGGGATTCTCTCTTAGGATTGCATTTTACTGCCCCTGGACTAGTGGGCCTTTTTCACTCCTCTCGAAATCTTGGCAGATATTATTTACAGAAGTGGTCAAATATGCAGACAGATGCAGCAGCCTAACAGTGTCATCATAAGTAGCATTATACCCTTCTAAGCCAGGGGACATAAGAGGGTACAACTCTGTTTAGGATTGCATTGGACATTCCACTGTATTTCTAACCTTGCAAGTAAGCAATATAAAATGACACAAAACAGCCGTGAAATTTTTCACAATGTCACAATTTTAATCTCTGTGATATTACCAAGCATTCCAAGCTAGAGCAAATTGTATTTATACAGTCCTGGAATTATATCTGCAGTTAAAGTGATCAGAAGCCTGAGCTACTTTTGTCCAAATATGTATTCATGCATGTTGGGCTATAACTTAGCTGCCTGTAAAGGTGGTGCAGATAGAATGGGGACTTCTGACAGTACCCTGGAGCAAATGGCACTGCCAGGAAGTCTCATGTGCATGGATGAAAATACATTAAATGCTACAAACAGCTAGGAGACAATGACATGTTATGTGATATTATACAGTTGCATTCACAATAAAAATACAAGGCCACCCTTATGCACCTAGGAGGGCCTGAGGAATCTCTGTAAAATGAAGACACAAGCAGTGATGCATATTCTTTCATTTCCTTGGCAGTTCTAAGAAAATCCAAAGGTGAAAATTTTTCCCATCTCTGGAGATTCACAGAGTCAACCCAGGTAGGTCTCGTTAACGACTCCTTCAAGTCATCTCTGTGGATTTTAGATTGAACCAGAAATAAGCCACAACAAAGGCTTCTAAACGTAATAAGATAAAGTTGTGGTGATTTACGAAAGCAGAAAGTGGGAGCATTTCCAACCAAACAGGAAGGAGAAAAGAAACATCTAGGCAGAAGATTGTGGTGTCTACCTTCTCACCCTTCTGACTAAAATCCAAAGAAAGCTGCTAGAGGTTCGGTTCATGCTTTAACTCGCTGTGGGTAGGCTACTGTTTGCAACTTTGCCTGCAGAGTCAAGACAACTGTACCACATGGTTTCAATACAGAAAACTTTAGGACTGCCAACTCCATATTGGGAAATTCATGGAGATATGATGGTGGAGCCTGGGGACAGTGAGGTTTGGGTAGAGGTATGATCTCAGAGGGGGGGGGGGGCGTATAATACCATAGAGTCCTCCCTCCAATTCAGCCATTTTCTCCGGGGAGAGTGATTTCTGTAGTCGAGATCAGTTGTAATTCCAGGAGATTTCCAGCCACCACCAGGAGGTTGACAACCCTACTGGGAAATCACTTTTTGTGAAGATGAAATCACAACTGGTTACGTCAGAATTAGCTTGGACTCTCAGGCTGATGTGCTGCCGCTGAATGGCAGTCGTCCATAACTCTCTCTCTTAAGTGGCAATTAAAAGGCAGCAGTTTCTGTGATTGGCATTTTAATGTATCTGCTGGACACACTTGATTTTAAAAAAGATACTATGGAGTGAGCCTTACACATATACTTCTAGAAATTTGAGACATGAATGGGATATTCGTTTATTTGTTTGTTTAAAATATTTATGCCTCTTACTTTTAATGTGAAAACACACAGAAGGCAGCTTAAAATATAATTTAAACTATTAAACAGTACAGAAAAATTTAAAAAATGAATAGACCCACAAGATAAAATTCTATCAGCAGGCCCAGCTATAAAAGAAGACAGGAAGTAAAATCAACAAGAAGAAAAATTAAGTGAGCAGCAAAAAACACCAAAAATAGTATCAAAATTAAAACAGGCCAGCAGCACTTAATAAAAAAATAGAAGGCAATAAAAATTCAGACTAGACAGTGAAATTTCATAAAAAGACAAGGCAAAACATTCCATTGTAAAAAATCAGCTAAGGCAGCATTAGGATATGGAGAAAAAAGAATTAATTTCCAAAAAGGTCCGAGTGAAGCCAAACACCAGTGAAAAAACTTATGAGAAGTTCCATAGGCTAGCTGCTGCTGCTGAAAAGCCCTATCCCTAAGGATGTCGCAAAAGCTAATAAGGATTACAGAGGAAAGTGCTGGGAATGTCAATACACAGATAAACATTCTATCATATGTGGTAGACATGCAAGAAAGCGAGGAAATATTAGATAAAAATACACAAAGAGATGCAAATGATACTAAGTTTTCACTTTGTTGAACTCTACAAATATGTTTATAACTATCTTACCAAATAATATTGCAAAAATACATAGTGAACTATTTAAATATATGGTGGCAGAGGTGAGAATAGTATATGCAACAAAATGGAAGGCAGAATTCTGTCCAGATTTGACAGAATGGATGAATAAATTATATGAATATATGTCAATGACCAAATTAACATCTTATATATACAATAGGCCAATTCTAGAATTTCAGAAAAAATGGAAAGCTGTTTTTAATTATGTAGCTAAAAATTAAGAGAAACTAAGAACAATTATCAGTAAATTGGACTTCTTATCAAATCAGTAATTTAAAATGTTGAATATAATGTATTTTAATATAAATAAGTAAAGGGATAGAGGGAAGAAACACTCAGCAGTTTATATATATTCTTTTATATATAAATGTCTCTGATTTATACAACTATGTTGTATAATTCTTTGTTTTCTTTTTGTGTTGTTTTTTTATTATCATTTTGTTTTTCAAAATAAATTATATTACATTGAAAAAAGAAAAGAAAAAGCCCTGTCCCTGATGTACACCCACATTAACTCTGTCAGCTGCTGGCAGAAGGGGAGTCCAAAACTGGGCCCCTGGTAAAGTTTTCAATCGGCAGACAGTTATATATTCTCAAAGACACTCCTTCGAGTACTCTGGGACACTTGCTTTATAGATAACAACCAGAATTTTGAATTGTGCTTGGAAGTTAACTGGAAGCCAGTGTAGATCTCTCAGAACTGATGCAAGAAACCTAGTTTACATATTTTGAACAGTTGAAGCTTCTGAATGGGGTTCAAAGGCAACCCTACCACAAGTGCATCACAGTAGTCTAACTATATGCAAGCAGTGCATAGACAATTGCTTTTGGAAAAGGACCCCATCTGGCAAACTGAAATAAATTGGTTAAATGCCCTACTACATGTCTCTGAGAAGATTTTCCTGATCCATCTGTAACCCCAGATCTAAGCAGTAGCCAAGATGATAATCTGCTACTTAAGGAACAGTACAACTCTGCCCCAAACAGGTTAACTCTGAAAACCCTGACTGGCATTTTTATCCACCCCACTCTTATATGGATTGAATTTCATCTTATTGGTATGCCTCCAGCCCCTTAATCTGGGCAACAATTAAGGACCTCCAGTGACTCATCTGGTTGTTGGAACAAGGAGAAACTGACATATATTGATAACTCTTCTCCCTAAATCTCTGGATGACCTCTCCCAGCAGTTTCATATAGATGCTGAAAAACATGTATATTCCATATATACTGCTCCCACACTTTCCATTTGTCATGCACTTACTACCCAGAATATACACATAATTGTCTGTCTGGCAGCATGGATGGAAGTGGCAAAGTGATAGTGGAGGAGCAACTGAATACACCATTGCAGTGTGATTGCTATCACTAAACCTACAACTGATTCCCATGTTGTATTGGCTTCATATGAGCATCCTATATCATATTGATAGCCTGGATTGCATGTGCAATTCTGAAATCCATCCCAGAAGCTCTAGTTGTCAAAAATATTCCATAAATTAGGAAATCCGTGAGCTGTGGAATGTTATATGAAGTAACAGTCAGCTGATCAAGGAAGTGTAATTTTTTGTGGAGGTAACTTTGTTGCAAATAACATATGACCAACAATAGAAGTTTTTGACAGTGTTCAAGAAGGATTAGAAGACCACAGGGATCTTGAATAGGCGGTCATTAGTCAGTGAAATAAGCTTAAGTCCTCTATCTAACTTTCTATTCCATTCCTTTATCCTTAAACTTCCTGTCCTTTCCAATGACTTTTGTCTTGCTTCTCCTACCTCACTCCCGACCCTATCAGGACTCTGTATATCTCTAACACTCCTGAAATGCCATAAAATATTGCAAATTTGGTGAAAATTCAAATATCACACTGAAATAAATTATGCAAATTATACACATATATATATTTGCATGCCACAATGTAGACAGTCACTTAACACATCCCTTACAGAATGCACAGAAGGCTTAAGTCTTCCCCTCCCCCCCAAATAATTTCAAAAGCTGGAAACAAATAATAATTTTTTTTTCAGAGCTGCCGTAACATGATAGCCTGTGGTGTGCACCTTTATCATACTTCCATTTGTATTCACAAGTTTCATTCCTGTTTTTGTATTTCAGAATCCTGCAAAGCCTGCTTGACTAGAGATGACACTGGGGCCAAAAGAATGAACAGGTGCACTATTATACCTCTGCCATATGTGTTCATAAACTACAGCACTGTAGTCTTCATGTAGTAAGTGATATGTGGACCTTTCAATTGTTTTATTTCACAATAAATACACATTTGCTAATTATTTGTTCATGAGATTCTAGTGTCTTCCCCTCAGTAAATATTTCTTTTGTGGGGAAACAACATTTCTGTATTCAAACTGCAATATGTTATCACTAGGGAAATGTAACATTTGTGCACAGTCTACTACACACTGCTAGAGCATCCATTAATGTTTACAGTGCTGTTTGTACTATGGTAGAGCTGGTATCAACAAGCACCTATTGGCTAATGCTTGTTATAACACTGATCATATTTTCCCATGTCAATTTAGGAATATTATTAAATCATTTAATTTCTTCCTAACTTTTAGAATCTGAATATTGTCCACTGTACCACTCAAATGGAAGCAGTCATATAAGTTGTTACAATCTGGGGAAAGAATCTGATGGCTGTCCCCACCTGTAAGCTATGTGTTCTCAGTTTCCCCATTTTCCTCCAGTTCTAGGCTGTATGACCTTCACAGTAACTGTGATTCACATCTATTCTAAAAAATCTGCATTCCCTCTGAGCAAGGTTAGGTGTGTAATTCTGACATCCATCCCAGAAACTCTGGTTGTCAAAAATATCCCATAAATTGTGCAATCCATGCGCTGTAGAATGTTATAGGAGCAGACAGTCAGCTGGCCATACTCATATCTGGCACACGAACAGGATATTGCATTGTTAGTGCTGAGTAACTCTACTTCAGCTTTTGAAATAAAACTAAGAGTAGTTTTCTCATCACTTCATTTTTTAAAGAAGCAGTTTCATTATTTTCAGTATCATCCTGATTTGTTCTTTATTTCTTTTTCATCATTTATTGTTTTCTCCTACCTTTTCCTCATCCTCCCCAATTACTGTGCAGGCCAGGCTGGTACAGGGGCTCATAGTGAGGACTCAGTTGCCATTCCAGCTGGCCAGGCAGAGAGCAGGTACAGGGAGAGAATCTCTCTTCTTCTCCCATCCACTCCCCATCACCTTGGTCAGTCTTTCCTCCATATTCAAGTCATATCAAGGAAAACATCCAAGGCACCAGGCAGAGAGATTCTCTGCTTGCTGGCTCATTCCAAACCCTGTTCTGGCCAGCCAGGTCAAGCTAGCAGAGTAAAGTGGGGAGCCTTCTTATGCCATTCTTCTGCCTGGCATGGCTGGCTTGGGCTTTCAACAGAACTGGCTGTCATTATAATAGGAACAGAACAAAATTTGCATGTCAGTTATATAATCCGCCCCCCCCCAGGGCTGCCATGGACATTCCCAACTTCTCAGAGACAGCCAGGTACCAGAATAACAGCAAGTTCCCAATATTAACAACTATTACTGATTTGTAATGGATTTCTTATAATAGCAATTGAGAGGTTTTTTTAGAAAGTTAACACACATTTTTAATAGTCAACTAAACTCAAGAAAAGGCATTTTTATAAAGAGATATAAGACTTTATTCTTGCTGTTTTTCTGCACAGAAAGTACTTCCTTGTAACAAAAAGAGAAACCAGTGTGGAGTCCATAACATGAAGCAGACACAGATAATGTACTAGGCTGGGGACCTATAGCAAGCGTCTATGATCTGTACAGTTTTCTGCTATTCTAACACAAGAGTTATTATTATACTGGATTGTGGAGCCAAAGAAGCAGAAGTGCTTAGTTAGGTTTATAATCCAGTTTCACAAATTAAAAGCCTTGTAAAATTGCTCATGTATGCTTGCTATTTGTAGAATGTTTAAAAAACAGGAAGATATAACCTCGTCAGTCACAACCAGTTTTTGTGTGTGCATGCGCATGCAGTGGGTTTGTGTTAATCAGTTTTATGTTGCAGTGCTTTTGAGTTTATTTAATATTCTACTTTATCCCAGCTTTTCTCTAAGGTGCAAAAAGGTATACACAGTGCTCCTGTTTTATTTTCACAACAACCTTGCAGGGTGGGGTAGGCTGAGAGAAAGAGAATGTGTGGCCCAGGTTCCCGCAGTGAGTGTCATGGCAGGGTGGAGATTTGAGCCCGAGACTCCCAGTCCAATTCCCTAATCACTTCACTACACTGCTATATAGCTATTTATTGCAGATCATTCTAAAATTGAAAATAAAAAAGTGATATTCTAGTTTGAAGGCTTTGCATTTATTGTGATGGGGCTTTTTATATAGAGTCTTTGGAGGAGGCATAAATTCAGCTGTTGGAAACAGAAAGCTCTTAGATTCACCATCTCTTGAGAAAGACAGCGAGCATACAGCGAGCACTAGGACCTGCCCGGAGTCTTTGAATGAAGAAGTCCCTTGATTCATTCAATCTCTGCTAGACATACACACACACTCACACTCACACACAAACTGCAACAAGAGGAGAGAAACAGAAAGTCGGCCAAAAGGGCTTTAAAAAATTTCAAAGTTTCCATTTGCAGCAGCAATGGGGAAACGTGGCAGGCCGAGGAAGGAATTCAAATGCGAGGATGATGCTGTGGAGGCTGCTCTAGGGCAGCAGCAGCAGCAGCAGCCAGTGGCAGATAATATGTCCAGGTGCCCGTTCAGTGACATATTCAACACCAGCAGTGAAGACTCCATGGAGAAGATCAACACTTTCCTACAAAATGTGCAGATTTTGCTGGAAGCAGCCAGCTACCTGGAGCAAATCGAGAAGGAAAACAAAAGTAAGTGGAGTTTTGGTTTTGTTTGGCTCCTTCTTCTACTGCTCCTTACCAAAAAAAAAAAAAAAAAGCCAGGCATGTGCGATGACAACAGAAAATGAAGAAAATGTTTATGAAGATGCAACAAGACCGAGAGAGTCGAGGGCACCCGTCCAGGCTAAACCATGATAAGATGCAGCCTTACAATCCATATATTAGGTCCAGCGAAAATGCTCTGTGTGTGTGTGTGTGTGTGTTTGTGTGTGTGTAAATAATGCACCAAGAAATCTCTATGGAAAACAGTTCATCAAAGAAAATATTGTTTTGTTTAGTTTTCTTTTAAAAGGAAAGAGAAAGATCAATCTTGATGCCTATAAAGTGACCCAAAACAATGTCGTCATGTCATAGAGGCATTTTGAAGGCATGGTTTTGTGAAATCCCAGGCTTTCATAAAATGCTCTGAATATGTTTTTAAAAGGCCCAGAGCAAACTGAGGGATTGATTTGGGCTGGGGAGAGGGACAATGTTAAAGCAAACTTTATGATACACCAGGGAAAGCGAAAATACTCCGAAGCTTTTTTTCTAAAAAGAGGAGGAAATGCTTGTTTATATATTTCAACTCTTCCCCCCCCCTCTCGGGGGGCCGAGAGGACGTGATTCCCTCTCTCAGCATAGTGCAGAAAGGAAACCCAGCCGAGTTATAAGTAAAAGGAACAAAAAGGGGAAACACTGTATATATGTATGTATATTTCCCCCTTGTGGAAAAGGCTTTACCAAACACCCCTCCCCCTCCTAGTTAATGTTGCTGTCAGCGAAAATCATAATCCACAGAGAATCGCTCGTTTGCAACGTCTTTGAACAGACTCTTAGAACAATAACGTCAGGGAATCGTTTTAACCAAGCGATCCGGTGTTTAAGCTAGTCTCACAACAGCCAAGGTCAGGAGGAAGAAGGAGGAAATAAATAAAGAGATGCATCGCCTCAGCCCCTGCAATCGGGAAGAGCGAAGCCTTCCCCCCCCCTCCCGCCCCGGGTTCAAGTTTATTATTTGTATGTTTCAAGCTCTCTCTCGGTCTCCCTCCCTCTCTCTGTTGTGTGGGGGTCATCGGAGAAACCAGGCCTTAGATTTAGCGCTCCCCCTACTCCTTCCCCCCCTCCCGTGTAAATTTCCATTTCAGTTAAACTAGCTTAGCCTTTGTTGACCGCTCTCGCTTTCTCTTTTTAATAAATTTGTGGATATGTGTGTGTAGTTTCCGGGAGGCTGGTGCAGACGACCAGGACTCCACCGAGCCCTCTACCATTGCAAAGGCCTTGCAGTCATCAATGGAAATATTTTTAGAAGCAGCTTTGTTTCCTTGTAGATCCAGTTCTCCCTCGGTCGCCCAGCCAGACGTTTCGGATTGATATAGATGCAGGGCCCTTCGCTGAACACCGCCCCGATCACTCTAGGGAAACGAGCTAAGCGAATGGAGTAAAGGTCCCCACCTCTTTTTTTCTCTTTCCCTGGGAAGTCACGTAGGCAAACAGCAAACTAGTTAGGTAGCCAACAGGGCGGCAGGGGGTGGGTAGAGACAGGCTGATGCCGGCGCCTGTCGCTCGAAGCAACTTGGCCAGGATGGGACTAATCAGTTTATGCGGTCGCCTCATTTCATTAGTGCAGGTGAGGGTATCTCTAACTCGATGAACTGGGTCAGCCTCGCGTGCTTTCCAGCGCCGGCGCTCACAACAAAGCCAAGCAACAACAAACAGTTGGGCCTCAAAGTATTCACACACACACCTCCGAGACTTTTAAAACAGATTCGTTCCATCTTGACGCGGTTCTCCACCTCCCCCGGACTCCTTTGTCTTATTTACTGCTACAGTTAAAAAGAAACACCCCCACACCCCCACCCCGAACGCCTCCAGCGAACTCCCACCGCCCAAACACCACCCAAGGCACAAGCCTGCGCGCCTCCCCGCCTCGCACTTCCAGCACTGACACACGGCCACGCTCGCTTCTTTCGCAGAACTGGTGGGCGCTGACAAGAGTTCAGCTGCGGCCCCAAAGAAACTTCGGCTTCCAGTGGAAGCTCGGTTTGGTGCTGTAAGGCGTATTGTCAGTTGTATAGGTTTTTTATATAAGCCTGCAAGGAATATGTGGCTGAAGATGAGCACGCACTTACCGCGTCATGCCTTGCTTGCCCTAAATCATCTCCACCACAAAGGTCGATCCTCCGAATTTGTAATCGGACGTAAACAGGGCTATCGTTCGCAGTAGTTTTTGAAAAAGCTCTCTCATATTTTAGGACGTTTCCCGAACCATTGGGCTCAAGGGGAAAAGTCTATATTGTCTAGAGCAAGCAGTGCAACCATTAAAAACAACGCCTCGGTGGCGCCCTGCAGCCCCTCCGGTCCCGTCGGGTTATTTCGGCTTGCGGGGGGGGGGGTCCACTTTTTCGCTACCAGGAGATGTTTTCCGTTGGGTTTTCTATTTGTTTTGGAGGGTTTGTGTAAAGCGAGGCAGACGCTAGTTTAACCGCGAGCTTGCAAACTCAGAGCTGCAACGAGAGTTTTCAGAGCCACCCAGGCGTTTGCATTTCTCAAACTTTTTAATGAGACTCTCCGACACAGACTAACGCAACGCTTTCAAGACGTAAACAAGACACGAGCACTCGGGCAGCGCCCATGCACACACCCAACCCCCACCTCCGCCTACAAAGTTTCATTGAGGCCGCGGCATCCTCGGCCACTTCCTCGAGGGCACTCGGAGCGCCTGGCTGGGTTACAGTATAATCAGCCTCAGCTCCTCCCCCCTCTCAGAACCACATGGTTTCCACATGGAGACAAATTCCTCTCTTTTCATTGGTCCTGATCTAACCCAGCGGGCGCGGCTATGGCAGGCCAATTCGCCAATGAGAAGCTTCCTTTTCCCCATGATGTCACGCGTTGCTGAGCCTGGAGATGAATAGGCGGGGCCTGCAAGCGAGCGACTGTCCTTGTTGGGAGTTCTGGCCGGATGATGTCATAGTCTCTCCTTAAAGCGACGGATTTCTGGCTGGCGTGCGCTGCGCTCGCTAGGCTGAAAGAATCGCCATAACAAGAAGGGCACGAATGGGTGCCTCGACGGGAAATATCAGAGTCCAGTCCTTTCCTGTTTGTGCAGTGAGATAGCCAATGGTAGCTCTCCTTGCAAATCCCTGCTAGATTGCAAAGCAAATGATTAGATGTTTTCTCCGTGGCGTATTACTTCTGTTTAGTTTAGATGGGCTTGGGCTGGCCGGGAGAGAAAAAATCTTCTCGTTTGTGTTCTCTGCAGCGAGAGAGAAAAAGAGAAAGAAAGAGAAAGGTTTATATTTTGCTTAGCCGTAAAACTTAATTATGTTTGAAAGACGGAGCTGCGTCTCTGTATTTACTTTTCACTTATCAGGATCTGAGTACTTCAAGGTACCAGAAATTAATATGGCTGTAAACCTGTAAATACTGACATTTTCCAGGATTATAATCTACTGTCGCACTTTGCTTGGCTTTAATATAGCGGAACCTCAAAGACTTGCGAAAGCAGCCGGGCTAATGCAATACCGTAAACCTTCGACTGCATGTGGCACTTGGATTCGCAGTCGTCTCATGTTTACTAGCTTCTCATCTGATATGCAGTTTTTCTCTCCCGAATTGCAGATACGGCTTTGCAAAATGAATGGGAGTTGAAGAGAAAGCCGCTGCTTGCTTTATGTTGCTATTGCAATATATTGTTTCTTTGTAATATATCTATGCAGGATGCAGACCAGTCTAGCCTCCTAGAAAGTCTCGAAGACGTGTTAAGGTCTAATATTAGAACATGTGCACGGTTTCTTTAGCAAAATAAAACAAACGTACATGAGTAAATGGAGTGAAGAAGGGGGGAGCAATCCTGACCTAAAAATAGACTGTTTATTGTGTTCATTTGGCTATTTTTATGCTCTTGATTTAAAAGATAAGCATGGTCTTAAAAATTATCAGATGACATTTGTACTCCACCAAGCAATTTAAACAAATTCATTTCATGTTTATCCTCCTCACTTTTCTGCTCCCTGTATATCAGATTGTCATGGGAGCGCTAAGTGGCATGCTTTGTTTTCTGATTCCTATATATCATATGGCATTGTCTTTATACTGATGGCAACTGCTTGAGGGCAATATTTGCATTAATTGTATAAGGCCCAATACCCAGTGCAATTAACAATAATAGCCATCATCATGGTGACATTAATACATTTTACAAACATTTGAATATTTATAATATGTTTTTTAAAACTGCATCTCCATTTCATGCCTAAATGTCCTGTTTAATCAGAACCCCCCAACTGCACCACAGCTCCATTCATTTTGATTTAAACGTGCAAGTGTGTATACTCTGGGTCTTTCCAGAATAGTAGCCTAACTGGAGGAAGAAGGGCATTGGTTTCAAACAAAGGAAAAGGAATTACTGAAAGAGGTCTCTGCATTATTGACTGCAGAATAAGCCTCTATAAGAGTGTATTTTGATTTTCATTAGGGAGCAATTGCTCAATGATTAAAGAAAGCGCTTTAGCCTTCCACTACCAGCTCACCCATGGTATAAGAAAAGTTTTTTTAGAACCCTCTTGGCATCTTAAGAGTAATAGCATGATAGTTATTTATAACAAATCTGCCATTGTGAGAGACACTGCAGTAGTAGTTGTGATTGTCCACAAACAGGCTTTGAACTCTGGAGTCCTATATGTTTGATTCAAAGTGGGGCCCCATCAGTTTAGTTGCTGCTTCCTCCACAGACCCCAGAGATATCACTTGCCTTTGATTTCTACAAATGAAGCATTTTGCATTTAAAAATAATAGTGACTAATACTGCGACACTGATGAAAATCAAATTGGGGGGCTCCTGCTGTATCCCCTTAAATAACTGATCTTCTATCCATTTTAAGTAATACAGAGTTCCTGTCATGAGTAGATAATCTTTCCATCCAGTGGAGTAGCTGTGGAGGACAAATGACCTACAAAAGGCTTCTGAGCATGTACATAAAACATACACAGTGAACAAAATTCATACAATGCCCCTATGGAATACAGAGGAAACAAAATTTTAAAACAGCAGTGATGCTTCAAGATCACATTTAAAAACAAAAGAGAGTCATTTCTTACACTGTGTCTCAGTGTCGAGAAATCAGGTCTCAAGACTACATCAGACATGGTCCCACAAAGTAGCAAGTCATGTGGGCAGTTGTAATGTTTGAAAGCTGCTTTCCACATGGATAGGCCTAATTGTGTGGAGACTTTCCAGGACTATGCGGTGGCACTGATATGCACACAATTATCTTGGACTGTGTAAAGTGGCTTTGCCTTAGAGATACCATATATCACATGAATGTAGTTTCCCCTGGGAGTTAATAAGATGTGTGGAATGGTCATCAGGAAGAAGTTCCAAACTCATGGGCTGTCTGTGGAGAATGCTTGCCCTGTGGCTCCCTGAAGATGAAACTTCAAACCTCCTTTAAAGAGCCATATGGTTATTTTTAATTTCTATGAAAGCACATCACATGGACACCAACTGTTTGGGATTTATTCAGTTAAGGTAGAAATAGAATGGAGAAGGCTGTAGGGAACACAGCTGTGTTTGAATAGTATTCCCTGAAAGCCTACAAACCACTTCCAGCCTGAGCCATTGTCATGCTCCTGATAGGCTCTTCAGAGAACAGCATCACTGATATTCTTCAATCACACCTATTTCCTTTAGTAAAAGATTTGCAAAGAACTGATGAGTGGAAGCACAAATCTGGCAATCAGGGTGGTAATGCAGAAATATGTAGAGTAGTGCCTGGGAAATCCAGCGGCGAATCCCGACTTTTCCATGGAAACTGGCTGGGTGAACTTGGGACAGTCACTCTCAGCCTAACCTACTTCACAAGGTTGTTGTGAGGCTAAGATGGAGGTGAGGAAAATGATATAAGACCCTTTGGGGAGAAAGGTGGGGTACAAATTAAGTAAGTAAATTCATTACAGGGTTCTTTTATAAACGTGAGTACATGTCACTGGTGAGGATCAAAAGATAAGGTTTAACTGTTTCTTTGTTGAATGTTTATATAACTTAAATACCAAACAATTCTTATTTTTTTCAAGCTGGTCTCATATACAGACCAGTTTGAACCTATGAGTATTACTGTCTGTAGAACTATCAAACTATGCATTTGGGTTACTATTAATGCTTCAGTAAAATATCAACTTTGATGATATCTGCTAAGTTAAAAGTATGTGGTTGCATAAATTGGCTCTGGCAAGGGTCAGTGTTCAAATACGGTCTCACAAAAGACTGCTGTTCTTCTAGGTCATACCCATCTTTTCTTAATACAGATCTTGAGAATCTCAGCCATTATTTCCCCCGTCCTTTCCTTTTCCACCACTTACCTGTTATAAAAAAAGTCTGATTTCAGTGTAGCCTGAAGCCATAGAAAGCAGATGGCAAATAAAAGCAATCTAAAAATGTATTATTTTAAATCTCATGATATATAAGCCTCTTGCAATTTGGATGAGAGCTAACTTGCTTTTTCTGGACATAAGACAAGTTTAAAAGGGGAATAGACAGATTCATGGAGGATGGGTCTGTTAGTGGCTATTAGGCATGGTGACTGAAGGGAACCTCCACATTCAGAGGTAGTGAACCTCTGAATCTCAGTGCCAGGAGGCAACATCAGGGGACGGCCTCAGCCTCTATGCCCTGTGGTTGGCCCTCCAGAATAACTGGTTGGCGCTGCGTGAGACAGGATGCCGGATGAGATGGAGCACTGGTCTGATCCAGCAAGGCTCTTCTTACGTTCTTAACATCAGGACTTGGCAAACCTGATGAAGAAGGCAGTTGAAGACAGTAGCAATGTGTTGGATGGAGTACAAGAGGGGCAGACGGAGTGGGAGGGATGAAATGTCATGTTTAGCTTGCCTTGTTGGCAACCAGTACAGAGCAAATGTGAAGCCTGCAGAGTGGTTAACCACACTTCTTCTACCAATTTGCTTTTGACATGCTTCTAGGAGAACTTGGATTGTCTCATTCTTGCTTCTTTCAGCTCATGGAGTCACTAGTAGCAACTACACCAGGAGGTTTTAAAAATGTTCACGTTCTTCATATTTTTCATTCCATGATGGAAAAACTACAGCACTATTACTCCCAGGACAATAGGATGGATTCATTTACGAATTAATGTGGCATAACATGGCACATAGCAGATTAATGTGGTACTGGAACAATCTAGTGGCTACTGATTTAGCTTGAGGAAGGCACCTGACGATTTGCAAGGTTTCCACTATTGAAGGGATGCTATGAACATTGCATGAAAATTGTTACATTGGTATTTATCATTCATGTTGATTTTCCAGGAATATGTGAATAGGGATATTAGATTCCTACCACCTTCTGTTCATGGATTGTCCAAGAAAAATCCCTTTGAATTAGCAATTACAATGTTTTAAAAAAACCGTATTTTTCTCCTAAGCACTTACTCCAGAATCATTCCCATGGGGACAATGACTGTCATAGGAGTCTCAAAGACTGCTGGTTTCAAACAGGCTACTGCTCTTTGCTCTTTGTCCCGAAAAAGAAAGTCAAATGGCTGTTTGCTATGGATAAGATGGGGCCTTATGATCTGGGTGACCCCCAATTACTGACTGCTGAGACCCAGGCATGAATGCCTGAGGGTTCTTCATAGGAGTAATTTTCCAAAGTAGCTGGCATGTAGTTCTCTCTCCTCACTCCCTTCTGTGCAGGACACAGAGTTGCCAACCTCCAGGTGCAGTGTGGCGATCTCCAGGAATCACAGCTGATCTCTAGGCTACAGGCATCAGTTCCCTTGGAGATTATGGCCACTTGAGAGGGTGAACTTAATGGAATCATATCCCTGCTGAGCTCTTTCTCTTCTCAAACTCCACCCTTCACAGGACCCATCCCCAGATCTCCAGGAATTTCACAACCCAGAGTTGGCAACCCTAGTGCAAGGAGAAGCTAAAATTTTTCACCCATGCACTAGAAACAACACCAGGAGTCACTCTGAAAAACTGCCTGTTACAAAATTCAAGGTCTAAAGTTGCAGATGAGGGGTGGGGGGCGGCGGCATCAAAACCAGTCTATGTATTCCTATCTATATCCTCAGAACATCCAAATAGTTAACCCTTTCTGGCTCACAGCATGTAGTTGCAGAATGAGAACCAAAGTCCATATCTAAGCTGGAACTTGGAATCTAGCAGTGCCATCCTAAGAACACTCTTCTGGAACAGACCCACTGAATAGATCTGAGTAGGGTTCTAAGTAAACATGCTTAGGATCGCTCTTTAGATCTCTCGCCAACGCAGCAGCTCTCTTGTTAGTTTGTCTTGAGAAATACTGATGATGGGAAGTAACTGTTTGAGATTTCAAAGAACTTTAGAAGGCTGTTCATTCAGGCATCTGGAACCATTTATGTTAACTTACATTTCCATTTTACTTTTTTCATGTACTGCTGTTACGGTCATTCAGGAGCGCTCATGTTGTTGGTGATGGTGAGCCAAAGCAACAACGGCAGAAAGTGAAATAGTTGCATTCAAATGGAAGTTAGCACTGATTTTCATGTAAGCTGAATGTTGTTTTTAATCCCTTGAAAACTCCTTGTATTGCCTTCGCTCTGTATTAGGGATGTACAAAACGGGACACACAAATTATATTAAATACTCATATTAATATGTATATATAAATATACACATTGTTGACACATTTTCACAGTCTTTGCTCTAGTTTGAAAATATCTGAATCCCAAATTTGTGACATACTTCCCTTTATAACATTTACAAATATTCATTCAGCCTCTTCTTGAAAACTGCCAGTGAAGGGGAGCTCACCACCTCCTTAGGCAGCTGGTTCCACCTTTGAACTACTTTGACCGTGAAAAAGTTTTTCCTAATATCCAGCCGATACCTTTCTGCATGTAATTTAAGCCCATTGCTTCGAGTCCTATCCTCTGCTGCCAACTGGAAAAGCTCCTTGCCCTCTTCCAAGTGACAGCCTTTCAAATATTTAAAGAGACCAATCGTATCCCCCCTCAATCTCCTCCAAACGAAACATTTCCAAGGCCCTCAGCCTTTCCTCGTAGGACTGAGTCTCTAGAGTCCAGACCCCTGATCATCCTCATCACTCTCTTCTTCACCTTTTCAATTTTGTCCATGTCCTTTTTGAAGTGAGGCCTCCAGAACTGCACACAGTACTCCAGGTGTGGCCTGACCAAGGCAGTATAGAGAGGGAATATGACCTCCTGCAATCTCAATGCAATGGCCGTTTTGATACAACCCAAGACTGAGTTTGCCTTCTTTGCCACCGCATCACACTGACTGCTCATATTTAGTTTACAGTCCACTCTTATTCCAAGATCTCTTTGCATACAATACTACCCAGAAGTGTATCCCCCATTCTGTATTTGTGCTTCACATTATTGTTGTATGTTGTATCATATTGTAACATTTTTCTGATATCAGTTAATTTTCTTGCGCTTCAGGCTGTTTCTTCCTCAGTTTATCGTTTTTCATCCTATTTAATTGTATTTTGTTTAGTGGCACATGATAAGAGAAAGGCTGGAAGTGCTGACCTCTTTAATCATCCATTATGTGTAACAGCCTAATCCAGTCTCTTACACACACCTGAAAGATTTATGATGGGATTCTAAGGTGGCCAGGTCCCTTTACCATCCGAGAGTGGGGGGAGACCTGGCTCTTACCCCCTTCCTCCCCTCTTAATCTTGTATTCCCGCAATGATGTAACGTCACTTCCAGTAAGTGGAGGCAGTGGGTGGAGGGTGAAAGCAGGGGATCCCCTGCCCCCACTAAGGAAATGGGATCTCTATGGGATTCACACCAAATCACACTCTGTCTGCCCTACCCGTCTGTAATTTTCTTTATAAGTACATGGAAATGACCTCCTCTTCATATGAAGTGAGAAACTCATGCTGGAATAAATGTTAGTTTTTAAGGTGCCACTGGACTTCTGTTTTTTTAAAGGACAGTACTGTTTCTCACCATGGCTAATTTACAGTGTACTCCTAAAAAGAGTTGACCTGACCTGATAGCCCAGGTGAGCCTGATCTTGTCAGACCTCAGAAACTAAGCAGAGACAGCCTTGGTTGGTATTTGGATGGGAGACCTCCACCATAGACTAGGATTGCAGAGCCAGGCAATGGCAAACCACCTCTGTTAGTATCTTGCCATGAAAACCTCATGGGGGGGGCAGCCCAGAGGTCAGCTAGGACTTGAGGGCACTTCTCACTACCACTATCTCATAAGAAGAGTTTATTCAGTCTAAACCCATTGATTTCAATGGGATTAGACTGGAGTAAGGTTTTTTTAGGATTGCACTGTTAGTCTGTTTGGCAGGCTAGTGATTCAGATCTGTTTGTGAATGGGTTTCTGACATGTAGATGACTCCTTAGAGGCAAGTTGTTAATAGTAAACCAGTCTCATTTACAAATCCATTATAAATGCTGGCAACAGAGGGCTGTTGAAGCATCATTTAAGACTTGGGGTAGAAATATACCCCCTCCCCCCAAAAAAACACTGTTGGTGTGGTGGCAGAATATACTGTTTCACAACATATAGGCACAGAGCCTGAAAATACACTTTTACATGAGTTAGGAAACACTTAACATTAAAACTGCTACTTCTAGTTGTGATATTTTGCTACCTCAAGAAAATATTTCTCTGTTGTAAGGTAAATGTTCTCCAAGTTATCCAGGAGAGATTATCACATTATTAGGACAGATTGGATCACTCCCGAACACGCTTCTCTGAACCAAGGTTTTCTAAAACTACCTCCACATGGGGTATTATTATACCCCAAAGTATTTAGGGGCTGAAATAACAAAGCAACCCAAATCTGTGAGGCTGTTTTATACCTTTGGATATACCTTTTACAGAAAGAAAACCATAAGCAGGAAGTGGCTGTACTATGGGGACATTTTTACTAATGTGACGGTGATAATGTCCTAAGAGGAGAAAATTCTAAAGGCACTTCTCTCTGCACGCTGCTAAAAAAAATGCAACCAGCATGGAAACTTACTTCCAATTTCATAATCAAGATTATAGTCTCTTTTTAAAGAGTGATGCCATAGCCCATTACAGTCAAAGATGCTAAAAGAATTACCTCCTGGGAAGTATTTCAATCCAAACACTGGATTTACTTGCATAGCACCCCTCCCTGAGACATATATGAGCACTGTGTCAAAAGTATTGAGGGCTTACCAGAGTTGCTGTGTCTCTTTTGATACTGGTGGTCTCTCATAGTGATATATCACGAGACTTTTATATACAGTTATGAGAAAGTAATTGTTTTAAAAGAAAATAAATCTGCATTTCTAAATATAATTGTTGTGTAGGGGAAAGTTTGCAAAAGGCATCATATATGAAAAATATCCCAAGCACTCCCCCCCCCACTTCAACACATGCTCATCCCACAGACGCTTCAAATATATTTTCTGAAGAAAAGAAAGAACATTTTAGTATGAGACTGTGTTTATAGATGGCATTTCATTCATTCTCAGCAAAAGAATAGTGAAGTCAGCTCATAAAATGTTTCCATTTAATAGATGAGAAATAGGCTAGGAAAATCAATTACCCTAAGATTCCCACTCTTTCCAGTGAATTTGTGGGGTTACAATTATGGTATGATATATATTAAAATTTCATACTGCTGGCACTACTTTTTGTTAATTTGTTTTTCAGCATATTTTATTCAGGAAAGCATTTTTTTTAAATGCCACTATCCTCTGTAATAGAAACTTGTAATTCTTCAGTACTAGAAACCCATCCTTTCTGGTATTTTTTTCTTCTAATGCCTCATCAAATTACAAGACAATGAACTTAAATGAGCTTCCAACAGTATGCTTTTTTGGAAGACCAGTAAAGTAAACTAGCTTTATTCATATGTCTCCCATAGAACTCCCTGAACCCCATGAGCACCCAAACTTCGCTGTAGCAATGACAAGGTCAAGGAAGATGGTCTCTTTCTCCTGCCGTCCCCTGGGATATGTGGTTTCTAAGGGTCCTAACATCCATCTTGAGAATGGATGTTTTGTTTTGTCCGACAATACCAGAGACTATTATAATACTCTCAGATTTCTTCTTTCTTTTAATCTATATCTATATATCTATATCTATATATCTATATATCTATATATCTATATCTATATCTATATCTATATCTATATCTATATCTATATCTATATATATCTATATATCTATATATATATATATATATATATAGTGTGAGTAATCTTTACATACTGCTTAAAATGGGATACTAACTGAATCCTTTAAAAATACTATGTCCATCTGAAAGCTGCAAAGCCAAGTAATGCCTAAACCAGGTAGTAAGTTGTTCCAAAGAAATAATTAAAATACATGCAAATTGTGTAAAATTAAAGACAGCTTACTTTATTCATATAATTTATTCAGATTGTGGTATTTGAGTTTATATAGCATTAGAGATGTTTTGGAAAATGATAAAGCAGTCATACTAGGAGACTGTGGACTGCAGGTGGCCAATGCTAAGGTGACAGGAATGAGGCAGTTGGAGCTCTTGGAGATCTGCCCTCCTGGTGAATGTAGTGGGCCTACTTGAGGTGGATGGAGATCTGTTTTATCACAGCTGCCAGTATTTCCTGTTTTAGCAAGCCCCAAAGCCCCATGGCAAGTTATTGACTGTTGGGGAACACAGGCTGTGTAATATCCGCAATTTTTTCCTCTTCGTTCACATTCCTGCTTCCAATCCGTCTTTCTCGCGCGTCCCTCCGGTCACACGGCCGCTGGAAAACCGCTTTTTTGGGCGGGACCTTTTTTCCCGCCCATTTTCTAAAAATTTTTTGAGCGCACTTTTCCGTTATTTCGATCTTGCCTTATAAAGAAACATCATTGAAGATAATGATGCCTCTCTTTCCCCCACTGACAGCACTGATGGCTCTCTCCCGTTTCTTTTTTGGAAATTTGGAAGCATGTGGGAAGCTTTCGTGGGCATTTCCTATGCAGGACAGTTCAGTGCCTGAATTTTACTGAAGTTTCACTTCCTTGGAGTGTCATTATTTCGATATTTCGTAATTTTGATATTACAGTAATATAAAATAAAAAAAATAAAAAACAGTTAAAAAGGAAGTTTCGTGAGTCCGTTCTGAGGATGGATTCACCCCAAAATGATTTTTCAAACTACCAGATTTGATTCAGAGACAGCATAATCAATAAATCCAATGCTATGAAGTCAAAAACAGTCTTTTGCAGACTACGGAGCACTTGCAAGTTGAATCAGCCAATAGGAACTCTCGGAACGGCCGGAGAGACAGGAAGGGGGGTGGTTTTTAAAAAAACCACGTAAATTGCGCATTGGCCCGTTCACGGCCACCATGAAACTCCCGTTGAAAACCTGTGACCACATATTCGGGAGAAATACGAATGAAATGCGTCTGTTTAATGAGGTAATGTGACCGGCACTCGGGATTGCGTGGGGAATGCGGGGAACATGCGACTTAGAATGAGTAATGTGGAATTGACCCAGCTTAGATCTATGTAGTTCTTAATGTGACCTTGGGACACTGCCCTGTGTTTCTAAGGAAGGTTGGGTGGGGGAAAATCCCAGGCAAATAAATAAATAAAAAGGTTTGGCAATCATAAGCTCAGAATGGTGGCCACCTAAGTCTCATTTTTATAGGGCCAACATATACTCAGACCTGATCTTCTTCTAAAGTGTTTGGAGAGAAGTGCTGTTTTGATGTCTGTGTGGTAGAGGTGGGATCATAATAATCTTGCCAGCTACTTCTACCCCCTAGGGACTGTAGCTAAGAGAAGCTGGCCATTAGCACAGCCTAGATGGGAGAGCACCATAGAGGAGCTATTTGTGCCTACTGGTACATTGTATAACATTTTAACAATGGATAGAATCATAGGACTCTGCCTTGAGATCTTTTTATCCCAAGCATAAGCATTCCTTACTGAGCTAAGGTTGCAGTCCTATGCAAATTACTCAATCTAGGGTTTGGACTAGAGCAACTCTGCAAATAACACACTTTGTAAACTGCTCTGAATGGGTGTTAAGTTGTCCTGAAGGGCGGTATATAAACCAAATATTATTATTATGATACACTGTAGGCTTCCATTAAATCCTGCTCCATTCAACTTTAAATTATCACAACCTGCAGACTTTTCCATCTCAGCAACATCTGTTTCCTCCCTTTTCTTCTTGGTTGTTGCTTAATATCCATCCATCTTGTGAAAGAGATTTGATGAATTTGAAATCTAGTGTGCTTCTTTGTGGCTTTTTAGTAGGCCCTAATAAAGGTAGCCTGCTGCTATTGGTTTTATATTTAAAGCCTCAAAAGTTTTGCTGGGGTTGTAACATTTAATGGTTGTTTTTACAAAGCTTCTTTTGCTTATGATTAATTAGCATAAGTCAACCAGCAAAATAGGCAGTGTGCTATCAGGTCAGGCCTTGCAAACACCAAATAAAAATTAAGCACAACAGCTAAGACACAGCTGATCAGCAATTACAAACCACTGCTGTAGAGAAGTAACTAGCTGAGAGATAAATCTGCTGTTGTACTAGCAGCAGCCTTACGTGCAGTAGCCTAGGCTGAGCGACTTGTATCTTATCATGATAATGACTGTAGATCCTGAGAACGGGAAGCAGTGGTTTTGGAGTTGGATTCATTTGACCTTTTAGAAAAGAGTAGGAGTCCAGTAACACCTAGGCATGAAGAAGTGAGCTGTTGTTCACAAAAACTCATACATACCCTACCACAAATTTTGTTAGTCTTATAGGTGCTACTGGACTTTTTTCTACTGCTACAGATAAACAAGGCTACTAGGGTTGCCAGCCTCCAGGTAGTGGCTGGAGATCTCCCGGAATTATAACTGATCTCCAGGCCACAGAGATCAGTTCACCTGGAGAAAATGGCTATGGGGGGAGGGGGGTGGACTCCAAGGAATTATGCCATGCCAAGGTCCTTTCCCTCCCAAACCCCACTTTCTCTAGGTTTCTCCAGGAATCCTCCAGCTTTCTCCTAGATCTCTAGGAATTTCCCAACTTGGAGCTGGTATCCCTAACGGCTACCCATCTCGTGCTTTTACAACACCTTGGGTGGATTACCAAGAGGGGTCCCATCCAGACCAATGACTGGAGTACTGTGTTGCATTAAAGCACACTGCCACATTGAAAACCCAAGATACAAGATTTTTTTTTACTCTAGCCCTCAACTTGTTTATCAAGCAACCCCCACTAATTTAAGTGGAAATAAAACTTACTTCCTATATATTCAAGTTTTGGTATTTGACAGATTGAAAAAAACTATAGCAAGACAATAAATGCAGCCTCGCGATATTTTTAACTTTCGTTGTGTAATTACAGCTAGGATACTTAAAATATGAACAAGCGCTGGAGAGCAGGGTAGATTTGTTTTTATTTTTTTTACAGCAGTTCGATTCACATCAAGGACAAATGCTTTGCCACAAACAAAACAGGAACCCCCACCCCCTTTTTGTGCCCGCAAGTAATATAGGTGCAGGAAGCTGGGACAGAACAGTGACTGCAAATAATACATTGTAGCCTTTTTCATTCAGCCAAGCAAGCGGTGCAAGAGCGAGGGCTTCCCACAATGCAGCTGCGGCTGCTTTGCCTGTGCACGGAAGGCAGTGGGAGCAGAGAACTACATTTCCCAGGTGGCATCGGGACAGAGTCTCATGTGTGTCCCTTCCCCCTTCCCATGATTTCTAAGCAGAGGTAAACAAACTGTGAAAAAGGCAGAGACCGCCAGTATCTGCTGCAGGAGGCGGAGAAAGCCTCTAGGTCCCGGGGAGAAGGCTTGGACCATGGATGCAGGGGGAGCACCGAGGTTCAGAGGAGGAGTGTAGGATCGGGGAAGACAAGGCGTCAGAGGGCACGATGCAGAACTAGGGGGGCAAGATTACGGAGAAGCGAGGGAGAGCTTCGCTGTTGGCTGCAGGAGGAAGGGTGTGGGGGCAAGATCAGTGGTAGTCCTCGATGTTTAAGAGGGAAGAGTTCGGCCAGCCAAGAACCAGAGGGGAAAAAAATCTTAGCTAAGGACACGGGGATGAAGCAAAAAGGACTGGACGCTGTTGCGAGCCAGACAGTTCAGGAAGCATGTGGCTAGGATTCAGGGGACCGAGGTGTTAGGTTTACTAGATCTCCCCCTCCCCTTAACTTAGTGAAAGCAAAACAGACTTCCTGTTTTTTTTCCTCCCGTCCTCCCCTGAAAGAAGGGGGGCTTTACTTGGGGTCACCACCCTTTCCAAAAAAGGCACTTGCAGGGGAAAGAAGTCTTCCCCCTTCTAAAGCAGCTGCCCAGGAGAAGGGGTAGGGTGCTCCGGAGGCCTCCTCTATCTAAGGGCTATGGATCGGGTAGAGGTGATCAACATCCAGCGCCTTCTGGAGGCAGCTGAATATCTGGAGCGCAGAGAGAGAGGTAACTGGATTGAGGGAGGGCAGAGGATTGAAGTGGCACCTCCCCAAGGAAAAATGGGGGCGAATTGTTCCTGCTGAAGGGATATGGTGTTTGGGGAGAACTTGGTGGGAAGAAAGTCCTACATGCTGCGGAAATGTGGAGGGCAGAGAGTTGTAGCAAATAGCAGAGGCAGCCATCCTAAACGGGTCTACTCTGACATAAATCCCATGGGGCACGTTCAATAGGGCTTACTCCTAGGAAGTTGTCTTTAGGATTGCAGCCTTGTCCTCCCCCTTTCCTGAGATCTAGGTCCAGTTCTGGTAGCTTCATGCAGACTTCATGCAGACTTGAAACTGAGGGTCTCCCTCTGACAGTTATTTTCAGTGCCACTTTTGCTTCTCTGGGTTACTTAAAGTAGTGAGTGTTCCCTGAAGTGGATGTCTGAGTGTCTTCACTAAGACTCTATGTCCTTGGAATCTGTTGTTTGTTTCCTGTTGACTGATCCTTCTCTTCCCCTTTTGCTGATGATTTGTGCAGAGTGTGAACATGGTTACGCCTCGACCTTCCCTTCCATGCCGAGCCTTGGACTGCAGGACCCAAAACCACCGCAGAGGCTGAGCCGGGCAAGGAAGCATAGCAGTGGAGGTAGCAGTACAGGCACTGCTAACAGGTACAGCCTGCAAGGGCCTGAAAAGGGAGTTGCCAGCCTGCAACAGAAAACAGTGATCCAAATACTTCATGTGTATGTGGAACAAGCTAGGCTGTATTTTGCTTATGCTTCAGATGGGAAGTTTGTTCTTTTTTCTTTCTTTCTTGCAGTGTTACTTCCTCCTGGTGCTTGGTAATCTCTAGGCTTTTTATAGAATAATTTTCAAACATGTTATTGTAGTAGCTGACCCTTTAAATCTAAGAGAGCCAACTAGCTGGATGTGCACTGTTTTGTTTTTCACAGGTTGTGCTAGGCATCTTTTAATTATTTTTTTCCCCCGTTCTTGCTGAGGACTTTTCTATACAAGAATGTTTTTTTTTTACTCTAGGGAAACTAATTATGATTTTAAAGTTGAATCCTATGTGTGTTTACTAAAGAGGTCTCACTGTATCTAGTGAAGCTTATCCCAGGTTAAGAGATATAGTCTAAACATTTTCAGTGGGAGAATGAATCCTCTAGGGTTAGCCATGTTTCCTTGAACAGTGCATAGTCCTTTATATGCTTTTATTATATGCTCGTCCTGTGCAACATTTTGAAAGCACATGTTTGATACAGTGTGGTCTGGATGTCGATACTCCAGAAAACTCCCAGCTGTATGAATGGTTTGTTAAAACAGTGTGTGAATAGTATAATACAGAATCTTGCTCTGTGTCCTTCGTGAGATATGTACTATGTTGTATGGAAATGAAGCTAATTTTCTAATTAGTAGGAGTAGGATAGTGATTGTGTTCACTGCAATGCAAATAACGCAGGGATCCAAGAGTAGATACAATATTTGGGTGTCTTACAGAGTGTTTTATGCAGAATATTAAACTTGTAGTATGATTTTTTTTTTAGCTATAGTATTCTCCCCACATAAGTGAATGCCACAGCTTCTTGTTGTGTACTGGACTAGCTTTGAGTAAAGTGGGGCTCCTCAGGTCTACAATCCGATTGGGAAATAGGGTTAGCAGCTGCCAATCATTCTTCCAGGATATGAACCAGTTGCTGCCTTGTAAACATGTTACCTTTTGTCAGCACATGAAGGATCCCAGTTGTCTGTGTTCTCATTGGGGAGTTACTTAAAGGGGGTGTCGTTTGGGGTGTATATATCTGGCTCCTTCGGGAGCGCATGTATGCAGTATTTGTAATAAAGTTACTCGCATGAGCTGAAATCACTGCCTGGCTGAAATCGCTATGAGCACAAGGCGCAATACTTAATACTTCTGGTGAGCCTTCTCATTCAAATCTACCCTGGAGACTTTCTTATTTCTTGAAAAGAGGGGTGTGAGGTTTGTTGATAATTTCTGCATGATACAACTTATTAAAATCAAATAATGCCTTCCAGTTGAGCCATATCTTTGTCATAATACTATGTTGTCTTCCTATGCTGGTGCTGTTTTAGGTGAATATCATATCAAATTAAGCAATGGATTATACAGATTTGACTCCAAAAAGTAGTTTTGTCAATCACAGCCTGATAAGGCTGGAAATGAGGTCATGTCATGGATGTTCAGACAAAAAATGGTATATGGGAAAGGGATGTAGAAAGCAGTGGAGGTTGGGCTATATGTATATGTATATGTATATGTATATGTATATGTATATGTATATGTATATGTATATGTATATGTATATGTATATGTATATGTATATGTATATGTATATGTATATGTATATGTATATGTGTGGAGTTGGAAGGAAGGGGACACAGAAACCCCTCCTGCATAGGCCAGTTTCTCTGGTTCAATTCCCATACTGCAACGGTTTTTTTCATGACCAACTGCACCTGATTTGCTGCCCTGAGTAGCCACTCTAGCTACTATACAGCTTTTCTGCGGATTTCTTGGGAGCACTTAAACCCCAACATTTTAAAAATCTGTTTTTGAGACTCATGTTTCCCTGTGCACACTCTTTATCCCATCTTTTAGTGTTCCACCCTCTTCTGCCCCCCTCCACTCTCTACCAGCCCACTTCATTGTGACTGGTCACTATTGAGAGCCAGTTTGGTGTAGTGGTTAAGAGCATGGAACTCTAATTTGGAGAACTGGGTTTGATTCTCTACTCCTCCACTTGAAGCCAGCTGGGTGACCTTGGGTCAGTCACAGCTTCTAGGAGCTCTCTCAGCCCCACCCAACTCACAGGGTATTTTGTTATGAGGATAATAATGACATACTTGGTAAACCACTATGAGTGGGCATTAAGTTGTCCTGAAGGGTAGTATATAAATCAAATATTATTATTATGTTATTATAGTCTATCCAGCCACTCCCTCCCCCTTCTGTCGATTCCTCCCCCTTCTCCTCTTTCTTCTCTATTTTCCTTTCCACCTATTTTTTTTTAATCCAGTGAAGGATCGATGCACCAGTGAGTTGAGAGGGAGAAATCCAGGAAATGGATTGATCCAGTGTTCCAGTGATACATCAAGTAATTGCATGTGCAAAAAAAACAAACAAAAAAAGGGCGGGTGCTGTGACATCACTGATGACAGCATTGTTGACAAAAGCACCAGCACTCATCAATCCCAACACATTTTGACATGGTGCAGACTAAAAAGAACAGCACCACACTGACCCGACATGAGAGGGTCCAGACAAGCCAATTCCATGCCTTTTGTTTTTTGTAGGATAGTGAGGAGTTACATCCCTGGTGTAGAAGGGGCCAGTGACAGAAGCAGTGAAGAAAAGTGGGAGTTTAAGGGAAGGTGTATGGAGGCAATGAGTGGCTGTGGAAAATGCTAATATATGCTATAGAAAAAAGACAAAAGGGAAAGTGGCTGAAAATCTGACTAGAAACCTCTTAGTTATACTGCTGTGATGTAACAGAATGTTATACAAGTAAAATCTCTCTCACAGAGTCTATGGATACGATGGGATGTCTGCTGTTGGTGGGAAGGAGCGTGGAGAAGTAATGATAGCTGTTTTTCCAGTTTGCTTTCGGTTCTGTGGGTGTGTTTATTTTGCCTCATGATGGCTGGCTTTCTTGGGAGAAACAAAATAGTTCTGTTTGTAGAGCACCTCAACCTCAATATGTGTGCATGCACTGTTGGTGCAAAGATGTGGTGAGCAGTGAAGAGGCTGAATTGATAAAAAAACCCTTTCAGTTAATGTTTTATGCCCCTCAGCTGTATTTTCTGAATATCTGATATGGCCTGAATTGTATGAAGAGGCACAAGGACTTTTGAGCTGGCAGGTTTTTACACTGAAGCATATTAGAACAAGTGTAGTTATTCTTTCTTTCTCTTGGTTGAAAGTGGATTATTTAGAATATTTGCTGTGAAGGAATTTCATTCCTTTTGCATCAGCATGGGGAGCCAGCACAGCTGATAAAATTTGGCTTCCTTAGCTAATTCCATAAAATCATCTTTTCTGTAGTGTTTTTAGTTTTGGTTCATTTCTCCCACATCTCTTTGCTGATCACAGCCTGAAGTGGCAACTATAAATCACTAGGAGTCCCAGCCCTGAAGCATATATTTTCTGTCAGAAATGTTGTGGCAGAACTGCAGGCTGGGCAAACATAAACTAGGTATTCACTTAGTGTGTGCATCTTTCCTATTTTCTACCACTGATTGGGGGAGCAGATAATGCAGTGGATTATGGAACATTATGGAAGTTAGAAGGCTCATTATTCTGGGTTAGATTCTCTCCCAGCCCTGATACTCCTTGACTGTCCGCCATTGGGCCTGCCCATGGTGAGTAGTGAGGAGCAGATTCCCAGAATCCTTTGGTCTTGCATAAGTATTTCATGGAAAGCTGGGAAGAGGCAATACGTGGTATACTCTTCTGAAGTTTTTCCTCTCCTTACTGCAGTCTCAACAGAAGAAAGCTCCCTTGTGTTCAAATCATACCTGAGAATGGAGGCTAAGAGGGGGACACTAGATGCAGAAGGGACAGCCGCATTTGTTCTTCATGTGCCCCATTTAAAAGGAGGTGAGAAAGGAAGAGGGGAGATATCTAACGTATAACAAAAATGTATCTGTGGACTAGAAGAACAGAATCTTCCCTTTCATTCAAAATTTTCTCCACTTTGTTGATTCCAGCCCGGCTTTGATACCAGAATTCAACTAAACTGGGAGCAACGGACTTAAGATGACACACACTTGTCTCTGCTTTATAGATGACACATGAAAAACAAACATGGTGCATGTAGTTTGGCCCTTCGTTATCCTTTAATAGTATAATGCAGAACTGTCTTTTATGTCCCTCATGTGGAATGTACCAAGCTGCAGTGATACGCAAACTAATGTGCTAATTGGCAAGACATGAGTAAGGTTGTGAACAAGTTTGCTGCAGTACAAAAAAAAAATCTGCAGGGCTCCTTGGGATAGAGAGGATGCTTTGAAGCTCCATGGAGTGACCTGCAAAGGTGAAATGTGTGGCTTGGTACTTCCCATTAGTTTTTGCAGGGTTCTCCAATGGGGATACTTAAATCTGTCAGACTGGCTGTTTTGGCCCATATAGTGGAAGTAGATTTTTTAAAATTTAAAACATTTATATGCTGCCTCTTCAGAGACCTGTTTGAAATAGCATACGTAATAATACAAGATAAAATAGTTAAATTATTAACAGGCAACCAATACAAACCCAGAAACATAAAACACCTAGATTCCAGGATCAAATAGTTAGAGTGGAACCTGTGCTGGTTTCTAGATCCTACAGTTCATAAATTTAGCTACTCCTTTATTCTGGGCACTTTCCATGTTAACATTTGCTGATTGTGAACAGAGGGGTTGGGATTGGATGAACTAAAAGGATGCTTTTTTGTTCCATTATAACTAAGTTTAAAACATCTACTTGGCTTTCAGTGGTTCATTCAGCCTTTTCTGTTGATGGACTCTACCAGCACTGATTCTGCATAACCCCAAACTGAGTCAATAATATTTGTCAAGGAAGAGAGCTTGGTGATTTCTGCTCTCAATGGCACTTCAGTTGGCAAAATGTTACTTTATGAGCAGGAAATTGTAAGTCATCCCCCCCATCCCACATGTGAACGGAGACCTTCCTGATATATAATAAGGTTAATGAAGTTACAGTGGGCTGTTGTGTAAGCCAACAGTCTCACTGGGTTCATAAAAGGGTACAGCAGACTGATGGCGTACAAGAGCACTGGTGGCTATTGCTGATCCAGTCCGGTGGCACAGCTTCATGTCTCGCTTATGCTGGAAACCAGAGACAAAATAATTCAGACTAGATTAGTCTGCAGCAGTCAGCTTGTGATGTCTTGTACTACTACTCTGAAATACCTATACGAATAGATAGAGCAGAAACTTACATATGTTCCACAGGGTCATAATTCCTGTCCTCCTTTATCCTACCAGCCCCATTCTTAACAAGTTATTCTAAACTATACAGAAGTTGAAATGTTGCCTTTGGAAGAAATAATGCATTTGCGTATTTATACAAACAATGTTCTGAGCCCAGAATTTGGGGCTTGTTGATGTAGAAATTTCAATTTCCTTTGCAAAAGTAGATTTTTAAAAACCAAGTGTAGATTTGTCCAAGATCATAGGGAACGTTAAATTTGACTACAAAAGAGAAATATTCCAGATAGAGAAAAACATAAAACATCAAGGGAGTAGTGGGTTGGGAGAAACATCTTCAGAATAACGAGGCTTTACTGTATACATTTGGAAACTTCTATGTTGGAAAAGCTTCCTGAGGAAAAAAGCTATTTTATATAAAATATTTTCAAGGACAAATGGTGATGGCACTGCCACAAAAGAAACTCTTCTATGCTTGTTTATGAATCAGTTAACAAATGGCAATATGCAGTTTTGGCATTCTGCCATTCTATTTTTTCAAATAGATTGGAAGAAAATATATTAATGCAGGTATTGGACATGGTTTTTTGTTAGTCCTGAAGACATTTGACATGACTGATGTGCGATATAAAAATCATCCTAATTTGCATACTTCCAGGCACATTGTCATCAGATGTTCATGGCCTGACAGTTAGTGGTTTTAGCACTGAACTAAGTATCTGCATTAGATGAATATTTTCTCATCCTGCAAAATGCACTCCCTCCCACCACTCTTCTTTTTACATCCTTTTATAAAAGGGTCCAAAAAGTTTTGTAAGAGTTTGACTATCTCTGGTGGTAGGGGGAGGAAAGTGAACTGAAACGACCCATTATTGAGGCAACTGGGCTGATGCATCATCATCCTAATCCATTTGTCTGTAGTTGATGAGGTAGGATAGAACATACAATCCATTGAAATCTGGTGTGGATGACCATCTCATCCAAATGCATAGCCCATCCACATTCTGCCCAACTTGTCATATTTAACTATGCAGATTTTAAATTATGTTGGTTGCACAACACTGACAAGCCATGGAGCTGCATAGTGCAGTAAGATGAACGTTTGTCTGGTAGGATAAGAAATGGGTGTGCATTCTCTCTCTTCCCCCCTTCCCATCTTTCAGAGTGAAAGCAAAGAAGGGTTTAATTTACCCTCAATGAAATCATCACATATCCAATCTGATTGTCTGCATAGCTCTGTGACATCACTATGTTCAATCTGTGATTCCTGATTGGCTGGGATAATAGAGTGAAGAAGCCCTATCGAGCTAAAAAAAAGGCAGCCAATCAGCAGCTGATTAGGAAAATAATGCACACAAAAGGTGCAGAAGATGCATACTATAAGACGCGCATCTTTTCCTATTGTCTAAAACAACCACTTTTGTATCGCAAATCAAACCTTGCAAAATTTTGGCACATTCTTGCTTTTAAGTGTCTCTCTAGCTCCCAGGCCACCCATGAAACCCTTTGCAGAATCCAATGCCCACAGAAGTTTATTGTTCCTCTTACTCGAATTGTTTACTGTCTAATACAACCATTTCAATTTGTATATCTTTTGAATTTTTCCTCTTTCATTCTTGGAAATAAAATTGGCAAATTATGCTGACATTTTAAAGTTCGTGCCACAGATTACAGAAATAGAGCACATAATGATGTCATACAAATAAAGCTATTTGCATTTGTTTTTTCCCTGTTGGACATTATTTTTTAACCACAGAACATCAAATAGGATAGATTTCTTCCTTTTATTTTAAGATTGACCGTTTTCATCATGGAAGGCTTTTCCCAGAATGATTAGCCCTTTACATGTTTCAGGATGGATTTGGGGCTTTTAAAGTCTAGAATAGTTTCTAAAAACATAACAGTATCTAAAAATATAAAACAAAGAATATATAAAGTTTCAAGGAAATTTTCATTCATTTTTTTAAAACATGCACACTGCATTTATAGATTCGTTTCTGATATAATTTCTATTGGATTTTTGTTCTTGAAGCAGCAGGATGGTGACACTGGTACAGGAATGTGTGCTGGGTATGTGTGTGTGAAAATGGAAAATATTGTTTGGAATTCCTCCATAGTCACAGATTCTATTTGAGTGCCCATAAGAATGTTCCATAGCAGCTAGTACTTTACACTAAACATCTTTGGTGACCACAATTGAGCTGTATCTTTTTCCAGAAATTTGAACTTGCCAGGCAACACTATTGCTGAGAGTCATCGAGGGTTGCTGAGTGGGAAGAACTAGGGGAGCTGGCTTAACTTGGGGTCCTGGGGGGGGGTTACTACAAGGTATTACTGCGGTATAGTGGCAGCATACTTATCCTAACCGAGTATATTCTGGGTGTTCTTCAGAATGTGAAGGGAGCTTTAAGGGAATCTTTGTCTAGGACCTGTGGTAGCTCTTTGGAGTCTTAGAGCCAAGCTACAAGTGACGAATTACACATGCCTGGCAAGTGTAATTCGTCACTTGTAGCTTGGCTCTTAATGTTATCCATCCCTTCCACAAAAAAAGTGAAAGTTAACCCTGCAGCCTCGTAGCTCCAGGGAAGTAAAAATGGGAGAGAGCCTCTCAGTAGAGATGGGCATGAACCGGAAAAAAAACGAACCGTGTGGTTTGTGGCTTTTTGCATTTCACGAACCACCAACTTTCACGAACCTGCCCCAGTTTGTGAACCAGTTCATTTGGTTTGTGAAAACGTCACTTCCAAGTCAGCAGAAGGCCACTTCTGGGTCAGCAGAAGGTCTTCAGAAAGTCCATTGCCTGTGACCTAGGAAACTGATCAACAGCAGTGACGAACCAAAAAATGAACCAGCCTAAAGTTCGTGGCGGTTCGTCAGAAATGGGCTCTGACGAACTGTCGGTTTGAGAACCACAAACTGGCCCAGTTCATGCCGAATTTTGGTTCATATTTCGGTTTGTGCCTCTCTCTACCTCTCAGTATTCTCTGTATATATTGAATTTTGAATGATTTAGTTGTATGTGGTGACCCACCATTGGCCATGCAGTCACTAGCCAGCAGAACATTCTTAAAGAGAGTCCAGTAGCACCTTTAAGACTAACCAATTTTATTGTAGTATAACATTCTTGTCCACATTTCTGTCTTGGTGGTTCTTCGCAGCATCTGTATATTGTATCACCTTTCACACACAATGATCAGCTCAAGATTAGGAAGACCTCTGTCATTTGTAGTCTGGTAACTCAGTGGGTCATTGAAGAGCCATCCTAGTTAGTGGGCTTAAAAGGGTGTGAATCTGTTCAGGGTGGAACTGTCAGTGACCTGATTTACTCCCATGTTCAGAAACTTAGCAACAGCTGTTACGAGGTTGTTCATGGTCTACTTTAATAATCAAAAGAGACAGGTGAGAGGGATGTTCAGATGATAGATGTGAGATGGTAGTGATAAAATCAGAACAAATGGTGCAGCAGAGAGGAGCACAGAGGAGTAAAAGGACCAGTAGAAAACTGAAGACAGGCTATGAAAATCAAGGAAATGGGTGTTTTGCAGCAACTGATTAACAGGTATTCTATTCTTAGAGATTTCTGATGTTTTACACATTCGTCATATATTCCTAAGTACATGGTTCTCCCATACCATTTTGTTTCCACAACAACCTTGTGAGGTGGTTGACAGGCATTGATTTGTCCAAGGTTGTTCAGCGAGCTTCATGGGATTTGAACTTGGGTCTGTCCAGTCATAGTTTAACTTCTTAATGGCTATACTACGCTGGTTATTTCCATTGTTTTTATACTATTTAACTAGAAGCAGTTTAATGTTTGCTTTTTGTCTTCATTCTAGCCTCACTACTTACTGTGCAATGTCTTTCTTCTTCCCTCACTTTTGAAACTTCTTTATAGATAGTAGAAGGTTTGGTAGGCCCATACGTGGAGAGAGCTGCTATAGCATAAGTGTGGCTGGGCTCTGAGCCACCACTCTGTTGGTTCGACTCCCACTACTGTCATGAACTTTGCAGTTGGCCTTGGGTAAGCCACTCCTCTCAATCCCAGCTCCCCAGCTGTATTGTGGGGATAAATATTAATGCTGACTTTAACCACTTTGAGTGTGGCATTAACCTGTCCAGAAGAGTGGTATATAAGTACATGGTTATTATTACTCACATTATTACTCACTTAGGGTAACTGGAATAACTTTTCAAGCAATCATATTCACTCACATTTAAGGTAAGGTGATGTTTGAAGCTAGAAGCAAATTTATAGCTGTGCTAGAAGGAAGCTTAAGTTTACAATACAGGAGGCTTTATTTTTCTAAACTAATATTCACTATTAAGAGCTGATTAAGTCTAGTTAAGGTAATCATTTTGGTGATCAAACTAATATATTTTGTGAGAACTTTCACTTTTCATGAACTAGAATCTCACATAATTCATCCTCACAGCTGAAACAAGGACTCTGCCAAAGGAAAATGAAGGCTCTTTGATAATTTGCTACTACATTACCAAATGTTTCCAAACCATATTCCATTTCCCTTTTAATGTTTGATCTTGGTAACTTCAGTTAGTGACAATGGAACAGAATCATTTTGGATTTTATAGGAACTACCTCATATTTTACTTTTAAAACTTGGTTATCTTTATTATTTTTTAATTAAATAACAAAATACAAGAGCAACATAATCAGTTGTGAACAATGTGTGTGCATTTCAGCTGCTGAATTTCCATGCAAAAAGCATGCAAGTGGAGGTTCCGTCCTTTTCCAGTCACCACTTATGTGTATAACGCAGAGAAACCTGGCACATTTACAACTGATGTTTTGCTATTTAAATGTGGGTATTTTTTTAACATTGGTGTGTTAAGTAAACTGAGAATTAGCTCTTCAGACATGTCTGCATATGGTGCAGTGCTGCAGATGCCTTTTCCGTTTGTGCACAACCCTTCTGTGCAGTGGTTTCTGGATTTCTGGTATACTGGCTAGGAGTATGTGCACACAGCAGACCAATATGATGAGTGTTTGCTATACCACCATCTGTGTGGGGACAGATGCATTGTTGGTCCCAGGCCATTTTATGCTGGGCCATGCCTAATTTCTAAAAATGCACCTTCTGACCTTGCTGCTGTATCATAGCTGTAATAACTTAAGAAGGACAAAAACTTCTTAAACTTGTTAGCATGATTGATGTCTTTCTTTGTACAGTGTGCACTTCAGGCCCCAATTCTGTGGCTGGTGTCCAGTGTTTAGTAATGTGTAGTAAGTACACATATTTTAGGATAGAGATAGTTTAATTATGAGTGCCAGATGTGTACAATACTTGTTCTTCTTGAATTCTTATTGCAACTGCCTATGGCAAAGGAGAGGCTTGCAGTAAGCAATGCTTTTTGACAGAACTGGGCTGCTTGGGTTGCTTACTTCGGCATGAGTATCACCCTGTTGGCCAAGAAAATAGGAGTGGTGTGTGTTATGGAAATATCTCTTGGCTCCTTTTGCTGGTTTTGAATCCAGATGAAAGCTAGCTTGAAATTTATCTGGTTTCAGCTGCTATTTAGCCAGATGGAATGAATATTTTGGTTATCTAGCACGGTTATTTTCTTTCTGTTTAGAAGTTTAGTGACTCTAAGCTAGGAGCCTCTGTAGAACTGTAGATCTATTTGTTGACTTCCAGAAAGTTATTTGGGTGAGATCCACCCTTTGGAAAGGTCACCAATGCAACACTTTGGGGTGCTCTGAGTGGTCTCAAAAGACCTCCAAAGTTTTACTGATGTAAACAGCAGATCTCTCAGGGACTTCTGCATGTGATGTGATAATGGCTATCAAGCCAAGTTAGCACCTTGCTTATGGAGACCTTGCTGTGGGAGCCACCCACATTTATCAGCTGCCAGAAATGGATTTCATGCATTTCTTAGAAAGTGTGGATGGCTGTTGCAGCATGATTTGGTAGTTAATCTTCTTGCCTACAATATTTCAGCCCTAGTCCAATGGGTCTTATGTTATGTTCTTATTGCCAGAAAGAGCATAAAAGCAATCTAGTCAAACAGCTATCCTGTGGGAGAATCTTTCATAGCTCCTGATAGATCAGCCTTTCTATTATAAGAATGCTAACTGCCATTGATGATTTAAAGTTGAGAATAGAAGGAGCCATGGAGTATAAGCAGAGAACTGCCCTTCCTTAATTACTGCTTCATTCTAGAGCTGTCTCCTCTCCCTCAGAAGGAAACAGTATAAGAAGGGGACTTGGCTGGGTGAAAAGCAATTTGGAAAAAGGGTTGCAGGGAAGTTTCAGTGGTCTCCACTCAAGTGCCTTTTCTGCTGGTCACATTAGACCTTCCTTCTTCCCGTGTGATTGTGAGGGGTCTGCAGTTGAGTGTGCACATTTGCCACTGCTATACCTAGTTAGTACACCAGGTATCAATGATATGAATTGGGATAGCATGAGGCCAGGGAGAACCAGACTCAACTCTCCACTGTGCCATGAAACGTGGTCAGTTCATTGGTCAGTCGGTCAATCTGTCGGCTGAAAATAAATGATTATCTGCAAAGACTTGGAAGGGTCACTTCATTTTCCCAGGTATCCCCTTCCTCATACTATTTCCTCTGTTTCTCCTCCTGGTAGCCCCATATCATCTCCCCTTTCTTTGCTTTCTTCTTTCCTTTCTACTAACCAACTTTTCTTTTGTCTCCCCCCCCTCAGTCTTCAACTTTATTATTTACTTCATATGTACCTAGGGCTTTTTTTCTGAGAAAAGAGGTGGTGAAACTCAGTGGACTGCATGGTGACAGCACTTCCTGGAAGTGATGTCACCATGCAGGGCGTGGCCACCCCCAGGAACACTTCCATGATTTGAGTCTGCTCAGCTCCCCACCCCAGGCTGATTCAGGCCTGATCCTGGCCGTTTTGGGCCCAATTTGGGCCTAAAGCAGCCAGGACCAGGCTGCTGCCAGGCAGGGGAGTGTTTCCCCACCCAGCAGTGGCCCGTTCCAGGCTGATTCGGGCCTGATCCTGGCAGTTTTGGGCTTGTTTCTGGCCTGAAATGGTCAGGGGGGGGGGCCAGTTTTGAGAACTGCCGAAATGCTGTTCTGGAGCATTTTGGCAGGAAAAAAACCCTGTATGTACCTCTGTTTCTCCCCAACAGCGACCCAAAGCAGCTTAGATCATTCTCTTCTCCTACATTTCACCCTCACAACAACCCTGTGAGGTAGATTAGGCTGAGAGAGTGTTACTGGACCAAGGTCATCCAACAAGCTTCCATGGCAGAGTAGGAATTTTAACCTGGATCTCCCAAATCCTGCTCTGATACTCTTCTGTATCAGATTATACCACACCGGCTCTCAGCTTTCTCTCCTTCCTTCCCCCAGCAGCCTTTCCCTGGAAAAAAGTCTGGCCAAGCTGCAAAAGCTGAGCAGTAGGAAGTCACTCAGGCAAGTTGTGTAATGATCACTGCTTGGTCCAGCTAAGTCATGCACGTTGTGAAGAGCCTGCTACTGGGCCCTGGAAAGTTTTTAATATCAAGTTGTTTGGTAGCCACCACTGCACATGGGTGAATCGCACAAATTGCATGAGTAAGGCCGTTTCCACATGGTCTATAAATAGCGCGAGACTCACGGAAGGCTGCCGGCTTCCTCGCGCGATTTTTAACACCATCCGACTACAAAACGCCATAAATCACCGTTTGTGGCGTTTTGTAAACAGATGGTGTCAAAAATCGCGCGAGGAAGCCGGCAGCCTTCCGTGAGTCTCGCGCTACTTATAGGCAGTGTGGAAACGGCCTAAGTTGCCTGGCTTCAATGAGTCCTCCCTCCAGGGCAGGAGGGAGGGGAGCTGGGATAGATTGGAAGGCCAAAATAGCCCTAGAAATGGCCCCTCTCCCTTCTCTTAGTGACAGAAACCAAGGTTTGAAGGCTGTTGTAGTTGCCTAGCATGGCCACTGAGCTCTCCTGTCTTAAAGGTACAAGCACCACTGCTGCTTATTTGAGAGTTCTTTAAATATTTCAGATTTTTCTGCAAACCTGGGCCTTTTTTCCAGTTTGAAGAAAGATCTCTCCTTGTTTATGGCTTTGTCTCCAGATTTAAGTAGTCACAGATGGGACATGTTGAGAATTGGATATATTGATAATGCATTTGCATTTTTTGTTTGTTTGTGTTGAAGATACAGCCCTAAAACTTGACTTACGCTGAATGTTGCTAAGAGGGCCACCTTACCTGCCTGTCTGATTCCTCTGCTATCCTGGCTTTGGTTTTGTCTTTGGCAAAGAACAGTGTGTGTGTTCGGTGTGGGAGAGAGTTTGAAGCAACCAAGCATTGGTCAAGGTTTTCCTGTGTCTTCATACAAAATGTGAAGAGGGAAAGCAGGTTTGGCCTTGCTCCGTACCTGGCATATTTTGTGACCATTTTTACATGAACCATGTGTGACCACTTTTTACATAAACTAGCCTCCACTAGGTAATTTCTCTGTAGCTGTTTCCTGTGAGGGAGAGATCTTCTAAACATACCCCTGTGAAGTACTGCTTGAAAATGTTATATAATGATCTGGAGGTGGCTCTTCATATGTAAAAATGGCCATTTAAATGCAGTTGTTGTTATATATGAGATTGCTTGCGTTATTTAGGTGCTGTACATAAATCAAAATAAAGACACAAGTCCTGCCCTCAGGTTTACAACCTGCACATGACAGGAGAAAAGGAGTGGAGGGAAAACAAATAAAGGAGATCAGTTTAGCATTGTCAAAATATGTTAAGTATAGCCAAATTTGATTTTTCTGGGTGATGACTGATGGGAAAGTGGCTCTAGCCCAGGAAAGCTGCATCAAAAGAAGCCTTTCTCTTGGTTGTTGTTCTCATCACTTATGAGTAGCAAAGTTTGTGATATTAGTGGGGACTGAGTTTTATGGGGACTTGTGGAAATCCTACAGAGAATTGTAGGTAGATGCCAGGTAGAACTCTGCTCCAGAGTGAGGGCGCAATTGTTATTCTTCTAACTAATGTGGTGACTACTTCTAATATTTGACAGCTGTAGATTTTTTTCTTTTTTAAAATATTATTTTATTAAAACAAAAATAACATTGGACTGTAGAGAAAATATCAGAAGCAGAATATACAACAGAAACATTAGACAGTAAACATATCAAAAACAGAATACATAAAGTATTAAACCTGTATAATAATATAACAGAAAGTAACATTAGATAGTAAACATAATATTGTGAACAGAATTTATAGCATAGTGTTCAAATTTCTCCTCTCCATCCTCCTACTTATATTTATGTTAAAATACATCATACTTGACATTTTATATTCACATTTAAAAGAACTTTTCTTAATTTTCAGCCACATAGTAAAAAAAAACCCTTTCAATTTTTCCTGAAATTCATAATTTTTTTCTTCTGATGTCATTGCAGTGAAAATATGCTCAGTTGTAGAACTGAACAGTCCTTAAGGTATTACACACTACTAATACAAGTGGACAAAGGCAGTATTGCAGCTAAATCCCCTGTTCTGACTGGGGTTTGCTTACTGTTTGGAACCCAGTTTTTCCATCAGGACGTACCTCCATAAAACATGCATTGATAATAGGGGTTTTCTTGTATTTTCTGTAGGCACTGTTAAAAGAATCATAGTAGTAATGTTTGCTTTACTTCTTTACATGCTATTAAACATTCTACCAATTAACATTACAAAAGAACGGGGACACCTCTTTCATTACATGTTGACAGCAGCAAGAGTTCTATATGCAGCAAAATGGAAAACAGATATGTGCCCTGATGTGTCAGAGTGGATAGATAAGATATATGAATATGCATCAATGGCCAAATTAACTATTTATGTACATAATAGACCAATAGCTGAATTCTGGGGAAAATTGAAGGATTTCTTTGACTATTTAGGCTAAAATTAAGATTAATTAAGGTAACTCAATACAAGAAAATAAAACAGGAAAATGATTAACTGAAATAGTTGATATTAAAGTTTGGGTATAAGTAACCAAGGAGAGAGCAGGAGAGCTATTACACAATTAAATTGTGTTGTTATCTGATTGTATCTTTTTATTAGTTTAATTTAATTTCAATTGTAATGCTTGTATAAGTTTTTATGCACTTTCTACTGTTACATTTTTTGTTTTTAAATAAAATTTCTATATCAAAGGATGTACCTCCATAAAACATGCATTGATAATAGTGGTTTTCTTAATGTTTTTTGTAGGCACTGTTAAAAGAATCATAGTAACTAGAGATGGGCACGATCCAAAAAAAATTAACGATCAAGCTGATCGTGGATTGGTGCCGGCGACGATCCCGATTTAACGACCCGCACCGAGCATCTCCCGTTCCCGATCCGTGGATCGTGGAGGCAAATGTGGTGCCCCGCTGTTCCCAGCGATACAGGAACGGTGGGTGATGCCGGCGGCATCTGTGTTTGTGTTTGGCCGTCTGTGTTTGGCCGTCAGAGCTGCCTATCAGGGTTTGCAGGGATGAGATTGGAGTGCCCATGGCTACAGAATGCCCCCTTCCCCCTCCCTCCCATGGGTGTCTTCTCCCAACTGGTGACTGCTTTGCTGCTCCATGGTTGGAAGGAAGCCCTGCTGATCAAGGAAAGCTGGGCTTCCATTCGGGCTTCCAGGGCGACAGGAGGAGGGCAAACAGAGCTCAAGCATTCCCCTGGCTCCGTTGCCAGGGGAATAGATTGCTGGCGCCTGAGTGTCTGGATCCCCGATCCAAGCCTGATTGCCCCGATCCAGGCCCCTCCCGATCGCTGGATCGTTGGCTGTGGATGATAACGATCCGTCAGTTCATGATGGCGCGATCGCCATTATCGTGGGTTTTTTTCGATTGTAATGCGGATCGTGCCCATCTCTAATAGTAACAATGTTGGCTTTACTTCTTTAAGAGGGATGGTAGTGCCATAGTGTATATTAAAGCCATGTTAAAAAATTCCAGCAGTTTGTAATAAGTTGCCAGTATAGTCAAGCTTTGCTTTCTGTGCCTCTGTAGGGATTTACTTTGGGTATTCATAAGTCTGTATTTCTAAAGGTCATTTTCCCATTCTTGGGAAAGAAGAAAAATTATTTAAATAAAGAAACTGGGTTAAGCAGATGTATTATTGATATTGCCTTGCTTGTACTGAGAACTTTAATATTTCAATAACTCATAGACAGGCTTACTCAAAGGGTCCTGAATGACAGTATCTCACCAGTTGGATAACACGTTGAATCTAGTGGTGTACTGCAGCCATTATATGTCATGCTTTCTATGCACAGTTGATACTGAGTCTCCAATGTTTGTGTAACGGTCTAGGGTGCATTGCATTAAACACTGATTCTTCTGAATTCCCATTTATTTCAATGAGACTTGCTGAACAACAGCATTTACCATATTATGCCCCCTTCTGACATCTGGTTAAAGACAATTAATGGTACTTATAATGTTCTTGACCTTATTCTCCCTCTTGGTTTATAAAAATTAATTTGTAGGTTTGTTAGGAAAAGGAGGGAAAAACGGGCCAGTGATTCCCCCTGCCCTCCTTTCTCTGTTTTATAGGGCCTTGTCACTTTAGTCTTGTTCCATCTGCATTTGCTTCTGGGCCCAGTTCAACATGCTAATACTGGGATACAGTCCAGTGGCACCTTAGAGACCAACAAGTTTTTTAGGCTTTCATGAGTCAGAGCTCCCTTTTATGAGTTGGTGAAATATTTTGTATATATTGATATTTTAAATCCTGTTTACATCTTTTGATGATTGCTACCTTGGGGGACCCCATTTGATTAGAAAGGTGGTATAGAATTTTTTAAAGTAAATAATCTCATATGAACAGATTAAGGTGCCACCTACTTTTAGTTTCCAAATAAGAAGGAATCCTGCATCTTGTGTATTCACACTGAAAAGACAGCTTTTTGAGTTAGCTTTTTAAAAATTGAGTTAGCTTTAAAAATATTATTCAAATTACACACAACATAATAAATAATAAAGATCACATGTTATCATTGATTGGCCTTGCTGAGATGATACAAGTTTCCACCAGAGACCTAAATATCAACCAGGTATCGGTGCAATATGTACGCTGTTCCAAGTAACGCCGTCTTTTGCAATTCTGTAGGTGTTATGTCAGGAAGCTGCAGTTTTTCTTGACAGTTATAATTTTTCTTTATTTAAACCACAAACAACAACACAAACTATAAACAACAAACAAAGGACAAAAAACATTCTAAAAAGAAGACATGCCAGCAACAAATAAACAAGTGAAAAAAGAGAAAAGAAACACTTAAACTATAGACTGAGTTCCAATTTCCTCCGCCACAAATATAGATCATTTTCAGAATCTCACTTATTCTAAGTTAAACATAAAAGCTATCTTTTTTCTATTGTCCATGGTTCTTAATCCATAAATCCAGATGTCATCAAGTCCTTATTATCCATTTCATGAAAAAGGCTATAAACGGTTTCCATTCAGTCAAAAGTGTAACTGTCTTTTCCCTAATCAGTGAAGTAAGTTTTGCCATTGATGCAAACTCCAATACTTTTATCCACCATTCCTCCATTGTCAGCAATGTTGGAGTTTTCCACTTTTGTGCATAGAGTACTCTTGCCACCGTAATCAAATATAAAAACAGAGCTCCAAAGCTTCTTTCCAACTGGCTGTCCATTATTCCCATCCCAACAAAAAAATCTCTGGTTTCAACTGGATTCTAATCTTCAAAATCTTCTGAATCGACGATTGTATCTGCAACCAGAAACTTTGCTTTCTTACATGTCCACCACATATGAAAAAATGTCCCTTCTTGTTTAGCACATTTCCAACATACATTTGAAGCACACTTATACATTCTAGCCAATTTTTCAGGAGTCATATACCAATGATACATCATCTAATAAAAATTTTCTTTGATGCTAGAGCTTAATGTAAATTTCAACCCCATTGTCCACATATTTTCCCATTGCTCCATTAATATGTCATGCCCACCTTTTCTTGCCCATTTAATCATACATTCTTTTACTTTATCTTCTTCTGTCTCTCTGAGATTTGCATATAGGGAAACCACTGGCAAGTGTGCCCTTCTGCTGCTAAGTCCTCTCTTGATTTAATTTTAACTTGGCCTGGAGAAAATTCCAATAAATCATGATAAGTTAACCATTTAGGTGGACTCACCATTTCCCTTTGAAAATGAGCTTCTTGCGATGACAACCAGAGAAGTATTTTCAAACACAACCTAGGTTTATATTTATTCTATACTCTCAAAACGGCATGCCTTACATAATGATTATTAAACTCTGCATTGGCAGAGTCATACCATACCATAGATATCCATGCCACCCAAATTTTAAGTCATGCCATTCAAGGTCCAATAGTCTTCTGTTTTTTAACATTATCCTTTCCTTCATCCAATCCAAACAATTGGCCACAAAATATACTCTCAGATCAGGTAGACCTGAACCTCCTTTTTCCTTTGTATCCTGTAAAAACTTAAGTTTAACTCTTGGTTTTTTGCCTTGCCATATAAATCTTGATATATCCTTCTGCCATTGCTTAAATGGTGCCTCAGCTGTCAATACTGGAATTGTCTGAAATAGGAATAACATTCTAGGTAAAACATTCATTTTAATTGTAGCTATTCTTCCCAACAATGATAATTGAATCTTATCCCATCTTAACATATCCCTTTTAATTTCATTCCAAGTCTTAATATAATTATTTTGGAATAACATACAATTCATATTTGACAGAATAATAACCAAGTATTTTACCTTTTTCTCAATTTTAAACCCTGTTTTGCTCTCCAGTTTCATTTGGTCCTGTATTTTCATATTTTTAGTTAACACTTTGTTTTTCTGTTTATTAACCTTAAAACCTGCCACTACACCAACTATTCCAATCTTGTCATTAAGAGTTCATTTCCCTTTAAAGGGTCCTCTAAAACCAACACCAAATCATCCGTAAAGGCTCTCAACTTATTATTCTCGTGTTTCATCTTTAAACTTCGAATTCTTTCATCTTGTCTCATGCTCCTGTTCAGAACTTCAAGTACCAGTATAAATAACAAGGGTGACAATGGGAAACGTTGTCTTCTACCTCTTTGTATTCCAAATGGTTTGGTTAACTCTCCATTAATGACTATCCGTGCTATCTGGGATGTATAAATCGATTTAGTCCATTTTATAAAATTGTCTCCAAAATCCATATCTTCCAAGATCATAAACAAAAATTTCCAGTTCAAATTACCAAAGGCCTTCTCAGCATCTAGGAAAATCAAAGTGGCTTGCCTTTCATTATGTTTTTTCCAAGTACTCCAAAATATCCAATACTATTTTACATTGTCCTTCAGCTGCCTCTTAGGTAAAAATCCACTTTGGTCTTCGTAAATGATGTCCTGTAGGATACTTTTAAGTCTTCCTGCCAAAATAATGGCAAACAGCTTATAGTCATTGTTTAATAATGATATTGGCCTGTAATTTCTTGTCAGTGTTTGGTCTTGACCTTCTTTTGGTATAAGTGTTATGTTGGCTTCCTTTCACGTCTCTGACATTTTACCTCCCTCTAAGATAGAGTTCATCGTCTTTTGTAAAGGCTGGAACAGTTCATTCTGAAAACACTTATAATAACTACTTGGGAATCCATCTGGTCCAGGCACTTTCCCCAACTTACTCTTCTTTATAGTGTCTCCCACTTCTCTTACTGTTATAGGTCCATTCATAATTTGTCTTTGTTGTTCTGTGATCTTAGGTAGTTTCTACTTATTAATATATTCATTTATTTTTTCCACTGGTATGTCACAACTCTTATAGAGATTTGCATAATATTGATAGACTGCCCTTTGTATTTCTGAAGTATCTGTTAACACCTTGTCTGCCTCCTGTATTTTCAATATCATTCTCTTTTCTCTCTCCTTTCTCAGTTTATATGCCAACCATTTCCCTGGCTTATTTGCATATTCAAATGTTCTTTGTTTGGCATAATTCAATTTTATTTCTATTTCTCTTGACATTAACATTGATAGTTTTTGTTGTAAGATCTTGATATGTTGCCATATGTTTGTATTTCCAGGAGCTCTCTTTGGTTCTTCCTCTTTGCTCTTTATCTTCTCCAAAATATGTTGCTTTTTCTCTTGATTTTTTTTTTTCAGTTTAATTCTGGTTTTTCTACCTTCCCATATATATTCCTCTGATTTTTTCTCCCATTTTATTAACTTTAAAAATCTGATGGCATGATGGATTACAAAAGTTTAATATGGAACATTAATGGGGCAAATTCAGCCCCCAAAAGGAAGAAAATATTTCACTATTTGAAGAAACTAAAACATGATTTGTTTGCAAGAAACCCATATTAGAAAAAAAGATATAAAATTTCTGACTTATAAAGTTCTGGGTGAAGAATTTATAGCAGCAGATATGAAAAAGAAGAATGGAATTGCTTTGTATATTAAATCACACTTAAAGCCTAAATTGATATTGAGTGATGAGCATGGAAGATATGTGGCAGTAGAAATCGACGTACAGGGGTCAAAAATGTTGGAGGTGGGACTCTATGCTCCAAATGAGAATAAAATTGGATTTTTCAAAAAAATTGGGAAATGTTTAACAGATTTAGCATATGAAAATTATTGCTTGATGAGGGATTGGATGGCGTGATTGACTCAAAGATAGATAGATGCTCTGAGAAACATATTAAGACACTCCAGGGTAAATTGCCCAAAGCTTTCTTTGATTTAATTGACAATTTGGGTTTGATTGATTTGTGGAGACAGAAAAATGGCAATGCAAGAGAGTATACCTTTTTTCAGAAAGACATAGATCTTTCTCAAGAAAGCTGCAGTTTTTCCATAAGCTGCAGTTTTTCCATATATTTTTGAAATAGTTCCCAGTGCCCCAATGACAATGGGGACTACTGTTGCATTCTTCTTCCATAGTTGAGTGGTTTTTATCGCCAGATCTCTATTTTTAAATAATTTTTTCTTGTTCTTTTTCTTCGACTCTGGCATCCTCCAGAATTGCAATGTCGATTATCCAGACTGTTCGATTTTCCACAACTGTTATGTCTGGTGTATTGTGTTCAAGGTGTCAATCAGTTTGTATTCTAAAATCCCACAAGATCTTGACTTGATAGTTTTCTAACACCTTTTCTACCTGATGATCTCATAAATTCTTTGATATTAGCAGATTATACTTTTTACTCAATGACCAATGAATCAACTTTGCAACCCTGTCATGTCTAGCTTTGTAGTCCATCTGTGCAATTTTGCTGCATTCACAAATAAGGTGAGACACCGTTTCATCTTCCTGGAAAAGTCGATATTTTTGGTATTCACTGATTTTCTGAATTTTGGCTTTCATAACATTCATTTGCAATGCTTGTTGTGAAGATCAGACCTTCAGTTTCTTTCTTGATTGTACCCATTGTCAGCCATGCCCAAGTTAGGCTGTTGTCACTTTTTCCGTCAATATTTTTAGATGTTGCCCATGTAAGGGTTTGTTCTTCCAACCATTTATTCTATTCTCAAACTGTTTCTTCTTGTATTCAGCCTTTGTTTCAGTTGTTTTAAATATGTTCTCCGTTTTCACAGCTTGAAGTAATTTTTCTGTGCTTCTACTGATGTAATCATTCAGGCCTCTCTTTTCTTCTTCCAGTACCTGATGTACTTGTAATAGTCCTCTTCCACCAATTTTTCGTGGAAAACATAGCCTGTCAACATCACTTTTGGAGTGCAAAGAGTAATGCATGTTCATTAGTTTTTGTGTTTTTCGATCCAATTTTTCTAAATCACTTTGTGTCCTATCTATTATTCCAGCTGGATATCTGATCACTGGAATTGCCCATATATTTTTGGCCTTGATTGTATTTCCACCATTTAATTTTGACTTCAGAATTTTTCATACTCTCTTGAAATATTCTTTCTGAGTCAATTCTTTTATTTTCACATGCAGGATTTCTTCACCATAGGCCGTTAGCATGGTTTTCCATTTTTGCATATTTTCCTTAAGGAATAGCCTGATGTTTTCACTAATTCCAAAAATTTCCAGACAGATATTAATCCAACTGTGTGGCAATGAATCAAATGCTTTCTTGTAGTCAATCCATGCCATATTCAAATTCGTTTTTGTTCGTCTTGAATTTTTCAGTATCATTTTGTCAATTAGCAGTTGATCCGTAGTGCCTCTGGACTTTTAAAAATTGCCTTTCTGTTCAATAGGGTACATATTGTTTTCCATTAAATAATCATATACTGATGTTGCTAATATCCTTGTGAAAAGTTTGAATGTTGTTGGAAGGCATGTGATTGGGTGGTAGTTGCCATGTTCATTGCCTTTTCCTTCATCCTTCACATTGAGAAACGTGCAGCCTTTTGTGAGCCATTCTTCGCTGGTAGAATTTTGAAGCATTTCATTGAATTGCACTGCCACACGTTGATGAAAATTTGTTAAATGTGTCCGGGGTCAGCAGCCCAGCCCCCGGACTTGCTGGCAGACAGCGGCAGGGGGCAGCCGGGAGACAGCAGTTCAGCTGCTCTGTCTGGCAAACAGAGCCAGACCCTGCCTACTCCAGGGGGAAGGGGCAAAAGGCCAAAGCCTCAGAAGGCTGGAGGGAGCAGGGAGAAGCCAGCTAGTCCCACCCACCATGGGGGAGAAAGGGGGCTAAGCAGGCTAGAGGAAAAGGGCCAAGGCAAGGGGAACAGGGACACAGCAACAGCCCAGACAGAGCCCTTACCTTCCAAGGAGGAGAAGCAGCCACCACAGCCCAGAGCCACACCCTGGCTAGAGGACAGCAGCCTGGCTCAGGAGGTGCTAGGAGCCAAGCCCCTCCAGGTGGAGCTGCCACAGGCATTCTGGGGGAGGAGATGGGTAGCCCCTCCCAGCATCAATGAACAGGCAGCACAGAAGCTGGCCAGGGCAGCTCCTCGTGAGCAAGGCCAGACAGGCTCAGCAGCACAAAAGCTGGCCAGGGCAGCTCCTCGCGAGCAAGGCCAGGCAGGCTCAGCAGCACAGAAGCCGGCTGGGGCAGCTCCTCGTGAGCAAGGCCAAGGAGACCTCAGCTGGGGATGGCTCGCATTCAACCCCACCCTGCCAGCAAGGCAAGGAAGCCAAGAAGGGATTAGTGGTAGGAGGGAAACACCTGAGGGAAGGCACAGCTGGGCCAAGTCAGGAGAGGGAACAAGCCTAGAAGGAGGGCAGGGCGGGGAAAGGAAGCCCTATATAAGGTGGCTAGGAAGAGCTCTGAGGTGGTGGGTGTGAGTGAGGAGTGATGATGTGGAGTGAGAGCAGTAGGATGCAAGGGTGGTGGCTTGGAGGAGAGTTCTGGAAGGAGGAGATGAAGGAGGATGCAGAGGGTAAGCAGGCCAGGTTGAGCAGGCCAGCGAGTGGACTGAGAGGGAGTCTGGGTGAGGTATACCGCCCCTCCTTCCACAGAGCAGGGTCCTGCAGAGTCCCTGGCCCCCCTGTGACGTCAGGAGCAGACTGCCCAGTGCCACGCCCAGTGGCAGCCGCAGCAAGCCCTGACAAGTTGGTGGCCCGTACGGGGAAGGTCGTTCCAACGCAGGCGCCAGGCGAGGGGATGCATCCCAATGCCACTGCAGAGCTCAGACCATGGCTAGAGGCACACCTGGATGAGGTGTGGAGGAAGCTGGAGGCAACCTTCCAAGCAGCTCAGGTGAAGCTAGCACAGGCGGTGGAACACCAGATACAAGCCTGCACCCCCACAGCCACTCCACCAGTGGTATGCGCATTCGCGTGGGAAATTAACCCACCAGCCGGCAAGGCGGTGCAGGGGCTGTGCGCCACCGTGAGAATAGGACGGCAGACCCTACAAGCCCTATTGGACTCAGGGAGCGCAGTATCAGCAATTCGTTCCCAACTTATCCCAGCTGACACCCCAGTGCATCGCTGGGTCCCGGTGACAGACGTGATGGGCCGCACCCAGCCGTACCCTATGGTCTGGATCACAGTGGAATACCTGGGAGCGCTCCGCTGCCTGGAAGTGGCCAAGGTAGCCCACTTACCGCTCCCTATGCTGCTGGGGAGAGATGCCCCGGGGTTCTCCAGGCTACTTAGGGAGGCAGCCGAGGGACTGGCAAACCCACAGGTTGCCCCAGCGCTGCAAGTAGAGGAGGCCCCCGACCCGGATGAGGGTCCCTCTACCAGACCAGGAGCAGGCCCGCAGGCCAAGGAACCAGCGGGACCCCTGGCCGACCGCCCCTTCTGCGAGGCCCAAGGGGCAGATGAGTCCTTACAGCGCTTGCGGGAGACAGCAGCTCGTGAAGAGGACCGAGTGCAGGATGAGCGGAGGTCCCAACGGCTTCCCCGCATTGAGAAGCAAGGAGGGGTGTGGGTCCGCCTAGCCCGTGCCCCAAACGGCCAGGGAGAGATCCGCCAGCTACTGGTGCCGGCAGCTTACCGGGCAGAAGTCCTCCGCACGGCCCATGAACACGCTTGGGCCGGGCATCTGGGGCACCACAAGACCCTGAAGAAGATCCTCGAGCAGTTCTTCTGGCCCTCTGTGAACGCGGACGTGAAGGCCCACTGCCGCTCGTGCCCCACCTGTCAGCGGGTGGCAGCCCGGCGCCCACCAAAGGCCCCCCTCTCCCCGCTGCCCGTCATGGAGACGCCCTTCCAGCGCATCGCGATGGACTTTATCGGCCCACTGCCACGCACGCCCCGGGGCCACCGCTTTGCCCTGGTGATTGTGGACTATGCTACACGATTCCCTGAGGTCATCCCGCTTAAGACGATGCAGACCCCGGGGATGATACGAGCCCTGTCCAAGCTTTTTGCCATGGTGGGACTGCCTGATCTTGACAGACCGGGGGGGGGGCCGTTCCGGGCCAAAGCCATGCGTCAACTCTGCCAGAATTTGGGGATCCGGCAGGTGTTCACCTCAGCATATCACCCTCAGACTGACGGTTTGGCAGAGCGTCTGAACCAGACCGTCAAGGAAGCCTTGAGGAAGATGACACGGGACAAGCCTCGACAGTGGGACCTATACATCGACCCCCTCATGTTCGCCCTTAGGGAGACCCCGCAGGCGTCCACTGGCTTTAGCCCCTTTGAACTGCTGTACGGGCGCAAGCCGCGGGGGATGCTCTCTCGGCTGGCGGAACAGTGGGGTCCCCGCACCAGCAGCCCTGCTCCCCCCATACCGGAGTATATGAGCCAGCTCCGTGGGCGGGTGCAGCAGTCCCAGGCTGAGGCCAACCGCCAGCTCACCCACGCCCAGACAAAGCAGAAGGCGGCCTATGACCGGGGCGCAAGGATGAGGACCTTCCAAGTCGGAGAGAAGGTCCTGGTACACCACTCGGTGTTCCCACGGGAGGAGGGGGACCCATGGAGGGGCCCTTACCAAATTCGGAGGGTGCTGGGCCCCACTACCTATGAGCTGCAGTGCGGGCCAGGCCGACGCCGACGGAGAACCCTGCACGTGAACCTGCTCAAGCGGTGGCATGAGCGGCCAGAGGATGGGTGCGCCTTGGCCGAAGACCCCTTAGACCTCCCAGACAGCGAGCTGCCATGGACCGCTGACGCCCCGGAGTTCGAGGAGCCGAAGGTGGATCCACAGATCAACCCTGCACAGAAGGCCCAGCTACAGGCCCTGTGGAAGCAAGCGCCCGGGGTCTTTTCAAGACGCCCCGGGGTCACGAACCTGGTGCACCATGCCATCCCCACCCAGCCGGGGCAATCTGCACGGGCAACCTGGCGACCCATCCCCCGGAAGCAGTGGGAGGCGGTGGATCGGGAGACGGAGGAAATGCTGCGCCTGGGGGTGATTGAACCGTCCCGAAGTGAATGGCGCAGCCCCATCGTGTTGGTGCCAAAGCCAGACGGGTCGACTCGCTTCTGCATCGACTACCGGGAACTGAACAAAGTGGCCAAGTTCGACGCATACCCCATGCCGCGGGCGGACGTCCTAGTGGGGCAACTGGGGCCGGCCCGGTACTTGTCCGCCCTCGACCTGACGAAAGGGTACTGGCAGGTACCAGTGCGCCTGGAGGACCGGGAGAAGACGGCCTTTGCCACCCCCCGGGGCCTCTTCCAGTTCCGCCGCATGCCCTTTGGCCTCCACGGGGCAGCGGCTACCTTCCAGCGGCTGGTGGATCAAGTCCTGGGGGACTGTCGGGACTTTGCAATGGCTTACATTGATGACATCGTCATCTTCAGTCCCGACTGGCCCTCCCACCTACAGCACCTAGAGAAAGTCCTCACCGCACTCCAGAAGGCAGGGCTGAAGGCCAACCCCAAGAAGAGCCACTTGGGATTCCAGGAGCTCAAGTACCTGGGATTTGTCATCGGAGGTGGACAGATCCGACCCCCGCCTGAAAAGGTGGCCTCCATAGGGGATGTGCCCCAACCACAGACCAAGCGTCAGCTCAGGAGGTTTCTGGGGCTTCTTGGCTACTACGGGCGCTTCATCCCCCATTTTGCGACCCGCTCAGCCCCCCTGACGGACTGTCTGAAGAAGGGCAGCCCTAATCGCCTCGGCTGGACGCCGGAGCGGGAGGCTGCCTTCCAGGACTTACGCACTGCACTATCGGACACCACCAAGCTCTGGAATCCGGACTTTGAGAAACCCTTCGTACTGGCAACTGACGCATCGGCCTCAGGCCTGGGGGCGGTCCTGATGCAGGAGCAAGATGGAGGGAGGGTGCCCGTCTTGTTCCTGAGCCGCAAGCTCCAGCCAGCGGAGCAGAAGTATGCCACCATTGAGAGGGAGGCCCTTGCCATCAAATGGGCCGTGGGGGCTTTGCGGTATTATCTGGCGAATAACCCCTTTACATTGGTGACAGACCATGCACCCCTCCAATGGATGCACCGGATGAAAGAGCACAACCCTCGCATCCTGAGGTGGTACCTGTCTCTACTGCCATACCGGTTCACCATTACCTACCGCCGGGGGACCAGCCATAGGGATGCGGACTTCATGTCACGGCTCTTCGAGCCAGACCCCCCCGAGCCAACGTCCAGGCTAAGAGGGGGTGTGTGTCCGGGGTCAGCAGCCCAGCCCCCGGACTTGCTGGCAGACAGCGGCAGGGGGCAGCCGGGAGACAGCAGTTCAGCTGCTCTGTCTGGCAAACAGAGCCAGACCCTGCCTACTCCAGGGGGAAGGGGCAAAAGGCCAAAGCCTCAGAAGGCTGGAGGGAGCAGGGAGAAGCCAGCTAGTCCCACCCACCATGGGGGAGAAAGGGGGCTAAGCAGGCTAGAGGAAAAGGGCCAAGGCAAGGGGAACAGGGACACAGCAACAGCCCAGACAGAGCCCTTACCTTCCAAGGAGGAGAAGCAGCCACCACAGCCCAAAGCCACACCCTGGCTAGAGGACAGCAGCCTGGCTCAGGAGGTGCTAGGAGCCAAGCCCCTCCAGGTGGAGCTGCCACAGGCATTCTGGGGGAGGAGATGGGTAGCCCCTCCCAGCATCAATGAACAGGCAGCACAGAAGCTGGCCAGGGCAGCTCCTCGTGAGCAAGGCCAGACAGGCTCAGCAGCACAAAAGCTGGCCAGGGCAGCTCCTCGCGAGCAAGGCCAGGCAGGCTCAGCAGCACAGAAGCCGGCTGGGGCAGCTCCTCGTGAGCAAGGCCAAGGAGACCTCAGCTGGGGATGGCTCGCATTCAACCCCACCCTGCCAGCAAGGCAAGGAAGCCAAGAAGGGATTAGTGGTAGGAGGGAAACACCTGAGGGAAGGCACAGCTGGGCCAAGTCAGGAGAGGGAACAAGCCTAGAAGGAGGGCAGGGCGGGGAAAGGAAGCCCTATATAAGGTGGCTAGGAAGAGCTCTGAGGTGGTGGGTGTGAGTGAGGAGTGATGATGTGGAGTGAGAGCAGTAGGATGCAAGGGTGGTGGCTTGGAGGAGAGTTCTGGAAGGAGGAGATGAAGGAGGATGCAGAGGGTAAGCAGGCCAGGTTGAGCAGGCCAGCGAGTGGACTGAGAGGGAGTCTGGGTGAGGTATACCGCCCCTCCTTCCACAGAGCAGGGTCCTGCAGAGTCCCTGGCCCCCCTGTGACGTCAGGAGCAGACTGCCCAGTGCCACGCCCAGTGGCAGCCGCAGCAAGCCCTGACAAAATGCTTTAGCTAGAACACATGCAATTCATCTGACCCAGGTGCACTCCAGTTCTTCATATTCTTCGCTTGTCTGGCCACCATTTCAGTTGTTATTACCATATCATCCATCCATTATTGTTATTGTTATTAGACTCAGCCAGCCCTCTCTCCCAGTGCAGTTGCTTGGCCATACTATGCACTTGATACTCATTTTAAAAATAAAATATATATTTTAAACTTTTATATGGATAAATATTTATGCCCTAGAATGGGAAGTCCTAACCCCTCCTTGTTTAGATTAATCAACTCAGCAGCATCAGGTGCTCCCAGACCATTCATTAGGCCCCATCTGTGAACATTTGAAAGCTCCAACCAAAGATGAAGATCACTGTCAAACTGATGAGGAGTGGTTTTCTAGAGTGGTCTGTTTTTGCCACAAGGCTTTTCAAGTATTTGTTCAACCACTACCTTAATGGACTTAATAGTTATACTTATTGAATTTTGCAATTGCCTGGTAAAAAACAGTAACAAACTGCAAATGCTCTAGAGGGTCAACATACAACATCAGCATGGTCTTTCTAAAGTGAACCATTGGGTTGTTAAATGGATTTGGGCAAGACAAAAGTGGAAGTTTTAATAAGTTGGATAGAAAAATTAAGACAATCTTATCCTAAACATATTGATTCATATGTTTGCTCTGCTGGTTTTGGTGGACTTTATATGCACGTAACTATATACATATAAACATGACATAACATATACTATACAGTTCTGATGTATGAATGGGGAAAACCTGGCTTCATTGTAGTGCTGGAGAACCTAAGCATAGTGGTGAGTCTTAATTATTGTGAGTGATTATATAATTGTTTTATTTTTTAATAAAATCAACCAGCTTTGCTGTCCTCATAGTTGTATCTAGAATATTGGTGTGGGGGTATATGTAATAAAGTTAGTACTTGATAAAACTGCTAGCGTTTTCTTTACTAGCAGCCTGTGTTTTCAGCCTGGCATTTGTATATACTTTCTACCACTTTTATAGGAATTCTTTGTTTGTTTGTTTGTTTTCTTTAAAAAAGTTAATATGATGACCGTATAGACATCTATGAGGGTTGAACAAAATCCTTCTTTAAAAAATAAAATGGGAACCAAGTGACTCCATAATTGACGATCTACTCAGGGTCTGACTAAGCACGGTTATGAACCCATGCAGTTTGGGCTCTCATGCAGGCCTGCTTCATGTGTAATAACAAACCATGATTTCTTAAAGGAACAATCCTGGTGTTAGAGTGGAAACAGATTGCTCCTGGTTTAAATTCAGGTTTGTTGAGAGAAGAATAGACCATAGCTTGTGGTTCAGACATAATCACAAACTAGACATTCTCATGAAAGTAGACATCTTTTGTTATTGAGCTGCATATGGAGGAAAAAAGACAATAGGTGTATGAACCTGAGGATCGTCTGGTCTTGTTCTTGTACAACAGATTATCATTACAGTCTCCAAGACGCTACGAAGTTCTGATTTCTGGTTTTAGTCAAAACTATTAATGTAATGTGAGGGTACTCTAGAAGAAGATTTCTAAGGAGAGAATCCTGCTTATTAAAGAAAATGCTCGATGCTAAATGCTTCTGTTTTAAGGAGTACTCCTTGTAACAGTCTATATTTAGCAGCCGTGGAAGCTTTTTTTCTCTGTTTTTTTTTTGTTTGGGAAAGTTCGTACTGTTTTATTTTATGCCAATATGGTTATAAATCACAGGACAAATTTGCCAGCTCCATGAAAAGATGGTGACCCTTCTCAATTGTGGTGCTTGATGGAAGGATGATAAGTAATAAAGAGTCTCCTGTGTGTGAGAAATAGGGAGAGCCTGCTGTTTTAATTTTGTTCCCAGCGGTGGGCCAAACTTTGTTCTTTCAGCGCCAACCTTGATGACTGGCTTGATTATAACTTAGGAATTCAATCCCTTGCATATCTTTTGGGTTTGTAGTTGTTAATGGAGTTGCCAGGAAAGGGGAGAGGGATGGCATTTCCTGCAATACACAGTAAATAAAACTAATAATATGTACATATGGATTGCAGCAAGATCTTAAATGCATAAGTTCACAACACTGTGATTGTCTTTCTATTCTTTTAATACTGCTATTTGACATACAGATTAAGGAATTTCATTCAGTTTTCACTGGGGTATAGGCAAGACTATAGTTTTTTCTTTAATTTTATTCAGTAGTGAAAATGTATGTATTTTACAGCACGCTGCCTAAAGATTAACATACATTAACTAATTTCCTTGTCATACATAAATGCATTTCTCAATTTTACAGTTTCTCCAAAAATATATTGAAAGGCTGTCTTAACATTCTGACAATCAAAGAGCATTGTAGACATGGATGCAGTGGACATGGATGCAGCAGCTATGTGATGACATTAAATTCAGGCAGACATTTTAGGCATCTGTCAACAATATCTCAAAATGGTGGAGCAGAATTCCCTGTTCTGTTGCCTTCTGCTTTTATTTCCAATACACCATTATCTCACATCATGTGATCACCAGGTACTATGTTTTAAAATCTGATTTATCTATTATAAAATACACATAAGTCAGTACAATTTTTTAAAGTGACCAAGATACACTGCTGCTTTGTTTACACATTTATACTCAGGGTTTTGCAGTCCGTTGCACCATGGGAAGACAGCTCAGCATCTCTCCACCAGAACACAGGAAATTTCCTACAAGAGCTCAGTCCTGAGATTTGGATCCCAGTGCATTGCTGGTGCAGTGCCAGTGTAGTTAACCAGTATCTTATGCTCTCTCTGCAAAGAAAAGAAATTGGAAAAAAATGACCCAACTCTAAGGTGCTGAAATCATAGCAACAGCACTGGAGTCCATAGCAACATCACCCACAGCTACCAATCATAGAATTGCATAATATATATATATATATATATATATATATATATATATATATATATATATATATATATATATATATATATTGTCACCCTGACTTCACTCACATGTAGAATATGACAAGAGAAGGAACAGAGGTAACATAGCACCCTCTAAGGAGTAGAGATGGGCACGAACCGGAAAAAAAAAGAACCTTGCGGTTCATGGTTCCTCACATTTCACGAACCACGAACATTCACGAACCTGCCCTGGTTTGCGAACTGGTTCATTTGGTTCGTGAAAACATCACATCCAGGTCAGCAAATCGTCACTTCCACGTCAGCAGAAGGCCACTTCTGGGTCAGTAGAAGGTCTGCAGGAAGTCCCTCTCCTGTTGCCTAGGAAACTGATTGATTGGCGCCAGGCTGTCTGCAGTGACGAACCAAAAAACGAACAAAACAAACCAGTCTAAAGTTTGTGGCGGTTAATCAGAAAGGGGCTCTGATGAACCACTGGTTCACGAACCACGAACTGGCCTGGTTCATCATGAACTTTGGTTTGTATTTCAGTTTGTGCCTATCTCTACTAAGGAGGGCTGTGGTGTGCCCAGTAGGGGCCCTCTAACTCCCAACACTTGTGGTAGTTCTACAGAGGGATGTTTTAATCCCCTTTTGCAAACAGACTGATGGACATACAGAAAGGACTACTCTCTTGGAGATATGCTGCAGATTATTACTACAGCATCATGCTGGTGTAACTCTACAAGGAAGTGGTGAAAACAGGGAGCATAACCACATTTTGGGATGACTACTAAACCACCATTGTTACAGGTGGCCAAACACGCACAATCAAAAGACCACAGAGCTGCCCAAACACAAACTTCAGACAGACTTCTGATGTGGATACATGCAAGGATGAGAAAGTATTGGCTAATTGACTACACTATCCTCCTGAACAGATAAATCTCACCATATGACACCTCTGAAAAGGAAAGGAAGAGGTATAAGGGCTGGGCCCCCTATGTGGCACTCTCTCTCAATCCATAGCTCACATCATGAGCAGAGTCTTTGAGTCCCTTGCTTCTTATTGCTATAGTTTAATACTACACACTACTGTCCTTGTCTTTCTTTTGGCTCTTTGCAGGTAGTGCTCCAACAGGAGTGGAGGCCCAGAAGGACCCCATTCACAATGCACTGCTAGCCACTCGCTGTGCCTAAAGGACAACAACCACAATGATCAATATGCATTTAGTTGCTCTGGTAGAGGATAGCCAATTTTAAGCCTGGCTGTTTTGTCACTGTAGGCATATCCTATTCCACAGCACTAAGCCCTTCTCTGCAGCATTTCCATCCCTGTTATACATGGCTGGTTTCAAAACCATGATCAACACAGGATTCCAGCTACCCCACAATGTGTCATTTCCTTGTGTGACTAATTGACTGTGGGGCTAGAGGAATGGTTTACAACGTATCAGGTATTAGTTCTCATCCTATCTCTTCCTTCTCTTTTTGCTGCTTGCTAAAAGGCAAGGTTAGCATCATTCCCAGCTACATCCTTGGTTGTATTTAAACCCCTTACTCCCATTTCCAACAAGTCTTTCCCTCATTGGGGGGGGGGGCAGATAGAAGTTGTGAATGTGCAGCTGTGTATTCTGTTGTTGTTGTTCCAGTGTCTGTGTTTCCCTTGACTTCCCTTGACCATTATTCCCACCACCATCCTTGAGCTCTGAACTCTTGTCTTGCAGACACCATGGGCTTTCCTTGAGGACTTCCTCTGCTAAGTGAGCACCTTGGACAGTACAGATAGACTGACTGTGCTTCCATCCATGTATGTCCACCAGTCTGTCCACCTTTCTGTACTTTCATGCTTATCCTTTGTCTCCTATGTGGAAAACACTGCAAGTAAGGCAGGAAGGGAGAGTGGATACAGAGAAGATTTGCAGTTTGTGTTTGAGGGTAAAGGCTCCCCAGTCCTTGCCTAGTTGAATAGGATGCACTGTCCTTGCACCCCCGGTTGGATGATCCTGAGGTAGCTTATGTGTTAAGTGTTCTGAGCTCACTGGTCCCCCTGGCAACCAGGAAGGGGCAGAAGGGACAGTTGGGGTAGTGGGAAACTTACTGGCTGCTGTGTGTGCTCTCTGGCGAAGTAATGCCATTACTTCCAGAAGTGTCATCATCATGTCTCTGGCCTGCTGGAAAGACTCTGATTTGGGGGCAAAATTTCTATGGCTACATGGTTACATCAGCAGCTGACATCACTGACTGCAGTTGAGATCACTTCTAGACGCAAGGGAAGTGGTCAGTTTGTCTCCCAGCAACGTCATTATGTTGCTGGCAAGCATGCCTCTGAGCCTATAAGTCCCCCATTTCCCCCTCTGGGTGGCGACTGGGGCAGGGGATCCCCCATTCTGTATACTGTAAACAGTAGTTGTTCTCCTTTGCTGTGTGTGCATAGGTTTTTTTTTTTTTTTTTAGCAAAGTGCCCTTTCTTAAGAGTTCCCATTATCGAACTCATACAATGTGTGTTCTAAGCATGCACAACAGGAGGTCATAAAGATTGCAGGCATTGACTGTATGCTCCTTACATTGAGAATTAAGGAGATGCAGAAGATTTTGGAAATTATTTTTGCCCTGAAATCCTAGACTATGTTGTTGGGAATAATACCAGCCAATGTTGATAGAACATTACATGAAGTATTTCGGTACTTGTTGACGGCAGCAAGAGTGGTAATGATGAGTAAATGGAAAGAAGGAGAATGCCCAACCAGAGAAATTTGGAAGGACAAAATATCAAAATATGCAGTGATGGCAAAATTGGCGAATTACATAAATAGAAGGCCAGTTAAAGAATTTGAAGAGAAATGGGGAAAATATTTTGCTTATAATGGATAAAATCTATAAGATGTTTTAGTCTGGTAAATCTGAAAATGATTTCCTATCGATACATTTTATACTTTGCTTGTATGATAATTAGCTATATAAAGGTAATTGGAAGAATAGACTATAATATCGAAATATTGGCAAAAAGTTAACATTGTTATTGTTAACTAAAGTATAAGTAAAAAGTAATGATAAATAGAGAGGAAATTAGGATTTTTTTTATTCTTTAAGATGAGTAGAAATAGGTTAGAATCTTCAGTAGTGCTTTATATCAATACTCTTAAAGGCTATGATAATCAGTTACATTAAGTAATAAGCAATGTTATTGTTAATAACTGATATTGTTTAGAAAATAGAAAGAATAAGTTGGAGCAATATTGAAATAATAAGTTCTTTATCATTAAAATAATGAGTAGAAATTGGTTTGAACCTTGTATATGGGAAAATATATACTAATCAGGCTTAAATATTATTTTAATTACTATTCTAATATCAACAAAGGTTATGATGTTTGTGTGTGTGTGTGTGTGTGTGTGTGTGTGTGTGTGTGTGTGTGTGTATGTATGTATGTATGTATATGAAGAGAATTAAGGATAGATTGGGTATTCTGGTAGTTTACTGGCTACCCAGTTCCTCAGTAAGCGCCCTCTCTGAACTGGCAGAGGTGCTCTCAGACATGGTGCTGGAGAAACCTAGACTGATAGTTCTGGGTGAGTTCATCATCCATGCTGAATGTTCTATGTCAAGGGTGGCCTAGGACTTCATAGCTTCCTTGGTTGCCCTGGGCCTCTCTCAAATAGTGAAAGGATCCATGCATGAAAAAGGTCACACTTTGGACTTAATTTTTTGCACTGTATTTTGGAGAGAAAGTCTGCTTTTGGGATTATAGATTTGGACTGAACCATGGACTGACCATTATCTGGTGAAGTCAAGGGTGATGACCCTGACATTCCACAAAATAGTAGGCCCAGCTAAAATGGTCTGCCCATAAAGTCTTATGGATCCTTCTGGATTCCAAAATTCTCTGGGCGATTTTAGAATTCCAAACACAGGCTTTGTTAAGGCTGTGGTAGAAGCATGGAATGTGAAGCTCCTTGAGCCATTGACAAGGTTGCTCCTCACTGGCCTTTTACACCATTGCAGCAGAAGCCAGGCATCTGATTCCCCAGGTGATCTAAAGAGGGTGGGAAGGCATCTAGAAAGATGCTGATGGAAAACTCATGTTGAATCTGGTATACTATAGGACCCCTTGGAAGACTTGTGAAGCAGCCGTGATAGCAGTAAAGAAACATTAATTTTCTGCAACCATTGCATCAGGTGATTCACATCCATCCCAATAGCTTAAGTTATTTCAGCATCTTTTGACTCTTAAATCTGAACCTTCACTGGCTCACTGAGCTGTGATACCTTTGCAAAGTTTTAAGTGATAAAATAGCTCTAAACATTCTGATCAGGATTCCAGCTGGATTCCGGCATTTGGAAGCAGAAGTAGGTATCAGGGCCTTGGACTGTTTTGAATCGTTCCTCATGGAACGGACTCAAAGGATTGCTATTGGAGTTGTGGAAATTATCTTGTGGAGTTCCACAAAGTGCAATCTTATCCCCCATATTATTCAACCTCTATGTAAAGCTTTTACGAGAACTCATTTGTAGCTATGGAATTGTATGCTATCGATATGCAGATCATACCCAGCCCTATATCTCACTATCCAAATCCCCTCGTGATGCAGTAGAGGTACTGAGTTGTTGCTTGACAGCTGCTGTTGCATGGCTGAAAGCAAACAAAGTGAAATTAAACCCAGACAAGACGGAAGTGATTCAAAGTCTTTCATGGCCTTGGACCCTCATATCTGTGCAACCTCCTCTCCCCCTATGTTCTACCCAGTAGCTTCTCTCATCTGAATAGGGCCATCTGCAGATACCACCCTGCAGTTGGGCAACCCATACATGTGCTTTCTCTGTGGTAGCCCCTACCTTGTGGAATAGCCTCTGAGGAGGCCAGGAAAGCTCCCACTCTCCTAACTTTCTGCCAACTATGCAAAACTGAATTCTTCAGGAGGGCTTTCTACTCTAATTATACGGCTGTGTCATAAGTAGCTCAAAGACATATTTTAATAAGGGACAGGGACTATAGACTGTCATTAGGTACTGTCTGCTGAGGTAGATATGCTCCTACTGAACAGCTTCCACATTGCTAAAGATGCCATGTTTATTAGTTTCAGAAAGGTTTCATCCCTATATTCAACTTAATGCTTGTTTTCAAATTTTCTGCTACCGTACCCTATTGTATCTGTTTATTGAATGTTCTAATTGTTGATCATACTGCATTTTGCTCAGTGAACATTATAGCTGTTGATTATATTGTATTCATTTGGACCATGTAATCTGCCTTGGGTCTCAATGAGAAAGGCAGACTGTAAATAAAAATAAATGTAGCCCCATATTGGGTACCATGTCACCTGAGATCTGGGTGCTTGGCTGGGATTTATATAATTCATGGAAGAACAATAATTTCATTTGCATCTGACGAAGAGAACTGTGGTTTTTGAAAGCTTATGCTTCAGTAAAGTTGGTTAGTCTTAAAGGTGCTACTGGACTATTTACTATTTTGCTACTACAGACTAACACGGCTAACTCCTCTGGATCAGTAATTTCATTGGTATCCTAAACAGGCTTAGACATGGCTGTGTAAGTGAGGCAGACGACTATCTTTTACTCTTTTTGAGTTCATTGGGAGTGCTTATACTTATTTCAGTATTTTTGCTGTTGTAACAAGTTGCTGGTGTGGGGCAAGGCATAAATTGTGGAGGCTTAGGATCTCTACCAAGCCTGGATCACCTCACAGAACACTCCCTGGCACTGCCTGTTTCAGGCCTGTATGCTGGCACAGTCCTGCTAGTACCAGGTTTGAACTGATATAATGATGGCATATCTATGAATTATTATGTCATGGGGCTTGTTGCTACCCTAAGCAGTTTTCAATGTGGATTATGCTGTAAGAGGCCCAACTTCTAAATTCTTAACTGTGACAATATTACAGGTTCAATAACTTACACATGTGGCTTCCTTTTGAGTTTGGAATGGATGGATCTGACATCAGTTCTACAGTCATTAGAATACTCTGCAGGATATTTCAGATAGGTGATGTGTGATTTTGGGTGAGCTTCTGGAAGCATTATGTCCCTCCACATAGATACTGATCTTTTTATTATATAAAAAAATCTGTTATTTTAAGGTAATCTAATGTGAGAGAGGCTTGCTGAGCTCAGATCTTACATGCCATTTTTTTAAAAAGTAACAAAACTTGTTGGTTGTTGTTAGCATTTTAGATCATACAGTTTGGAAAGATCCACACTTTCACATTTCCTTACTGTTATGCTATTAAAGCTCTAAACTAGTAAAAAAATAAACTCTACAATTTCATTAAATGTTAATGCCCTTGGAAATTTTCAAATCGCTCTAATTAAAGTTCAGTGAACTGACTTGTTTAACATCAGTTATCCTGAGTTTAAAACCTTTTAAATTATTTCTAATGTGAATGCAAAATTAATGATAGCTAAATTCAAGATAAAGAGCCCTTAGATAATCTGAGGCTTGCACCCTTGAGCAACTGACTGATGCAAGGAGCATCATCACTATGAACGTGGGCAGAGGAGCTGACTGAATCAATAAACAAGTGGATATAGCTGGAGGAAAATCCCAAAGCCTCAGCTTTGAAGATGCTAAGAACTACATTTTTAGGTGCTAAACAAATAACAAAATCCCTGGAATCAAGGCCCTTAGTTGGAGGGTCAGTGTATCTAGTTCTTGATATCTTGAATGTGCAGCTGTGATCCATAGCTCATGGCTTATTGGAATGGACTATAGAGTGATAGGACTGCAGACGGCTAATCTGTTTTTTTCTTGTTTTATTTTCCAGGTCTACGCACAACGAACTAGAGAAGAACAGGTAAGTCACTAAGAAATTGAATTCCAAGAAATGCAGTACTAATGTTTTTAAATGTTAAAGTCTGAAGTAGTTCTTTGTTATGGCACTTTGAAAATGCCACGTTGCACCAGGTGAGTGGGGTTGTTTGTTTGTTTGTTTGTTAACCTCCAGCTCCGTGCAAAGATCTGGCAAAAAGAAGCACCTCCCCTCCCAAAATGCAAAGAAGTGACCCATTTTTGCAGCTAGTCTGTATGCAGAGGAAACACTGTTTCTCTTTTCTTTGCAAACTGAAATCTGATTGGGTCAGTGTCCATACATGAGGTTGCTAGGTATCAGATTTCGTACATGTTAAGGAAAGGCCTAAGGTTTTGTGTGTCTTTTCCCTCCCCCTCATCTCTCTGCCTATCAGGCCTGTAATAATCCCCTCTGCATTACAGAGCCATGGCATTGTCTGATGGTTCTGAAAGCTGGCTAGCCATTGCTTCTCCTGGGGAGTATGTTCTTGTAACCTGATTTAGGACACTGCCTGTTTATCCTTGAGCCCAGGTTTTAGCAAACATTGCAGTTTTGTTGCCTGTCTAGTTCTTCTCTATGACTTTCATCTCTTTTATAACAGGAGTTAGAGTAATATAAATACTACTGAGGCAACAGGGAATTTGTTCACACGCAGATCAGGTTATCACATTGCTTCCAGAATGCTATTGTTGCACCAGGGTTTCCTATTTATAAATTTATCTTCAGGATAGCACAGCAGGGAAGTGGGTTGAATCTACAGTCCCAGGCTCACTACTGTAGTCCTGTGGGAGAACTATTCAGAAATGCTTCAAACTCACTTCAGCCAAAAAAGATCCTCATTAAAAGAATATCCAGTAGAAGTTAAAGGAAGGCCCAGTAGAATTTCTGTGTCTCAGTGGAATTCCACAGTTCAGATGTGAACACATCGCTTTCTTGCTGAGCCTGTAGTTCTGTTTGGTATCCAAGATTATCCTCTGATATGGCCACACTATTTGCTTATTTCCTGTTTGTGCGTGCTTGCTTTTCTCAGGATTAAGTGCCAGGTTGTTCTGGGTAAAGTTTATGTTTTCAACAAAATTTGTGCTAAATGTGTACACCATCTGAGACACCAGTGATTTGGTGTGGGGGCAGGAGAAGTAAGAAATCTTTGGCAATTGGAGGGGGATTGGGAAAGAATATATGACATAATAGAGTTTGGTTACCAAGTAAAGAATAGAATGTCATTGAAGTTCATACATTTGCTCCTTTAGGAGGTGGTGGGCGGGGGGAATAGACCTTTCTCTTGTTTAAACTAGAGCCAATGTATTTCTTGGTTTGAGTGTGTTTAGGGTGAGGAGTAATTCTATCTTTGAAGGAGTTTTCTGTTTGTGGAGTACATGTCAAGGTTACATGTGAGGTGCTGGAAGAATGGCAATTGATTCAGCATCTAAAATTGGCAGTGTCAGCCTAGGTCTGGTGGGCTTTTTTGAGGTCTTTCTCCCCACCCCTTTCTGTCAATATAATTTCATGGATGCCCCCCTGGCATTGTTCATAGCAGAAATAGCTAAAACCTTCTGTAGAGAACCACACAACATGGTTCCCCCCCCCTTTGTCCAGGAGGAAATGACTTCTGGACTTCAAAACAAACACTAGGATTGCTTCACCTTTAGATGTTCACTGCTCTTTATCTGTAGCATCGTTACGTCTGGAACTATTTCCAGTCTTAACTGTGGCAAAGATAAAATCCCTGAATCTAATGTCCTTCCTGCAGGCCGTTGCCCATCTCCTTCTCTTTAAATTTTCTTTCTGAATTGCACTGTTATCTCCATTATTGACACACCTCTGTAATTTTTGAAATTGTCCACTATTAGGTCCCTGACTCAATCTTGTTCCCCTTTGTTTGCAAGCAGTGTTCTGTCTGATGCTTTAAATATTATTTTAACCCATTTAGGTCAGCCAGACATGGCTTTGAAAATTGTAGGCCTCAGAGATCTGGTAAAAGTGAAGAGGCTGTCTGGCCAGATGTTGCCAACATCCCTTGGCTGGGGTGGGAGCTGTGCCTGTTCGTGTAGTATTCAGAGCCATGATAGCAATTCCTCATGCTGCTTTCTTAAGAGCGGGGTCAAGTTGCAGCCCGGCTGGGAAATGGCTCTGTGGGCTGGGCTTGGATGGCGCTGGAACAGCCGTGCTCCTTGGGCTCCCTGACGGGTCACACAACCTGCCTGAAAGGGAAACAGACACATGAGTGCGGAGGGGTCGGGCCTTCTGCAGGCCACAGCCGGGTTTTCCATGTTCTGGGAGGGTGTCCATGGCAGAGGGCAGCAGCTGCGAATTCATTGTCACAGGTGCTGTCATCAACCAGATGATGGATGCCCCTCGGATGGGAAAGTGCTCCTTATCTACATCTGGCTCTTCTGCTTCCATGACTCCTTAGAGTTCTGATCCTGTGAGGGAGACAGTCAAGGGGTCATGCCATCACGAGGGAGTTGCGAGACTGAGTACCCAATCACCCCGGCTTTCAGCTCCTCTGCCCGAGGGGTGGATCCCAGCTGAGGGAATCTGAACATGGGCTACTTGGATCCCTCCTCCTCGAAACAACTGCATTGAGCATGGCCTCTTTGGCCAGACATGGGCCACCCTCCTCCCCACTAGAGAGCCTCAACCACAGAGGACGCCAGGATGGCCAGCTCCTCAGCTCCTTCTTATCTGTTGGTGCACAATCACCCCTCCCCTCCCCAGATCTCAGGAGCCAGGTAACCTGTAAGGCAAATTGTGGAGTGGTTGTTAGACATTCTGGACTTATCTCTCATTCCCTGTGTGAGTGCAAGGGACACCCCATTTTTCACAAAGTTCCCCCAGCACACTCTTGTCCTGCCACTGTGTGCACTCTCTCCCACCTTGTGCTGTAAATCCCCACGGCAGAAGGCTCTCAGGCAGAACCTCCAGCCTTGTCCCTACTTACCTGGGTTCATGGGTGCCTCGGCCGGAGGTCATGTAGGGTGGGTGGGTGGGGGACTGATTGGCTACTGGGGAGGGTGTGTGGCCACCATGTGAGCACGAGCTGCTTGGTCGCTGCAGTAGTTGGCATCCTATGCTCTGCTGGGCTGGGCACAGTGGAGGGAGGTGAGATTTCCCCTACAATAGGTGCCTGTGGTCTATGACATCATTTTTGTGGTGTAATTTTTTGCTGCTGCAGGGGGTGTTCCCATGCCCAAAATAGCTTAGGGCAGTGTTTCCCAAAGTTGTCTGGACTGCGACCCATCTAAAAAAAATTTCAAAGTTCAGGACCCACCTAATACAATAACAATATATAACGCACCCGTGCCTAACATGAAGGGAAAAAAGCAGCATTATATTGCTGCTGCAGCATTTTCTCGTTAATACATATCTTAACTATGTGAAGGACTGTTCAATTAAGAAAAAAAGAAAAACATCCAGTTATAATTGAAATTTTTACTTACTAAATGTAAGATGTGATATTTCAATGAGAAGGATGTATTTGTTTCCTATTTCTTGCCATTACAGCTTTAGCGTCGACTTCGATTTTAGTCACTTTTAATCGCAATGAATTCGTTACGTCCAATTTATTTCGGTATTTAGTTTTAATATGAACCATGGATGAAAATCCCACTTCACATAAGTATGAGGTAGTGAAGGGGAGGAGGACTTTCATGGCTTCATCAAACAGGCAGGGATAGGTGTCAGCAACTGAAAGCCAGAATTTCGTTAATTGCTTGCGATTAAAAGTGTTTTTCAGCACTGTATCTTCCGATAAATCAATAAGTTCTTCACTTGCTTTTGTTGACATGACAGTTGGTATGTTGTCTTGAAACAGGTTACAAATCCAGCTCATGGTGTTGAACTTTTTCATCTCTTCCCCGAAGTAGGTGTCAAAGTTATTTTTCAACTCTGTTAAATGAGTGGAAATTGCAGACACTACATTGATATCTGGCTGCACTAAGTTTTCTATAATGAAAGTTTTAAATGTTTCAAAACAATCATACTTGCCTTCCTCGATACATCTCTTCCACAACGTAAGTTTTTTCATGAACGCTCGAATTTTATCGTGAACTGCAAAAATGTTGGATCTGTCTGATCCTTGCAGGTACAAATTGAGTTCGTTTAACTTTGAGAAAATATCGCGACTTCCTGTTTGGGATCCATGGAGGTCTAACGCAGCTCCACTTGCGGAGCTGACCGGACTGCCGTTTTAACCGGCCGGCGGGGTGAAAATAGCCCGCGGCCGACTGCTCTCAGGCGGGGAGCAGGCAAAGAACGCTCAAGACCCTAGGGTGAGCTAGATCTCGGACGAGGGGGGGCTTTACACAACGAGTCTCCCCCCGATCCTTGAGGTCCCACCTTGCGACGGGTCGGCTATAATCTCTGCGGCAGTTTTGGGGCCAATTCGGCTGGCATAAGACCTACATACCCAAGCATCGATTGGGGGAAGAAGCTGAGAGGAGAACTTAAAATCGAAACAGCGATTACAACCCGAGAAAAGTGAAGAGAAGGTAAAGATCATTATCTTCTGAGACGGGACAGATTGATAAAAACAGAGAGGAAAAAAAGTAGATTTTTAAACTGCAACAGACTAGTGAAAAGGAGGGGAAGACTCGGCAGGAATCGAATTTAAAAAGAGACTAAGTTTAAAGAAGTTATTAAAGAAATGGGACTATTGTTTTGAATACCTGTGGCTTTGGAGCTGTGAGAAAAAGACACCATCGCGAGATCTGCTGTGGGAAGACGGGAGACAGGAAGTGCGTAATAACAATAGAGTGGCTGGAGAGAAGCGGCCCTTGCTGGAGGGCAGGAAGTAGGGAATCGCCATTTTTGAAAGGGGAAGGGTCGCGGCTTCAGCGGAAGAGGAAGTAGGCCATCTTGGATTACAAAATCATAGAGAAACCATAGAGAAAAGACGCCCGACATTTTGGACTCTTTAAAACTTAATTTCTATAAGAAGACCGGGACATTTAAAATAGAAAAACGTTAAATTTTACGCCACGGAGTTAAGGAAGAGAGCGGATTCGTGGGAGCGAGCTAAAGCAAGCCCCACGATGTCAAAAAAAGAGTGGCAATCGGCAATAGAAAACCTGGATAAAAACCTGGACAAAAAACTTTTAGATATGATTAAAGAACTTAAGGACACGAAATTGGAGCTGATAAAAGAGGTTAAAGAGGTTACACAGACAGTAAAATCGGAGCTGTCAGAAGTGAAAAAAGGTATGGAAACAATACGAAATGAATTACAAGGAACGCAGCAGAGAGTTAAAACAGTAGAAGACGCGATGGAGAATTTAGCAGACACGCAACAAACAGAGATGAGATTGGTGAAGGGGAGAATGTCAGTTGCAGAAACTAAACATATGGAGAAGCAGCTACGTTTTCGTGGCTTGCCAGAAGTGGAAGGAAAGTCAGCGCAAGAACAGATGACTGAGGTGTTGGCTGAGTACCTGGGGAAGGAGGAGGAGGAAGTTGTGGCTATCCTAGATGTGGCATACCGTGTGAATTCGAGAATAGCAACCCAGAGGAAACTACCAAGAGATGTGATTGTGCAGTTTACAACACGAAATATGAAAGAGAGGATTGTGACAAAACAGTTTCAAGATCCATTGGAGATTGATGGCAAGACGATTATTATAATGAAGGAACTGCCCAGATCAGTGTTACTGGACCGGAAAAAATATAAAGTGCTAATTCAGATTTTGAAGGACATGAAAATCAGGTACAGATGGGAGTTACCGGAAGGAGTGTCCTTTGAGTTTGGAGGGGCCAAAAAACGCATCAGATCTGAGCGAGAGATGGAGCGATTTATTAAGGACAATGAAAAAGACTTACCAACAAGATCATGAGTATGGAGTGTAAAGTATTATCTTGGAATGTAAATGGACTAAACTCACCGAATAAGAGGAAAAATACTTTTCACTGGCTACTAAAACAAAAATGTGACATTGTTTGTTTGCAAGAGACCCATATCAGAAAGCAGGATGTAAAATATTTAAAATCTGGAAAATTGGGCAAAGAATATGTAGCGGCCTCCAACAAGAAAAAAAGAGGAGTGGTGTTGTACATAAAAGAGGAGCTACAGCCAAAATTTGTTATGAGAGATGTGGAAGCTAGATTTGTAGCAGTGGAATGTATTTGGAATTTAAAGAGAGTGTTGGTAGTCGGACTTTATGCACCTAACGGTGCAAAAGAAAGCTTCTTTGAGGATTTAAGGAAGCATTTAGACGATCTTGCATACGACCAGATAATTCTTGCTGGAGACTTCAATGGAGTGACAGACTTGGAACTAGACAAAAAGACTACAACGGCACAAAAGAAAAGAGGACTATTACCAAAGCTTTTTTTTGAGTTGATTCAACAAGAGACTCTTGAAGATGTATGGAGGAGAGAATATCCTAAAAGCAGACAGTTTACCTTTTATTCTGCAAGGCATTCTACATTATCAAGAATTGATATGATCTGGGCCTCAAAAGACTTAGCATTATGGACTAAGGAGGTAGAAATAATGCCTATGGTAGGCTCAGATCACAACCCAATTATGTGGAAATTTGGAAAAAAGAGAAAAAGGAAAGCATGGAGAATAAATGAGGACTTGTTACAGGAAAGAGAGAATATGGAAATACTGAGAAGAGAGACAAAGTTTTTTATACAATATAACGTGAATAAAGAAGTACCAACCAATAAAGTTTGGGATGCTTACAAGGCGGTTGTAAGGGGCATACTAATGGACTTAAATGGTAGAGCAAGAAAGAAGAAAGAGGAGAAAAGACAAGAGATTGAGGAGAAAATAAAAGCCAAAGAAATACAGCTAAAAAAGAGACCAGGGAAAAAGAAAGTATACCAGGAAATTAAAATACTTCAAGAACAGCTAACAGCAATGAGCAATAAAGAATTGGAGTGGAATCTCAAAAGACTGAATCAAAAAGCGTTTGAGGGTGCTAATAAACCTGGGAAGTACCTGGCATGGCAATTGAAGAAGAAAAGGGAAAAGAAGATAATAGATAAAATTTGCGAAGATAACAAAACGTATTTGGAGCAGGCTACCATTAGTAGAGCCTTTTATAAATTTTACGCTAAGCTGTATAATAAAAAAGAAGTAAACAAAGAATCAATAGCGTCATATTTGGAGAAAACCAAACTTCCAGAAATCTCGGAAGCTTGGAGAAATAAGTTGAATAGTGAAGTAACTGACGAGGAAATAAGTAAGGCAATACAATCTGCAAATCTAGGAAAGGTGCCAGGGCCAGATGGACTTACGGCTAAATTCTATAAGACAATGGCTAATGAACTGGCACCATTCCTAAAAGAGGTGATGAATGGGGTTTTAAGGGATCAAAGGATTCCAGAAACTTGGAGTGAAGCGAATATATCATTGATCCCAAAAGAGGGCCAAGACCTGACTAATGTGAAAAATTATAGACCTATATCGCTACTCAACAATGACTACAAAATTTTTGCGAAGAGATTGGCGGAGAGATTGAAGGGGTGGCTCTCGGAAGTCATAGAGGAGGAACAAGCAGGCTTTTTGCCAGACAGACAAATAAGAGACAACTTAAGGACAGTGATCAATGCTATTGAATATTATGACAAGCGTTGTGACAAAGAGGTTGGTTTCTTCTTTGTTGACGCTGAAAAAGCGTTTGACAATTTAAACTGGGACTTTATGTTTGCCACTATGGAAAAGCTACAATTGGGAGAGACTGGGAGAAGCTGAAACAATACCTGGAGAAGAAATGGGAGGTGGGAGGAAAACTGTGGCAGTTTGAGAACTACTGAAGTATTGAAGTAGAGGGAGGAGACTTTACCGGGGGGAGAAGAGATAAATGTGAATTAATAAGCAGTCAGATTAATAGATTGACATATATATAGATATATATAGGTTAACAAACAGAACATAGAGAAAATAATTAATTATAAGGACTAAATATAAGGAGCGATTAACTAACAATATTTTCTTTTTTTTTCTGACAAGTTTTGTACCAAACTGAATGTCTGAAGATATAGATGGGTCAAATTGATTGACTACGTGAGGAGAGATATATAGAACTATTATAAAAAGATAGAATGAGTAATATATATAGAGAATAAGTCAAATTAAGGTTGTTGGGGGTTTTCCGGGCTGTATTGCCGTGGTCTTGGCATTGTAGTTCCTGACGTTTCGCCAGCAGCTGTGGCTGGCATCTTCAGAGGTGTAGCACCAAAAGACAGAGATCTCTCAGTGTCACAGTGTGGAAAAGATGTAGGTCTACTCAGGAGGGGTGGGGTTGAGCTGAGTCATCCTGTAAGAGTTTCCCAGGGTGTGGAATGCTAATGGCGGGAGGCTTCACTGAATCCTGAGGAGGTTCTTTTGCATATGGATTGGTGCTTGATGTGCTAATCTTCTCTGCAGGGCTATTTTCGGGTGTGGAGTGTTTTGTTGGCCTGGTGTTTTTCAGAACTGGAGCCCATGCTCTGTTCATTCTTAAGGTTTCTTCTTTCCTGTTGAAGTTTTGCTTATGCTTGTGAATTTCAATGGCTTCCCTGTGCAGTCTGACAAAGTAGTTGGAAGTGTTGTCCAGTATTTTGGTGTCCTGGAATAAGATACTGTGCCCTGTTTGAGTTAGGCTATGTTCAGCCACTGCTGATTTTTCAGGCTGTCCAAGTCTGCAGTGTCTTTCATGTTCTTTTATTCTTGTCTGGATGCTACGCTTTGTGGTCCCGATGTAAACTTGTCCACAGCTGCAGGGTATACGGTATACTCCTGCAGAGGTGAGGGGGTCTCTGCTGTCTTTTGCTGATCGTAGCATCTGTTGTATTTTTTGGGTGGGTCTGAATACTGCTTGAAGGTTATGCTTTTCCATAAGCTTTCCCATCTGATCAGTAATTCCTTTGATATATGGCAAAAACACTTTTCCTGTAGGTGACTGTTTTTCCTTGGTTGTTTGATTCATCCTGGGTTTGATTGCTCTTCGGATTTCATTTCTGGAGTAGCCATTTGCCTGAAGCGCGTGGTTTAGATGATTAATTTCCTCATTGAGAAAGCGCGGCTCACATATCCGTCTTGCACGATCCACTAATGTTTTCATTATGCCTCTTTTCTGTCGGGGGTGGTGATTGGAGTTTTTGTGTAAGTACCGATCAGTGTGAGTTGGTTTCCTGTAGACCTTGTGACCTAACTGAAAGTTTGCTTTGCGGATGACCAAGGTATCCAGGAATGAGAGTTTTCCCTCACTTTCTTTCTCCATTGTGAATTGTATGTTCAGGTGGATGTTGTTGAGATGATTCAAAAACTCCCTCAATTCTTCCTCCCCATGGCTCCAAATGATGAATGTATCATCCACAAACCGGAACCATACACTCGGTTTGTGGGGTGCTGATTCTAGAGCTGTTTTTTCAAAATGTTCCATGTAGAAGTTTGCTATAACTGGGCTGAGTGGGCTCCCCATGGCCACCCCATCCATCTGTTCATAGAATTCGTTGTCCCATTGGAAGTAACTGGTTGTCAGACAATGATGGAATAAGGCTGTTACATCCTCTGGGAAAATCTGATTAATCAGTGCAATAGTGTCTTTTACTGGAACCTTGGTAAACAGGGATACAACATCAAAACTGACAAGTATGTCTTGTGGATTGAGTTTCAGAGAACTGATTTTGTTGATGAAATCTGCTGAATCTTTGATGTAAGACGAGGTTTTCCCGATGTGGTCCTGCAGGAGATCTGCCAGATGTCTAGCTAATTCATATGTCGGTGAACCAATGGCACTCACAATGGGTCGGAGTGGGACTGAATCTTTATGTATTTTGGGGAGTCCATATAGTCTAGGTGGCTGTGCTTCAGTCTTGCATAGTTTTCTGTGCGTGTCGGGATGTAGTGAGGAATTCTTGATCAGCGCATTTGTTAGCCTGGTGATTTTGCAAGTGGGATCTCGTTTTAGTTTTTTGTAGGTGGAGGGGTCCAGGAGTTCCTTAATCTTCTTTTTGTATTCCTCCGTTTTCATGATCACTGTAGCATTGCCTTTATCAGCTGGTAGAATGATGATGTCTGGATCTGCATTGAGGGTCTTGATGGCATTTCTCTCCTTGCGTGTTAAATTGCTGGTGGGAAGCTTTGCCTTTCGTAGAATCCTGGCTGTCTCTCCTCTTATTTCCTCAGCTTCCTCTTCCGGTAGATGACGGATGGCAGCTTCTACATTTGCAATGATGTCTTCCACAGGAATTCTGGTGGGGGTGACTGCAAAGTTTCCTCCCTTTGCCAAGATGGAGGTTTCTTCTGGTGAGAGTTGACGGTCTGTCAGATTGATGACAATGCGTGCATTGTCGAGCATTGGGCTTGTCTGTCTTTTTTCCTGTAGTTTGTTAAACTTCTGCTTCTGTCTGGATGTGTGGTTGGTAAACACTTGTTCCATCTTCCTGTAGGTGAGATTATCGACCTTGTCCCAATCCTGACTTCTCATTTTATGGCTGGTGTTGATATGCAAGCAAAATAGCTCCTTGTCTGTGGCAGCAAGTTCTCTGCGGGTAGTGTGGATTCTCTCACGTAAGAGGGCCTGTTCTAGACGGTCATAAATGCGGTTCGCCTGTGTGGTTTTGAAGATTCTTTTAGTTGTGAGAAAAGATGGAATGGTTCTTGTGTCCCTGCAGCGTAGAAGAAAGGTCAAAGAACAGAGTAGATGTGCTTTCTTGTTCCGAAGTGTTTCCAATCTTCGGGTCTGTTGGAATGTTTCCTCCCCGTAGAGGTGTTCGATGTATTGTCGAAGGCTTTCACGGCCGGAGAACGAAGGTTGTTGGGGGTTTTCCGGGCTGTATTGCCGTGGTCTTGGCATTGTAGTTCCTGACGTTTCGCCAGCAGCTGTGGCTGGCATCTTCAGAGGTGTAGCACCAAAAGACAGAGATCTCTCAGTGTCACAGTGTGGAAAAGATGTAGGTCATTTGTATCTACTCAGGAGGGGTGGGGTTGAGCTGAGTCATCCTGTAAGAGTTTCCCAGGGTGTGGAATGCTAATGGCGGGAGGCTTCACTGAATCCTGAGGAGGTTCTTTTGCATATGGATTGGTGCTTGATGTGCTAATCTTCTCTGCAGGGCTATTTTCGGGTGTGGAGTGTTTTGTTGGCCTGGTGTTTTTCAGAACTGGAGCCCATGCTCTGTTCATTCTTAAGGTTTCTTCTTTCCTGTTGAAGTTTTGCTTATGCTTGTGAATTTCAATGGCTTCCCTGTGCAGTCTGACAAAGTAGTTGGAAGTGTTGTCCAGTATTTTGGTGTCCTGGAATAAGATACTGTGCCCTGTTTGAGTTAGGCTATGTTCAGCCACTGCTGATTTTTCAGGCTGTCCAAGTCTGCAGTGTCTTTCATGTTCTTTTATTCTTGTCTGGATGCTACGCTTTGTGGTCCCGATGTAAACTTGTCCACAGCTGCAGGGTATACGGTATACTCCTGCAGAGGTGAGGGGGTCTCTGCTGTCTTTTGCTGATCGTAGCATCTGTTGTATTTTTCGGGTGGGTCTGAATACTGCTTGAAGGTTATGCTTTTCCATAAGCTTTCCCATCTGATCAGTAATTCCTTTGATATATGGCAAAAACACTTTTCCTGTAGGTGACTGTTTTTCCTTGGTTGTTTGATTCATCCTGGGTTTGATTGCTCTTCGGATTTCATTTCTGGAGTAGCCATTTGCCTGAAGCGCGTGGTTTAGATGATTAATTTCCTCATTGAGAAAGCGCGGCTCACATATCCGTCTTGCACGATCCACTAATGTTTTCATTATGCCTCTTTTCTGTCGGGGGTGGTGATTGGAGTTTTTGTGTAAGTACCGATCAGTGTGAGTTGGTTTCCTGTAGACCTTGTGACCTAACTGAAAGTTTGCTTTGCGGATGACCAAGGTATCCAGGAATGAGAGTTTTCCCTCACTTTCTTTCTCCATTGTGAATTGTATGTTCAGGTGGATGTTGTTGAGATGATTCAAAAACTCCCTCAATTCTTCCTCCCCATGGCTCCAAATGATGAATGTATCATCCACAAACCGGAACCATACATGCTCGACAATGCACGCATTGTCATCAATCTGACAGACCGTCAACTCTCACCAGAAGAAACCTCCATCTTGGCAAAGGGAGGAAACTTTGCAGTCACCCCCACCAGAATTCCTGTGGAAGACATCATTGCAAATGTAGAAGCTGCCATCCGTCATCTACCGGAAGAGGAAGCTGAGGAAATAAGAGGAGAGACAGCCAGGATTCTACGAAAGGCAAAGCTTCCCACCAGCAATTTAACACGCAAGGAGAGAAATGCCATCAAGACCCTCAATGCAGATCCAGACATCATCATTCTACCAGCTGATAAAGGCAATGCTACAGTGATCATGAAAACGGAGGAATACAAAAAGAAGATTAAGGAACTCCTGGACCCCTCCACCTACAAAAAACTAAAACGAGATCCCACTTGCAAAATCACCAGGCTAACAAATGCGCTGATCAAGAATTCCTCACTACATCCCGACACGCACAGAAAACTATGCAAGACTGAAGCACAGCCACCTAGACTATATGGACTCCCCAAAATACATAAAGATTCAGTCCCACTCCGACCCATTGTGAGTGCCATTGGTTCACCGACATATGAATTAGCTAGACATCTGGCAGATCTCCTGCAGGACCACATCGGGAAAACCTCGTCTTACATCAAAGATTCAGCAGATTTCATCAACAAAATCAGTTCTCTGAAACTCAATCCACAAGACATACTTGTCAGTTTTGATGTTGTATCCCTGTTTACCAAGGTTCCAGTAAAAGACACTATTGCACTGATTAATCAGATTTTCCCAGAGGATGTAACAGCCTTATTCCATCATTGTCTGACAACCAGTTACTTCCAATGGGACAACGAATTCTATGAACAGATGGATGGGGTGGCCATGGGGAGCCCACTCAGCCCAGTTATAGCAAACTTCTACATGGAACATTTTGAAAAAACAGCTCTAGAATCAGCACCCCACAAACCGAGTGTATGGTTCCGGTTTGTGGATGATACATTCATCATTTGGAGCCATGGGGAGGAAGAATTGAGGGAGTTTTTGAATCATCTCAACAACATCCACCTGAACATACAATTCACAATGGAGAAAGAAAGTGAGGGAAAACTCTCATTCCTGGATACCTTGGTCATCCGCAAAGCAAACTTTCAGTTAGGTCACAAGGTCTACAGGAAACCAACTCACACTGATCGGTACTTACACAAAAACTCCAATCACCACCCCCGACAGAAAAGAGGCATAATGAAAACATTAGTGGATCGTGCAAGACGGATATGTGAGCCGCGCTTTCTCAATGAGGAAATTAATCATCTAAACCACGCACTTCAGGCAAATGGCTACTCCAGAAATGAAATCCGAAGAGCAATCAAACCCAGGATGAATCAAACAATCAAGGAAAAACAGTCACCTACAGGAAAAGTGTTTTTGCCATATATCAAAGGAATTACTGATCAGATGGGAAAGCTTATGGAAAAGCATAACCTTCAAGCAGTATTCAGACCCACCCGAAAAATACAACAGATGCTACGATCAGCAAAAGACAGCAGAGACCCCCTCACCTCTGCAGGAGTATACCGTATACCCTGCAGCTGTGGACAAGTTTACATCGGGACCACAAAGCGTAGCATCCAGACAAGAATAAAAGAACATGAAAGACACTGCAGACTTGGACAGCCTGAAAAATCAGCAGTGGCTGAACATAGCCTAACTCAAACAGGGCACAGTATCTTATTCCAGGACACCAAAATACTGGACAACACTTCCAACTACTTTGTCAGACTGCACAGGGAAGCCATTGAAATTCACAAGCATAAGCAAAACTTCAACAGGAAAGAAGAAACCTTAAGAATGAACAGAGCATGGGCTCCAGTTCTGAAAAACACCAGGCCAACAAAACACTCCACACCCGAAAATAGCCCTGCAGAGAAGATTAGCACATCAAGCACCAATCCATATGCAAAAGAACCTCCTCAGGATTCAGTGAAGCCTCCCGCCATTAGCATTCCACACCCTGGGAAACTCTTACAGGATGACTCAGCTCAACCCCACCCCTCCTGAGTAGATACAAATGACCTACATCTTTTCCACACTGTGACACTGAGAGATCTCTGTCTTTTGGTGCTACACCTCTGAAGATGCCAGCCACAGCTGCTGGCGAAACGTCAGGAACTACAATGCCAAGACCACGGCAATACAGCCCGGAAAACCCCCAACAACCTTCGTTCTCCGGCCGTGAAAGCCTTCGACAATACAATAAGTCAAATTGTTTGATATAAACGAATGTATGATCTATATGGTTTATGATATATAGAAATACCTGAAATTGAAAAATTGGGATAAATTGTTTATCTAAGATGGAAACAAAGGCTTACAGTTTGGGCATATAATGTTAAAAATAGTTAAGGATGTACTGCTTAGAATAATGGAGAATATATATTTGTTTTAGATAGAGGAAGCTAATAAAAGTAAGGGAAAGGGGACAAAGGGTTGGAAAGCTGTTGGAAGTCAACAAAAAGGGGGGGGAAAGGGAGGGGGTTAGAGATGAAAAAATTGGGGAAAATTGAATGTAAATGTGGAAATAATGGATTCTAACCCAATAAAAATTTTTCAAAAAAAAAAAAAAAAACTTTGAGAAAATATCCACCATGTATGTGAGCTTGAGGATGAATTCTTCGTCCAGTAGAGATTCAAGATACTAATTTTTTCCTTCCAGGTAAACTGTAACTTCATTGCGTAATTCCGCTAATCTTGTCAGTACTTTCCCTCTGGATAACCAACGTACCTCTGTGTGCAGAAGAAGAGATTTATGGAGACTACCCATCTCTTCGCACAGCTTTTGAAATAAATGTGTTTGTAAGGGTCTTGTTTTAATATAATTTACAATTTTCACAGCGGTATTTAATACTGTTTTTAAATCATCAGGCAGTGGTTTTGAAACCAGTGCTTCTCTATGAAGGCTACCATGTGTCCACGAAGCACTGGGACTTCGTTCAAGAACCCTCGTGACCACACTGCTATTTTTGCCGCACATAGCTCGAGCTCCGTCAGTGCATATGCCGACACAGTTCTTCCATTCCAAACCCTTTTCTTTTGTATAAGAATCAATTTCTTTGAAAATTTACTCGGCCGTTTCACAAATAATTGGTTTGCAGAACAAGATATCTTCATGCGTGTTGTTTTGCCATATATAACGCACGAAAACAAGTAACTGAGATAGGCTTTGCACATCGGTAGACTCATCCAGTTGTAGTGTAAAATATTTACTACCAACTACTCTATGGATTAACTCATCCTCTGCCCATTCGGACATCTCGTCAATTCTTCGTGCAACTGTATTATTGGAAAGTGGTATACGTTCGATTTCCTTTACTTCTTTTTCTCCAAACATTACTCCAACAGCATCTTTAATCAATGGCAACACTAAATTCTCGCCAATGGTATGAGCTTTACCTTCTCTGGCGATTCTTAAGCTAATAAGATATGAGGCATAAGTAGCATTTTCATTAATATTGATGAAATGTGAAACAATATTCTTTGAAGATTTCATATCCAATAATTTTCTTTGAAAAAAATCCACTGGCTTATTTTTTAAATGGGAATGTTTTGTTTCTATATGACGTGTCAACTTACTTGGACGCATACTTTTGCTCGCCAATATTTCGCAGCAAATAACGCATTGAGGGCGTGGATCCACCGTATCTTGATTCCACGTGAATCCTAGTTTCAGGTATTCAACATCATATATTATCACAACTTTTCGACGTTTTGTTTCATGTGAACTTGTAGAGGGAGCTAGTAGGTCAGGCTCAGTGTCACTTTTGTCATCCGAAATAACGTCTTCTATTTTTTTATCACTCTGTACGCAATCTGCCGCTTGCGGCGTACTTTTTGCTATCCGTTTCAACCACTTGTCCATTATTTAGTTTTAAGAAGATAATAAACACACAATATGCAACGACGAATACTACAGTGATGACTGACGCTCGGGCTCATGAGTCGCCTTCGGCCGCCCCACCCCCACCCTGCGCCCATGACGAACGATCACACTCTGTGCCACGCCGCGAGAAATTAAATTATTAGTAACCATTCGGCTGCCGGCCGAACGACACGGCCCGGCCAACGTGTTGTGACTGTCGCCCTATCAGTTTCAGGGCCCACCCAATATCCTCTCGCAACCCACCAGTGGGTCCCGACCCATACTTTGGGAAACAGCGCTCTATATCTATTTATTCTGTGGTCCTGTCATCTGTCAATGGCACCCATTGTTTTTCATACTTATCCACTTCCCCTTAGTCTGTTACAAATATTTTTTTACATGAACATGTTATGCAGTAAGAATGATTTATGCACTTTAAGTATATTAATTCCTCTTTATAATACATTCTAACTTTAGTACAAATGGCAATCTTTTTAAATGTTAGAGTCTGTGCTGTTTGAGTGTAGGTCTTTGTTATGAATAAGCTTTTGTCCAGTTAATTAGGTGCTTCTCCTTGTTGTCTCTCTGTATTTGCAATTTTTAACCTCCTTAGAGGGGATGTGGTTCTGTGGTGGGAAGTACAAATAAATAACCGGGATATTGGTTCCTTGCTTCCATTTACTGTGCCAGTTTTGATAGACATGCCGTATGGTGTTGTCATTTATCAGTTGGAAAGGCGGGACCCACCTGAGAGACACGGAGAAAGGTGTATTTTGTTTTGAGCTAAGCCATCATCAGCCCTATTGACAGAGTTGGATGTGGATCTGGATTCAAGTTTTTTTCAGCCAAATGCTTGCCAGATGACTTTGAGGAAATCTGTCTCACAGCATTAACTGTGTAATTCTGTACAGAGTTGCTCTAGCTTAAGCCCATTGATTTCAGTGGACAAAGTCTGAGTTAATTCTACTTAAGATAGCAGTGTTAGTTCTCCTAGTCCTAAAATAACATTTAGCTGGGTCCCCTTGGGAGGACACAGCGCGGGATGGCATTTTTGTAGCATTTGTCTTGTTTACAAATGTACAAGCAAAGCACAGGTGGAGGCAAAGAGGTACTCCTACAGACAGCAGATGGCATTTTCCCACATCAGATCCCCTGTGAGAGAAATTCTGCACCCTACTTCTCTCTCTCTCTCTCTTTTCCAGAGCATGTAAATTGGGCTTTCTTTCCATGCAGCCACACACTTTCCCTTCTCTTCAAGCCTAAGAAGTCCTTGGATAAAGCTGTTCCTGATACTCCAGTTGTTAAGAAGCGGTATTATCGTTGTGTCATGGGCTGTGGTTTTCCCTAAGTATCTGGCCAAGCCCAAAGTTTAGGCTCATCACAATACGTAGAAAAGTCTCTATTCCATATCAAGCAAATCTGGCATCTTGTCAGCTGAGTAACCAGATTCTGCAACCCCAGTGTTGTACCAGGTCAGATGTTCTCTACACCTTTTCTTAGTATGTGTAATAGGGACTAATGATACTGCATTTCTTTGTCAGAAAGCTTGACTTTTTGGCTGAGCAGGTTGTACGTGTTAGTTTCTTTTATTACCCGCAGAAGAGCACTTCAGGGATCTTCCCCCCCAAATCTTCTGTATACTACAGACCACCTTCATCACACCTACCACTGTTCCTGGGGGTTCCTGAGCAGGGAGCAGTATTTTGGGTGCTCAGTGGGCTATAAGAGAAGAGAAGAGAAGAGAAGAGAAGAGAAGAGAAGAGAAGAGAAGAGAAGAGAAGAGAAGAGAAGAGAAGAGAAGAGAAGAGAAGAGAAGAGAAAAGAGAAGAGAGGAGAGGACACCATTCTGGGAATGGAACTTCACTCAAGTTTGTTGAATAATAGCCCACTTGGAAATGTAACTAGTCAGACTTCAGATGTAGACTGCAAGCATTGGTCTATATTACCTGTTAATATTTTAGCAGCAGAGAAATTCTCTGCATCTTAGAGTCATGCTTCTGTGATTTTAGGATTGTCACCTTGTGGAAACCCCATAGAACTGTGAGCATCACTAACTAGATTTGGGAAGCTCTTGTTGAAAAGAAGGTAAAATAATAAGAGCTTTAACTCCCCCCACCCCCCAATTGCCATGAACTTCTAATTTTTTTAAGGTTCTTGATGTTCTTACCCATCTGAGGGCCTGCTAGACCCTCCTCCCCCTCCTCCCATATACCTAGGGTAAGTCAGAATGCCCAACAATAAATTTATGTTTGTGGACATGGGAAGAGTTGTAGATACTCACTAACAGGTTGTGAACTGCTGTCAAAGCTCGCTGGGTAACTTTGGCCCAATCACACACTCTCAGCCTAATTTGCCTCATAGGGTTGCTAAGAGGATAAAATGGAGGAGAGGAGAATTATGTGAGCTACCTTGGATTCCCATTGGGAGAAAGGTAGGGTATAACTTCCCACTTTCGATGGAGTTCATCTTACCCTTGCAGATGCAGTTAAGAGCCTAGGGGTTATATTGGATCCAGTGCTACTACTAGAACAACAAGTGAAATTCCTTTGACAACCTCACTCTAGCCTGGAAGATGACTTCTTCCTCAGCGTGGCCCACCTGGATCCATGCTATGGTAACATCAAGACTAGACTAATTTAATGTACTCTACATAGGTCTCCCATCCAAATTAACTAGGAGACTCCAATTGGTGCAAAACACTACAGCACAACTGCTATCAGGAGCGAGCAGGAGCATGAACATCACCCCAATTCTGCAGTCACTCCATTGGCTGTCGTCAGCTACCATGCTTAGTTCAAGGTATTGGTTCTCACATACAAAGCTCCTCACAGCCTTGGCCCGGCATACCTATAGGGCTGCCTTCCTCCCTGTGTTACTCCATGGCAGCTTCACTCATCTGAACAGGGTCTGCAGGTGCCACCCTGCACATGGGCGAAATCAACAGTAGCTCGTACATAGGCTTTCTCTGTGATGGCCCTACCTTGTGGAACGGCCTGCCAGAAGAGGTCAGGAGAGCTCCCACTCTCCTAGCTTTCCACAAACGATGCAAAACTGAATTATTCAAAAGGCTTCTGTATTGTAGGGAGGGGCTTTCACATGCTTCGTTAATGAATTAAGGACCATAGACTTCAACATTATGTTGACTTACATACTACTATTGTCTTAAATGTGTTCTCCTATGAGCTGCTTGTTTCATGTGGTCTAATGCCAGCTTTAGAATTGCTTATGTTCTGTTTCAGCATTTCTTCAACTCTGTATTGGATTCTTACTAATACTCTGTCTTTGTATAATTGTGTTTATTTACCCTATGGCATTGTTTATGGAAATGTCCTTGAAATTGACTCTACTAATCTCACACTATGTAATCCTCCTTGAGTTTCAGTGAGAAAGGAGGACTATAAATGACATAAAACAAATAAATGAGTAAATAAATAATACAAATCGTAAATTCCTGCAAGGGTTATGCTTAATGCACATGTTTGCCGCTAGAGTGGCTGCTGCTTTCTTCCCATGCCCTACGGGTGCCTTCCTATCTAGTTCCCCTCCATGTATGAAGTGGTGTCCTTGATGTTTGGGTCACTTATATCTATGCCTGGGAAACTCTTTATTTCAGTGGGATTCCCAAATGTTTTTATAATTTCCCTAAATGAGAGGAATGCCTGTCTTTGCAATGGGATAATCATGCAGAACAGCCATGCTGTTCAGCATCGTGACAGCAAAAAACATGGAAACCGAGCCTTAGTTTAAACCAGGGCTGCAGTTCTGCCAATCTTTTCAGTGTACCAAGTGTGAAATCTTGCCTCCATGTAATTAGCAGGAAGAACTGAGATGGAGTAACATGACTGGGTCTTGTGAAAAAAAAAATCTGACTAGGCGTATGTTCCAACTCTGAAGGAAGGCTCACAAAAAAATTTAGAATGATGGGGAAAAAATTAAGGATTTCAAAATGAAATTTATTTCTATGGCTAGCTAGCCTTGCTGCCATTTGTCACTGAGCACTCTGTAGATTGAAAAGCAGGTGAGTGTCCAGCCTTCAAAGAAATGTTCTGGAAATAAAATGTTTTGGGAAGTTTAGCTAGACTGGGATTTGTTTTGCTGTCCAGAAGTCAGGAGAAGAAATTTCTGCATCTGAAGCCGGAAGGGTCAGGTTCTGAAGAACGAAGTAAGTGGCATTCTAAATTGACTGTGTGCAAATGAACAGAGCAGAGGCTGGGTTGCTTCCACATGGGGTGGGGGTTGGGGGTGGAACTCTGCCTTTGCTGTCATGGCTGCGGTCCGTGCAAAGGCATTTGCAGCTGCAACAGAGCATATGCACAGCACAGGTATTTTCCTCTCATGTTCCTGCCCCCACCCCACTTCCAGTGTGATTTCTGTGTTTGTTTTTAATGATAGCAGGCATATCGCTGAAGTAAAAGATATATCTATTACCTTTTTAAAAAATAACAAAAGGTCTACTGGTGATGACAGGGGAAAGGCAAGCATGTGGGGGGAGACACCAGGTATTTGGCTGGGGAGGGAGTTGCAGAAACCTATATTTTCCTATCTACATTCTCCCCAAACCTGATTGAGAGCAGCCCTGTTTACATGTTACAGTGAACACAAATACAGTCTATGCATAGGGTACACTTAATTGTTTTGTGTGTGTGTGTGTGTGTTGAGAATTGTTTAGTTACCATCAATACATGAACATATGATACAACAACCCTCACATTTAACAAGTACTGGTCCCAGTTTCATTGGTAAAGTGATTGCATGGGGGGTTCCTTTGTTCACAAGGTAAGCGAATGGAAATGGCAGCTGGGGGCTACAGTTGCCTCCTTTGCTTGCCACTGCCTCTCCATCTAGGCAGCAGCAGTATGATGGTGAGATTGGGGCTTCATTGCTTGCATTCATCAAGGGAGGGCACAGTCTCCTGGACACTAATCCTGATGGACAGGTTACACACTTAAGGGGGAGGAGCAATGTTTGGAATGCGTCTATTAGAAGCATATCCCATATGTATTACATTAAACCCATGTAGTCAGGAGTGGGATGCCCATTTTTTCCCTTCTTCTGTTATCCTTCCACTCCACAGTTCTTTCACTCCCTCCCTTCAGACCATCAGCTCCTTCCTGCTAGTATTTTCAATATCTGTGACAAAGCATTGATCAAAGAAACCATTTGCAATGAAGCAAAATCGTTCATTTCCACAATATATTTTGGTTGCACAGTTGGGATTTTGTGCTTAGAAACCTCTTACCAGGGGTCATTTAGTAGAAAAAGAGCTGGAGGAACTCATTAGCATAACTCATTAGCATATGCCACGCTGCTTGCCATCACCAGAAGTGTGTCATTAGTATAACTGATTTGCATATGCCACACCCCCTGACATCACCTATTCTGTCTGTTTTGGACCCAATCCTGGCCATTCAGGGCTGAAATTGGGCCCAAAATGGCAAAAAGGGGCCCAAAATGGTCGAGATCGAGCCGCTGATGAGCGGGAGAGTGATCTACCACCCATCAGAGGCCTGATCTGGGCTGTTTTGGCCCCAATCCAGGCCGAAACAGGCCCAAAATGGCCAAGTCAGGTGGGCGGGGCCACCTGACGTGACTTCTTGGGGGAACTGCCGGAACTGCATTCCTGTGCGTTCCCCCTCAAAATGAGCCCTGCCTCTTACGGCATCAGTATTGCTTATGATCCAGTCTGACACTTGCCACTGATGGATAGTCTCCTAAGCATATCCTCTCCCTAAGCATATCCTGTGGTCCCAGATTTATGTCCAGTGATCAAGGAAATAGTAGTCAGTATTCTAGTATTCCATGTGTTGCTCTGCCGCTATGAAGAAGATCCAGCATGCCCACGGACTGTAAAAATGTTGATTGTCTGCATGAATTCCAACTGCCTGTCAACTAGTAAAGGCTAATTCATACATATATCTGATTCATTCAGCAGTGCATAATTCTGATTTGTTCACCCTTCTTAAAATATAATAACTGGTGCTCAGTCCAGTGTTACTGAGCTCATAGAATGGGACTTTTCTACTGCAGTCCACTGAGCAGCTTGAAATTCTATTTCTGAAGGTCAGAGGATCCTCATGTACAGGATGGGGACAACGTTGGGGTCTGTAAATGAAGCTGCTTTCACCAGTTTTGACCTGAAGAGAAAAACACTAAATGGGGGCGCCCCCCCTCTGCATCCCCTCCCCCCCACTCCATAACTAGAAACTGATACATAATCCATTTTGTTGTAGGTGATGTCAGGTGGTATGAAATGTCTACCAATTCTATTTGCTGTTTCACACATGTATATTATCACTGGACATGGCAGTCATGAGCATGTGTACATGAACTCGCCCTTGGGTGCATTTGGAGAGATGATTTCTAAATAAGAGCTGTGTGGATATGGAACTCCATTCCATCTTCTCTTGGGAGCGGATCCTGAGTGGCTTAAGTACCTTGCTGGCTATACTATTTTTTTTTACTGACTCATCCATGGGAGCTGATTCTGTAATGTGTATGGTCAAACCACAAAATAAGTGTTGTGGGTGTGAAGAAACAGTGCCGTAACTGTGCTTCATAAAGGGTGATGCTTTTAATATGAGCTATTTTGAGAGCCTGGGGAAGGAAATGGCGGAAATCAAAACAGCTTTTGAAAGATATTATTTATAAATCCAAAGGAGTTAGCCATGTTAGTCTGTAGTTGCAAAATAGTAAAAAGTCCAGTAGCATCTTTAAGACTAACGAACTTTTTTGAGGCATTAGCTTTTGAAAACCACAGCTCTCTTCGACAGATGCATCTGACAGAGAAAGCTGTGGTTCTTGAAAGCTTATGCTTCAATAAAATTGGTAAATCTTAAAGGTGCTACGGGATTATTTATAAAGGTTTCTTAGACCAGCTTTTCTCCTTACTGACACAGGATATGCTCTGATGCTTCATTCAGTCTGATTTCGGAGGCAAGACTTGGTGTCCAAGGGGGCTGAGATACTTCCACTATGTTAGACCTCTGAAGAGGCTTATATAATGATAGTCTAGCTATGGCAGGGGGCCCATTCTGGAGACTGTGCTTTCAGCACTGTATATGATACTAAAAAAATGACATCCATCTGATGTTACTATATAGTATTAATGCTCTTACTGAAATTCTCAGGAAGGGAAATTTGGTGCAGATATTGAAATGACAACGTTATTATTTCTCGCAGCCTTAGCAAAACACTGTATGTCTTTCAAAGCAAGAATTGCCACTGTGTTTCCTGGCCCTGCTCCTGTATTCTTCACAACAGCCAGACACAGCTTTCTCTACTGCTTTCCCCCCTGTGAGAAGAGCATCACCTGATCAATTTCATCATTTCCATTTGCTGTTGCAGACCTTTTCTCTGCACCTTGCAAAGGAATAGCCACACCATACTAAAAAGTTGTTGTATGCATTCATTTGAAAAGCTTTGGGGGACTTTGTTCGTGTGACGGCAATAGTTGTTTCTTTGCTTGCAATGTCTGGATTTCCCACATTGTTTTCTTTGATAAATTATTTTGTCAAATCCAATGACATAAAATCTTCTACACCTTGTTTGTTTGATTTCATCTATGCTTGTCCTTCTTAAAGTCTTCCAACTCCCATGACATTATATAGATACACATACTTCTGCAAATTATGAAAGAAAATATTAAGAGTGTTCTATCTCACACTCCCAAGTCTCTAGCCGAAGTGGGTTATTTGTATTTTAGCAAATGGATAGCTATCAAATATTATGACTATTTCAGTGAAACTCTGTTAACTTCATAAAGGAGGGAGTTCCAATTCCATACCTGGCCAGTTTGGTGTAGTGATCTTAAAATGGCAGGGCCGGCGGAGTGGGGGGGGGGGGAGTTCTCAGTGAATGTGCAGGATAAACATCTAATTAAATGAATTAAATAAACTTTCCCTGTATTTTATTAACTGGTCAAAAGGAAAGAAATGCAGAATCTTAACAAATCCTAGGAAAAAACTGTAATTGTTGATTAGGAACTTTTTCAAGTATTGAAAAGAAATCTAAATAATTTCTTAACAAAAGTATCCAGTCATCCCCTTAGTATTTGATATAATCTATAATCTGAAATGTAACATATAGTCATTCTATACCAAATATTGTTTAGCCAATAATACTTAAATGGGATAAGTGTACTTTTTCAGAGTTTTCCCATTAACATTTTAGTTGCCAAATAACTTTATCAATTGTGCCTAATCTTGTAGGATAGATCAAGATGGGTAGCCGTGTTAGTCTGTAGCAGTAGAAAAGAGCAAGAGTCCAGTAGCACCTATAAGACTAACAAAATCAAAAAGAGTCCAGTAGCACCTTTAAGACTAACCAATTTTATTTTATTGTAGCATAAGCTTTCGAGAATCAAGTTCTCTTCATCAGATGCCTGATCCGAACTGGTCAAATACAGAAGAGGAGGGGAGGGGAAAGAACAGGACATATATCACAAGAAGACAGGATGCAATTAGTGTGAAGGCAATCTTGTGATATATGTCCTGTTCTTTCCCCTTCCCTCCTCTTCTGTATTTGACCAGTTCGGATCAGGCATCTGATGAAGAGAACTTGATTCTCGAAAGCTTATGCTACAATAAAATAAAATTGGTTAGTCTTAAAGGTGCTACTGGACTCTTTTTGATTTTGCTACTACAGACTAACACGGCTAACTCCTCTGGATATAAGACTAACAAAATTTGTGATAGGGTATGAGCTTTCATGAGTCATAGCTCACTTCTTCAGATACCACATATCTGAAGAAGTGAACTGTGACTCACCAAAGCTCATATCCTACCACAAATTTTGTTAGTCTTATAGATGCTACCAGACTCTTGCTCTTTTCTACTAGTAGGGTAATATGTACATATTGTTTCCTGCATATTTTGCTACAATCCATTAAGCATATAAAACACAAAGTGTATTGTACAGCAAGAGTGATTTGTATGTTGTATTTTATCATACCAGTGTAATACTAAGTAGAGATACAGCCTTTGAAATCCATTGAAATTGATGGATTAGTTAAAATTGCACTGTAAGCGTTTTTATTTAGTTTTGCAGGAGTGTTTGTTTTGCTGCAAGTTTATTCCTTTGGAAGCCTAGGTGTATCATTTGGGTACTGGTAAAATACTGCCTAAAGTAGAGCCTGGTGCAGAGCCTGCGCAGGCTCTGTGAGTCTTGATGTTTGAGTTGGGTAAGAAAATTTCCCTTCGATTTAATTGACAGGAGATAGAGGGTGTTCTGTATGCATTCCCATGTATCATGGCTCACTTGCTAAAGTCCCCTGCAAATTTGCAGTCAATCTTTTTCATCCTTCCAGTTCTGTAAACTGCATCTCGTCCTCACTCACTGAATACAACTTTGGTGGTGTGTGTGTTGTGTTGGGAGTGGGGTGGGGGGTGAGAATATTCATGAGCTCTCTTTCCAGGCCTCTACTGGTGAACTGGAGGTCTCTGGAAAAGTATTTTGTGATAAAAGCAAGGACTGCTAGTGGAATAGCACTGTGGAGACAGCAGACACTTTTGCTAGGGTCTATGATAATTAAATGATACAAAACACTTACGCTGACTCTTTGGCAAGTGTGACTACAGATGCTCCTTTTCCCAAAGCAAACAACTTCATTCCCTTGATGCCTGAAAAAGTAAGAAAGCAGATCTGAAGAACAGTTTGTCCCTGTAGAATATTTGAGGTAATATGACCCTCTAAGGAAATGTGCAGTGACTGTGTTCTCTAGCTGACCCTTACTAAATGTTTGTTGGCCAGAAAAAATAGATTATGAACTTTGTTTGCTGGATAAAGCAGATTTTGACAAGCAAGAAAATCCCCCCAAAGCCAAGATTTTGATTTGTTGCCATGTGAGGGTGCTGCCTGCACAACAGAGCTGTGATAAGAGCTTCTGGAATCCTGCACTTCAGTAGGAAGTGTGTTTGTGTGTTTGAGGGAACATTTTTCCAGCAATCTGTGTAAAAGCTTAAAACGAGTGGAGGGAGGGCTTAGGCTGAAAATAGCATTTGCAAAGGAGCAAGTTCCAAGATACACATAGCAAATTCAGTGGATATGCACGGGTCCTTCTCAAGGAAGATGTATTACATGGATACAACCCAGCAAGTAGGGTTAAACTAAACAAGCTAGATTTTGTTCTTTCTCTGTTTTCTGAAAAAACAAGCTTCTGTTAAATTAACGAATGTGTGACCTTGTTTTATCCAAATTATCCAGTTGCCTTGGCTTCAGATTCCAAATAGCATGGAAAGCAAAATTAGGGCAAGTGCTTAGGTTTACCAAATTGCATGAGGAGAACATTTGTAAAATGAAACTTCTACCACCACTGCAGTGAGATGATGGGGGAAGCTGTATAAATTCTCCTTTTATAGAATAAGAGGTGGAAATGTACCAAAGACTGTCTAGTCTGGTCCCCTCTACCAGAAAGCAGAGCGACCAAGAGCAAGTAGAGACTAAGGGGGCAACGTTCTGAGCCCGAGAGGAGCAAATCCTATGAATTTTTTTTCATATGATATTTGAATTTGGTCTGGGTAATGTGAAGGAGAGGGCAGAGAGAATCTTTGTCCGGTGACACTTGACAGCCATGCGAGATGGTACTTTCTTCCTTCATGCCACTACTCCCCATGGGCTAGCTTGCTGAATCCAGAGTGCAGTACACTATAGTGCAGGTGCATCACAGAAGAGTACTTATAGTGCATATATCTCTAGTGAGTGAGTCAGGCTATGTGCTACAGACAAGATTGTTTCTAAAGTAAAACACTGAAAGAGGTAGCACATTCATAACATTTTTCTTTAACTTTCAAGTGGTTGGCTCAGATGTTTACTGATGATTCTTCACAGAACGGCCTGCAGCCACGTGGAAGAAGTAATATCTCACCTATGTGCCAGGATGCATCCATGGCTTCCTAGTGGTGATTTGTGTAAATGCAGTGGCTAAGGACTGCAGCATCTAGGGATACCTGGGGTCAAATGCTATTTTTTTCCCATGTGGATTGTGTCATCGGATGGTGGGTAACTCTGCACATAGGAATCTGTTCACAATAAAAATAGGGGGTGGGAGTCTTTTTTAAAAAGAAAAAAACCGAGGCTGCATGTAATGGGAGCTAAACCCAGACTACTTCTGTTCTTTCAATAGATCATGGCACTAGCCACATGGAATAGGATCACTGTTTTCACATGGCCACTAGCATCCATTTTGTTTTCTCCAATATAAAGTTTGGTGTTCATTGATATTGATGATAATAGCCACACAATCCTGTCCCCCTCCTTTTGCCAAACTATGAAGCAGATATGTCAAATTTACTTTCTCAGATTCCTTAGGGAGGTATCCTGGTAGCCAGTATTTAGTTCTTCATGATGTTCTGGGAGGTACCAGGAAAGGTTCAGTGTCAAGGGCTATCAGTGATTTTCGTCTTGTACACAAGGCACCATGTTCTATGGCTTGCTCCCAGGAGCTATGTGTATGGACCACATGTCCTAAACTGTTGTTTTTCCCCTTTCTGACCTTCTCCTTGGGTACTCTTCCATCCCTTGCAGGACTGGATCCAAGTGTTTCCATGGAAAAAGTTGCATGTAAGTTGCCCTAAGCATTACTTGCTAGCAGGTCTGTAGCTTCCTGTGATCTTAGCGAATTCAGACCTTTTAATTGTGTTCATTACCTTGATTCCACCAGAAGGAATGATTTGCTCATTAAGAGGGATTCCAGAGGGTTGCATGTTGAGATTTCCTCCTCAGCTTTCAAGGCAATAACCCACTGTGCAAAAGAGACCGGTCCAAGAAGTCTTGGCTGTTTTCCAAGAACTTGATTTGGAAAGCTTCAACATCAGATTTAATGAGAATGGAGTAGGAGGTTAGAGGATTTAAAGAATAGTGACTGCTAATTTCCAAGGTTAGCAACATTTGAAGATTTGGGGCTGTTTCTCAAATGAAAATATAATTGACTTCCAAATTTTTGCACAATTCAGGTATAGTACTACATGTAAATGTTCTGTTAATACAGACAGAGATCATAGAACCTAGATGTAAATGTTACTTGTCTGCAGAAAACATTTTTAAAGGATGCTGAATGGATCCTAAATTAAAATTAATGCCATGGGATTAACTAGTGCAAGAGCATGGGATACATGGCTGGTTATTTACAGAGTAGTCCTTTTTTGTTAGCTTGTCCACACTGCTAATGCTTATGGTTAGTACTCCTATAGTATGCTAATTCTGTATTTCCCTTTTACTTGCTGTGCCATGAACCTCCAACAGCTGGAGTGGCAGCAGGGCAGAACAATGTTGCTTTGCCCCTCTTGCTGTCCTAAGGTCTCCAAGTCCCCCCAGAAATTGACTCAGCCAATAATATTGTTCATTGGTGAAGCAAACTGTAAGTATTTTCTGAGTTTTGAGGTTCTGATGGGATGCAAAATGGCTGGGGGGGGGGTTAGTTTTTGTAGCCATTACCATAAGAGTTTGGAGAAGGGGAGACTAGCGTCTAGAAAAGAGTTGCATTGCTCCTGTGAGTCAGGAAGGTGGGTAATTGTTTTGTGAGAATGTAGGGATATTTTTGGAGCATGACTACATTTGGGGAGGAAGCATATTGAAGGGTTAAATGTATGTGTATATTTGAAGACACATTTGGAAGTGGGTACAACAAGTATTTGTAGGTCAACAGCTGGAGAAAGTTAAGTTGTGTTGGTTGTATTCCCCACCTGCACTAGTCGGTGGGAAAAGGATTTTATAGGGGCCCCTTTGTCGCATTCTTTCTTCCCACAGAAAGGGCAGAAAGCTCAAAGGCACCTTTTCATTTCCTTATTTCACATCTTCGAGAACTGAGCTTTGCCTGAAATTAATTCCCAATTAGGCTAGCAACCACACTGGCAGAAATGTTTTGAATCATATGTGTATGTTCTTACCTTCTTATCTTTGAAAATCACGCTAGAAATGGAATGGAGACTCCTAAAATACTTAACGGGTTTGGGGTAAATTATACAGAATACCTTCTGATTAGCTGAGATTTTTTTTAACATAATGGGGGAAATAAATAATGCCTGCAAAGGAACAGTGCTTTCCTTTGGGCATGAATAATTTGGCATGCCCCCCCCCCCTTTTGAAATGGAAGTAAGTGGATTGGATTCTCATGTTTGTCTTGGCCAGCTGTGTGTTGAGAATAAGGTCATATGTTTCAGGGGTTGTTAGTTTGTGTTTGAGGGCACGTACCTGTGTGTGGAGTTACTGGTGAAGCACCATCATTGTTTTACTGTTCATCACTCAAGGGCTTGAAGCACTTATGTAACACTGTAGCAAAGGAAATACAGGCTCTGCCTTTCCATTTCTGGTTTTGTTACTTAGCAAAATCTTAGGTTTCATCCTTTCTCTGCTGAGGAATAAATCATCCAATAGGAAAAGAAACTGAACTGGTGGTAGCCAATAGAAGAGTGGTTGTGGGGGAGGGAGAGAGAAAGATTTTATTGTCTTTTGGTTTGGAGATGAAGCAAGCCCGTCAAGTCATATGACGGCTTTACAAGATAAGCATATGACCTGGGGAATGTTTATTGAAGGGGAATCCTGTTTGCTTCCCAGCACTTTTGAAGCATGCCAAATTTATGCAGATACTTCTTATTCCTTGACCCTGATGCTATTCTCGTGTAATGATTAATTAATGTAGGCTTGCCTGCTTGTCTCCAAAAATTATTTCCTTTAAATGGTAGCTCCCCCTACTCACCACAAGAAATGATTAACTGCATTTTAATGCTATCCATTTGAAAAAAATGATTAAAAAAACAATACCTTTTGTACAATAAAGCAACCTGTCCTTCCTTCCTTTCTCCCATGCCTGATTAATTATCTATTTAAGAAATTGTAGTTTGGGGTTTTAAAATTAGACTTTTACTGTTATTAGACATAACCAGGGGATCCACAAGGCCTTGTGGGGGGGGGTATTTCACTTTCCCATCTGCCACTATTTCCTCTTTACCTTCCCTGAAAGCCCCTATAGCCTCTCCCCCTGTCCAGCTTCCCATCCACCAGCCACCCTATCTATCTGCCTCCCTCCCGCCTTTAAACTTTCCCTCCTTCCCTTCTCTTGGCAGCCTCCACCTGGGAAAATTATGGCTCAGTTGTGTAATGCTGGCTGCTAGGCTGGGCACAGTGGGGAACTTATGAGGGATGCATCACTTATCCCAGTATCCCCCTCCCCACACAGTTTCCTCTCTCTGGCAACCCCTATACCCTCACTTTTCCTTGCTTGTTTCTCTCCTCCTCACCAGCTGACCAACCTACCTACCTTTTATCTGCCCTCCCATCTTCAGCTATATTTATTATTTATTTACACCCTGTGTTTCTCCACAGTGGGGACCCAAGGTAGATTATATTATTATTCTGTCCTCTCTTTTATCCTCACAGCAATCCTGTAAGGTAGGCTAAACTGAGAATTTGTAACTGGCCCAAGGTTTCTATGGGAGAGTGGGTTTCTATGGGAGAGTGGTGCTCTTGAGTGCCTCCAATTTTAGTCAGAAACTCTCACCACTACACAACTGTCTTCTATGGCTTGGATGTTGTTGAACAATAGCAAGCAGCCAGTGCTTAGTGAGTTATGCTAGGTGGTACTTGGTATCAAGTTGTTCAGTGGCTGCTGCCAAGCCTAACCCCAATGAGTCCTACCTAAAAAGCCAAAACAGACCTGGAAAGCTCCCTTCCTAATCCCCCTTCCTTTAACAGACAAAAACCAAGACTTGAGGCTGGCAACAATGTTGTGGTTGCCTAGCAATGGCCACTGCCTTTTTTAAAGGTACAGGTGCTGCTTCTATTCTTTTGGGGGAAGGTTAACATCCCCCCAAATGTATTTTAATTTGGATTTCATATTTTTCTGCAAAACTTGGGGCTTTTCACAGATTTGTAGAAAGATCTGTCCTTTCTATTCATGGGTCCAGTCGACAGATTTAAGTATCCACACATTTGGCTAGGACTGCCAGGCCCTCCCCACCTCCCTTTCACTGCTGCTCACCTGGCTGGTGAGGGAGAAGAAAGAAAAACGAGCAGAGGCAGGCCAGAGCATACTGTACACAGTCTCTGGAGGCCCGATAATGTCACTTCTTGTTTAAACCGGAATCTACACCATCTCAGTGGGGCCAATTGGCCCCAAACATAGTGAACGGTACGCTGGAAGTGAACGGTACTGTAGCTCCTGTGTGTAACATGTTCTAGCCTGCCTCTGCTCACTAGGAGAGGAGGAGCATCACCCCTGCACTCACTGACACCCCCTACTTTTCAAGGGGGGGGGCCTGGCAACCCAAGATTTGACCATATTGAGAATTAGATATATTGATACTTTGTTTTCTCCAGGACATTTGTCTCCCCCACTGCAGTCCCGACCTCTTTAAGGACTAAGACCATGATTAAATATAGCTCATCATGAGGCACCCCCCTCCCCAAGATTAAACCACATTGGCACCCTTGCACAGCAAACACAGTGAAATCCTAAGAACACTTTCCTGGGAGTAAGCCCCACTGAATAGACCTGCTTAGGATTGCATTGTGAGTTTCTGGCATTCCACATGGCAAACAAGGGCAACTGCAGCTTCAGCAAAGTTGGTGGAGTCCTCAGGGCTGAAGGTGGAGTAGGACATAAAAAAATCTCTGCCCAGTATGTGATCATCATTTTTGTGGTGTTATTATTTCCTGCACTTGGGGTTTTGCAATAAGGCAGTAGAGAAGGAAGCTGCCATTTGGATATACCTTTAGCCGGAAGGAATTATAAGTATGTTATTCTTGAATGCTAGAGCCTTCAGATTGGTTATACAAGTGTGCAAAAATAAATAAAAGTATTAATGATACGCGCCAAGTGATAAGTGATCCCTGAATTAAGCCCTTTAATATTTTACCCAGGTTCCAAAAGCTATCAAACTGGATTTTATGAAAGCTATATTTAAGTGTAGCAAGCATTGTCTACAAGATTGCTGCCTTTTCTTATGCATCATCTAAATTTTAAATTGAATTTTTCCAAAGCTTTATAGAAACATGTTTACAAATACGTCAAAATGGCAGGCTGCAAAAATAGGAAGGGAAGCACAAATTACAGCCCATATTTATTTTCAGCTAAAATGATTCTAATGACATATTCAGTTTGTGCCCAGGTAGGCAGTACTCTAGCATTTTAGCTCTCTAATTGGGAATGCCTTCAATTTGTTTGGTCCTCCTCATTGCCAGGTAACTAATTTGATAGATGATTCTGTAGACCCCAGGATGGGGTAGGATTCAAGCTGCATTTAGGACACAGGTTGGCAAAAATTCAGCAAGCCTACTTAACAGCGCTGGTCTGAACTCAAGTTGAGCCCTTCACAAAATGTGAGGGGTCTGTGAAATGTTAGGATGTGACAGGAAAAAAAGATGTCGTAAGGGTTGGTTTAGGCAATGTGACTGCCATAGAGAAGCTTTTGGAAAGGTCTCCAGTTTAGGTAATCATGCAGTGGCCATAGTGTGGTATTGATTGCCTTATGGAACCACTAACAACACATGGAAGCTTTCTGCAACTCGTATATGGTAGCCATAATATAAGAATCATCCCAAATGCATGATAACAGCTCTCCACATGAATCCTTCTGGTCAAGTAGAGAGAGGGTCTATGCACCACCATCAGCCACCAACTAGAATAGGTATCATTGATGTGGAAGAACCATGTAATTGGTAGGGAATCCATGCTCTGCGTAGCTTTTGTATTCATTGAACTTCCACCATGCACAAGCATTGGCAGCAGCTTCTAGGTGGCCCCAATAAAGTAAGATTTCTCTGTGAATCCTAGGTAAATTAGGTGATACAAAGCCTTTGTACTAGCGTCATCTAGTTAAATCTTTGTGTGTCCGGGGGGAAAAAAATCATGATTTGCCTCTTAGTAATTATAGCTCTTATCTACAGGGAATGTGCAATTAGTATTCCTAAACCATGAGTTTTGGCAGAATTTCTGTCTCCACTGTGCCTAAGAGGCAGAGGAAGCAGTGTCTGGCTTGGGATATGCACTGTACAGTAGAACTACAGAGCTATGCAGTAAATGCTCATAAAAATAGGCTTCCTACCAGAGCATTATATAATCAGAGGGAGTGATGTCATTTGTAACTGTGGAGAGTATTCTCTGAAATTGCAGCCCTCTGCAGATGGGCAACCACTCACCAAGTGGGAGGAGGAGGAAGAGGCAGCCTGTCTGATCTGGTGACGAATGCAAAGTGGGGCTTTATACATCGAGTAAAGGAGAAACTGACACAGTCTGGCAGGGAAAGCAATCCGTCTTATCACACATACTTGAGTTGAACATTTTGTTCCAGGAAAATAGAAAATGTGCATTCGTGCAGGACATTTCAGCCAGTGCAGTCTTTCTTGTCCCTGCATTCAAGGTGCACCTCAGACTGTTCCTTCTGAGCAGCTGTTAAAGGCACAGGCACCACAGCTTCCTTTGCATCTACTCTCCCTTGTTCTGCAAGAATCCATATTGCATTGCTTTCAAAGCTATCCTGCTGCATTAGTACCTTTTTTTAAATTGCAAAGACTAGATGGGAAGCTTTTCATGGTGAAGAGCAGTTTTCTGATGAGGGATGCAGTTGTTGCAGAATTCTGGATGTGGTTCTATATCAGAGTTGAATATGACCTACGGGGTATACAACAGAAGGGTTCTCTGCATTCTAACTTGTAGCCTGGTTGAAAATGTAAAATGGTGATAAGGGGGCAACTTGAAATGGAGGTAGGTCTCCTGCAGTCTTCTCTTGTTATGCTCCTTTGTAATAATATCTTACTAAAGGAAATCTTACATTTCCAGTTTGGTGTAGTGGTTAAGAGTGCGGGACTCTAATCTGGAGAGCCGGGTTTGATTCCCCACTCCTCCACTTGAAGCCAGCTGGGTGACCATGAGCTAGTCACAGTTCTCTGGAGCTCTCTCAGCCCCACCCACCTCACAGGGTGTTTTGTTGTGGGGATAATAATGGCATACTTTGTAAACCACTCTGAGTGGGCATTAAGTTGTCCTGAAGAGTGGTATATAAATTGAAAGTTATTATTATTACGTTGAATGTTATTATTTAAGAACTAGTACTTCCTGTCTCTGCAGAACATTGTGCTTTCTACTTTCGATGGGGTTCAGATGACCCTTTCAGACCCAGTTAAGAGCCATGGGGAGCCTCGTGGCACAGAATGGTAAGCTGCAGTACTGCAGCCCAAGCTCTGCTCACGACCTGAGTTTGATTCTGGTGGAAGTCGGGTTCAGGTAGCTGGCTCAAGGTTGACTCAGCCTTCCATCCTTCCAAGGTTGGTAAAATGACTACCCAGTTTCCTGGGGGTAAAGTGTAGATGACTGGGGAAGGCAATGGCAAACCACTTGTTAACAAAAGTCTGCTAAGAAAACATCGTGATGTGACATCCCCCCATGGGTCAGTAATGACTTGATGCTTGCACAGGTGACTACCTTTACCTTTACCTTAAAAGCCTAGGAGTTATGCTGGATCCAGCACTGCTGTTAGAGAAGCAACTTAATGCAACTGCAAAAATGCTTTCTTCCAACTTCATTTGGCCCAGCAGAAGATGGCCCCCTACCTTGACATAGCGGATCTGGACTAATACTGCTCTCTACGTAGGTCTCCCCTCAAAGTCAACATGGAGACATGCAGCTTGATAATAATCAGGAGCTAGTGGAGCCTGCATATTACTCCCATTCTGTAGTCACTCCATTGGCTGCTCATCAGTTACCTGATTTAATTCAAGATATTGGCTAAGCAGGATTGGCCTTGGTTAGTAAATGGATGGGAGACCTCCAGTGAAGACCAGGGTTGCAGAGACAGGCAATGGCAACCCACCTCTGTTAGTCATTTGCCATGAAAAACCCACCGGGGGGTGGGGTGGGGGGGGTCACCATAGGTCAGCTGTGACTTGAGGGCACTCTCCACCACCATTGGCTATCACATATAAAGCCCTTCGTTACCTTGGCCCCTTGTATCTGCAGGACTGTCTCTCTCTCTATGCTCTGCTATGGCCTTCTGCAGGTGCCACCCTGTCAATTGGATAAAATCAACAGCTGCCCAGTTGTGCACATTCTCTGTTGTGGCCTCCACCTTATAGAATGGCCTGCCTAAAGAGGTCAGGAAAGCAAACTATACAAAACTGAATTATTCAGAAGTGCTTTTTTGGAGAGGTAGGAGGACTGTACTGTAAGGGGGAATTGTTCAGACAGCTGCTTTGGTAATAAGATGGGGACAGTGGTTTATACTGCTGTGTACTGTGTGTTACTATAAGTATGCTCCTATGGGGTAGCTTCTGTATTGTTTAATATGTCTTACTAAATTGCTTATGTTTTCTTTCAGCATTGTTAGAACTCTTTATCAGATTTCTGCTTGTTTTCAGTTTTTGCAATCCATAACGTATTGAATTGTTTATGGAGTGTTCCCAGTACACTGTGTAATCCGCCTTGAGCCTCAGTGAGAAAGGTGGACTATAAATAAATAAATAGTCAAAAGAGCCTTGTCTCAGCCACTCTCCCCAATAAAGGCAAGGAGTGAGGATGATGTGTGGCCAGGTAAAATCAGGACACTTTCGTTATCTGTTTACATGAGTTAAAAAGGATGTATTTTCTGCTGCCTGCCAAACCTGGTCAGAAAACTGCAGTCATATGACTGTTTTGATACCTTCTTCAGAAAGAAAGCTACCTAGAGCTGCCAACAGCCTGGAGAAAAAATGTTCTGCTTCTTTGATAGAGGCTTAATGGGATGTTATTGATCAGATGATCTTATTTAACCCCATGCCATGAAAAAGCTTCAGCTGCCCGTTTCCACACTTTAAGCCTCTGTTAAAGGGGTGGAACATTTTTTCTCCAAGCAGCTGGCAACTCTAAAGGTGGGATTTCCCCCCCCCCTCTGTTTTACACCAGCATAGCTTTCATTCCATAGGATATGCTTTCATTCAAAACTAAATCATTTACCTGCTATGTTATTTCATCACAGAAAAGGATATTATTTTATTTATCTTATTTTACTAGATTTGTATCCCACCCTCCTCGCAAATGGGCTCAGAGTGGCTAACATCAGCAAAATATCAATAAATACAGGCTTAAAACACATAAAACTATAAATATTATCACCAATCACGGTAGTTAAACTCAAATTCTACAGGGTCAGCTGTGGAATGGCACTCAGAGCAGGATGGAAAACAGGGCATGGTAGTAGGATTGCCAGATCCCCCACCCTCCCTGGTGGGAGATGGGAGGCCTAGCACTCACCTTACACTCCCCTGTCAAGTGTGTGTGTAGCACACGTTTGCACCGGGCTTGCATGATGATGTCATCGTACGAGTCACAGGCTGCTGTGGGAGCACTTCTCTGCTGCCCAGGGGGCTGAATTGGGCTGAAATCAGCCTGAATCTGGCCGCTGCAGAGCGTGGGAGTGCTGCCATGCTCTGTGGTGGCCCGATTGGGCTCAAATCCAGCTGTTGCAGAGCGTGGGAGCACTCCCGTGCTCTGCAGTGGCCCAATTCAGGGCTCAGTCCAGCCAAATCGGGTGTGATTTTGGCCACTGCGCCAGCTGGGAGCACACTGCATAGTCTTGCGGCACGCCCTGGGAGACACATTCCCCCTGTGGGCCAGGTAAGTGGGGGTGGGAGGTGGAGGGTGAGAGCAGGGGATCCCTACATGGCAGTCAGAATGAAAGATGGAAGAGGGGATGGACACCGGTCCTCAACCAAAGGCTTGATGGAACTGCAACAGATCCCACAGGGCCCAAATCTCCAGCAGGAGTGTGTTCCACCAGGACCAGAGCTATAGCCGAAAAGGCCTTGGCCCTGATAGAGGACAGGCAAATGTCCCTTGGGCAGGGACCACCAGTAGCTGCTTTTCTGCAGAGCACAAGCCCTGCAGGGGACATAATGGAAGAGATGGTCCCGTAGGTATGTCAACCCCAGTCCATTAAGGGCTTTGAATGTCTTTTCCACTATGCTTACCGTACCTCTATAATTTTTTTCTCTATTTGAGCCAGTTAACACTACTATGTCATGACACCAGGAAAATAGCCTAACCGTAAAAAATAATAGAAGTAGAAATGGTGACAATTTGCAGTGGTGTAACAGCTCCAGTTTTTGAAAAATGGTGACCTCAGCAAGTTGTTTAGAGGTTGACAGGCATAATTATGCTTTCCAACATGCTCCAGAACTTGCGCTTTCCTAAGACCACAGAGAACTAGCAGAGACCATCCCCACACCACGGAGGTTACACTTCTGTTTTGCACAAAAGCAAAAACAAAGCAGCAAGTCAGTTTCTAGAAAAAGCAGGACCATAACAAGGAAAGAATGGGAGTGCATTGATGGCAATGTCATTTGCACCACTCATATAAGTGAATGTACAAATTATAGTAATTGCTCTATATGCTTGGTTAGTTTGGAACCACCCTGACAGTGAGATTTGGGAAAAATTCAGTAATACTACTCCTCTGTTTGTTTTAATGGCATATGAGGTTTTATGAGATTTAATGACACATGAGATTTTTAATTTATGTTTTAATTTGTTAGTCGTCTTGGTGGCCCTATGAAGGCGGAAAGGAGGAGTAAAATTTTTGTTAAATCAGTATTTAGATGTATTTCTTTTTCTTCTGTTTTCCCATACTCAGTACCTACATCAAATAGCATCTGGTCTTCTTGCCAGGTACTTTGACTGCATTTGGGATTTATGGTGAATAAGAGATCCTGTAGCTGGACAGGAGCCCTTCAGACTCAGGAGAAGGATTTGACTTGGATGGGTATATGAGCCCCTCTTTACATATCAAAAATGGATAGGGAAGCTAATAATTTGGACATAAGGGTTTAGCCTAACACAGTTCATCTGCTTATGAAGCATCCCGTTTTGCTTGATTTCATTGTGATACAAAGCTGGACATGGCCCACACCCATCCTGCTGAGTTTCCAGGATGCCTGTAAGAAGCTTGGTGTACTCAGCACATTCATTGAGCAACGTTCCAGGAAATAGCTATGTAAACTACACTAAGGCAGTAAGTCAGTGATTCCCAAAAATTGGTTACAAAAAGAAGTGGCAGAACTTTGTCTTCCTTCAGGTCCAACTGACCAGGTTCAGCCTCTTGCCCGAGTGTGAAGCTCAGCTGTGCTGGCTCTACACCCATCACTGACTATCTGTTGAGCCACCCATTACCCTCCTGCAATCCGCCGATGGGTCCACTTAATACCATTTGAAAATCACTGCTTGAAGGACAAGGCTGCTTAGAGTACCTTACAGCAAAACTGCATTTTATGTACAGTTCCATGATCCTTTTATTAAAACTTTGCAACTTCTGGGGATGCAGTTGTAAATGGAGAGGGTCTCATTTTCTCTTCTGTGTGTCCCACTTTCCTGCCAACACTAACCAGGCCCATACTTCTTTTGTCTGGTGGGAGAAATGATGGGTAGTCATAAGTTTTTTCCCCATTGAAGATCTTGGGGTACCCATGGTGGTAGCAGTTTTCATTGGGAAATGGGCCCAGAAGGAAAGGTTTTAGAAGACTTTTCAGTAGTAGATTGTACATGAATTACAAATTGCAGGTGTTAGATTTACCACTTTGAATTTAAGCTCTCTGTTAGGGTTACCAACCCCCCTGCTGGGAGCAGTGGATCCCCTGCCCCTTGCCGGTGCCTCCTGCAGCCAGGTGGTTGGAGAGAAATGGGGCGGTGGGCTTACTGAAAGTGCAGGCCTTTGCCAATGACTTTGTCATGCTGCCAGTAACATGCTGGCACCACTTCCTGTACACTAGGAAGTGGTGTCATAACATTGATAGGCAAATCCCTGATATGTAGGCAAAAACCATAGAGGTTTTGCCCAAATATCAGAGTGTTTCCAGCAGGTTGGCAACATGACATCTCTTTTGGAAGTGATACCAGCACATTGGTGGTGATGTAGTTATGTCACCAGCTAGTGGCCCAGCAGCCCAGTGGCCCATCCCTTTACCCCGTGGTCCCCCCAGTCCCCCTCCAGTTTCCATGGGGAACCTGACAACTCTCCTGTCTGTACTGCTCAGTGTACATCATCATCAGTTTCATGTAATACATGGAAACTTGACTCTGTATTTAATAATTAGAATTATGTGAACCCTCATTTATTGTATAATTTATTGATTATACTTTAATTCCCACCCTTCCTTTGAGGAGTACAGGGCATGTTTTCCTTTCTATACTGTATCCTCTTAACAGCCCTGTTGGGGTAGGTTAGGCTGATAGACAGTGACTGGCTCAGGTCACCCAGTAAGCTTTATGGATGGATTTGAACACAGGTCTCTCTGGTCCTAGTCTGACTTCAAACTAGTACATTACATTGGCTTGATGTGATTCAGCTGTGGTCTCTGTAAGTCCCATGATGGCTGATTCCGCACATGTTGGATAATGCACTTTCAATGCACTTTAGCAATCGTTTAGAAGTTGTTTTTTAGTTCCAAATGGTCTATAAAGAGGATTGGAAATGCATTATCCAACGTGTGCGGAATCAGCAGATATCCTGTTCATTCTGGTGAAGGAGTTGCCAGTCATTGCAGATCTTGCTTGGGCTTGAAGGTCTGTTAAGAGTTTGAAAGCCCTTTGTGAAGCATTTGCCCAGTGCACCTGTTGCTGGGGCAGACGCTATTAATTGTCTCGCTCCCTAAAGTCGGCAGCTGTCAATTTGAAAACATCTTCTGAGTTAGAAGACCCTCTTGACAGTAATATGGATTAGATGTCATTGTTTTAGGAATGATGCTGAAGTCAGGGCAAGAGTTAAAGATATGCCTTTAGCTTTCCAGTTTTTTAAAATATTTTTTTTTTAATCTTAAAAATTCAAAGCATTTTAAAATATCAGACAAAGACATTCTTGTACAAAATCCTTGTTTGCAAAGTCAGAGAGCCTTGAGGCTGTTTTTCCAAGTGAATGAGAGGGCTTTTGTCAAGGGAGGCTTAGAATGCAAACTCTGACAGGCTGTCCTCTCTAGTGGGTGCTGCTCTTCTTCTGACAGTTCATCAGCCAAACCCCTGACCCCACCACCCTTAATCATCCTTGCTTGTCAGTGATATAATTGCACGATTACCCACTCTACGCCCCCTCCCCGCCCCAGACTCCTTTCAAATGTCTAACAGTAGTGGATTTGAAATACAAAATGTAAATAAAGCATCAAGACAAAAATTTTGGCCTCCATTCAGTGGGATTGAGCTCACACTCTCCTCCTTTGTCTATGAACATGACTGATGAAGGTGTTCAGGGACCAGGATGCCTTCACTGCCAACAGAGAGACTGACGTCATTGTGTTATTGATCTGGGGATTTGTGAATAAGCATCAGGAAGATTTGTTCGAGCTAAGGATAGTAGGTATACATGAATGAATGAACAGCAATCAACTTTCTATTAGTTGGTTTAGATCAGAAGATGGCTTAAAACTATTGCAGAAGAGAAAGATTCTCAAAAAGTAACTCAGCATGAATTCTGAGATTCTTATTACCCTGCAAAGTAATCTAATTCCTGTTGTAGGCTCCTCTGAATTGCAACTTAGCTTTCTTGGTTATGTTGCTCTATAAATCCCCATAAACATTAATGGTATCATATAAACAGAATATAATTTAAGACCCAAACGTTTTAATTATTTGTAAACTTTTAACTGGTTTGTCTGTTTTGTGATTTAATTGTAATTATCTTGTTTTTATTTGGGATGTAAAATATGAAACAATAAGAATTCATTTATCACTTACATTTTGCTGTAAACGTTTAAACATTTTTCTAAAGCTTGGAAAACTGGCAGAGTTACCTGTGAACTCTAAGACCATCTGTGCCTGTGGAATCTGCATTTTTCCCATTCTGGTTAATCATCTGTACACAGGACTGATGCATGAGCATGTTAACATATTAACATATTTATTAAATGAAATTTACATCTCCAATCTTTATCTTCACAGAATGTTAGATGTTGATGTTTTTAAGCTCTTTTGTATTTGGGTAACATGCTGGCTTGTTGATGAAGACCCTTTTGTCAAAAAATGATTGATTTTACAGTTTTAAATGTCTTTGTTTTTTTTAAGAAGAAATTTTGTTTGAAAAAGTTGATGTTTTATTATGGTGGTACAGTAAATCTTGAATATTCTGCTTCTGAGATGAAGGTCATCCAAGGCCACTCAGTAAGCTTCCATGGCAGAGTGGGGATTCAAACCTGTTTCTCCCAGAACCTAATCCAGCAACTCTAACCACTGCACCATGCAGAAACTATGCAGTATGCTGGAAATTGAAAATACTCTATACAGGTTAGTTATCATAGCAGAAGTAACAGCCTTGCGTGTATCATTGGAATGGAATCCAGAGCAAAGGGCCAGTTCATCCATGTGTGTACATTGATTGGTTCAGTGACAACTAGCTGAATTTATGAATTGCCTCCCCTGAAACACATTGGGTGATGAAATTATGTCAGGGAATACAAAAACTCTGGCCTATGGTGGTAGCAACTTCATACATGAAAAGACATCACTTGATCTCATTGCTGATGTGTGGCGTAACAGCATATGTGAATTCCCATGCCATCCCATGTAGGTCCTTTTCTGCAGATCTGAGAATCTTACTCTGTGTGGTCAAAACTATTCATTATTGAGGACTGTGGAAAAGAATTGTGGAAAGAAATTTGCATATTAAGATACATATAATTGACACAATTTGCATGCACATTGAGTCAAGACACAGCTGGTGTATGTCTTGCACTCAGCATGTAATTTTTATCATGCCATATTCTCGTTCAAACTCCTTGTTAATCCCTACTAGGAAACCTCTTGAATTAGTTCTCTTGAAACAATGGCTGGATGTTGAAAACATTGCAAGTGGTGGGGCAGAGGAGACAATGATATGGTGTTCCATCATGTGTGGTTGCTACACTTATCTTTGTTACGTTGGCTGAATGAAAGCTGAGATTTTCTTGATTGTGCCAAGAGTTTATATGATGGATGTAGCTTAATCCTTGCCAAACTAATAATCACATGTATGACAGTTTGTTATATTTATATTGCATTTTCCAGCTGAAATTAGCTCCCAAAGCATCTTTAAAAAGTTCAAAGTGTCATTAGCAAACTTAGAAACATGATTACAATGAGGAAAGGTAGTTCTCTACTTTGAATACTCAAAATAACCGAAAGGGAGGCCCAGATTTCTTCATTGTCCACTTTTTAAATGCTTTGCTGCTATCACAAAAGTTCCTGTGTGGTTAGGAGGAGGAGTACCTTGGAAGCCACTGTGCCATGTTTATGTGTATGACTTGACTTTTGTGCAAACTGGCAATACATATACCAGTTTATAAAAGTTAAAAAGGAGTCTGTTGGCACTTTAAGGACTAACAGATTTTTTTTCATCATGAGCTTTTTTGTGTCTTATGCATGGAGTATACATTCAGAGGATATATATTTATGCTACACACATCTGACTTACAAAAGCTTACGCTGCAGTAACCTTTGTTAGTCTTTAAGGTGCCATTGGACTTCTGTTTAATTTTGCTGGAACAGACAAACACAGCTACCCTTCTGGAATTACTAGTCTGGAAAAGTATCAGATCTTTTGGCACAGTAAATGGCAACAGCCACTCTCGCCCAAATCTTCAAGTCTGAAACAGGGGACAGCAAGAGCATGTGTATTTTGGACCCCTTCTGTATGTTCATCAGATCAAGGCAAGCATCATGATTGTAGCAGAGAAATATAGTTCATGTCAGAGGCTTGACACAGAAGGATAAATGCCCTTGAATGTCAGGCATTGGTGTGCTTAAGCACCAAAGTTGCTGCAGTTATTTGAGGGAACTGGGGTGGACTTTCTAGGGGAAGGTTTGTGTCACTGCAAAGTGCTGTTCTGCTTCTAACCCTGTTTCTCTTCATTGTAGACGAGCTCACCTCCGACTATGTCTAGAACGTTTAAAAGTTCTGATACCACTAGGACCTGACTGCACCAGACACACAACCCTCGGGCTTCTCAATAAAGCCAAAACGCATATCAAGGTAAGACTGCACTAGCTGGTATTTTGCCAGCACCATTTAATATGCTCAGTTTTGTAATCAGGTTACAATCCAGCGGCCATTGAGCTAAGGAAGGGTAGTACTGTTCCAAGGTTTAATCCCATGACATTGATTTAAATCAGAGCTTTTATCCTGTCTAATGATACTGCCTGTGGGTGGTATGTTTTATACTGTCTCTTCATCTGTCCAATATGTCAGGTATAGGACTAGCATTGAGATATTTTTATTTGCATTTTAAGCAGCGAATAAGTCGAAAAGAGTATGGTAAATAAGTTCTAGCTGCAGTCCTAAGCATGCTTTGCTGTAACTGTCACTGTAAAATCAGGGAGTCTTTTGAATAAATATGGCTGGGACTGGCTAGAGAGTTCAGTATAGTTGTGAAGGGCTCTGATTCAAATAGTTGCTCAGCCTGAAGGCCCTCAGTTGTTTGGGCAAGACATTGTGTGTCTCATCCCCACCAAGCTCACATGGTAGTGAAAAGAAATAAATGAGAATGTGTTTCTCATTAATATATAACTAACATTTAAAAAACCTTTGTCCAAATTTGGCTTTATAATCTTTGAAAATGAAGGTTTTTAAAAAAAATCCTAAAATTAAAAGTGATCAAAAAGTCCATCAAATCCAACCCCGCAAAGTCAGGAGGGACCAGTCGAAGATCAACCAACACAGTCCAGTCCACGTGCTGTGCCATATCTGGCAATGCATCCCGCATGAATGAAACACAGTGTTACGACTCCCCTGGATTTTGTTCCTTTCAGCTCCAACCAAATCCAGACACATACTTGCTGTAAGCAGAGAGCCAGTACCTCCAGATAGGCAGAGTGAGTGAGTCAGTTCACTTGCTACAGGAAAAGGCCACTGGGTTGCATGGGGTGCTGATAGATGTGTGTTAAATCTTTGCAAATTGTAGAATGTACTGAAGCCGCAGTGGACCCCCCCCACACACACACAATAGCTGATAAGAAAACAAAGAGGCAGACTATTTTAACGCAGCATGGCATGTGCCCGTCTGCAGCTTCCCAGCTTCTCTCTTGATGGTTTGTTTTCATAAAGGGTAATGCCAAGCTCCCAAGGATCAGGCTGTGCTTAAACACCCTGGAACAGCTCGGGCTTACCAAGGGAGGGGAACCCTGCTTGCTTAAACGGATGGCATTAGCCTGAGATGACTCCTAGAGTTATGCAACATGCCAGCCATCAGGAAACCCCGTGCATTGGCCTGGTAAGATTTCCTAGCTGCAATCAAAGGAGTCTGCAGTAGATTACATAAACTGTTGCTCAAATGGGCAACTGCTTTGAAAAAAATACATAATAAACCACCAAAGGATATGCCAGTCACCAAATTTCAACTGGGAGAAAGTATTAAAAGCTATCTGAACAAGGTCTGCCTGTGGCTGAGTTAGAGGATTCCCGTGTAAATGAAGCGTGATGTTCAGTCTCTCCTTGATTTTGTTTTCACTTCCAACCCAAATTCAGACCGAAATGCGTGTCAGCACTTTGTGCCACTGGCACACTGGTTTGGTGCCACCGGAGAGCAGAAATTCAGACGTTAGCAAATGGGAAGGAACGAGGCAGAAACTGGCTGGGCAAGGGATGCAAATTAATAATTGCTGGGTTGTCTTTTTGTCATGGCAGAAACTTGAAGAGGCTGACAGGAGAAGCCAGCATCAGCTTGAAAACTTGGAAAGAGAGCAAAGGTTCTTAAAGCGAAGACTGGAGCAGCTGCAAGGCTCGCAGGAGATAGAACGAATACGAATGGACAGCACTGGATCCACCATATCCTCAGATCGCTCTGATTCAGAGCGGGGTGAGTAGCTAAAAGACTCATAGAAGCTTTTCACAAACATTATCCTGATAAACCGAGGGAGGGGTGATCTTATTATAGATGTGATTTTGTAGGGGGATGTCAGGCAGGCAAGCCAGCCTGCCTGCCATACCTGTAAATGTATTTCTACTGGGGGGGATGGGTAGTGGGGTAGCTTTCCTCCTTCACTGTATCTTGCTTTGCTTGGGCCGAGTGGTGTTATCAATGCATCTGGAGCGGTGTGGGAACAGACCTTGGGAATTTCAGCTCTGCGTCTCTTTCATGACTTTCATGCCAACTTCAACTGACTGAAGGGGACTGGAGGTATGACCTCTTGAGGACGACTTGGCTTTGGCATGCCAGGCAATTCTCTGAACTCGTGCACTACTAGGGAGCATAATAAAGACCTTTAACTCACACAACCGTGTTTGATGAAGTGGAGAGTCTTGAGAGAATCCCCTAGCGAGGCCTGACATTTTACCTGTGGCTTTTACTTGTGACTGTCGCAGCTGTCAGATAAAGATGCAAAGGGTAGAGAGGTCTTACACACACCTTGCTTTTCTTGGCTGCTTCATCCATTGTTTTAAGTTGGTTCAATGGACAAGAGGACTTGTTTCTGCCATCATCTAAATCTTGAATGCTCTGTGCATGTTTTCCTTAAACAGCTTCACAAATGATTCCAGATAACAATTTTAACCCATGGGGCTATGAAAGAGAGCCAATTTGGTGTAATGGCTAGTGTGTCACACAAAGAATGGGGACCCCAAGGTTCAAATCCCCAAGAAGCCACTGGGTCTTGGGCTGATGATACTCTCAGGGTTGTTGTGAGGATGAAATGGAGGAGGGAGATGCCTATATATGCCATCCTGAGCTTCAGGGTGTGTGTGTTATGTGCCATCAAGTTGTCTCCGACCTATGGCGACCCTATGAATGAAAGACCTCCAAAACATTCTATCTTTAACAGGATTCCTCAGTTCCTGCAAACTGGAGGATGTGGCTTCTTTTATTGAGTCAAGCCATCTCATTTTAGGTCTTCCACTTTTCCTGCTGCCTTCCACTTTTCCTAGCATTACTGACTTTTCCAGAGAATCTTGTCTTCTCATGATGTGACCAAAGTACGATAGCTTTAGTCTTGTCATTTTAGCTTCTAAGGAGAATTCAGGCTTGATTTCATCTAGTACCCACTTATTTGTCTTTTTGGCTGTCCAGCACCACATTTCAAATGAATCAGTTTTCTTCCTGTCAGCTTTCTGTACTGTCCAACTTTATGCTTAGTCTACATTCCAATCCCCCCAAAAGGGGATGCCAAGGAGTGCAGCAACTATTGGACAATCGTGTTAATTTCCCATGCAAGCAAAGTGATGCTCAAAATTATACAATAAAGACTCTTACCGTATATGGAATGAGAAATGCCAGATGTTGAAGATGGATTCAGAAAAGGAAGAGGTACCAGAGATCACATTGCAAATTTACAATGGCTAATGGAACATACCAGGGAATTTCAGAAGAAAATCAGCCTGTACATAAGTGCAGAAGTGCAGGGTTCACAAGATAGGTGGTCAAGAGCACCACCTATGCTTATTGTTTCTGTATGGTGTAATTACTCCTTCCATTCCTCCCCCCTTTGCTAGTCCTGATCAATACTGAGAAAAACTAGTAGTGACATGTTACACAATCAAGCCAAAGATATGCCCTTTGATTTTACGAGATGCATGGGAAATTTTTTCTGTTGCCATCAGTAGCACTTAACCTTACTTCACTTTGGCTGAATTTTGCACACTTACGTTTGTACAAGTTTTACTATCCATGTGGGATCCATATAGACAATTCCCCAAGCAGGAATGTAAATACAGCATGCATGTAATCACTTGGTAAACCAACGTTAGTAACATCTAGCCGAAGTCTGGAAAATGTCACCATGATTTTGCATATGATCAAAAATCCACAGAAGCAGAGGAACGGTAAAGGTCTCTTCACAATGTGGCCAAAGAATACATCCACAATTTTGGTAAATAGTTTCACTTTCCATTTTTGAACCTCCACTGATAATTAAATGGGTTTCCACTATCAAGCTGTTCTCTGTAGTTGCAAAATACCACAAAACACATTTTTGGAAAACTCTTAAATGCATGTGTGACAGAAATGTCTTTGAATGCAGCTTCTTACCAGTATTGCCACCATAATAAAAAACTTATCTATCATAAATCATAACAAAGGCAGTAATGTAATAAAAATAACTTACTTGTACAAACATCACAAGTAAATTAATGGCCTACCTGAGTTATCACATGATAATTTACAACTTTTATTGCATGAAGTATATCATATTGAAAAGCCAGGTAAATTACAGAAACTAAACTGAAACCTATTTCAGCTTAATAATAATTACAAAGACTGATGAACCTTGATCCTCTTCGGGCACTAAAATGTCCTTCCTGCAGGTCTCCGTGTCTATATTGACAGAAGAAGCAACAGCATATATTTTTAGGATGCATAAGAAGTGGAACAATAGATTAGTCTGTTGGAATGTTTTAATTTTAAATGTTCAAAAGTCAACCTGATATATCTTGTCTACCCTACAAAACTTTGTTGATTCAGGCTTGTTATTGGAATCTGACACTATATTTTTCACCCAGTTTCAACATGGATTAACAAGAGACAAGAATGCTTGATTTGTGTTCCCCCTAAGAATGTATCTGCACAAATAGCTGTTTCTGTGGAATCTGTCTTAGAACTTTGTATCTTCAGATCATTCTTAACTGTACCTGAAGGGGGCGAATTGTTTTGGGTTCCCTCCAAAGTGACTCTAAATTCAAAAGCATTTCTGGTTTTTTATGCTTTCCTGTGGAAGTCCCTGTTTGCTTTCTAAGAATGATGAAGCCATGTATTTGATGCACCCAAGTATGCCTATATTTTTATGGTATAGTGGTCCAAGTAATATCCCACGTTCATGGAGGATGCCCTCCTTGCCTCTTCCCTCCCACTGCAGCCCTGAATGTGCCCTGGGGACTCCCTGCAGCATTTCAGGGGAGGGGAGATTTGGGGCAGATATTGGAATAATGATTTTAATTATTTTTATGTTTCACTGTTGTAAAAAGAAATTGTAATAATGTAATAAACTTGAAATTTACAATCTTTGGCAAAGCTGTCAGAACCAATTCAAACATTCAAAAAGAGGATTAGTTCCCCCCTCCCTGAGATTCCTATGTTTCTACTCTTTACAAAATTTAATATACCCGAGCGTCCAGGTGTGCTTCCTGTCAGCTTTCCAAGGCAGTGTAGTCCTGGGCTGTACCGTTTCCTTTTTCTGAGTTTTTGACTCAGTTCCAAAGGTGCAGGCACCAGTCATTCATCCTTCCAAGAGGGACAGAGTACTTACGCTCTGCATAACTTCTTTCCATCCCTCAAACTATCCCAATGCTTCATACATTTCTTTCTTCATTTCTTCCTTAAAATCTGGTAAGAATATAAATTTAGCAATTTTAGCAAGGTTTTCAAGTTAACCTCCATTATTTGTTCAAAACGCAGAATTATGTGATATTAACATGTAAATGTATAGGGCTAGATCCAAGGGTCATCCCCCACCCATGAAAGGCACTTCCGTTAGTGAAACAAAACTTTCTTGCCTCTCCCTCCCGTTGTAGCTCACTGAACTCCCCAAAAATGCTGCTGGGGGGGGGCATGGAATCTACAGGAAGAGAGTGGAGGGGAGAGCTGGAGTGAGAAGGGGAATTTGTAAAAATTGCCTTCCTCTCACCAGCAAAAAATGACTCTTGCATTCAACTAGTGTAATATAATTAACATTCCTTCCCTGGTTTGTGACAAAGTTCTTCAATTTGAACTGACAAGGCAAGGGCAGGGAAATCTTTTTCCTGGGTAGTGTGATTTCAAACTGTATTGGTAATTATTAGTCTGGGCAGTATATACCAGTGTTCTATCTTCACTTTATTCTAACCAAGAACCTTTTAACCAAAATGATTGCACTTAAATCATTTTGCAGTAATAAACCGTTTTTCTCGCCAGTAATCAAATACAAATCCAAAGGCTGCTAAACTGGGAACCCAGGTCATCTGGTATCTCCTAAAATGTTATAATTCCTGCAAAGCAGTAATATAATATGGCAATTTTTAAACTCTTCCTTGCCTTGATGAGTTTATAGCAGACCTTCCAAAGAAAATCTAATGACTTGACCAAAACATTAGCAGTCCCTCGCCTTTTCAGTGCTCTTAAAGGAACAGTGACCTTGTACTGACACTACCCTAATCTGCGTCTCCTTCTTTTGCAGAAGAAATAGAAGTGGATGTGGAAAGCACAGAGTTCTCCCATGGAGACGTGGATGATATCAGCACAACCAGTACGAGTGACATTGATGACCACAGCAGTTTGCAGAGTGTCGGGAGTGATGAGGGTTACTCCAGCGCTAGCGTCAAGCTCTCCTTCACTTCCTAGAGCATGGTGCTAGGGCAGAGCAGATGATATCTTTGGGGCAATTGAAGTTCACGCGGCAGGGCTTAGATACAGTGTTTTTCTTCTCCAAACCACACATCAACAGCTAAGCTTCAAAAGATGCAACTCTAGAACAGTTCCATGGCCCAACAAGAGGGTGGGAATCCAACAGGGGAATGAACCACTCTCCATACTGTCCTAGTCCCAAATTCCTGACTTAGCGCTGAACCCATAGCTATTTTGAAGTCTGAGACATCACTCCAGTAGGCTTCAGTTGGACTGTGTTCAGCTGTACTATAAATGTATAGTGAAAGGTTTTGCTCAGAGATTATTTGATTGGACAGGGGATCTTAGTGATTCACGCTCTGATTCTTTCATAATTTGTCACGTCTCCTGAAAAGTGACCATTTCTCATCCCCTCTTGTGGTGCTAAAAAAAACAAAAGTCTGTCCAATATATATGGTAATAATTTAGCATACTTGGAATATCCATGTATATGTCCCAAGCTATGGGGCAAAGTAGCTATGGTGGTAGTTTATTGGATCTGCCTCTCCTGATGAGTTTGCACAATATTTTAAACTACAAAGCACCTTTTTCAGGCTTCTGAAAATCCCAATACTCAGCTCAAGCAGATTTTTGTTCTTAACCTGAACAAGAAAACTACGAAGTTGGACAGTTTGTGTACTCTCACCAGCAGAAGCTTATCCAGTCACTGCTTTCTACCCACGGGGTTTTTCTAGCCAGCTTTGATCATTCTTACCTAAGAGTAATAACAGTGAGGAGCTCCGCTCATGCCCTGTGAAAGAGAGGTGCTGCAAATCTGGAAGCAATTCCCATTCAACTCAACTTTCCACTGGACCTCATTTCGAGGCAAGAGCTTGTGCCACATAGTTTAGCACTAGGGTATGAAGCTGTAATTTACCAGCACGCAGTGCAACTGCTCTCTGGATTCAGTGGCTGCAGAAGTAACTCCCAACATAAAATGATGCTCCCAACACAGACAGTGAAAGAAAGACGAGCCTGTAAAAGGCCTGACGTGCAGGAATGGCACAGCCTCCGTTCTGAGCCACAATGACCTTTTTTTTGCAGATTATTTTGATAAATGTTTGTAAAAGTGTTCAGATGACAGAACCTACATGCAACAATGTCTTTTTAGAACTCATAGGCATGATTCTGCAAACGTTTTTTATAATTGACACAATGAAAAGGGACCCCTGTTACTCTGCTGCAAGGCACAAAAGGAACAGGAACTCTCCGGGGTTTTATGGCTCTTCATTTGTGTGTGTGTGGATTTTTCTTGTTTTTTTGTTTTGGCGTCCCTTTGCAAACTTTGCCATCTGGATTGCTATCCTAGTCACAAATCTGTAGTTAACAAAGCATGTCTCTCATTGCAACAGTGCGCCAGCATGGATTTCTAAGGAAGGCCTACAGTTCCTACCTGTGCAGAAACTGTTGCTATTAACAAAACAATATTGTATCCAATGTTTTATTATTTTTCTTTTACAAATGAGCTTTCTAACCTGCACTTTGAGGTCTTCTTAGCTTTTCTTTAAGCTTTTTATCCACAAGGATGGTTGTTCGTTTACCAAGTTTTAAACTTCGCTCCTTTTTAAAAAAAGAGACCTCATAAATGACACGTTTGACTTTTTTCACCTTTAAGTAATTTGCCTATCCCTAATAATTACTAAAGAAAAAGAGAGAAATAAGGAAAAATGCTTTATAAAACTCATAACTTATTACCGATTATAATTAATGGGTTGTTAATTTCAATCCTGTAGATTTAATTTTATTATTTTTAGATAGGGCTGGGCAACAATTTTTTTTTTTAAAAAAAGGTAACCTCATTTAGCAGTGCAGTGGAATTGTGTTTAAATGTTAGCAATGGTTCTGCTTAATAGTAGCACTTTAACACCATTAAACATTTCTGTATCTGAAATGCGCTGTGTTCTGCCCTCTTGGTCACTCATGAGACTTTAGAATACCCATGTTTGTTGTGCCTGGATTTTTTTTAAAAAACCTATAGGTCATGTGATTAGGTGACCCCCAAATGACTTATGTAGATTTTGTCTTAATACTGATATGCTGTGTGTGCATTTAAACCCATGTTATTCATTCACTCCAGAGCTATTATTGTGTCATATAATATACAAGGCACAAATTTTAGAACCTGTGTCATGAAATAGAAACCTAATGCCACAGGGTTATAGTGTGTTTATAGCAGGGTGTTGTTCCCCCTCCCTCCCCATTTATTAAAGCGTGGATCCAGTTGTTTATCCATTGATCTTCCCTGTGTGACTAATATATCTGGTTTACTGCATGTGGTACTCTCTCCCTCTAGTGGCTGGAATAAGAACCCATTAGTTGTAGTTAAAAGGGAGAAAACTTTCAACTGAACCAAGAGTACTTTTATAGATTTGGCCCATTAATCTGCATGTTTGAAGCTATAGGGTTTTAGCACAGTTCTATGAGATTGGCAGAATAACTGATGAGAACTCAAATGAGTTACTTTGTGGCACTGAGTTATTACCAGCCCATAGCTAGTGATTTCACCTAATGAAAATCAGCTGTGGTAGCTCTTTTAACCTATTTGTGTTGAATGGGTGAGAATCATAGTAGCTTGGCTGTAACCAGGCAAAGGTTTTGTGGTGTCTGGCACTTCCTGGGGTTTTTTTTGGGGGGGGGGAGAAGAACCTCAGGTACAGGAACCAGGGAAAACACCCCCCCCCAAAAAAACGGCTGTGTCCCAATGGCAGGCGGCCTGGACAGAATACTGGTCCCTTATGGTGTATCAACCCCTTATGGTGCATGCAGATCATGTCTAGTTGATATTTCTGGGATAGAAAAATGAGGCTTGGCTGCCTAGACCACATTTTACACACACACTGGTTGATGCTTATATAAAATCACCATAACCCTTGGTATGATGGCTCAGTGAGATACACATTCATGTCTTAAGATACAGCAGTCAGGGTGAATTTGTCAGCATCTTTTTCAGTCTGTCTTAGAAAGAAGAAAATGGCCACTCTCCTCTATGCAACTTGCTTTGAATAGTGTATCTTGCTTCACCTATTATTGCCTCTAGTGAGACAAGCAAACCACAGTTCATTGCCAGAAGTATACCAGCCTTCGGTTTAACATCAGAATAGATATGGTTGTTGATGAAACCATGTACTTACTTTGCTAAATTCTGCTCTGTGTCTTGGAACATCCTCACAGCACTTCAGAGATCCTTTTTACATATAAATGGATGCACACTCTTCCTCTACACAAACCTTGTCTTTCTGGTAGGTATAGTTTAGGCTGACTGCTAAATGCTGCTCATAGTGCTAAAAAAGTGTAAATTTTTTATTATGATTGACCAAAATATCACAAAATAGCTTTTGAGTTCCCTGGAACTGTTCATTAGGTTGGTGATGGATGCAAGACAAAATTCACTATGCATTGCAGACTTTGGATTTGCCAACATGCCCTGGAAATGGCTCTTGCTTCTTGTTTGTACTTAACATGCAGCCTGATGAAAAGTGCTTGGGATCTCAAAAGCTTGCACTGTTCTGTGGTATTTTGGTTGATCCTAATAACAAGGTATTATACTATTTGTTGTCTTTGGAATTTTTTCTCATAGGCCAATATATATACTATTTTTGTTAAACTGGTAAGATTCTTTTTCTGAATGTTTAAAATGTTTTTAAAAGTGCCATCAGTTATTATTCAGCTCTCAACATCTATCTTTTCCTGCGCATAATTTTTAGGTGAAGGGAGACAAGAATGGAACAAGTCTGATTTGTTTATACCAGTTAAGATTTGGTCAGTTAGAGCTGAATGCCTTGTCTCAGGTAAGCTCAGGATTTGAGTTCCATGGTGTATCACTTCTAGGGAGGCATTCCTTTCAGCGGCATGGGATTTCCATGCCTTCCTGCTCCCTCTCCCACTTGAAATGCTGCTGATTAGGAACAGGAAACCCAGGAACAACATAAAGGGCAAGTTAGAAAAGGAAAATCTACAAAACATATTATGTTCCATTAATGAAAATTAACTGTGGGCTCCAAGCCCATGTTCCCCCACCCCCCACTCCTCTACTATGCAAGGAATCTTCTGCTGTAGGAAGGAAAAACATGTATGTTTCGTGTGTTCTTTACTAGTGCATTAAGTTTTTGCCTCTACACAGGTTTGCACTGGAGCTCTGTTTTCTTAGTCTTGTGTGCATTAGTGTTTCATTGTGGCCTATACTGAAGTTATTTTTAAAGCCATTAAAGCCTTTCATTCCACTAATCTGGATGGAAGCTTATGGCTAGTACTTTCAAAATGGTGTTGATATACATCCTGGATTTATCAGTCTCCTGGGGGGCATCAACAGACCTGCACTGAACAGGAAATTCTATTGTCCCAAAGGTTAAAAGCATAAAAGCCAAATTGTAGCCAAATTGGTATCCCGACTTATCAGTCATCAGGAACGTTAATGTTTATTTCAAGAGATGAGGCAACCAAGTTTGTCCCCGTGCTACTTGTGAAGATCCTTTTATTTTATATATGTGACTGTGTGCATATAATACTAAGAGCAGTTCTTTACCTCACAAAAAGGTGTAGAAACAGACTAATTATGTCTGAAAAGAGAAATTGTACAACTTGCAAGAGAATTAGTGCACACAAACTCTATTGCCTACTGTAACTGGCAGCTCTTCCTCAACCTTCCAGTCAAAATTCTATTAACAGCAGGTACAGGGACTGAGCCTGGCAGCTTCTGTTTGCAAATCATGTGCCCTACCATCAACTTGTGTTCCCTGCCCACCACAGAAATATTATGATTGAGAAGTGATAATAGAAAATGGAAACAGCTATAACCTAATGCCTGTTCTCCCCTATATGTTGTCCTGGCTGAAGCACTAGAGTGACATTAATTATAACCACATTCTATTTTTGTGTCATGACTTGCAACTGAGGATATATATTAGGATATGACTATTATTGGAATGAACCACAAAGATTGTCAATTCACAATTGATTTAAAATTCATAGTTGATAAAATTGGGATCCTACTTGGTAGTTAGTTCATTGGTCTTCATTAAAAAAACTATAAAATTCACTTATGTTAGGACCTGGCTAATCTGTCACCAGGAAAACAGCCATTAACTTCAACTACAGCCATGATTGCTTTATGAGAAGTACAGGAAATGGTGAAACAATTATCACAGCAGCTTCCAGTATCAGAAAGGTGAAGTACTGTTTTCATGAAATCAAGGCCTGGGTATTTCATGCATAATGAGAGCCTGCTGAAAACATGGTCTAGTCTCAGTCTTACTCTCTTTACAAGCTGAAGTATTTCCTTCTCCACTTTCATAATACTAGCTGCTGACATGCATTCATCATCCTACTACATGGGATGAAAAGTTCCAAAGGATAATACAAAGATTTCCAAGTTACTTCACTTGTACATGCTTAACAAAAACTACTGAAAACAGCACAAGCCACATTCCATGTCACTTTTTTCTGCAACCACACTGCCAAGATAAATTTCTTGACTGTACAGTTCTCTGGACTGTCAACCATAATTTTTTGTTGCTAGTCAAATCACATGTTTATATACACAAGTGGCATTAAACCTATTCTTAAAGAGTTTAGGAACTAAAATCAGAATATCCCGTTAACATTTGGGTAAAAACAGTATGCATACCACTTACTAATAAACCACTGAAGGTGACAGCAGAGTCAAGTTATGCCTCAACAGCAAAAGTTAACAGCAACTAAGAGCTCCTAGTTTAAGATTGCTATGCACTACTCTATCATACTTCAGGTACCTCTAGTATCTCTGTAATTTAATACCCCATCTCCTTTTTACCATTTGTCACACAATATGGTGTAGATTTTATTCTGTTCCAGTACAGTGACAGTACAGTACAGCTACTATTGTACATGAGACAACCTGCCACAGTGGAAGGAACAGGACTGGATAATATCTCACACAATTCCTGAGCAGATGGTAGCTGTGGGAAAACTGAACATTCTATACTGGCCCACTTTTCATCCCATCATATGTTCATCTGCCACCAGGTAGAGGATTCAGTTTTCAGAAAGTGTTCAAAAAGCAAAGTTTTCTAGGCATAGTAAAAGCTGTATCCTGCACATGGCAATAGTTGGACAAAAACAGCTAGTAACTGTTTCAGAAGTTATGTGGGCAGAATTTTCCAGTGGCTTAGATCATGGGCTCAAGCATGTGTGAAACGTATTTTTATGACTGTGCACGAAAGACGGTCTTTCACAAGGAAGCAGAATATATGCCCAACAATGGAATTATAGTAGCATCATATAACTTCTTTGATACATAGCTGTAGCATAGTGGTTAAGTAGTTGGGCTGCGAATGAGCACTTTGCTGGGTTGAATCCCACTACTGCCATCAGTAGTTGGCTATGAGTAAGCCATTCTCCTCATCCCCAGATCTGTTGTGGGGATAAGAGCAGCAGTGACATAGTTCATCACTCTGTGGGGTACTAGTTTATCTAGAAGAACGGCATATAAGAGTTATTATTAAAAATAAAGACCTAGTCTCTAACATGCGAAGTTCAACATGGCAAAAGTCTTGTCGATTCTAGTAAGGTTAAACATGACCACACTGTATTGGTTTGTAATTAGAAACATTCCTCACTGAAGTGGCAATCAGTGAGCAATGCTCACGATGCAGATGTCCTGCAGCAAAAATGAACTTGGCATGAATGGGAAATAAAATAACAAAACCTACAAAGACATGGATCGCTCTTCTGTCATGTAAGAATTAAAAACTTAGTTACTGAATTCACTGTGAAAGGGACTTAAGGATCATCATGGACAACACAAGGTAGAATCAAGACATTGGGCAAATATTTAATATTTAACCTGTTTTGCAGCATTACTGCACTGCTGTAGGTAATTTGAGAGTAGTGTTCGCCTCAGCAAACTATTTCATCTTTTTTTAAAAAAAGAAACTGAAATCCAATAGTTCCCTTCACTATACACCAGTAGCACCTTTAAGACTAACCAACTTTACTGTAGTATAAGCTTTCGAGAATCACAGTTCTCTTCGTCGGATGATCTGCTTCATCCCATCATATGTTCAACTGACCCACAAGCAAGAAATAATGCATAATTCTCCAGCTGGCAATAACCAGGGGATGTATTGTGAGTTTCCTTGCGTAATAGCTTGCTAGGGTTTTTTTGTCAAATTACTAGAATGGCTTAAGCATCTTGAATGAAGCGCTTATCAACAAAAGACATTATTTTGTGTATGTGAAATCCCTTACCTATATACAAAGTTCTCTATCAAATTACCCCAAGCAAACATTTAAGATAGCTACCACAAAGGAAAAAAAATGTGCTTTTTTGAAGAATTTCTGTCTTGGTGCTTTTGCCTGAAATAATGTGATGGCCATATTTCACACATACTAAGTTACATGCTACATGTATTACTTTATAAAAGCACAAGTGACAAAAAACTGGCATTTCTCATCAGCAGCTAAGTTCTGTGACAGTCCTGCTAAATAGCCGTATATAAAATAAAATCCTGCTACTGATACTCAAACCTGCTACTGAAATTCGAAAGAACTTGAAACTCTAGTGTGACATCTGTTTGAAAATAACATTTTCCTTATGCTTGCAGGCTTCTGAAGCTTACTACTTAGCTATTTTTAATCAGTTAATAAAAGTCATGTAATTTGTATTGGGCTTAAATTTTCCATTCTGAGTTATATTCTGAAAAAAACAAATAATAGTCAGAGGTAAAACATACCCAAGACAGGTCTTAAAACCAAATACATTTCATCTTCTCCTTTTCCATATTAGCCAGTTTCTGACATGACTCGGGCTTGTGCCATTGTAATTTCCCCCAAATGTTCAAAATGCTTACCAGCAAGCCTCTTTCAGCTTTTACTGAATTATGAATTTTCTGAGCAGTTTGTGCATAACGGGGAATTACATGTACAGTGCTATGGTTTTATGTAGTGATACTGTACTTGTCTAAGAATGATGTTCTGAGTTTAAACAGATGTATCCTTTGACAAATATTTTTCTAATATGTATGTAGTTCAGTGCAAGTTTATTTTTTCAGTTTCTGCTATTGATATTTTTGTTTCCTCTGAGATTTCTTAAACTGGTGCAGTTACTGTAATGGTGCTGTAGCCAATTGCTACTTTGAGGAACCGAACGAGACAAAACAAAGAATCCGAACCAATCCCTGTTTGTCGTTCAGATGGACCAGTGCCAGTCTTCAAAAATCAGTACTGAAATGCTGACCACACCTCTGTCTGTAATGATACAGGGATGGTGCTGACAAAATGTTACATTTTTTCATCATTGTAAAAATTCTTTTGTTTGTGGACGTCTATATTAACTTGTTTAAAATATATGAATAAATTTTATGAAGTTTTATTTCTAGTAAGGTTTTATTAAGGTCCTCCCCCCTTTCTGTATCAGTAACATGAAAAGCAAGCATTAAATAGATGGTTGCCATAATTACAATTAGAACTGGCTGTCCTAATAAAATATTCCAAATATTGCTCTTCCACAGCAACCAGATGCTTATATAGGCTGTTCACTGTTGGGAACTGCAACCCACCATTCCATGGAAGTGCATAACAGAATTCCAATGCAGGGTTACTTATATATAAATCCGTTGATTGAGACTGAAGTAACACCACATAAGATTATACTGTATGTCCCCCAGTGTCATATAGCAAAAGTAAAAAGCTGCTGTGTACACTACTGTGCCCATATTGGGTGTGTGGACTGCATCTACAAAGCACAAAAAAGGGATAAATATATCTAAAGAACTTGGCCCAGATCCAAAAATCCACATCGTAAGCTGCTTTTGAAAGTTGCCTGTATCTCAAGAGTAGATGTCCATGTTGCACAGAGGACTTTAAACAAGAGGCAGATGAACAAAATTTTCTCTGCCTGAGTGGAACTGGTCTGAATGTAGGTCATGTCTTCTCTTTGCCAAAACCCCAAATTTTACCTGTTTTGAAAACAAGACAAATGCTTTCCCTCTCAAGAAAGCTACCTAGTAACTAAATAGTATAGAAGTAGCTGAAGATGATCGCTTCTTTGCTCTGAGATTCAGAATACAAAGTGACTTCCACTATTAAAGAGCAGGACTAACTGAAGAGAGTGCCTTTTTGTACATTTTGATGACAGCTGAATCACAGAACTCACCAAGTGTTTCACCGTTTTCCAGAGAAAACCAGTTTGACTCTTTAAGTTCAACATATTTCCCCCCCCCCGCCCCCCGGTAGACAGCAGTAACAATCCACTTTTCTTACTTTCTGTCTATAGCTTCCATGATTATTTTGGCAGTTATTGTCATTTTTGTACCACAACATTTTAATTCCAGGGGGAGGGACATAGTCAAGAGATTTTAAACACTTTATTTTAATAAAAGTTAAACATACAAAACTGAAATCAACACAGTAATAAAAATTCACCTCCTCCTCCTCCTCTTAACAGGAAGAACCTCTCAATGGATGGATTCTAACCTACTAAATATGGATTTTCAAATCAGGCAAGCTGACAGACATTTTCACCAATCAGTGCATCAACAAATGCTGATGGTACCTGATCTTATTTTAGTTCAGCAAACGAATTACAAAAGGGAACTACAACAACATAATATACACGGGGAATGGAGTCCATATTAATGAGCAATACCATTGAATTATTCAGTAAGAGAAATAACTAAATTCAATCTTGTTCATTAACTTAACCCCTTATTTTACAAAAATAATTATCTACACTGTATACAGGGCTATACATTAACTTTTTGCTTCGAACACATTTTAGAATTGAGAGATGGCACTACTACCATATGGCAGAAGAAAGCAACTGCATCTGCAAGATACAAAAAGGCCAGAACTTTTACATACAGTTTCTCAAATAAAATCAATGTAGCCCAGCAATGCTAATGTAGCTGAAGTTAGACATTCCTTCTGAAAAACTTCCTGCTGCATTTAAATAGTTGGATAAGCCAAAAAGCTGATTCAGCAGAATGGTAGCAAACTTGCTGGACATTATTAATACCACAAATGTATCAAAGAACTTAATTAGTTCTCCGGCAGAAATAACTACTTCCAAATTTATCATTTAACTCTCTCAGTACTTAATATTTTAAAAATTTACTCTGGAAGGTGACTAGAGAAATCTAATTCATCCTATAGCTAGACCCTGCAGATTTCGTATCTAAAATATTCTGTTCATAAGGAAGAAAGATTGCCCTAACTTCTCCTGCCCTGTATATTTCCTGTATATCTGAATTTCAAACTGCATTATTTCTGGCTCATGAATCATCACTAACAGGAGAGTCTTTGGCCCAGATCATTACAACTGTGCAAACCATGGAAGCAGATGTGGGCTGTGCTCAATTAACATTTGACCTTACATTCGAACTAGGATGAAATCCGAGTAAATCTCTTACAGCTTGAGCAACTCTATAAACAGCACCCCACATTTGTCCATGCAGCAAGACAAGAGACTGAAAGCACATTGGCAGGAGCAAGAAAGCTGGGGCAACAATTTTATTATACAATTGTTGGTTCTGACAATAGCCTCACTAAATGCCTGTGAAAACATTCTAGAGCTCTGCAAAGGGAATTTCTCAAACAAACATTTGACTTATGTATATTTATGCTAAGTAAGTTCTGTAACAGGAAGGGGATCATCTCAACAGCTATTGTTTTACTTAAGGCTTGTACCAGCATAAGCCAAGTGATGGTTACAACCATTTTCACTATGCACCAATAGTTTACTTTTAGAAAAATATAACAATAAAAAGATAAATGTAAAGCCCTGCAGAGGTGACGCTTAGCCATTTCCCCCTCTATTACTGAGGCATTAAATGTCTGACATTGTACTTGGATGTATCTTGGTACTGCGTCATGGGTTTGTCTGCAATTCCACATGTTCCAACTCCAACCTTCCCTGTTACACTCTCAGGAGAAGCAAAGATGCTCCGTTTTACCTGTGGAACAAAATAAAACCATAATTTGTATTCATTTCTGAACTTCAAAGACACAAAATACTGCTAGTGATAAATCACATGAATATATGAAGCTGCCTTTAGCAGAATCACACCATTGGCCTATCAGATAAGCAGGTCTCCAATGTCTCTCCATGGTCTTTCATGTCACCTATCTTTTAAGTTAGAGATGCTGAGAACTGAACCTGGGACCTTCTACATGCAAAGTAGCTGCTCTAACATTGAGTTATGGCTTGAAGGTGTACGTGGATTAGTTAAAACAAACTGACATCTTCAACATAAGACAGTAATTTTTCATGACAAATCTAAGACTGTAAACAAAGCACTTGCATTCTAACCATGCTACTAGGCGAGCTTCTTTCAGTAGGAGTTTTAAACAACTCAAATTCATGGAATCAGCTTGTATTCCACAATGGAGAACAAAAGAACAATGTGACATGGCAACTGTTTGTTATTCCTACAAGAAGGCATCTCATAAAACGCTGCTTGCCTCAACAGCACAAGAATCTTTCCCTGAAGACTCCATTAAGGACACCTTTAAGCTGCTGCTGTATACAGTGTTCTTCATGGGATAGCACTGGATACCATTCTGTTTCACTCGCACCAGTGCATTCCTCCACCAAAATAATCCTTTCACCAAGAAAAGAATCTCTTGCTCTGGCATAATGCTTGTGATGGAGCAACGTACCAGCATGAGCAGAACGGAACAGTAAGATCTAACACATTATAATTTACAGTGTGGCATAGAGAGCCAGTGCGGTGTAGTGGTTAGAATGCTAGACTGGGATCTGAGAACCCACAGTTCGAATCCCCACTGTGACACGGAAGCTCGTTGGATAACGCTGGGCCAGCCACACCCTCTCAGGCTAATCTACCTCACATGGCTGTTGTGAGGATAAAATGGAGGAGACTGATGCAAGCTCTTTTCAGTCCCCACAGGGCGAAAAGGCAGGGCATAAATAAAATAAATGCACAACAAGGACTTAAGTCACACAGACCAAGGATCTAAATATCAAAACAAAACTATCTCACTCATACAAATTCTCTTATATTCAGCTTGATCCAATAACATATATTTTGATTAAATCATACTTTACTGCCAGAGTCCCCTAACCTTGCTAAGCCTATGGGAATTACTGGAGGAGAACAGATAGTGGGTGCCACCAACTGCAAAATGGTTGCCATGGCAAGGAGGGGAGGGAGATGACAAAATTATTATTTTTATTATTTATGGTCCGCCTTTCTCACCAAGATACAAGGCAGATTATACAGTATGAGTGAAAACAACAGCTAGAACATTCACTGAGCAAAGTACAATAATGAACAATAGTTGGAACATTCAGTGAAACAGATACAATAGGGAATGGTTGCAGAAAAAAATTTAAACAAGCACAAAGCTGAGCACAGAGATGAAATCTATATGAAACAAAGCATAACTATTTTCCATGGCATGTTTAGCAGCCTGGAAGCTCCCTAGTAGGCATGTATCTACATGAGCAGACAGTACCCAACAGCACTGCATTTAGTCCCCATTCCTACCAAGGCATTTCTCTGAGCTATTTCTTATGACACAATCCTCTAATCTGGGTAGAAAGTCCTCCTGAATAATTCAGTTTTGCATGGCTTGTGGATAGCAGGACATTCCATAAGTTGCAGGTGGCTGTTGATTTTGTTCAACTGCAGGGTGGTATCTGCAGAAGGCCCTGACTAGATGAGCAAAGCTGCTATGGCAGAACATAGGGGAGAGGTGGTCACGCAGATATGAGGGGCCCTGTCCATGAAGGGCTTTGAATGTAACAGTCATGACCTTGAATTGAGCCCGGTAACTGATGAGAAGCCAATGGAGTGACTGCAGAATGCGAGTGATATGCATGCTCCATCTATCTCCTAAGAATAAACGATTTGCAATATTCTCCACCAGCTGGAGTCTAAGTCAGCTTTGAAGAGAGACCTATGTAAAGTGTGTCACTGTAGTCAAGCCTTAATGTTACTGTGCCATGAATCCAGGTGGCCAGATCAGCCATGTCAAGGTAGGGGGTTATCTTCCAGGCTAGGCTGAGTTGTGGGAAGGTCTTTTTTGCAGCCCCATTTACTTGTTTCTCTAGCAGCAGTGCTGGGTCTAGTATAATCCCTTAGTTCTTAACTGAGTCAGCCAGGGTCAACTGAACCCCATCAATGGTATGAAAATGTTAGGAAATTCCAAGCCAGATGTCTTCCTATGTTGCAGGCAGCTGTTTCTGAATGAGTGTTTCCTAAAATCACAACATTGATACCTCCTGGACTCTTCCTGCTTCAATGAGTTAGTGGAAAGACTGTACTGGCTCTTTACTTTGGAAAAGAAGAAAGTGGGTGCCAGGAAAGATATGCGCAGGCGCCATGTTATCAGTGTTTGCATTACTGCATCTTTAAAACTATAATGCAGAGAGGGCCAGAAAAATCATAAAAACTGAGAAACGTGTACCTAAAAGATTACAGTATGGGAGCATCATAGGGCGATCAATATTCTCCAAGTTTTACATGCACAACCGTCTAGCTTTCCATCATTTTCTTATCCTACTCTCAAATGACATCTATCTAACAACATATTAAAATACTATAAAAGAATCTCACTGTTCCTGCTTTGCCTGCAGTATTCTTTGCTTCTCATTGAGCAAGATATCCCAGTGGTGCTTTACAGTTGTATAACTCCTCTATAGTAAGTAACATGTATTTGCTAGATGCTAGCCGCCTGTACAAACCTGGCCCTTTTTGTTTTTTGAATAGGCTCTGTTGTTGAACTGCTGCCATTTGACTTTCTGATCCTCTCGCTCCTGCTCCAGTTCTTTGATTCGCTGAGCCTTTTTCAAAGCTTTCTTCTTTTTATATTCACGTTGCTGAGCAATCATTTCTTTCCTTTAAAAAAGTACAGCAATTAAGTTACTTTTGTAAATCAATTTCCCTTAAAAAAAATCTAAGGATCATGGTGAGCTATAAAAAGAAACTTGCTATATAAGCAAACACTATGAGGGTATATTTTCATACCTCAGACATGATGGCACTATCTTGAGCTGATTAATCTTGTGTTAGCAGCCCTACATCCATACTTTTACCCACTTTACCTATCCCATTTTTGCATGACCAGGAGCTCTGCAGCACTTCAAAGTAATGTTGTCTTCTGGACAGTTACTTCTATATAGCAACTGAACCAGAAGCCCTGCTTTAACTTCTTTTTTGGTCTCAGAACATGTAGACAAAAGCAAGGATACACCGATTAAGAGAGTCTCACCTTGGGATAGGTGAATGTAAAGATAAACTCTCAGTACAATGGGGCTTCAGCTGTCCAGGCCCATTTCATTCTCCAACTGTAGAAAGTGTTGTCATTCCTTCTGTAAAGCAATCTGTGCATTGCAAGTTTCAATAAAGCACAGCAATCCTACTTTCATGCACTACTAAGAACACAGGCTCTTTTTAGAAATCATGTGAACTCTTTGCTAAACAGAAAATAAATCTGGGCTAACTCTGAATTTCCCAGGATAAAATAAGCTACCTTAACAGGCTCAAAACAACTGTCCTGAAAAAACAGAATGACTGCCCCCTTCCCCAGCCAAATTTAAGCAAGATGCTGAACAACCATTTTAAAATTCTGTGCCATAAAGCATAATATTAATTTCTATCATGATTTCATTTCTATCATTTCATTCATATTTCACTATTTCATTTCTATCATTATTTGCCTACTAAATGACCACAACTGAATCAGCCCTGGGATATCAAAACTGTTTTGGATCAAGTTAAAAACACTGACCTAGTTGGGTCTACAAAAATTGGGCAGTTAAACTCATATCCTAAACTTAATCCTAACAGGAAAGGGTGGGGGAGCTTGCTTACATCATCTCTTTATCATACACTATGCAGAGTAAATTTAAAGACTGTGCTTGCTGTAAAGCCATTTTGTGGAGGGATAATCCATTAGCAAGGATAACCTGAGTACAGCATTATCTTAACTCCTATATTATACACTGAAAACTGAAAACAATTTCAGCTACTTACTTAGACATGGGTTTGTTGCCACTGTCTTCCTTTGCTTTCCTTCCTTCTTCCACAGGTTTCAGGTTCAACAGGGGTGTGACTTCAGCATTGCCATATCCCGCAAAGGTGACTGCAGCTGTGCCATTTTCTTCATCTATCTCTTCAATTTCAGCTTCATAACACCTGTAAAGATATCATGGCTGTAAGCATGTGAGTAAAGGTTTAACATTCAACCCTACAAACTTTCAGTTATTAATCTTAAAATTTAGCATATTTCTATTTCATTTTAGACTTGCATTCAAGTCAGACCCAGGAATAAACTCTCTTTGTGTCACTAATCAGTAGTCTGGGACCTAACGTACTGGATGTACTATAAATTTGTGACAATATTAAAGTCCAAGAGAGTCCAAATAAAACTTTGGCTCCATATCTTATGCTACTGCAGAGACAAACATTGCCCCCCTGCAAAATATTTACTATAAAAACAGTTTTTTTCTGTAGGGACAAATTTAGTTAACTGAATTCTGAGGATTAATCCTTGGAAAGACCAGGCTCTAATTTTCACTAAGGTTTCTCAACAAGAAAGTAATTTAAAATGTAATTTAGTAGCTACTCCACTGATGTATTCTTAAGCAAGAACTAAACACTAATATGACAAGAATGGCACTGTGCTAAGCAACACTGAAAGAGAAAAAATAGTGCTTTCTACAAAGCTAACTTTAAAGAAAACATTAAAATATATAATGGATAGCTCTGAAACAGGTTTACAGTGATGAATATTTGAAGATGTTAAGAATACTGTGATGAAAATAATGCTTATTCTATGTTTATAATTTAATTCCTCTGGTATAATTTACATAATATGTGCATCTATGCACGAACAATAAATAATTAAAAACAAAATACTCCACTTATGTTAAAAGGTGTGCTCTTCATGGAGATTATTTGGTTTTTTTCCCCCAAGAACAAGCTCCCAAACTTAAAAGCATCTGAATACACCAGTTTGTATTTATATCACTGTGTTTATCTGTGCAGTCATCCTAGGGGCCAAGGTAGGAGACAAGCCCTGCCACTGCTCAAAGGAAGCAGTTGACTGTTCTCCCCAAACCCAACCATGTCATGCCGCTAGAAGCTGAGGCAGCACACAAGCCCTGGCCCAGGATCTGCCAGGGAACTGTGTTGGCTGCATTCCACTAAGCCAACATGCTCCCACCAATCAGGAGGACTCTGGGGAAGCTGCCGAGGGAGACGAGAGCTTGCTTGCTTTCTTGCACACATGAAAGCACCGCCTGCAGTCATTCTGGAGTCAAAGGGGGAGAGGGAAGAATTGGGATCAGAGACAGCATGCTCAATTGGCATATCACCTTTGAGCCCAGGTCCTCTTTGTAACTGTCAGCCTTTCCATCATCCCTGAAGCAAGATCTGGGTAGAAGGACTGAGCTTATAGTCAATGCTCAACTAGGCTGATCCTCCTCAAAAGGTGGGGAGAGTATAAACCAAAGGGAGGTATCTTACCATGGAATTGAATTATTTCATGTAACTTTTAGAGAAGTTTGTTTTCTACACTTACTGTCCATCTTCACTCCATATTGCCATACATCTGTCTCCAACCTTCCAAGTGTGAATAGGCAGAGTAGAAGCAGAACTATCAGAACTTGTAAGAGTTTCTGAAGGTTGTGTTGAAAGGAGGTCTTTGGTTAATTCTATAACTTCCTGGACAGAAAAAAAGTTTTCAGTCAATGTTAAAGTCTTCCCCACACTCCTGAAAACTCAGTGCCTGACATAATGCTGGTAGGCAAGAAGGAACTTGCCCATGTGTTCTTTCATGCACCCAGTGTTTCATTTGAACTGTGTTGGCTATGCATACAGTGTTGTTAATATGTACAGGATTAGCATTCTACTGAAACACTCACTTAGCCTACGGATCTCTAGCATGCTAAATTTGCCTATAAAGCAGTCAAAAAACAGTGTTGCGCTTACCTGTAACTGTTGTTTGTCAAGTGTCTTCTGTGCAGGCACACATGGGACAGCGCATATGCAGGCCACCCTTGGAAATAATAATAATAATAACAATAACATTCAATTTATATACCACCCTTCAGGACAACTTAATGCCCACTCAGAACGGTTTACAAAGCATGTTATTATTATCCCCATAACAAAACACCCTGTGAGGTGGATGGGGCTGAGAGAGCTCCAAGAAGCTGTGACTAACCCAACGTCACCCAGCTGGCTTCAAGTGCAGGAGTGGGGAATCAAACCTGGTTCTCCAGATTAGAGTCCCACACTCTTAACCACTACACCAAACTGGCTCTCATTCTATAGCTTCATACTTACAGGGGGCGCTCCAATCACCGAGCACGCATGCGTGGAGCCTTCCCACCAAAATCACGCTGTCGATCGGAGCACCCCCCCCTTCCCTCAGTTCTCACTAGCTGCCACAAGACCAGGAACAAGCAACCTTCTTTCACAGCGGGGCAGGAGGGAGGGAATGTGTGCCTGCACAGAAGACACTCAACGAACAACAGTTACAGGTAACCGCAACACTGTTTTTGTTGTTGTTCTTCTGTGCAGTCCTACATGGGAGAGTAACAAGCTATTCACCAGTGGGAGTGAGTGTGAGAAGACGCATGCGAACAGCGAATGAAGTACTGCTGTTCCAAGAGCTGCATCGGTCCTGAAGATCATGTCAACTGAGTAGTGTCGTATGAAGGTGTCTGCTGATGCCCAAGTTGCGGTCTGACAGATGTCCTGAAGGGGAGTTCTCCTCAGGAACACGGCTGATAAAGATTGAGCCCTGGTGTACTCTGACTGTTACAGGAAAGGGTGCTCTTGCTATGCGATAACATCTTCTGATTACTGCAACAATCCACCTGGAGAATGACTGGTTAGAGACAAGTAGACCCCCACATGGACCCGAGCAACAAATAAAGAGTGCTTGTGATTTCCTGAAAGGTTTTGTTCTTTGCAAGTAATAAACAGTGCCCTTCTGGCATCTAGGCTGTATAGTATCCATTCAGAATCTGAAGTGGGATTAGGGATGAACACTGGAAGTGTAACCTTCTGCTGGAGGTGGAACTTAAAGAGACCACTTAAGAGATCACCTTGGGGAGAAACTGTAGACTGGAGTGCAAAATAACCTTATGTTGAAAAAATTGGAGGAATGGAGGGTCCACCCTCAAAGCATCCAACTCACCCACCCATTTAAGGGATGTGATAATAAGGCCACCTTCCAAGAAAGTAGGCCAATACGACTAATGACAAATTCCATTGAGGAACCGGTGCCATTTGAGGGGGAAAGGAGTTTATTGCTCTTTTCAGAAATTGCCTTGAGGCACTGTGGGAGAATACTGTCTTACCAACTATATTTTCATGAAAGGCTGATATAGCTGCTAGATGTAGACAGGCCCCTTTGCAGTAATGAAAAATGGTATTCAAAAATGATGGCAAGAGAACATGTAAAAGGGGAATGCCCCTTATCGGTCAACCGTTTAAGAAATTTGTCCCATTTTAGTTTGTAAGCAGCTCAAGCAGAGCGTTTGTGAGCATTCAAAAGGATCTGAGTCACTTCTGTAGCGGAGGGCTCTTGTGAAAGAGGAGCCATGCTGACAGACTCAACACGGTTGGGTTGTGGTGATAGACTGGTCCTCTCTGTAAGAAGTCTGGTTCCATCAGAAGTCAGATGACTTGGCCCTCAGCCAGTTCCCAAAGAATGGGGAACCAGTCCCTGCGGGGCCATAATGGTGCAATAAGGATACACTATGTCCTGAAAAACACTACTCTGCACAAAGCCCTTGGGAGCAGAAGTATAGGGGGGAATGCATAGTGAAGTCCCTCGTCTCAGGGGACCTGGAACGCATCCCCTATGGAGTTCAGATCCCACCCTACCAGGGAGCAAAATGTTCTGGCTTTTGCGTTGCTGGAGTCTGCAAATCTGCAAATCTGCAAATAAGTCTGCAAATAAGTTGACATCTGGAAAACTCCACTGATGGAATATGGGTTGCTGATCGACCATTCATGGTGAGGGCGAAATAGGCAGCTGAGAGAATCTGCCCTGACATTTGTATGTATAGCCTGAGAGTATATGTTTCTGTCTTTTGCCCACATCCAGATCTTTGTCACCTTGACACACAGGGTGAGTGATGCTGTTCCTCCCTGTTTGCTCAGGTAAAAGAGTGTCGTGGTGTTGTCAGTGTGTATCTGAACCTTCTTCTTGCATAGTAATCTTGCAAAAGAAGTAAGGGAGAAATGGATCACTCCCAATTCGAGTAAATTGATGTGTAGCCCAGACTCACTAGGGGTCCAAGTACTCTGAGTGGAAAGATCCAGACAGTGGGCCCCCAACCTACTAAGGAGGTGTCAGTAGTAACTGAAATCTCTAGGTGTTGCATGCCAAATGGTATCCCCTTGAGAAGGTTATCCTGTAGGGACCACCACTGTACGAAACGAACGATAACCCTTGGGATGGATAGAAGTCTTTCAGGGGAGTCTGTCCGGGTGTTAAAGCATCAAACACACCAGTTCTGAAATGGTACCATGAAGAGTCTGGCAGAAGGGGCTATGCAGGTAGTCGCAGCCATGAATCCTAACACCTTCTGAATGGACTTAGCTGACTAGAAATGATTAGATCCTCGTTATGGTCTGTAAGAAGGTAGCTCTTTCTAAAGACAAAAATGCCCTTCCCTCCACAGAGTCTAACCTGGCTCCAATGAAAAGTATGTTCTGAGAAGGGGATCAGAGAGGATTTTTTCCAGTTGACTAGGAGACCTAAAGACAATATGGTCTGAAGTGTCAAACGTACCTGATTGGCCAGGCGATCTCTTGACTGAGCAACTAAAAGCCAGTTGTCAAGGTACAGATAAATGTGGCACCCCTTGGAGCTAAGAAATCCCACAACAGCAGCCATGCATTTCATGAAGACCCTGGGGGCTGAGGACAACCCAAAGGGGAGGGAAGTTTATTAAAAGATGTGTGTACTATATAGAAACCTTAAGTATCTTCTGTACTGAGAATGGATGCTTATGAGGAAATAGGCATCCTTAACATCTACAACTGCAAACCAGGAACCAGTTTGCAGGAATTGAATGACAGTGGACAAGGTTAACATTCTAAACTTTTCAACTTTAATGAACTGATTTAACTGGCGGAGGTCCAGAATAGGCCTGATTCCACCATCCTTTTCATCAACTAGGAAATATCTAGAATAAAATCCCATCTGGGATTCTCCAGACGGAAAGGCTTGAATGGCCCCTTTCTGCATTAGTTCAGTAATGACAGCATATAGCTGAGGTGAAGTAGGGACCGTAGAGCAGCCCAGAGGGGTCAACGGTAGCAACTCCTGAAAGTGTAAACAATAACCAAACTGAACAATGGAGAGCACCCAAGAGCTGGTTGTTATGGCTTCCCATTGCAGTAGAAAAGGAAGAAGCTTGTCCAGAAAAGTCCCAGAGCCTGCTGCATGCGTGTCAGTTAATCAGAATAGGGACTTTTGCCCCTGAGATTGCTTGGGTGACTGTGGTTGGGATTGCTTATTCCTGGGTTTTGAAGAACGATGCCCTGAAGAGCACTGGTAAGGGCTATAATCTCTCTGCTGCTGCTAAGATTGGTAAGGATACCTATTGGAACGCTGCTGATACTGTTGCCGCCTTTGATAACGGTATCTTGAGCCCTGTTGGAATTGCTGATGTTATTGCTTCTGGCCTTGAGGCGTGATCACTCCCAATGAGCGGGCTGTTTGGTGGTTCTGCTTCATCTGGGTAAGGGGCTCATTCGTCTTATCTGAAAATAAGGAGGGTTCTTCAAATGGGAAGTCCTCAATTTTACTACACTTGTCATGCAGTAGTACTGTTGCCCAGAGCCATGCATGTTGGCACAGGACTACGGCAGAAGCCATGGCACATGCAGAGCAGTCGGCTATTTGCTGGCAGACATTTCCTGCTTTACCAACTTGATGGCTTCACCCTGGAGAATCCATACCACAGGTCTCTTGTCCTCTAGAAGGTCTTGGATGTAGCTAGACAGTTTTTCCCAGAGGAAAAGGTTGTATGAGCCTCTAATTACTTCAAAGTTACCAATTCTGAAATTCAGGCTGAAGAATAGACCTTTCTGTCGATATTGTCAAGTTTCCTTCCCTCACGGTCGACAGGAGACGAGTGAGAGCCATACCTGTATCTGGATTGAACTTCTTCTACAAGAGAAGAAGAGTGTGGGTGAGCAAACAAAAAGGCGTAATCTTGTTGTTTCAATTTATAGTAATGCTCAATTTTTTAAGATGTTGCTGGGGTAGAAGCTGGTCTCTCCCAGATACTGTGTGCAATGGCAAGGAAGTCTTCCACCACTGGAAAGGCTACTAACTCAGGTGACTCAGAGTATAGAGCCTACAAGACTTTAGTTTTCATTTTGGTGGTGGAGGCAGACACATCTAGGTCAAGTGCCTTAGCCATCCTGGGCATCTGCTCTGAATAGAGCCTAAAAGCCTCATTTGGTGACACTGCAGCAGTGTCTCCCACCATTTCCTCTGGAGAGGGATTGGAGGCCACATCAGAAATAACATCTATGTGAGATCCTAAGTCTTCCCCATCATCTTTTTCAGATTCAGAGCATGGTTGGAATCAAGGCCCCGAACTTGCCAGTTCTGACAGCGGTGGATGGCTTGGAACAGACATCATGAAATCCTGCCAGTTTGGGGCAAGGTTCGGAACCGGTGTTTGAAAAGATCAAGGCGTTGGAACCGGTGCAGTTCCCAATGTAGACGGTCTGAGGCTGGTTATAGCCAGCAGCCAGAAACGTCATTGGAACTGTGGGAGTTAAAGAAGTCGGCACCGAGGGTAGCAGTGCTGCAGTTGATTACATCAAATTATCCAGCGGACTCTCCTCCTGATCTTCATGTTGCAAAGAGGGAGTAGGTGGGGGAGACTGAGTAATCTCTTCTTCCACTATCAGAGACACAGATGAAACCAAGTCGTGCTTTTGATGGGTATAAGTTGGTTTCTTGAGGTGATTCGTCTTCAATTTCGACGTCTTTGCGGGCAGTTCTGAAGAGGCCCGTTCCGAGTGTCCCGGTTTGAGAGAGCGCCTTTTAGCTCATTTGGCAGCTCATTTGGCGACTTAGCCAAGGACGGTTCTAAATAAGTAGTTGGAACTGAGTGGTGTGATTTCGAGGGTTCCAAATAAGCTGACCTAGGAGTCGCAGAGGGCTCTGCCCTGGGAAGTAGGTTCCTGCTCAACAGATAATTTTCCCGCCGGCTTACCTGACCCAGATAGCACCATTTCCCATACAGCAGCCTTGAGGCGGGTGGCCTGGTCACTACGAGCTTTTGTAGTAAACTTTTGGCAGATATGGCAAGTTGAAATGTTGTGAGCTTCACCAAGGCAAAGTAGGCACAGGCAGTGCTCATTGGAGTGCGGCATTTTGGTATCGCACTTCAAGCACTTCTTAAATAGTGCTTTCTGAGACATGGTGCAATTCGATCGACAGAAAAGATGAAGAGTCAAGAAAAGCAGGAAAAAGAATTAAAGAGAAAAGCAAGCCGGAGCGGAACAGAAACGAACCTCTAAGGTGGTGAGAGAATTGAGAGAAGGGGGATGCTACAATTGACAGCGCAATTTCGGCAGGAAGGTGCCGCACATGTGCGCTGGGTGATTGGAGCGCCCCCTGTAGGTATGGCGCTATAGAATCGCTTTCTGAGGTTGGCCTGCACATGTGCTGTCCCATGTGAGACTGCACAGAAGAAAGATGACAAACTCTAGTTAAAATGGGACACTGAGCCTGAGAAAGATCACACAAGTACATGATGAAATTGCCTTATATGGAGTTTGACCATCAATGTATCAATGTCAGTATTGCCTACTCTGGCAGTGACTCTCCAGAGACTCATGTAGAGGTCTTTCACATCACCTATCACCTGATACTGAAGATGCTGGGGACTGAAACAGGGACCAACTCTAAGCAAAGCTGATGTTCTCCACTGAGCCATGGCCTTGCCCGCAAAAGGCAAGTTCTTTTTGCCCGTGTGACATTTAAATCAGGCCTTATCCAGTATACATCCATACTAGTCCCGAGCTGATGCACACAGCACCATATCCCACTTCAAGAAATGCATGGCAGTTAGGTAACCTTGCAGCAGGAGGATCAAGAGTGCCATACAGAAATCACTCAGCTACATTTTTTCTTTGATTAATTATAAATGTGATTTTATCGCATGGTATATGAGCATGGATAATGCACGGAAGTAATGCAATTTTAACAGCTATTTAAAAATAAAAGATAGACTACAGAAAGGGGCAGGCAACTGCTTTAGTGGAAGGAGAGAGACTTGCCAGTGTTGCAGTTTCACATTGCCCCTGCTGAAGAAGGGATTATTGAGCCTTTCAAAAAGAGTTAATATTAAAAATTAATTTAATGTTTACAAACTGGTAATTACAAGAGGAGAAATACCTCCTTTGTCATTGATGATGTTCATGAGCCAGCAAATGTTTGTTGCAGTCCCATAACCAGTTTCTCAGCAATTTAACTTTTTTGTTTGAATACCAGGTAACTATACAATCATCTCAGATAAACACACACACAGAAAATAACATTTTCTCTAAAAGATATCTATAAATAGTAATCCATTTGCTTCCAGCTCATATACAAGCAAAAAGAAAAAAGTGATTTAATACAAATATATTTTATGATGTGACCCTCTTGTCTTTTGCTCTCCAAAATTGACAGTCAAGTACAGAACTTTGTGGAAAAGGCCAGTTTCAAATGAGAATGTGGCAAAGAAAATTAGCAGAACAGACCTTATAATAAAAGCCTTTCATATAACATGGCGTAAAGAACAGAAGGAGAACCAGAACTAATATTGAACACACTTGAATCATATTCTAAAGACCATATGAAGATTCTAAATAATGTGTTAAGCAGCACTAAATGTTTATATTTTTCTTCGGCAATTCAAGCGTAGTATTCTGTAACTTCTTTAAAAAATGAAAATCCAAAGGAATACAGACATTCAACACTGAGAAATAAAATAACTAACATGTAGCGACCTGAAAGAACTTGTGGGGCATCTCATTTTCCCTTCTCCCATCATGTTCTCTTTCCCTTCCTTACCTCCAAAAGCCTCTTCCCCCACTTCCTGGTTCCTTCTCTCTTTCCCACCCTTCTTGCTGGGGGGATTTCACTTTCCCCTCTATCCCCTTCCCAACTCTTGGATTCTACTCTGAAACACTAACCACTACACTACACTGGCTTTAGTGGGGAAACCAAGCCTGAAATACTGGCTGAACTGTTATGGTTGCCGAGCAAGAGCCATTGAGGGCCTCTAGTTAAAGCGTCTTTTATCGTTTTGGATTTTTAAAACCCCCAATGTATTTATTTTTTTTAGACTTCAGATTTTTCTGCAAACTGGTGGCATTTTTCAGGTGTGTAGAAAGATCTGTCATGTCCATTGTGGCAGATTGCACATTTTAAAAAGCCTGGAAGGGCTATACAGCTGCAGGACTGTTAAGAGTTAATCCTTCACAGAATCAGAGAGCTTTGAGTGATAGGCTAATCCAAGGGATCCGATTGGGTAGCATAAACTGGAAAGAGGAGGGTCTGTTTTTAGTCCTAGCAGAAAGAGGAATCAAGCGTGAAGAGTTGGGAGACAGAGTCCTAACGGACAGCAGTTTTAACACTGGCAGGAGAACAGGAGAAAGTTGGCAAGGAAGTTTGAGAAGTAGGAGCAGACTCCCAAACAGGCCAGAGAAAGGGGACAGATCTTCCAAGGAGAGGAGATTTTCCCTACCCAGTCAAACAGGGAGGTAGCTCTGGAGAGAGGGTTGGAAACTGCCTGTGAAGACAGTCAGATTCCATTAACGGCTGAAGGAAAGCACTGGTGTTTGGAGAGAAGGAGATTGGAGTACTAGAATGTGGGTACCAGCATTCCTAACTCCAAAAGTGAGAGAATACTAAAAGAAAGTATACTAGAGTGCTTGGGGAAAAACAAGAGAACCAAAGCCTCAAAACAGAAGTCTTTAAATATCTGTGAAGAGCGTAAGAGCTGAAGTCTGTGCATGTTCTGATTTTACCATATATAATTCAACATATATATATATAATTTATACACACACACACAGACACACACATACATATACAAATACAAAATTTTAAAAATGCCTCTGGTGCCATTTCTGTTGTTTAAGGATGAAAGAACGTCATATCCGTTTATGGCTCCAGTCTCCAGATTTAAGTATCCTCAGATCAGGACCATTTGGCTATTAGTATATTAGATAAGCACTACTACCAGATTTTGATTTTTAAGCACATCTAAATGGTCAACTTCCAAGACTTTAAGACAAATAAATATGTAATTAAAACTAAACCATGTTTCACCGTAATAATGTATTTTTGATAGAATATTTTAAAAATGGAAACAATATCTTGCATTGTAACTAAGTAGCTTTCCCAGGATGATTGTAATTAGTTAATGAGTTACCGTTTAATGAAACCCTCTGGTGCGGTTCCCTACTCCTGGAACATCCTCCACCTTTCCCCATTTTGACAAACTTAGGGGTGGCATGCTAACAGGGGCCAAACACTTACACAATGCCTCTCTAGCCACTTCACTACATAGGGACAGACTGTACAGATTACCACCTCTGCAGTTTACAAGTTCTTTTCCACTTTAAAGGAGGAAAGCCACAGTGAAATCCCACCTCACTCCAGCTGTTGCAAACTGAATAGGAAGGGAGTGACCGTGCTGCACACTGCATCCTTTAAAGTGGCGAAATGCTTGTAAATACCAGGGCAATAACTTTCGACTGGCAAACATTTTCTTCATTTAGACATGACCAGTCCAGGAAACACTGCCCACATTCTAATTTGGCAACATGTGTAATTAGTGACATCCTCACATGCTATACAGTCTCTGACTGGCTGGGCTTGGAACCTCTCTAAAAAGTAGAGAGTCCAGTAGCACCTTTAAGACTAACCAACTTTATTGTAGCATAAGCCTTTGAGAACCACAGTTCTCTTTGTCAGATGCATCTGACGAAGAGAGCTGTGGTTCTCAAAAGCTTATTCTACGATAATTTTGGTTAGTCTTAAAGGTGTTACCGGACAGTTTACTATTTTGCAACTACAGATTAACATGGCTAACTCATCTGGACCTAAAAAACAGAGGAAAAGATGGTGCTGAAGCAGCAACAGCTCAAAGAAAAAAGAGCATCAAGAATTATCTCCCCCCCCCCCAAAGCATAGTGTTCACCACAAAAACGCTTGCTGGTTTGTTACTACTTCCAAGATGTACTCCTTGCCAAACAGGAAAGACATAGAAAAAGTTCTGTATTATATAAAAAAGTAAATTTTCTCATGCAATATGTAAAGATTTTGCTTTTTAATTCTCACCTGTAAGTCTTTCTTTAATTTTAGTAAATCCTCATTATCTCCATTTCCAGTTAAAGCAGCTTCAACTTGTTGGAGCTGAGCTTTATAGCTAGCTAATTGTTTTGCGAGGTCTTCGGACATCTGTCAGAGAAAAATTATTACCAAACAGAAGGTAGTACAAAGCATTTGAAAAACTGGCTTCTGAAAGTAACATGGTCACTTCAAAGTTAAATAATTAACAATGGCACCCTAAGCAGTTATACGCTTCTCAGCCGATTTATTTTAATGGGCTTAGAAGGATGTAACTTTGTTTAGGATGGTACTCTCAGTTTACAGAATTCTACTGCAAGTCTCTACTTTCAACATGAACCAAGTTTAAAAAGATCAGTGATATTTCAATTTTTCATCAATATTGTTGGATGTATTTATTAATATCTGTCCTTCTGCCCCATTTGATACTTAAAACAGTTTAATTTTTTTATTTAAAACTATTATGATCAACACATAATTTATTACTAAAAACAATCATTCTACCAGCAGCAAATTCTATGACACTAAAACCTTGGCAAAACATTATTATCTTGACTCATTTCTAATTTCTTTAAGAAATTTTTATCAGGAAGGCCTGGGCTTAATCAATCTTATAAAACTGACAAATTCATTCATCAACCATGTAGTTTCTGATATTGAAGACATATGAAGCAAGACTTCACATGAAGAATTCCTGAATGAGAGGATACGTATTGAAGTCAAAAAAGCACAATCAACTGTGTCTAAAACCAACCAGCACCCAATGCAACTAGTTTAATAACAGCAAGGTATGATATCTGCAATAAGTCAATTATTTTATTTTAGAAGACTGATATCCTGTTTTTATTATTTGTGGGTGCTTCAAGTGATCAATAATTTTTAAAAAACAACAATAATTCAATGGTAAGCAAATGCTAACAATAGAGCTGCAAACCAGATTTAAAACCCAAGGAAATAAAATGCCATTCCATTTTTTGCTCTGAAGAAATCTGCCTTCACATTTCTCAGCAGGAAAACCTGTAAAGCAAGGGATAGATGCACCCCCTGTGGGTGAATCAACAGCTACGCAGTCCAAACTTGACTTTCCAAAGTTTTATCAGCAACCATGTTAAACATGTTGTCAGTAATTAATTTACTGAATCACATTCCTTCCTGTGGCTGGTTTCCCCTACTAGTTCATCAGTGCTAAACCACAGCATCACATGCAAATTTGAAGTCCTGATGTCAACAGTGCCAGGAAGGGGACCAACCATTTATGAGACTTACAGAATTTTGCACATGCTCAAAAAGAAACACACATAGTCAGAAGTGATAAGTTTTGGCTCACTGAGTGTTATCTCATGCTTCTCAGCCACCCCTTCTCCTTGCTTCAATCCTCTAAAAAGATTCTGGCTTGACTGTTTGCCAACTTGAAGTTACCTAGCACATAAAACTGGAAGTTCTGTCCCTAAATTCACATAATCAGATGCTGACCTTGATTACTTAGTGGTGAGAGAAATAAATATTATGTACTTCAGGCAAGTCTGATCTCATCAGATCTCAGAAGATAAAACGGGCAGCCTTGGTTAGTAATTGGATGGAAAACCTCCAAAGAAGACCAGGGTTGTAGAGGCAGGCAATGGCAAAGCCCCTCTGTTAATCTCTTGCCTTCTTGCCTTGAAAACCCCAGCAGGGGGTTGCCATAAGTCAACTCTGACATGATAGCACTTTCCACCACCACAGTCCCTATGCTATAGGTCATTTATAGTCACATTTCCAAACCAGAATCCTGGAGCAGAAATGACAAGTAAAGCTGCCACCATCACAATAGTCTCTCATTCTCAACCATTCTCAATTGTTTTGGTACATCAAACAGCCACACAGCCACTATTTGGCCAAATTTTCTTCTCTTAGCCTTAGTTTCCCATCTGTATAAGGGAATGAATTGGGGGTCTTGAACAGATTGTGTTTAACAAGCTTCTACTACAGACTAATGAACTTGTAGAAGTCACTTTAGATGGAGGGAGGTGAAAATCTGGAATGTAGAAGGAGAGCATCCAACTTAATGGTAGCACTTCCTTTCAAAAGTCAAAACCAGCAGCAATCCAGACTGACAGGTCATATATAAGTCCAACAACTAAAAAATATAAATAAAAATAACTACAATGATATGCTGTATATTAGAAATAATGGTTTAAGTTGAGAAATAGAGTGGATACACAAACTGTAAAAAGCAAATTGCCTAGTGTTACTGAGAAGATGGAGGCACGAATGTATTACTGCCCCTGTCCCCCTCCTCCACCACAGTGCCCAGACTTACTTCTACAGGTGTTGAAAAATATGGCTAGCATAGAATAGTAATGATATCAGCTTATGTAATTCATTAATGTTGTAGAGCACTTGAGACATTTAACAATCAGATCTTGACTGTTACTCAGTAATAATACCTGATTCATGTGTTACCAAAACCTGTAGCTGTTGCTTCTTTATATCTAAATCTTCACCCAAACATTACTGGTGGGGCAGAAGATTTAGATATAAAGAAGCAACAGCTACAGGTTTTGGTAACACATGAATCAGGTATTATTACTGAGTAACAGTCAAGATCTGATTGTTAAATGTCTCAAGTGCTCTACAACATTAATGAATTACATAAGCTGATATCATTACTATTCTAGGGATGAAGGGAATGAAGATAATATCTCTGTTCTAAGCACATACACTTGGATACAAGCTCCACTGGAAACAAATAGGACTTGTTCCTAAATAAAAAGTGATCAGGGTACAAGAAACTGGAGCCACATCAAGAAATCCACAAAAGCGCTAACATCAAATTCAGTAATCTTGAAGGCTTTGACTTGTACTTTCCCTTTTTAACTCCAAGAAGTTTTAATTAAAAGTCTCACAGGTTTGACACAGATGCAACTGCAATTATTAAGCTCTCTCTCTTAAAAAATACTCTGATGATGATGAGCTTCACTTTATTATTTGATACATTTGTCACATTAGTAGCAATTTACATACACAGCACGAGTTATTCATTCCCGCCATCAGCTCCTTGAAAGAAGAGCAGGACAAAAAAGTATCAGAAAGAATTATTAGGAAGCTTCAGCTAATTTCCAAAGGGAAATCAAGAAGGTGGAAGCACAGACTGAAATCCTGGAGAAAACAGCTATTATAAGCGAAGAATTCATCATGAGGAGTGAAAAAGCCAGAAGAGGGCGGACAGTCAAAGGTCTCGGGTTGCCAACCTCCAGCTGGGCCCTAGAGGTCTCCCAGAATTACAACTGATCTCCAGGCGACAGAGATCAGTCACCTGGACGAAAATAGCTAATTTGGAGGGTGACATCTATGGCAATATACCCTGGTGTGGTCCTTCATCTCCTCAAACCCCGCCCTCCCTAAGACTCCACCCCCAAATCTCCAGGATTTTCCCAACCTGGAGTTGGCAACTTCAGGCCTCCCTCCCCTTTTGGGACACAAAGCCCATGGCACTCAGGAAGGCTTCAGAAAGCAGCAAGAGAGGAATGGAGAGGAGGGCCAGCACCGCAGAGAAGAGGAAAGTGGACCTACAGAGGCCCGGAAAGGAAGGGCGCCAGGCCAAAGAAAGAACCATGGGGGAGCAAGCTCCAGAGAGGCCTGGCGCTCGGGGCTCGCAAAGAGTCGGCCAAGGCCGCGCTCCCTTCGGGCGGAACTCGCAGAGGGAAACGCCAGGAAGCGCCAGCGCCCCGGCCTCACCTTGGCCTCGCGCGCGGAGGGCCGTTCTCGGTTTCGTCAGGCCTCGGCGAAGGGCTCTGCGCGCGCAAGTCTCCTTCCTGCTGCTCCTAGCGACGCCTTCGAGAACCCGGTCGGCTGAAAGGAAAGATCGCGAGAAAGTCGCGCAAGGAGAACGGGAACTGAGGGGCCGTGTCACGTGACCACTGCCGGTTGCACCAAGGAGAGGCAACAGTAACGTGGTTCAATAGATATTTCAGGCTCTCCGGCGCGGGCTGGGTCATGCTTTACGTGCAAGGAAATAACTGGCGAGTGTACAAAGGAGCTTGAATAATAACTCTTTAATATAACAGACGTGTAAAATGTCGCGCGGGGGCTGGGGGAGTGAATTTCGTTGTGGTGCTTTTTGACGTAATCTTGTTCTCTAATCAAAGAAATTTTTACTGTCAGGGTTTCCGCTTTTTCATTCTGGGTTTCAGTTAATACAAAATGAAATGGGGAAGGGGTAAAAGCCGGAATGGGCATTAAACAAATAGTGGTACTGAAAAGAACAGTGGGATGTATTAAAGACATTGGAGAACAGCATTTTAGAAATGAAAACATGAAAATATCATGCTTTTATAACCTTTCCCCAGCCAAAATGCTCCCAGAAGAGAACAAAACAGGCGCGAACGGGCTATAAAGAACTGGTAGTACCACAAGAAATTGGGAAGCATTAAAGACACAAGAGTTCAAGGGACATACTAAAACTAAGGACACCGATTGCCCATAGACAATACGTGATTGCCAATAGAGAATGCATGATTGTCCATAGGGAAGAATGAAGACCACGCTTGCCCATAGAAAATAATGGAGGCTATGCTTGCCCGTAGGCAATAATATAGAGCACGCTTGCCCTTCGAAAATAAGTCCATGCTTGCTCGCAGGGAATAATGGAAACCACTCCTCATGGAGGGCTTAGATCCTCCTTACCTTCCCTCCGAAGTTCCCTCTAAGCTGTGCAGTATAGAGAGCCAAAAATCTATTTCGTGAGCAGAAACAGCAACTTGCATTAAAGTTTTGAGCGCACCTCCTTTAAAAAAAAAAATTCTGTGGACAAACATCCAAAACATACAAACATAAAATATAAACTACTTTGATTTGTATTACAAATCATATATTTATATGAAACATACTTCTAATTGGTTGTAATATTTCATTTGACTGTTGGGTAAATTAGTTTTTAGAACCTAACCATAACCTTTTAAAAATCTGAGAATGAATTTTTTTAAACTGTATTTTAGAAATGCTTTATACATTATACATGGTAACAGAATCGAGTCAAATTTCATTACAGATACTGTTTTAATTTAACTTCTCTCTTCTTTCCTTCTCTTTTCTAGAACTTGAAAACATTGTCAATATTAATATTATATCCATTAGACATGTGCACTTTAATTCTCATTAAGTTCTCCAGGTGCAGCACAAAGCCCTTCTCCGCTCTATACCCCAGTTTAAAATACTTCTCTCCAGGGCTTTGGGGGGGGGGAGGTGGTGGAACTCTCTATTATCACATGTATGCGCGTAAAGTGCGCGTGCGCGCTCCCGGAAATGTGTCATGACGTCACTCCTGGAAGTGACATCACTCCCAGAAGTGATGCCGCTTCCCGGAACCCAGCACAATGCATTAGGACAAGGTAAAGCTTAGTAAGCTTGGAAAACTATTATGAGAAAGGGTTTGTTTCCTTTCTGTATCCTCTACAAAAAGTGAAATCTTCCATTCCCTTTCCCAGACATTTCATTTCTTTGGAATCATATTTTAAAATATGCAGGAAGGAGGGGGCCTCTAAAAATCCAAAACCCATCTCACAAATCTAAATTCTAAGAGACTCCCTCTGCCAGTGTAGAAAAAACAATTCCAAAATTCTTTCTAAAAATTCCACAGCCTGAAATTCCTAATCTTATTAATATTGAATTTTCGGTTTCGTTTTCCCGGCCATGTCGGATGCTCCTCTCCGCAGGTCCGGGAGGAAGCGCCCGAGCAGCCTGACCGGGTGGTTGACCTGCGAGGGTTAACCCCCAGGACTCCCAGTGAGGGGGCCAGGGTCCGGAGCGCTGCAGGAAGAGCCCCCTGAAGTCGATGCAGGTTGTAAATTGCCCGTTTGCTCCTACGGAGGCCGGCAGACTTGCGCAGCACATCGCGTGCTGCCGGGCCATGGAGAACAGCAACAAGCAGATTTAAGGTGAAAACCTGTAAGTAAGCGAATCTCTTCTGTTATTCCAAGCGTATGCGAAGGATTGGTGGGAGTTGAAGCTAAGAAGGCTCAGATATCTTCCCCTTCATTGAGTTTTGAAACTTAGTTGGCGGACTCCCCCCCCCCTAAGATGGCGACGAAAAAGCAGAGCCCGGCTGTGGGCAAATCTGTCTCGGCTGCATTGCTGGGGAAAGGAGAGTCTCTTGAAGAGGTGGTTAAACGGTCGATCGTTGAAGCTATGAAGCCTTTTGTTGATAAGCTAAATGAAATCGGTCAAAGGGTTGACACAATTGAGAATGAAGTGAAAACCATTAAAGATGTAGCGTCTGGGACAGAGCAGTCTGCTTGGGAAAACGCAGCACTCATGAAAACTACAAACAAAGAAGTAACGCTTTTGGAGAATCAACTGATAGGGCTACAAGTGGAGCGTGCTCAGACGGTATTGCGTCTTCAGAATGTAAAGGAGGAGGAAAATGAAAATTTAAAGGATTTGGTGTCGGAACTTTTGGCGTCATCCGCAAAGGCAACTAAAGAAGAGTTAAAAAGCGATATTTTGGAAGTCCGCCGGACATCTTCAAAATATGCAATGAAGCGTCAGCTGCCTCGTGAGATTATTATTGACTTTTCAACTAAGAAGACTCGGGACACCATCTTATATAATTCGTATAATGTGGACTTGGACTTTCTGGGTAACAAGGTTAAGATATTGAAGGACGTTCCATTTCTAGCTCAGAAAAGAAGATTCAAATACAAAAGGTTTGCAGCTCTTCTGAGGAAGCGTGAAATAAAATACAAATGGTTATTTCCGGAAGGCATCTGGTTCAGTTTTAAAGATCAAGCCTGCAAGATAATATCAGAAGCACAACTGAGGGACTTTGTGTTTAATCATCAAGAGTTTCAGCAAGGAGAAGATCCAGAATCTGGAGGGGGGAGGGGGGGAGGCAGTGAGCGCAGCTACTATAGCTGTTCAGAGAGAGCTGCGACCGAGACGCAGGGGGGGGGGGAAGAAGACCTGATCCTGACTGTAGTTTGTATTTTATAAGGTCTACCAATCTAATGGCATATGAGAAAGTTTAACTTTAAATAACTGTATTATGAAGGGAATGCAAGACTTGTAGTTGTAGTTGTAGTGTGTGTTTTTTATATGTTGTTCCTTTCCTTTCCCCTTGTTCTCCCTTTTTCCCTTTTGTAGTTTTTTGAGTTTAGTAATTAAAAAATAAAAATCTATAAAAATGAATATTGAATTTTCAAATTTTCAGGGAGGGTTTTGCTTTACTGGAGCAATTCAAAATTAGATACTCAACTTTAGCTGCATTAGAGTTATACTTAGTTTAAAATGGCTTTTTTTTGTTGCCTGCCAACTCTACCTTACTAGTGGCTAAGCTGTTGTGACATTGTGAAATGCTCATAAATATTCCAATGTCCCAGACAAACAAATAAGGCTAGTATAATCTTAGGGTGTATCAACAGAGGCATAACATCCAAATCGCAAGATGTCATAGGGGGACATGATTGCTCTCTTTAAGTATTTGAAGGGCTGTCACTTAGAGGAGGGCAGGGAGCTATTCCTGTTGGAAGCAGAGGATAGAACTCAAAACAATGTTTCAGACACCACAGTTGCCAATATCCAATGCCACCATTGTCTCCAATGTAGGTAAAATAGGTCATATGGAATTCAGTTGAAATGGAAAGCTCTCCGGGCATGACAACTCTGATATGGATGGTCGTCAGTGGGGTATAATTCCACAGAAGCCACACTCTAAAGCCACTGTTTTATTCAAGATAATTTAAATCTGGCATTTGAAAGTCATTTGTAATTCTGGGAGTTCTCTAGGTGGGTGGCATCAATTGTTAGGTGGTACCTAAGTGCAGTATAATTCCACATAGGTCAGCCTAAGAAGCCTCCATGTCTCTGAGAATGTTAAAATCTGTCATTTGGAGATCATCTGTAATTTGTGGAGATCACCAGGAGGGCTGGCAAGTACACTACTGTCATCAAGCCAGGAGGCCTTAGCATGGACCTGCCAGCTATCAGAACTGCCACTGTCTCCCAAAGAACCCCAGGAGCAGAGAAGGTTGAGAGTAAGGGCAGAGGCATAGACCAAGCCCAGGAGTGCATGCCTGGCAGCTCAAGGCCTTCCCCCTGCTGAGGAAATATCAGGAGAGCCCTGAGTCAGTACAGGATTTGATCTACTCATCATAAGTAGCAGAGATGAGTCAGCTTGGAGAAAGGCACCTAATGAACCCAGCCTCACCTGTAGGGGAAATTCCCTTTAAAATGCAACAGCCAGTGTGGGGTTAACTTGTCACAATCTTGGTGTTCTGGACTTGAGCTCTTAGACTCTGGCTGCCTGAGCCTTGGAGAGCCACAGTCTTTGATTTTGGAATATGTTACCTGACCTTAGATTTTGACCTGTGGGCCCTGGTTTTGCCAGGACTTGCCTCCAACCTGCTTAGCAGGACACTTTTTATCCTTCTATTTATGTTTGTTGTTCTCTGATATACTCTTAGCATTGTGTTGCTGCTGTTTCTGCTGGTTTGTCATGAAAATATGCTTTAGAGCCTATTACATTTAGTGATACACATGTATTCTAATGAACTTTGTAAGTTTTGGAATTTCATTAGGTTGTTGCTCCTAAGTTTTGTTTCTAAGGTTTCTATTAATTGGTCTATTGTTTACAGTGAAAGTGTGATAATAGTGGTGTGAGCTGGTTCTGCTGGCTGGTGTGTGTTTAGAAGAGAAAATAACAGCATACACTTGTTTATAATTAGAAAGGAAATGTGTTCTTTATTATAGGAACTCCATACTCTGGTAGGAAAGGAGAAAAGATAGAGCCTATCTACCTATCTAGTCTAAAGATGGGAATGAATGTGTCATGGGTCAGCCTGACCCAGAGCCAGAGCTGAGTTCTAGTGAGGACTACATAGGAGCAAGGGGGCCTAGTATAGTCAGTGAGGATTCCTCAGAAGAAGTAGAGCCGAGGGTAGCTGTGGACTATTTGGGAGGAGGGAAGTCCTAGGCAAGCAACCCCAATGCAGTTGACACTGGCAATCAGGGAGAACAGCTGCTGGCAGAGCAGAGCCCACTGGCAACAGCTGAGGCCCCAACAACCTCAGGCTCACACGCCACTGGTGAAGCCCGGCCTGGGACTTCCCACTCTCCTAGCTCATCCCCACCCAGGGAACACTGCAGGCAGCAGCAGAGGATGAAACTGCAGGAAAGGTGACGAAGTTCTCGCCTCATGAGCCAGCACCATCGCTTCTAGAGAACGATGATGAGTAAGCAAGGAGCTCTCACGCAGCTAACTATGATCAGCAGCTTAACTATAAAGGATAGCACAGGAGAGCTCCAGGGCGTAGAAGCAACAAGTCTATACTCTTGACACTGTGCCCACTGCCTGAAGCCTTGCCTGAATCATAGTGACCTCAGACTGTGTTGACCTAGCTCTTGCCTGATTGTTTGGACTTACCAATATTGGACCCTTTGGACCCCCTTGACCTTGCTTAATGGACTGGCCCTGAAACAACGTTCCTATGGGCTGGATTTTTGTGCCTCAGCTTCGGACCGACTCTTGACTACTCTTCCACAGCCAGTGCCCCTGACCACTTTGCTCCATCTCAAGCAAGACTGCCTGCACCAGGCCACCCTGCCCACGAGAGGATGCTAGGACAAGTCCTGCATTCATGGTTCCAAGATGGAGGGAGAAGAAGGAGAGAGATGGTGCCTGGAACAAAGCCAGGAAGAGAAGTGTGAGAAGGATGTCACGAGGAGGAAGTCCTAAGAATAGCAATCAAAGGGATAGTTAGAGCAGTAAACTGGAAACAGAATGCCCTGACCTCTCTATCTTTCTAACTCTTTCGTTTGTCATCCTCTGAAACCTGAGAAAAGGGACAGCTCTGAGTCCTCTGCTTCTAACACCCCCTATCACTGTCGCTTGTATCAGTCTATGAGATTCATCTTGTCTCGTAGAGTTTGAAAGTGAAGTCTTGGTAGCAGGGCTTTTTTACTGGGAAAAGAGGTGGTGGGACTATTTATTGTTTCATATGCGCACACGAAGTGCACACAGACTCCCAAAAATGCGTGATGACGTCACTCCCAGAAGTGACACCGCTTCCCGGAACCCAGCACAATGCATTACGACAAGATAAAGCTTAGTAAGCTTGGAAAATTACACTATTATAAGAAAGGGTTTGTTTCCTTTCTGTATCCTCTACAAAAAGTGAAATCTTCCATTCCCTTTCCCAAACATTTCATTTCTTTGGGATCATATTTTAAAATATGCAAGAAGGAGGGGGTCTCTAAAAATCCAAAACCCGTCTCACAAATCTTTTTTTTTCCAAATAGTATTTTATTTGGATTTTAAATTTCAGTTATCAATGATAACTACAACAACAGTAAACACCAACAGATAATTAACAATAAAATATTGTTACAACTTGAATAAAAAGCACACACAAAAAGTAAAAATAGAAAATAAAGTGAGAGTTATCATCACATCTCTTGTTCACAGTACCCAGGTTACTTATATCCTAATAATACAAGAAGAGAATCGATATGTACAATGGTTAAAGGTATGCCATAGAATAGTAGAGGTCTTATTTTATTTGAGGACCATTTTTCCTCTTTAGTCAAATAATCTAAGATTAGAAGCCATTGTTCCAGAAAATATGACTTGTAGTTCGGGTTTTCCCTCTGCGCCAGTTGATCAGTGATTTTCTGCATTATAAAGTGGTCTCAAATTCGAGATTTCCAGCTACTTACAGATGGGGCAGATTTTTCTTTCCAATATGAGGCTATTGTTGATTTTGATAATGCCAAAAGCGAATAGATAAGATTCAAACTAACTGTTGGGATCTCCGGATCTTCCCAAACATTGAATAGGATTACTTCTAGAGACTTCGGGATCATATATCCTGTTATGAAGTTAATTTCTTTAAGTATTTTATCCCAAAACAAGCTAACATATCTGCAGTCTCACCAGCAGTGTAGATATGAGCCTAATTCACCACATTGCTTCCAGCAGATGGCAGACTGGGAATGATTGATGCGGTGCAGCCTGACTGGTGTCATGTACCAGCAAGAAATAAGTTTTAGGGTTTGCATCTTTATGTTTACTATGTTTGATCGAAAGTTGAGTGAATTCCAAATTAAGTTCCATTTATCAGTTGAAGGGTCAAGAGTACATTCCTTAAACCAGATATTTTGATAAGAAAGAGCTGTATGATTTTGTTTTTTTCCGAAGAGGATTAGGTAGATTTTGGATAATATGCCTTTCAGTTTTTCTGGTCTTTCTTTCAGGAGCTTTTCAAAATCTGTTAGGGGTTTATCTAATGAATCTTTAAACTTAGTTGATTCTATAAGGTGTTTGACCTATAAATATTCATACCACGGAATGCGTGACTCGGTATTTATTTCTAATTTTGATTTTTCTTGGAAGTTCCCTTTGTCAAGAATGTCTATTATGCGTCTTTTGTTGTTAATCCTCCACCACTTATATGAATACATATTATAAGCTGGGAGAAACCAGTGCTGTTCCACAAAGGGAGAAATTCGGGAATATGGCCTAATTAATTTGCTTCTGAGTCAGTCCCAGATCTTTATGTCACTCATTAAAAAAGGGTTAATATGTAGATTGGGTGGGCGTTCATTATTCTTATTCCATAAGCATTCGTTTAAGGGTCTACCTTCTAAATAGTTTTGTTCGATAATCTTCCAATCGGGTAGCATAGAATCATTAGCTAACACTACAGAGTTTTTAAGGTGAGTAGCCTCGTAATATGTTTTTAAATCTGGTAGGTTGAGGCCACCCCTAGTGGATGGTCTTTTTAGGGTATCCAATGAAATTCTGGGCTTTCTGTTATTCCAGATGAATTTACTAATTTTGGTTTGCCACTGATTAAAGGTTTTATTTGGGATTGTAATGGGTATAGCACGAAACATAAAGAGGAATTTAGGGGAAATTAATGATTTAATAAGGTTGATTCTTTCTATTAAGGAGAGATAGTTTTTTCCTCACTCCTCCAGCAGTGTATCGATTGAATGGTTAATCTCAAAGTAGTTAATATTCAGTAGATCTTTCAAAGTAATTGGTATTTTAATTCCCAGGTACTTCCAACATTTTTAACCCATTTATAATTATAGGTGCTACTAATGAGATTGGATAGGTCAAGGGGCATATGTATTGGGTAGATTTCACTTTTGTTTTTGTTGATAGATAGGCCTGAAGCTTTTGAAAATTCCAGCGTGATTGTCTCTAATTTTTCCATAGAACGTAGGGGATCAGATAGGTATAATGCCATATTGTCGGCAAATAAAGAAAGTTTATATTCCTTGTCTCCAATATTAATTCCTTTTATGTCAGGGGATGCTCTGATATGAGTTGCGAAGGGTTCGATTGCCACTGCAAAAAGGAGTGGGGAAAGTGGACAGCCCTGCCTAGTACCTCGGGACAATTTAATTTTTCCTGGTTTGTGTCCATTGATTTTGATTTGGGTAGTGGGCTAGTGTAGAGTGTTTGAATTGCCCTTAAAAAATTATCTCCAAAATTCATTTTCCGTAGTAGGTCTTTAAGGTAAGTGATTTCTACATGGTCAAATGCTTTTTCAATGTCAAGGGCTAAAATAAGCGAATTCAATTTGTTCAGTTTTCCATAATTAATTATATTTAATGTTTTCCTTATATTGTCTGTGAGTTGGCGATTTGGGATGAAGCTGGATTGATCTATGTTGATATAATTTGTAATAATTTTATTCAGTCTGGCTGTAAAGATTGCTGTGAAAATCTTCATGTCCTGATTCAAAAGAGTAATTGGGCGATACGAAGCAGGATTAGTGGAATCTTTGTCTGGTTTTAAGAGGATCACCGTATTCGAATCAGCCCAGGAAGAGGGCATTTTCCCATCTTCCAAGATTATGTTGCAGACTTTGGTGAGGTGAGGAGCCAGTAGGTATGAGAATTTTTTATAATATTCTGCAGGGAATCCATCATTGCCTGGGGATTTGTTATTTTTTAGTTTTTTGATCACCTCTTGAGAGTCTCTTTAATTGAAATTTGCTTATCAATTAGTTGTTTGTGGGCTTCTGTCAATTTATTATGGATCCCTACTTTTTCTAGATAGTTATTGATTGTTGTTGTATCTGGGGTGTCTGATTTGTATAGATTATTATAAAAGTTTTGGAAAACATTTATGATAGATTCTGTTTTTGCTTGAATTTGGTCATATTCATCCCTTATATGATTTATAAAACTTGTAGCTCCCCCCCCCTCAACTTTCCAAGAAAGTAATTTTAAATTTTTAGAAGTATTTTGCAAGTATTTTTGTTTTAAGAAGATTAGATTTTTCTGGATAGATGTAGTTTCCAGGGTTTCAATTTTTTTTTCTTTCCATTAAAAGTTTCTTATAAATTTTCTTGCTACAGGTTTTTTTATGGGCCTGTTCTAATTGGGTTATTTTACTCAGTAAATCTAATTTAATTTTTTCTTTCTTTTTCTTATAGGCCGATGCAATAGCTATACACCTACCCCAAACTACGGCTTTCATTGCATCCCAGACTATTTCACTCAGGACACCACAGTTCGAATTTTGTTCAAAATAGTTTTGTATTTCTTCTGATATAGCTTTTTGAGCTGCTGTGTCAAATAAAAGAAATTTATTTAAACTCCAGTTTGGTACTCTAGCTTTTTCTTCCGATAATGTTATTGAGCATTCCACCCATGAGTGGTCTGACCACATCACAGGGTCTATTACAAATCTAAATTCTAACAGATTCCCTCTGCCAGTGTGGGAAAAAAAATCCAAAATTCTTTCTAAAAATTCCACAGAGTCTGAAATTCCTAATCTTATGAATATTGAATTTTTAAATTTTCAGGGAGGGTTTTGCTTTACTGGAGCAATTCAAAATTACTCAACTTTAGCTGCATTAGAGTTATACTTAGTTTAAAATGGCTTTTTTTGTTGCCTGCCAACTCTACCTTACCAATGGCTAAGCTGTTGTGACATTGTAAAATGCTTGTAAATATTCCAGTGTCCCAGACAAACAATATTCATAAAAACTTCCTTAACACCCATATGTCCACTGCAATTTCAGTGATGTTAATCAGCTGAGGGTGGGGAAAACCATTTGAGTTACAGCTATTAAGACATAACAGCACCTATATGCTGATGAATATATTGATGAAAGCCTTCTGTGACTTGGACACAGCTATCCATTCCTAGCATAAAACTGGAATAACCATCACTGATATTTTAACTAATACAAATAACTGTAACTGATATATTTAACTAACACAGAACCAATCTGCATTCAAAAGCTGTGGGAACCATAACAATGTCAACTTCAGTCAACAAAAGAATGAAAGCAACACACACACACACACATATACGCACAGCCCCACCTGCCCCATGAAAAGAAAGCAGAATGAACTCAAAGCAGCACACACACACACAGAGCTCCCACCTCTCACGGAAAGAAAGCAGAATGAACTCAAAGCAGCACACATACACACACAGCCCCACCTGCCCACCCCGAATGAAAATAAAACAGAATGAACTCAAAATAGCACACACATACAGAAAACCCTGAATGAAATGAAAGCAGAATGAACTCAAAGCAGCTAAGCCTCCTCTTGAGAGCCAGCCCCAGCAGCTCTGCTTGCTCTCTCTCCCTCTCTTCTCTCACAGAGGAATGAGAAGAAAGCAGAATGAACTCAAAGCAGGTAAACCTTCTCAGGAGAGCATGCACTGGGCCCCAGCACTCTCTCTCTCTCTCTCTCTCTCTCTCTCTCTCTCAATCTCAATCTCTCTCTCATAGAGGAATGAAAAGAAAGCAGAATGAACTCAAAGCAGCACATGTACACACAAAGCCCCACCCACCCACTCCCCCAATGAAAATAGAATGAACTCAAAGCAGCACATACATACACAGAAACCACTGAATGAAAGCAGAATGAACTCAAAGCAGCTTAGCTCTCCTCTGCAGAACCTGTGCCGAGGCCCAGCTTGCTCTCTCTCTCTCTCTCCCCCCCCCTCCCCGAGGAATGAAATAAAAAGCAAAATGAACTCAAAGCAGCTAAACCTCCTCTGCAGAGCCTGTGCTGGGCCCCAGCTTACTGAAGTGAGCTAAATACCAGTATCCCAAAACAGCAAGCCCAAATCGGGAAACCCAAATCTTTTGGGGGTGCACACCCCTAGTCTTTATTACTTCCCACTGTTTCTTGTGGTACTAACATTTCTTTCATGCCATTCCAGCCTGTTAAGTGGGAGCATTTTGGAAGGGTAAGGGTTAATAAAAGCATGCCATTTCAGTGTTTTCACTTCTAGAATCTTGTTCTGCAGTGTCTTTCATGATTTCCACTGTTTCTTGTGGTACTAGCATTTCTTTAGCGCTCGTTCTGGCCTATTCTGTGGTGTTCTGGGAGCATTTTGGAAGGGAAAGGGTTAATGAAAGCCTGATATTTCCATGTTTTCATTTATAGGATACTGTTCTCTTGTGTTTTTAATCCTTCCTGCTGTTTCTTTCTTTCTTTTTTTTAAATAGATTTTTATTGGATGGGTCAATATATAATCAATTTTGAATACAAATACATTCCATTTCAATTCCCCTGTGTATATTTCCCCCCCTCCCCTCCCCCCTTTTCGATAGTGACTTCCAACAGCACTCCAACCCCCCATTATTAATGATACCTTATATAAAGTTGTTCTGTTATTAGTAAAGATCTTAATTATATCTTATCTTACTTAATTTCTTTAAAACTCCTCGAAAGACCATAATTGTCCCTTAACATCCCATTTCTTTTCCATATATTTTTTCAACTTTTCCAATCTTACAAAAATACATCTGGATCTTGCTCCTTCAAATTTCTTGTTAGTTTGTCCATTTCAGCCATGTACAACAATTTCCTTGTCCATTCTTCGATTTCAGGTATTTCTTCTCTCTTCCAGTACTGAGCATATATTATTCTAGCTGCTGATATCATATAATATAACAATATCTTATCATTTCTATTAACATCTTTCAAATGCAATGATAATAATAACAATTCTGGATTTTTTGCAACATTATAACGAAGTATCAAAGACATCTCAGTACATATTTTGGTCCCAAATTCTCTAGCCTTACGACAAGTCCACCACATATGAAACAGAGAACCTTCAAGCTCCTTACATTTCCAACACTTATTAGATAGCTGTTTGTTGGCTATGGCTAATTTTTTCGGTGTTAAGTGCCATTTATATAACATTTTATAGCCATTCTCTCTAATACTGGTACATGTTGATATTTTTAAAGTATTTTCCCATAATTGTTCCCATGCTTCCATCGTTATTTCATTATTACAGTTTATAGCCCACTTTACCATTTGCACCTTGACTGTTTCATCTTCTGTAAACCACTTCAATAACAATTTGTACATTTTAGAAATTATTTTACTATTATCTCCCAACAATAATTCTTCTAGCTCTGAATTCTTGGTTCTAAGGCCTGTTTTTCTTTGGTCTGAATCAAGTAAGTCTTTGATTTGTCTATATTGCAACCAACCATATTTGAATGGCAACTCCTCATTTGGTTTAAGGTTCAACTCATTATTTGTGACTTCTGTTAAGTCTTTGAGAGTAAGCCATTCTTTTCCTTTATATTCTAAGTTTGGGTTGATCACCTCAGCTGGTATAATCCAAAGTGGTTTCTTCTGGTCTATAAATTTTTTGTACTTTAGCCAAGTCAACAATAAATTACTTCTCAAATGTGCTGAAACATTGCGTCCACTTTATACTTATCGTACCACATATATGCATGCCATCCAAATAGTTTATTATAACCTTTCAAAGTTAGTAGTTTGTGATTGGTTAAAGACACCCATTCTTTTAGCCAGACTAAACATATCGCTTCATGGTAAAGTCGAAGATCAGGTAACTGCATTCCACCTCTTTCCTTAGCATCACAAAGAACTTTCATATTTACTCTTGGTTTCTTTCCTGCCCACACAAATTCCGATATCTTCTTCTGCCATTTTTCAAATTGTTTTTTGTCTTTTACAATTGGTATTGTTTGCATTAGGAACATCATTCTAGGCAACACGTTCATTTTGACTGTGGTAATTCGACCTAACCACGACAAGTTTAGTTTATTCCATTTTATCATATCTCTTTCAATTTGTGTCCAGAGCTTTTCATAGTTATTCTTAAATAAATCAATATTTTTAGCTGTCAGCAATATTCCCAAATATTTAGTCTTGTGTACCACTTCACAGTTTATTATTTCACTTAGTTCCTGTTGTTTCTTCTTGGTCATGTTCTTAGTTATTACTTTTGACTTCTTTTTATTTATATAGAAGCCTGCCAAATCTCCAAATTCCTTAATTTTTTCCAGTAGTCTTGGCAGAGTTTGTAATGGATCTTCTACTATAAACATCACATCGTCTGCAAACGCTCTTAACTTATAGGAAGATCCCTTTATTTTTATTCCTCTTATGTCATCATCTTCTCTGATCTGCCTTAGTAATATTTCTAAGATCATCACAAATAACAACGGTGATAGTGGACATCCTTGTCTTGTACCTTTTCTTATTTCAAACTTCTCTGTCAGGTAGTCATTGACACAGATTGTCACTCTTTGTTCCTTATATATTGTTTTTACTGCTTCTATAAATTCTTTGCCTAGGTCCATCTTTTCCATTGATGCGAATATAAAGTCCCAGTTCAAGTTGTCAAAGGCCTTCTCTGCATCTGCAAAGAAAAAGCCAACTTCTTTGTCTGGTTGCTTATCAAAATATTCAATGGCATTTATAACCACTCTCAAGTTGTCCTTTAGTTGTCTGTTTGGTAGGAATCCAGCCTGGTCTTCTCCTATAAAGTCCATTAGCCATATTTTAAGCCTGTCTGCTAATATTCTTGCCATTATTTTATAGTCATTGTTCCTGCTGTTTCTTGTGATACTAGCATTTCTTTAATTTCCATTCCAGCCTGTTCCGTGGTGTTCTGGGAGCATTTGTCAGGGAAAGGGTTAATAAAAGCATGCCAGTTCATTGTTTTCATTTCTAAAATCTTCTCCAGTGCCTTTAATGCTTCCCACTGTTTCTTGTGGTCCTATCATTTCTTTAGTGCCTGTTCCAGCCTGTTCTGTGGTGTTCCGGGAGCATTTTAGGAGGGAAAGGGTTAATAAAAGCATGATGTTTCCATGTTTTCATTTATAGACTACTGTTCTCGTGTGTCTTTATCTCTTCCCACTGTTTTTTGTGGCACTAGCATTTCTTTAGTGCCCGTTCTAACCTATTCCGTGGTGTTCCAGGAACATTTTGGCAGGGTAAAGGTTAATAAAAGCATAATATTTCCATGTTTTCATTTCTAAAATTTTATTCTCTGGTGTCTTTAACACATCTCGCTGTTTTTTGTAATACCACTATTTGTTTAATGCCTGTTACGGCCTGTAACGGCTTTTACCCCTTCCTGTTTAGATCTATACATGTAGCAGAAGGACAGAAATCCTTCTCTTTTTGCCTGAATGAAATCAAATGTTCAGAATATTAACAGGATTCTCATTGCCAATGGATTGAAGGTGAAAGAAAAGGTCAGAAAAGTGCCCGCTCTCCTGACTTTCCACAAACCATGCAAAAATTAAACTGCTGTATCTTAAGAAGGAAGCTCATACTCTGAAAATCTTGTTGATCTCGAAGGTGCCACTGGACTCAAATCCTGCTATGCAAAACTGAATTATGCAAAAAGGCATTTTAGATAGGAGAGCTGTTCTGTAAAGAAGTGGACTCAAAGAGTGGTATAAACAGGGCTCATTTCAAGGGGGAACGCAGAGGAACGCAGGCCCCGTCCACCTGACTTTTGGCCATTTGGGGCTTGCTTTGGCCTGGATTAGGGCCAAAACGGCCCGGATTGTGCCTTCTGTGTGTGTGTGTGTGTGCCTCTATAGCAATGGTTCCCTATAGCAACCCGGCATTGCTGACCATAGCAAGGAAGACGTCCTTGACACGGATCAGGCCTCTGACAGGTGGTGGATCACTCTCCCGCTCATCAGTGGCCCGATCCTGACCATTTTAGGCCCCTTTTCAGCCATTTTCAGCCTCTTTTTCCCATTTTGGGTCCAATTTCAGCCCCGAATGCCCTGGATTGGGTCCAAAACAGCCAGAATAGGTGATGTCAGGGGGTATGGCATATGCAAATCAGTTATACTAATGACACACTTCTGGCGATGGCAAGAGGCGTGGCATATGCTAATGAGTTATGCTAATGAGTTCCTCCAGCTCTTTTTCTACAAAATGACCCCTGGGTATAAGTAAAGGGATAGGGGGACTTTAGACTTTACTATTAAATACTGTCTGTTGCTGTAAGTATGATCCTACTGGATCGTGTCGATGTTGTTTAATATGTCAGTCTTAGAATCTCATGCTCTATTTTAGCATTTCTTTAACTCTGTATTGGATATTTGTTAGTTTTAAATGTCTGCAAATGTGCATTTATATACCCTATGACATTTTTATTGACATTTCTTTCAATTTAACTTTACTGACTCACACTGTGTAATCTGCCTTGAGTCTCAGTGAGAAAGACAGACAATAAATGGCATAAATAATAATAATTTTTAGAAGTGATAGTAAGAATACCTTTTTTTTGTCTTGAGCTTGTCACTTGTGAATACCCTTAAAACATGGCAAAATATGGAAGAGTTTAAAATTTGTCTTAAAATTTTAAGCCAAATAAATATGCTAGGTTTTACATTCAACTTGCACTTGGGATATAGCAAAAGCATTTTATGTGTTGCCTTTAAAAACAATGGTGAGGTTTGAGGACAATTCATCCATTCTTTCTCCTGCAGATGTTTGTGGGGAGCACTAGATGGCAGTTCTGTTGCATTTATTTTTTTTAAAAAAAACTTTCAGAAGTCCTCTGTTATTTCCTGTGCATATGTGGCTAGTGATAAAGTCACTTTGGGTTTATTGCAAGTCTCTGTACTGTGGTTTTTATATCTAATCAGCAGAAGGCAGCTTATGCTTTTTGAATCTGATTAATATTGACTTGGGGCAGACACTGAATCGCCAACTTTCCTAGGTATGTCCACAATGTTGAGGTTTTTCAGCAGAATATCCATCATGATGCACTGACTCAACAACAAATATTGCAACAAAATTTATTTGATTTGGGGCCACTTATACCAGCAAATTATCTGTGTACCAAGGCAGACAGTGTCATCATAAGGAGAGTTACCCAGCACAATCTAGCAGAGTTACACCCTTTTAAACCCATTGACTTCAATGGATTTAAAAGGGTGTAACTCTGCTTAGGATTGTGCTGAAAGGTGACACATAATATGAGCAGTTGCCCACTCATTTGAACTGCTCCTTCCCTTCGCCATTTTTGAGTTCCTACCACTGACCTTCACGTCTCCTATTCGTTTCCACAGCCAGAAGCACTTCCTTCATATGACTTGAAGAGCTGAAATACAGTTGGAGCTTTGTTTGTAAAAACAGTAATAAGATGCAGGCAAGACCTAATTCCAGCCTTGGAGCAAGAGGTGTGAGGAACAGCTGTCTTTGTGAGGAGTACTGAAACATGTACGGAAAAGGGTTGTTTCACATTCTGTTCAGAGACCTTCAGCGCAGAGGCCCTTTTAGCAAATTAAGAAACTGCCCGACTATTTAACTGGAAGGTTTGTGGATTCTTACATGAGCTCCTATTCCAAAGCTAGCAGAAGGGCTAGGCAAGCTCTGTTAATTTTACTAGGATGCAGTCGCCTCCTGATTGGTGGTAATTTGTAGCTTCTGAACATTCCCCAGTTCCCAACACTTTTCACAATGATTTGGAGGCATCACTGGCTGATTCCGCACATGTTGGATAATGCATTTTCAACTTCAGGCTGGAGATTGGAGCTCCAGTGATAATATACCAGCAGAAAATCCCTCTGTACATAGAAAACCAAAGTGTTAGGAAGAAAACTAGGCCATGGTATCTAGTTATCTAGGTGCAGGGAGTTAATTTTTTATTGAGGAGAATTTAGTCATGCAAGTCCTTACCAGCAGAGAATTAGCAGTCATGTGACAGCTTCTTCATGAATTCAGCTTGCATCTCAACTCATATGTATTATACCAGTGTAAACCTACTTCCTTCAGTATTATAGCAGCTTTGTGAATGTGGGAAAAGCAGTCACTTGATCACTTGTGGTCCTATGAAGTCCTTCTGGTCTGTGAACATGGCATAGATTTATTGCCTGATGAAGCATGTTTACTGGCACAGGAAAACTGACCTAGTCTTTCTTTCCCAGCACAAGAGAGCAAACCCACAGTAACAAGGTCTACAGACCAACACAATATGGTGAAATATACAACCACACAAATGTAGCAAAATAAGCCAAACACTTTATATGAAAATCTCTAAAGCAAGGCTGCTGGTGTCAGCTACTTCTGTAATCAACATAAGGAATGCACAAACCAAAAGTCCCCCCTTTCTTCTTAACTGCAGTGGTCTACAACGAATGCATGTGCATGGTGGTCTTCTGTCTTCCCTGTGGGCTCAGCGTCCTGGCTGTGGTTTCTCCTGATTGGGAGTTGGTCATCAGAACCTGTTCGTTATAGACCACTGCAGTTAAGAAGAAAGGAATACCTTTTAGACCATTTTGGTGAGAGAATTCAAGGGGCAGGTGGCACCCTCAAGGAAAGAAAGCCAGAAAAATTGCTCCAATAAGGGTAAAAGGACATCTAAGGCCCCAGCATCCTCCAAAGCTAAAAGAAGGAGGAAGGCAGAAAACTGGGGAGACAAGGATTCCAGCCCCTCGGAGGAACACCAATCATCCTCGGACCTTTCTGAAGCCCCTTCAGACAGTGAGGATGGGGAACTATCAGAGGAGGAGGAGGAAACACTAGGACCCATCCAGACCAGGCTGTTTCCTCAGGAAATGTACTCAAGGCTCCTTCCTAAGAGCCTTAGAGCTAGCCCAGGTGACCCCAGGCTCAGAGGTTGCAGAACAAAAATATCAGCAAGGTTTGGACAAGGCTCTTCCCAAGTTGGGACCTATACAAAAAGGGGTACCTTTACCAGCAATTTTCCATGGCATTTTAAAGGCAGAATGGGATAACCCAGCTAAGCCCAAGTTGTACCAACCTGTGTTCCACAAATTCTATTCCTTGGTGCCAGACGATGGAAAAAAGATCAAGCTTCCAACTGTAGATGATCCAGTTACTAGTCTGGCCACCACCTCGGTCCTACCAATGGACGCTGAGGGCATGCTCAAGGATCCATTGGACAAAAAGATAGAACAGGCATTGCAGAAACCTCAAGGCTTCAGTAGGATCCATGTGAGCTTCAGCAACAGGTTCTCTCTTTGCTAGAGTGGCATTCACATGGGCCTCAGATCTGGCAGCAGCAGGTAGCGAGGTGCCCAAAGAAATTAAGAATGAAGTCAAAAAGATAGCCTTAGCAACAGCCTTTGCAGCAGATGCCACGCTGGATGCTTTTCAGATGTCGGCTAGAGCCATGGGATTTATCGTTACTGCTAGATGCAACACATGGCTAAGAAACTGGGATGTAGACCCACTGGCACGTAATAAAGTGGCGGCAATTCCCTTTTCGGGCACCAACCTATTCGGGGAAGCCCTGGAAAAATATCTGGTGGATGACTCCAAAAAGAAAAAAGTTCTTCCATCAAAGAAGAGACATGCCAGGAGTAAGGGGAAACATTCCTTTTGTGACTCCAGGCATTTTCCCAGACAAGGAAGCGACAGAACCTACAAGAACCATTGGCAAACAAGACCAAGGAATGATACCAAAACCTTCACCTTTCGCAAGACAGGACAACAAACAAAAGGTTCGAAGAAGGGAGGTCAAGCATAACTATCTGTGGCACCTAGCTCATACTCCAATAGGGGGTCGACTTCAAGAGTTTGCAGATCAGTGGAAACACACGATCACAGACAAATGGGTATTGGAAACTGAATCCAAGGTCTACTCACTGGAATTCGACAGAAGACCACCAAATCATCTCATAAAAATGCCAAGGAACCTCCTGATGCAAAAGCACTTCAAAATACGAGAAACCATTCAACCCCTGTATTGTCGAAGGCTTTCACGGCCGGAGAACGATGGTTGTTGGGGGTTTTCCGGATCCACCCCTCCTGAGTAGATACAAATGACCTACATCTTTTCCACACTGTGACACTGAGAGATCTCTGTCTTTTGGTGCTACACCTCTGAAGATGCCAGCCACAGCTGCTGGCGAAATGTCAGGAACTACAATGCCAAGACCACGGCAAGACAGCCCGGAAAACCCCCAACAACCATCATTCAACCCCTATTACAAATAAGAGCGATAGAACCAGTACCAACACAGTACAGGAACAAGGGAGCATCCTCGGTCTTCTTTATAGTGCCCAAAAAGAATGGAAATGTCAGAGCCATTTTAGATCTACAATGGCTGAACCAATGCCTAAGGTCTCGCAAATTCAAGATGGAAACACTGAAATCTACAATGGGAGCAATCCAGGAAGGGGATTTCTTGGCCTCCGTCAATCTGTCCAAGGCTTATCTTCACATACCAATCAGGGAGGCTCACAGGAAGTACCTACGATTTGCCTACGACAAGGAGCATTTCCAATACAGAGCCCTACCATTTGGGCTAAAGTCATCACCGAGAGTATTTACAAAAGTACTAGTGACATTAATAGCAGTACTGAGGCTGAAAGGCTCATATCTGGACAACATCCTGATCAAAGCTCCATCTCGAGAACTGGCCATGGAAGCAGTGCAACAGGCGATTCAGTGCCTGGAAGTTCACCATGGCTTTGTGGTGAACAGACAGAAGAGCAGCCTCTTACCAACACAAAGACTACTTCATCTAGGTGTGATAATAGATAAGAGACAATATGTTCCTGTCAAAGGAGAGGCAACCGAAGCTCTTGGGTATGATAAAGTCACTGAAAGAGCAAATAATAGTGGAGGTGATGCAACTGGCGAAACTACAAGGCCTGCTAGTGTCATGTCAAGACATCCTTCGGTGGTCGCGTCAACACACACTGCAGAAGTTTCTAAGATCTTACCAGAGAATCATAACTCACAAATGGCTCAAGAAGGTGTGGATGACGAAAAGCTTGACCGAAGTACTGGATTGGTGGACGGAACTGACCAGATTCAAGGAGGGGATGCCCCTCAGGGAACCAAACAGAATAATAATGACAATGAACACAAGCCTACAGGGATGGGGAGGTCACACAAAAGGAAGAATGACACAGGGCACATGGGAAGGAAAAGAAAGAACACAGCATAAACTTCCTAGAATTGAGAGCAATCAAGTATTGGACTGTGGGAGCTCCAGGACATCCTCTTGGGACACCATGTCTTGATACAGACAGACAATACGACAGCCAAAGCCTATATAAACAGGCAGGGAGGCACAAAGTCAAGGACACTGAACAAGGAGGCGGAAGAAATCTTGCTATGGGAAGAAAAGTCTTTAAGTTCAATAAAGGCAATACATTTGGCAGGGGTGCAGAACACGATAGTAGACTGGCTGAGCAGAACATCAGTGGATCAAACGGAATGGAAATTGAACGTTCAAGTCTTTGCTCAAATCTGTCAAAAATTTGAGACACCAGAAGTGGACCTTTATGCGTCATCTCTAAACAGACAAGTCACAAAGTTCTATTCAAGGAGAAAAGAACAGGCAGTGATGGGTCTGGATACACTACACGAGGACTGGCCAAGAACACTCTTATACGCCTTTCCCCTGATGAGAATTATACACAGAGTAATATAGAAAGTGGTCCAACAGAAAGTAGAAGTAATAATGATAACTCCTTTCTGGCCCCGGAGACCATGGTTCCAGGATCTGATGAGATTGTCAGTATTGGAACCATGGAAATTGCCATCCAGAATGGACTTACTGACACAGGGAGAAATACTTCACCCGGATCCAACGGTGTTCAATCTAGCAGCTTGGATGTTGAACGCAAACTATTGAAACAATTGGGATACACAGAGAATGTGATTGCTACAATGCTAGTGTCTAGGAGAAAGTCGACTAACAAGAGCTACAATAGGACTTGGCAAACTTTTGATAGCTGGTGCAGAAATAAAGGAAGAAAACCACTTACAACATCAGTCAAACAGATACTGTTGTTTTTACAGGAAGGATTAGAGAAAGGTTTAAGGACTAGTATGCTGAAAAGACAAGTGGCTGCCATCTCTGCAGTAAGGGGGTCTCAGGACAGACAGTCTTTTACAATGCATCTGCACATTAAAAGATTCTTGAGGAGAACTATGCTATTGAACCCCCCAACGATACATAGATTCCCAACATGGAACCTGAATATAGTTTTGACAGCACTTACTAAAGGATCTTTTGAACCTATAGCGACATGCTTGCTTAAAAAACTAACATTGAAAACCATCTTTTTCATTGGGATAACTTCAGCTAGGAGGGTGTCAGAACACAGGGCATTGTCAGTGAATAAGGACCTATGCATCTTTCACAATGTTAAGGTAGTCCTGAGACCGGACCCCACCTTTATACCCAAGGTAAATTCAGCTTTCCACAGAGGTGAGGAAGTAGTCCTTTTCTCCTGCACAAATCCAAAACACAAAAAGGAGAAAGAATGGCATAAATTAGATGTCAAAAGAGCTCTTAGTTATTACATAGAGAGAACTAAACAGTTAAGAAAGGTGGAGAATATGTTTATTTCATTCAAAAAGGGGTCTTTAGGACAAAAAGTGTCTATGTCTGCCTTGAGTAGATGGATCAGAGATTGTATAATATTGGCTTACAGAGTTAGAAACATAGATCCATCTGAGGGCATTACTGCACACTCACTCAAAGGGGCGGCTACTTCAGTAACGTACAGGTCTTTTCCATCATTAGAGAAAATCTGTAGGGCAGCAACATGGAAGTCAGTGCACACATTTACTAGACGTTTCAAAGTTGATCAGATGGCATTGGCAGAAGCTGCCTTCGGTAGGAAGTTGTTACAACAAGTCCTGTGAGGACAGAAAATAGTAAACCCACCCTAAGGTATACTGCTATAGTCATAATAATCCAAGAGTCATGGCCTGCCCCACTCCAGGACCACGGGAGAATGGAAGATTTGTATTCACTTACCATGAAGCTTCTTTTCTCAGTGGTCTGGGAGTGGGGCAGGCCAACCCACCCACCCCCCAAAAGCATAACAGCTGTTGTTATGTATATGCATATAGTTATTATGTTTGTAGTTAAGTTCTTTTATTAGAATTTGAGAATATGCGAAGTGTTGGAAGTTTTTGGGCTTGGACAAGAACTGGTGCGCCTGGGAAGAGTCCCTCCTATATGGGATCAATAGATCAACCGACCCTGCGCAAGAGGAGGAGCTACTTCCCAAGTGTCACGGCCTGCCCCACTCCCGACTCCAGACCACTGAGAAAGGAAGCGTCACAGTAAGTGAATACAAATCTTCCATTTTCTGTTGTCATGTTGGTCCATAGAAGAATAATAAAGACAACAGTAAGCATAATATTTTCTTCACAGGAACAACTAGATATCACAAAATAGTAAGCTTTTGTGTCACATCAGAACTCTTCATCAGGGTGGATGTGAAATATTTAGAAAGGAAGTGAGGAGAGACCATATGTAGTATAGTAGTTAGAATGTTGGACTAGGATCTAGCAGATGTGGGTTCAAATTCTCACACTGCCATGAAAGACCACTGAGTGACCTTGGGCCAGTTGCACTGTCTTGGTCTAGCCTACCTCACAGGGTTTTATGAAGATAACATGGTAATTGAAAATCATGTTTGCTGCCCTGAGCTCCTGAACACATGAAGCTGCTTTATACTGAATCAGACCACGGGGCCATCAAGGTCATTATCATCTTCTCAGAGTGGCAGTGGCTCTCCTGGTTCTGAGGTCAAGGTCTTGCACATCACCTACTACCTTGGAGGAAGGCTGAGACGTAATATCCCAGGAGTCTCTGTTGCAACTTGAAATCTGTTTTTCTCTCAATATCATGTAAGCTAGTTAGTCTATATAACTGCCTGTTATATAGGTCAAATCCACATTCACCCATTACCCGCATGTTTATCGGATATCTTCCGTTTGCCTCCAATCCGCGATTTTTTCCTCTTCGTTCACATTCCTGCTTCCAATCCATCTTTCTCGTGCGTCCCTCCGGTCACACAGCCGCTCGAAAACCGCTTTTTTGGGTGGGACCTTTTTTCCCGCCCATTTTTTTTATTTTTTGAGCGCACTTTTCCGTTATTTCGATCGTGCCTTATAAAGAAACGTCATTGAAGATAATGATGCCTCTCTTTCCCCCACTGACAGCACTGATGGCTCTCTCCCATTTCTTTTTTGGAAATTTGGAAGCATGTGGGAAGCTTTCGTGGGCATTTCCTATGCAGGACAGTTCAGTGTCTGAATTTTACTGAAGTTTCACTTCCTTGGAGTGTCATTATTTCGATATTCCGTAATTTCGATATTACAGTAATATAAAATTAAAAAAATAAAAAACAGTTAAAAAGGAAGTTTCGCGAGTCCGTTCTGAGGATGGATTCACCCCAAAATGATTTTTCAAACTACCAGATTTGATTCAGAAACAGCATAATCAATAAATCCAATGCTATGAAGTCAAAAACAGTCTTTTGCAGACTACAGAGCACTTGCAAGTTGAATCAGCCAATAGGAACTCTCGGAATGGCCGGAGAGACAGGAAGGGGGGTGGTTTTTAAAAAAACCACGTAAATTGCGCATTGGCCCGTTCACGGCCACCATAAAACTCCCGTTGAAAACCTGTGACCACATATTCGGGAGAAATGCGAATGAAATGCATCTGTTTAATGAGGTAATGTGACCGGCACTCGGGATTGCGTGGGGAATGCAGGGAACATGCGACTTAGAATGAGTGATGTGGATTTGCCCATAGTCTATAAAACTTTCCATTTTAAGAAAGCTACAGACTGCAGACTTTGAGCTTTACCATCATGCCCTGAAACATCTTTCTGCCCTTCCACCCAGCTTTGTTTGCCTGGTACTGCCTGATGAAGCGTTCTGAGGAACTCCCGATTGTGAAGTCACTATTTTGTAAGATTTTGGTTGGTCCTAATAAAAGGTATTACACTACTGTTGCTTTTAGAATCCAAAGACACAGTCCACTGGAAAACGCTTGATGAGGGTATCAGATTATAGTGCTCTTTTAAATATTTCTTTATTCTGATCCTTGAGGCAATTACATTGTAGGCTGGGGTCATCAAAAGAGACACTTTCTGCCTTCAGCATTAATGTTGCATATCTGGATATGACTAATAAAGGAGTTACTTCCCACAGTGCTACTGATGACCAATTTGTACAGCTAAAAAGGAACAAAGCGAATACAGGTCGTGTTCAACAGAAAGTAAGCAAATCCCAGGAATGACTCAGACATTGTGCATGATTCTTTACAATAAATAAAGGGAATGTGCACAGTCACTTTTGTATGTAGACAACTGAGCATATGGAACAGTTTGCAATTCTATTGTTCACTTCAGAGTATCATTTCATTCTAATTTTACCAGATTTTGCCAGTTTAGTGGTTTCTTGAATTCATCTTATTCTTTGTTTATTCCCCAGTAGATAAAATGAAATAATTAAGCAGAGGGAGAAACATTTTTAAGGGAAATACAAATCTAGCCTTCCAAGGCCAAAGACATAGTGGTATTGTCTTTGCTGCTACCTGCATTTATAGCAGCATTTGATGTTCTGATGGCCTGGATCTTGAAGTCATGAATACTGTCAACCAAGCCATCCAGGCATTATATTAATTAATAGTATATTAAGAAAATGATCAAATAGCCCTACAATCCTAAGAAGAGTTATATCTTTCTTGATCTATTGCATACACTTGGAAAGGTAAACCTCTAATTAGGATTGCATTGTTAGTTCTCTTCAAATGTACGTTTCCCCTTTTTCCCTTTGCCTCTATTGTTTGAGAAATTGTGACTTGTACCCTGCTGGTTATTGAATAAAATTACAGAGATGAAGTATGCAAAAAACCTGGCTGGTCAAATATGAAGGATAGTTAACTATGTTGGGAAATTCTATCTGATGTGTCATAGTATGGGAGGCAATCCTCCTCCACTTCTCCTTACTAGTTGACCTTCTGTTTTCATGATCTAGTTAGTTTCCACATCCACATTGGTGATTTTTTTTACACCAACCTGATTCTCTGAGACTCAGAGGGAAACCTATAGTTACATGTGCTTCGCCATCTTTCCGTTGCTCACACAAATTGTCCCTTCCTTTTATTGGTTCATGATGACTGTGGTTTACCAGAATTATCTTAGTAACCTCTAACCAGAATTTGCTCTTAAACGAGAGTTTGAAATCAGGATCAAAGTTTTGGAGGAGGAAGAAGCACATATGCCTAAAAAGAAAAAAAGAGGGGAGAACAAGTTCACGTGACCTTGAGGTTTCCTGACCATGCCCATGTCTAAACTAGCTAAAAGGTCAAATATCTTTAACATGCTGATTCACCCTTATGCAAGACCACAGATCTTCACCGTCAATGCCTGTTTTCCCCATAATAATGTGATAAACCCAAAATGACTCTGGAGCCTGGTTTAAAGTAGTTCCCTTCATAGTCTCATATTTTCTTTCCATAACGCCATGGCCTTTGCTTCTAAACATTCTAAACCACAACATTTATACTCAAAACTACTCCCTCGAGCTTGAAAAAACTGTTTTTCTCATCCCTCTGCATCAAGATGAATTTATGATTCATATTTTGTATCCTCATCATCTGAACGAGGTCAGTATAAATAAGGCTCAAATGAGAGATGATATCCAGTTCAAGCCTGGCATGTCCTAACTGCTGGTCCTACCTGGAGCACTCTTTACAACCTATTGTTGCAGCTAAAGATGTGGAATGCCTCTGAATTTTTGGTCATGTTTAAAAAGAGCAGAGGCTAATTTCCTAAGACAATTCCATACTGAAAAAACTTGCATTGTGTCCTGTGGATGTGCAGGATAAAAACTAGGTGGATGGATACCTAAATACAATGTGGATTCAAATTTCACGGCACCCCCACCTTTGAGAAAGTCCTATCCACTTCAGTGCTGCTGCCCTTTGTAAAATCGGAGAGTGTCCTACCTCTTAACCGTAAGGCTCTTGGTAAATAAATAATTCCATAAAATAAGACATAATTTCAAGTGAAAAATCCAAATAGTGAGAAGTATGTTTTTAGGAAGGGAGAAGGAATGATACGTGAAAGGGTTACGAAGTTTGTCTGTTCTCTGAGTAGAACGTTGCTCGTGTGTTTGGCTAAATCATGTAATCTATCTGTTTTTTAATTAGGAGTATTCAGCTGATTCACAGGAAAAGAATTAAGACTTTATTTGCAATGTGGATGAACGTCTCTGCCGGGCATCCCTTTGGAAGGGGAGCATATGGTTGTTATCCGCAAGGCACAGATTAGCTGGGAGCATGGTCGTTGGCTGATCAGTGTCTAAAATAGCATCAAGCCAGCGTGATGCCTGTCTTGCTCTGCTGTGCTGTTTCACAGTTTCTGCTAGTGTGCAAGCTGTCCACTTCTGTAGTTCAGTCACAGTCACTAAATGTGACTTCCTTAGGGCCTGCTACCAGTGCTTGATTTTTATGTGAGAGAGGCTGTACTTCACTAAACTCCCTAAGCAAGGAGCTTGGGGTAACAACTATTTTAATACAAAAAAGAGTTTAGAGCTGAATGGTTTCAAATAATTCTAATTTAGACAACACATAATTCCACAAAATGATCAGGTAAATAACTTTAGAAGAAACTTGGAGATATTTATCAAACAGCTATGACTCATCCAGTGCACTATGACTCATCCAGTGATGCATTATCAGGAACCTTTCAGACCTTCTGGCTTTTCAGTTAAAAAAACAATAAATAAAAACATTCAATATTCTCAGGCTAATTGAATCCCAGAATCTATTGTCCCCTAATCTGTTAGTCTTTCTGTCTGCCCAGAACTATACAGAACAGTGAGGGTGGTACATACTGGTGCCAGGGAAATCTTTCCTCTGGTTATTTAACTCTCAAGAACAAAAAGTTATAAATTTTCTTATGAACATGTTTTAAAACAGATGGCAGAATCTCACAGCAGAATTTTGGCATTACTGTTAATTGGCACAGGTGGTTTGACAAATGTTTGAAACTTAGGAATTCCTGATCGATTTCAGTGCTTTTCGGCTGGCAAGAATGAATAGGTACACTTCACATAGATTTAATGATGTTAACAAAAATTGAATGAAAATCAGCAGGTCTTGTTTGGGACCAATTCTTGCATTAGTTAGGTTCATTAAAATAATCAAAACTGAAGTTTGAAATAATGATGTTTAGCTTCTGAGTTTGATTAAATTGACCATAAAATGTATTCACCCACAATGTATGCATCTAACAAAATAATTCAAAATGCAGATTCTTTGAAGCCAGGGTAATTGAAGGACTGCCTTCTCCACCCATATTGTCCAGCCTGCCAGTTAAGATCTGCCTCACAAGCCCTGCTCGCTGTGCCGGCCTTCAGAGGTGAGGTGAGTGGCAACCTCAGACAGGGCTTTTTATAGTGGCTTATGGAATGCTCTTCCCCTTGAAGCTTGCCTGGCACATATGTTGCTTTATTTAGACACCATGCCAAAATATTTCCTTTCACCTAAGGCTTTTAGTTAAGAGATTGATATTTTAATATTACTTTAGTCTGGAAGCTGTTATTTTAAGCTATCAGTAGTATGTTTTTATGCTGGGCTGGGTTTTTAATGATGATTTTAATTAATGTCTTTTATTGTTTTGTTTTTATTTTTGTTTTTATTTTGTAAGCCATCTTGGACAGATTCCAGGAGAGCTGGCATAAAAAATTCCTGAAGAATTAAAACTGCAATTAGAACTAGTTCCAGTGGAAGGGAGGTGCTTAGAGAAATGCCTTGTGGTAGTCCTCCAATGCAGGCGTTCCTTGCATCCAAAAGGCCTACTACTGTTTGCTGCGTGAGCACTGTTGGAGTATAGGTTGCAAGGTCTGATATTCAGTCATTATGGGGTTAATGTGTTTACCCAGTGTACTCCTTGTTTGTATTGACCTGGAAGGAAGCCAGTAGCCATACCTGTCTGAAAGCCCGGGAAACTGAGAAATTACTATTGGTTAATAGGTCAGGTGACTTCCTCTCTAAGGTTCAAGAAGAGGCAGAATCTCAATTTTTTAGTCATGCTGACTAAGTTTGTACTCCACAGAGTCAAGATGTAGGAAACAGAGTTCTTTGTTTTGTAGCAATCCCATGTACCTTTTTCCTTTAGTGTAAATGTTTTCTTAAAAGCAAACAAGCGTCTGACTCTCTAATGCTCAAGATCTATTGAAACTCTGAATTTTAAGCTATTTTTAACCCACTTTTCCCCGACAAGCACATGCTTGCTGGCAGCAATAGAAACCACCCCTCTTTGTCACCAGCAATACATTTACCCACCCATTCTCCCTCTGAGGCGGAGGACATCTTGGGTGATTCCCACCATCCAATCAGGGAGGCAGGAACTAACTTTCTTCCTCTTCCTGTCTAGCCTGTGGGACCACCCTCTCTTCAGTTCTGTTCCTGCCTCCAGGGAGAGCAGTTCTGCAGCAGACTAGCTCTGCTGCCTTTTTTCTCTCTATCTCTTGTTTATCTTTCTTCTTCCTCAAATCATTCTTTACCTTACTCCTTACTTACTTCATTACCTTACTCTACTCCCATTTCCTCTTCTTTTGCTCCTCTTGCCAAAGAAAGAAAAGAAGAGGAAGAGATGGTCTCTAGAGAGTCATCGGACTCTGAGGAAAGCTTCATGGAGAAGAATTTGGGCTGTTCCCACGGAGAGCCATCCTTCCGGTGGCGGGAACAGGCCCAGCCAGCACCAGCATGCCTCTGAGGCTGTATGGGTTCCCTGGCAAGGAGAATATGGGCTGTTCCCATGGAGTGCCGTCCTACCGATGGCGGGAACAGGCCCAGCCGGCACCAACATGCCTCTGAGGCTGTATGTGTTCCCCGGCAAGGAAATGGCCTTGGAAGAGACGCAGGCCTCTCAACAGCTCCATCTTCCACAGAGGGAGCTTGTTCAAACAGCGTGCCTCAGCCAGCCAGCTGAGAACAGCGCCACCTGGTGGAGCTCAATTTTGGCGGGAAACAACGCAATGCACTTGCCAATCTCCTGGCAGGAGAAACACGGCTGAAACATAATCCAGACACCCAGAGCTCCAGCCGACAAGCCCAGGAGGGCCACGTAAGTGTTCCCCCGAGCGTGTTATACCTCCAGAATTCCTGTCAGCAATTAGACTGGCTGTGAGGGAGAAAATCCTGTTACTTTATCAGTCAGAAGCACCTTGGCCCTATAAAGATTCCAGGAATCTCCTCAGCCCTGGCTCCATGTGAATGTGCCCATGCCAATCTCCTGCCTGGAGATTTTACAGCAGGCCTTTCCCCTTTGGATTTAGCCCTGCTTTTACAACAGGATCTAGCCCTGCCTTTCCCTGTCAGATGGGTAATGTATAAAGGGCGCAATTTTGCCGGTGTCTTTGAACCTTTTAACTCTTAAGACTAACCAGGAGAGAGGAAATAGTGGTGTGGTGTCTACCTCCTCCTCCCTCCATGAGTAAGGCTGTAGCTCTGTGGAAGAGCTTCTGCTTTGTATGCAAAAGATCCAGGTTTGTTCCCCTTAACTCCAGTTTAAAAGATTAGGTAGATGAGGAGAAGGAAAAAAAAAAAACTCTTTCTGAGACCCTGGTGACCTGCTGCCAGTCTGAGGAGAGAACACTGACCGATGGTCTGAGTCAGAATAAGGCAGTTTGTAACGTTTATAATTCAGGGATCCCCACGGAGCAGGGGAATCACCCTCAGATGGAGTTTGTAATGACAGGGAGAAGGATGAATTCCTTCAGATGTGGAAAAGGAAGAAATATCCCTACCAGAACAGTCAGTCCAGCTGTCAGAATCTGAGGTCTACCAGTATTTACACCTAAGACATTCTCAGCCTTAGAGCTGTAAAAATTAGCCTTGGGGGAGTAGGACCCTTAGACTGGGAATACTAAATCCAGCCCAGGGAAACAAGTCACTTCCTTGTGAAGGTTCCTCAGGAAAGGTCCTCCCATTTCCAGAATATTTGTGGAGAAGGTTCAAGGCTGAGTGTTCTACACCATAAGCCAATTAATAATCCCCAAACTTGGTCTCCCCCCCCCAAAAAAAACCCTGTACTTACTACCTTTTTTGCTATGAGTTGTTGCAGGTACCTGCGATGGAACCTCCAGTGGCTACTCTTCAGTCATCTGGGCTCTGGTCAGAAAATGGGTAAGGATCAGTCAGAGACCACTTAGACAAGAAGAGAGAGGCCATGCTAACAAGAGCTCACGAGTCCATGACCATGGCTATTAAGGCTACAGCTATTGTCTCTATTGCCTCAAGAGTGTCAGGAGTACGAATCTGGAAACTGATCCAACTCCTCCTGTACAACAATAGCTGCCCCCATTGAAGGGGCAAACAGAAATGTAAGGGCCAATACCTTCAAGACAGACATCATCCTGGATACATTTACCTTTTTCTTCTAGGATTATGGTCTTGACAGCAGTGACAAGCTGGCACGCTTGAGTAAGAGCATGGCCAGCAGATTCACACTCTAAAATTATCATCCTGGCTTACCTCTTTCAGAGAGACAAGCTATTTGGGGGTGCCATGGGAAAGATCTAGATTGAGACCTAGGACAGAAGAATGTGTTGCCAAAAACACTCAAACAGTCTGAGAGGAGATCCATCGGACCTCAGCCTTTTATTCATAACACACACTACTAAGGTCCAGACAAGATTCCAAATGGCCATCCTGAGGTTAATCTAGGCAACCCTTTAATAAGGGTGTGTGTGTCTTTTTAAGACTACACTTGTAGTATAACGGTTAAATAACTGAACAGTGATGCAGTACTCTGTAGGTTTACTTCTCACTGCTGCCATGAACTTGCCACATGGTCTTGGATAAACCAGTCCTCTCAGTCCCAGCTCTCCAGCTGTATTGTGGGGATAATGCTTACCTTTTCCCAAGATCAAACAGCCAGTTCTCCACACGGGGAAAGAGATCAACCTTAATACCCAGATCTCTAAGACAGAACTTGCTAGCTGTCCCGTGAGAGGCCAACTACTCTTTACCATCAAGCTTAGGTTGACAAGCAGGCAGGCCTTACACATAGTCTCACAAGGCTATTCCATACAATTTGAAAGCTGCCCTCCAGAAAGGGGTCTACTCAATCTTCTTCTCAGTCCCTAAAAAGAATAGGGACTGGAGGGTGTTATTAGACCTCAAGTTTTTTGAACAAGTTTATCAAATTATATCACTTCTGAATGGAGACTCTGTGCTCAGTCGCAGTGACTAATCAATCAGAAGAACACATGACATCTACAGATCTCACAGAGACATACCTCCATGTACCAATTCTGACAGCCCATCAAAATTATCTAAGATTTTATGTTTTTTAAATAAATAAATAAATAAATAATAATAATAATAATAATAATAATAAAACAAAAATTGGCAGTTCTGAGCCATCCTGTTTTGGCCTGTCCATCACACCAAGAGTATTTACAAAATTCATGTTCAACCCCATCATACGTTTCAGAGACGGGGTATTCATGTTCACTTGGATCTCCTGATCGGTTCAAGAGAAAATCTCACCACAACACTCAATTCACCATTCAGTTCCTACAAGCTTGAACACCTGGGTTAGATCACAGTCACCAAAAGGGTTTTTTCTATCCCTCACCAAAGAAAAGGTCAGGAAGACCAAACTGCTGACTGAGACTGTCATCAGAGTGCAAAATCACTTCTCACAACACTACTGAAACTGATGGGTTTGCTAGTTGCTACCTACAATGCAATACCTTTGGGGTCGTCTATAGGCAAGACCACTTCAGACCTTACTTAGATCTGATTAACAACAGATCATGGAGAAGACAGATCTTTCCATTCAGGTACCACTTCAGATCAAAACCCATCTGAGCTAAGGTCACCAACCCAATACAAAGCAAAAGATTCATGATCCTTCAAGAACAACAAATATTTACAGGTGTAAGAATCAGGTTAGGCATGTCTTCCTATCAATGTCGTAGAAAGGGGAGCAATTTGTCTGGCCCTTTTCCAGTTCAGAGCTCTGTATGGACAAGGTTGCAGACAAAACATATATAAACAAGCAGGGGGGATTCAAGACCTTGAAGTGACACAGGTGGCAGCAAGGATACTTACCTGGGAGGATGGTCACCTAGCTTCAATCAGAACTGTACACATCAAAGGCATATCCAATGCCCAGGCAGACTGGCTGAGGGGACAACGGGAATAGTCCCTTAAGAAACATCTCATAACATTGCACTTCACAACACCTAATGAACCTGTGTGCGCCCCAACACAGCCATCAACTACTGGGGTACATGACAAGATTTGTTCTACTCACAAGCAGATGCCCTGACATTGCAGTGGCCATTAGGCCTCCTCTATGTATTACTACCCTTACCAGTAACAGACCATGCCTTTCCACCCTCCAACAGATGGTGATATTTCCACCTCTCATCCTACTGACCTATCCGGTCAAGTTACAGCAGGGGCCGATTTGGCTCCCTCATTTAGACTTACTCTGCTTAACCGTGTGGAAATAGAAAGGAGCACCTTCCTAAGATGGGAATATTTCTGAGAGGTGGCCGACATTCTCCTAGCATTCAGAAAACAGTTTATGCTCAGAATTTACAACTCTTATTGGGAAGCCCTCATTCAGTAGACATTTTACACAGCCCTGACCAAGCATCCATTTGAACCAGTCAAGGATGTTCCCCTGAGAAGGCCGAGAATGAAGACTATCTTCCTTACTATGTTCGCGTCTGCCAGAAGATTTAGTCAGACCTGAACTCTGTATCTTTCCCAGTAGTAAGGTGATGCCTCGTGCTGTCTTCCAAAACCGTATTCCAAACTGCATAGTTTGCAAGAGATAAGGCTACCATATTTATACCTGTACCCTAAATAGACGAGGGAGAGGCTCTGACGCAACCTAGATGTCAGAAGGAGGATTAAGGCCTCTGCTCCGAATATTGCAATTTAGAAAGTCAGTCTTACTGTTCTTAAATATATCTCATCTCAGTTTAGGGAAGAAAATGTCTTCAGCAGCAGTAGGTGCCAATAGCAAAACATACACTATCGAAACTCCTAAAAACTCTTTTTGCAGAGGTTCCTTGTGGGATACCAGCTCACTCTTTGAGGGATGCTACTACCAGTGCAGCGTTACACGGGAACACTTTTGTAGAAGGCTGCAAGTTTGTCAGTCTTGACCTTATTAAGATGCTACAAATCGAATCTATATGATTCAGCGGACAGCGACTGTAGTGGAAAAGTACTGCAGTGCGTGATCATGGACGAAGACCACATCCCACCCAGAAACTGGAAACTGCTTTGGGAGCACCCAAGATGTCCTCCGCCTCAGAGGGAGAACGGACCTTTGGACACTTACCGTGAAGGGTCCTTCTCCTCTGAGGAAAGGAGGACATCTTGCCCTCCCCGGGTCTCCGTCCTTCTCTACCCTGCTGCCTCATTCTTATACCTCCTCCGGGTTATGCTTTATTTACAGTACATGTTAATGCAACAGGTGTTTTTTCTCTCAGTATTAACAGTTGCTGAATGATAAATTCAATGTTACTGCTTTGTGGAGTCACCTGAACTGAAGAGAGGGTGGTCCCACAGGCTAGACAGGAAGAGGAAGAAAGTTAGTTCCTGCCTCCCTGATTGGATGGTGGGAATCACCCAAGATGTCCTCCTTTCCTCAGAGGAGAAGGACCCTTCACGGTAAGTGTCCAAAGGTCCGTTCCTTCTGATGCAATAGCAGCATTTTATCCTTCATTGACAGCAGCCACTGTCGGTTACTCATCAGCATAGAATACACTAGCCCTCCTCTTCCATGGTGATGGCAGCACCACCATGTGCACCCATCAGCCTCTTCTACAATGCTGGATCCCACTCCACTTATAGGCTGCAGTAGTTATGAGTACACTTCCTAGGGGTGTGCAATTCGGGTTTCCAATTTTGGAAAAATACCCAAGCATGCTGGCCCCAATTCAGAAATGCCAAATCAAAGCTTCCTGAAGCAATTTGGGTCACTTTGGGAAGCTTTAGAGCTTTCAAACCTTGGCTGGCTCCAGCTGACCTGTGAGCCAGGTGGAGTTTAAAAGGCCCTTTCCCTGCTGCGCAATCAGCAGACAAAGAGCCTTTTCCGGGCTTCAGCTGGCCCACGGGGGAGGGAGTCACCAGCACAGATACCAGGCCCTGCAACAGACCAAGATGCCAGCTCTGCCCTTATCTCTACCCAGGAAATACAATTACAGGACCCAATGGCGTCAACTACACTGTCTCTGGCTCTTACAACTGCTCATCCTCCAATGTGATACATGCCCTCATGTGCCAACAATGTCCATCCGCTCTGTACATTGAACAAACCAGACAACCTCTGCGCAAAAGAATAAATGGACACAAATCTGACATTAAAAATGGCAACATCCAGAAACCAGTGGGAGAACACTTCAATCTACCAGGACATTCCATCAAGGACTTAAAGGTCACTGTAGTTCAACAGAAACCTTTCAAAAACAAAATCCAACGGGAAGCTGCTGAATTGGAATTCATATATAAATTTGACTCAGTCAGGCTGGGATTGAATAGAGACTATGAATGGTTATCTCATTATCAGAAGTAACTGACTTCCTTAACAGAAGCAAACTGATCTCCATATCAGAAGCTACTGTTTGCATCTACTCCTCCCTCCCCTCTCCACCTATATATCTGACCAGTTTCTTCTTGCCCTACATGCATCTGACGAAGAGAACTGTGATTCTCAAAAGCTTATGCTACAATAAAGTTGGTTAGTCTTAAAGGTGCTACTGGACTCTTTTTGATTTTGCTACTACAGACTAACACGGCTAACTCCTCTGCATCTCTCAACCACAGATTTCCTTGAACACTCCAGGTTACTGTGAGGGTAACCCAATGTAATCCTGTAGATGTTTACTTGGAGTTAAGGCAGATGGTTCTGACTTTAATCCCTATTCATTTATTATTACAATTCACTGCCTGTCCTCCAAAGTTGCTAAAGATGGCTTACAATGTAAAATACAAACAACATAAACTCTCAAAAAACAACAGTTTAAAACAGAGTTAAAATGCAGTTAAAATACATTAAAAAGCTCTCCTAAATAAAACAGTTAGCAGTCATAAGATTGCATCCTTAGTTATTTTAGGCCACAGAATCAAAATTGGGTATTTCCCTTCAGCCCTTGAGCATCAGTCCACATTACCTTACCCTGGCTTTGGAAAGTTTCCCAGAACAACTTCTAGAGTTTTCCTTTAGCACAAGTGCTTTCAGACACTTTCAAGACATTCATGTGTTCTTTATATACACAGTTAATGGTTTGTCCTGCTTGCACTTTGCTAGTCAACACACATCCCTGTGGCTTAAAATGTGCCTGCAGGGGAGTTGCTGAAAGCATTTTGCAGCGAAATGCGATAAGCATCTTGCAAACTACCTTATTATAGCAGCACATGAAATTGTTTTTGGGGATTGTGCACACATATCTGAAAAAATGATTTCATTTGACACTCATCAAAGCCAGCAATGTAATTTGCTATACAAACACTGCAGAATGGAGTCTTTATCTTTTCAAGCTGTTTTCACAGTTGGGATGAAATCACAGCTGTACAGATTTTGGAAAATAACACTGTGCCATTGCAATAAAAACTTAACTGCTGCTTAGGGCCTCGGATGCATACAAGTCTCTGCAGTTTTCTTCTCATGAGAGTTATTTGGGGGGGGCAATTCTTATAAGCATTTAACTATGATGACGTCACTGTCTAGGTGGGATAGAGACAGGTTATGAATATTCGACCTGCGAATCAGGGTGGGATCTCAACTAATGACCTATGCAGGCCCAAGAGTATTGAGGCTCCATATCCTCTTGAGCATTAAGGCTTGACATCAGCACCTTTTGTAGTGAACTTGTATTGGTCAAATACAGTCAGTTTCACATGCCTGTCCATGGTTGGCTGCCTTTGTGTTTCTTCTGAATTATGCTTTTGCAACCTATGATGTTGTCTGAGTAAACTACTGTGTTACTGGGGGACTGAAGGGGGTACAGTTAGGCATTTTTCACAGCTGCAGATCCAGGGACATGAGTCTGTTCTAACAAAAGTGCAAACCTAAGTAGGGTTGCCGACTCCAGTTCCTTGAAATACAGAGGTGTGCCCTGGGGAGGGCAGGATTTAAGGAGGGCAGGGACCTTACCATGGTATAATGCCATATAGTTCACCCTCCAAAACAGCCATTTTCTCCAAGGGAGAAAATGCAATTCCAGTTCTCCAAAACCCACCCGGAGGCTGACAACCCTAAGCTTCAAGTAACTTGGTGGAATCAAGAATCACATGAGCATTTGTGAGAAAGGGGTGGGGGACTCTTGAGGCTTTTGGTGCATCACTTACTGTCCTACAAACCCAGATTCTCTGGAAGTTGATGAATCTCAGGGGAAGTGAACTGCTCCCTCATGCACTGGCCTCTTAATTGTAGATAGTCTGATCTTAATTCTTCAGCTAGCATGTCAAACATCGGCTTTTCTGCAATTTCAGACTTTGTATGAAGGATTGGGGGCAGGGAAATGAGAAGGAGCAATGTTGGCTATGTAGCTCTATGAATCACTGTAAACTCAATAGTAAAACCATACAGTTCCCAGAGGTTTCTAGAGCTGCCCTACGTCACTTTTGGGTTTTACTTAGAAGTGACATTGTGATGTAGTTGACTTCACTGGCTTAAAAAAAAATTCCCTCCTGAGCAGTGGCAGGCAAACAAGGCTGCCAGCAGGAGGTAGCCCTAATTGTAAAGCCTAAGAAGGTGGGGGGATCTCTAGGTGTGCTCTCTAACAAATGGAGGGGGGACGGTCTTTTGTGGTATAAGTATGAGGTCCTTGTAGAGGATAGATCAATGAAAATGGCAATAAAGTATGCAGCAGCAGTAAAAAAAGGCTCTATGGTAGGGATTATTGTGAAAGTGATTGAAAATGAAAAGTCTACCATCGTAATATCCTTGTATGAGCAGTACATTTAGGACATGTCAAAGAAAGTACTTATTCACACAACATGTAATTAATTTATGGAATTTTTTGCCATGGAGTACGATGGTGACCACTACCTTAGATGGCTTTAAAAGATGACTAGTTATATTCATGGAGGATAGTTCCATCAATGGGTATTAGCCATTAGCAATGGCATACCTCTGAATGCCATTGCTGGGGGCACAGCAGCAGGGGTAGACTTTGGCCTCAGTGCTAGGGGTGTGCAATCCAGGTCAGGATTCAGGGGGGGAAACTGGATTTTTGCCGATCTGGCTAAATACGGTTTTCCTTAATCAAATAAGAAAATCCTGGATCTGGTCAGGGAACCTGGATCCAGACCTCAAGTAAATCCATGAAATGTGGCTTCAGTCTCTGGCTGGCTCCTTCCTGGGCTTCTACATTTTTCCAAGAGAGGAGGAGGAAGAGGGAGGGGAGAGAGAGGCAGAGGAAGGAGGGAGAGAGTGGCTAATCCTGCAAAAGCTTTCTGTGTCTCCCTGACACCGGTTCAGTTGGGCTAACTTGTAAGAGTATCCTTTGCTTCAGTTTGGTTTGGGTGGAATTCTCTGTTTTGACATGATTCTCTGGTTTGATGTCGGTATCCTTGATTCACTTTGGTTTGAGGGGAGAATCCATCCATTCCATTCAGTTTGGTTCTGTTGGGCTTGCTTTTGCATTTGAGTGTGCCTTTGGCCACTAGTGGCCTTGGCCCGGTGTGTTTCTTCTTGAGAGCCTGCTTGGAAATGAGTTTTCACAGATTTAAGCACTTAGCACACTGTTACTATTACATTCACATCAACAGAAGAACAGTTATTACCTAGCCATAGTTGGAAACTTCTGGCTTAAATCTTTCATGATCATCAAAGCATCCACAGTAGGAGCAACTAGAATGCGGGCAGCTGTTTGGAAACTTAAATCTAAAAATGAAAATAAATTATCATTCCATCATCTTAGGCCAGCCTTTCAAACAACAAAAAAATGTAAAGCCAAACTCTGCAAGGTGTTGGAAACATTAGCTCAAACCCTTCAGTGGCATTGGATTGGTCGCTGTGGGAAATAGGATGCTACACTAGATAGACCATCGGTTTGACCCCACAGTAGACTTTTTCTGTTGTTAATCATACACTGAAAGCCCAGCACTTTGGCCTATATTAGAAAGATTTGTAGTGTTGAGCATATGGTGACTTACTCAGATGACCTGCTCCCCTTGGGAAAGCTTAGACTGAGAAGACTGCTCATGTCATGTTTTCCATAGTGACAAGCAAAGGTAGCCACTGATCATCAGTTGATGGATTTCCCCAGAAAGAAGACCACTCACCTGGTGACTCTCCTCTTTTGGTGGAACAGAGAAGAAATCTGGATTAGACAATCCAAATACCTGATTCTGAAACTTGCCATTGAGTATGCTGACTGCTGTGGAGAAAAATTGCATATTAAATTGTCTGTCCCTCTCTTTGGATTAAATTAGTTCCCATTAAATGGGAGGTTTTTCTAGTATGTTTTCATTTGGTGGTGTGAGATAGCAGCCTGTCACTTTAAACTGCAGCTGTGAATTTAATGATAATACGAATGAAAAGCTGTTGGTAATTAGATTTCTGAGTGCTTCAGAAATTATTGGCATTTAAAGGGATTTTTTTTTATAAAATCAATTTGCAAATCAAGAAAATGCTACTGAGACACCATGAGTGGGGTACCTGCCACCTCTTTTCTTAAACCTGACTGACAGGAAAGATTAGAAAATAATTTTTCAGGAGGGAAGTCATGTTGCTCTGAAGTTGAAGAATAAGATCTGGCCCAATAACACCTTAAAGATCAACTTTATTCCCAGGGTATGAGCAAAAGATGCTATTGGAAAGGATTTCTTTTATCATAAAGAAAATCTGAGATATAGTTAATTTAATTTAATTTATTGTATTTATATTCCGCCTTCCCCGGTTTCACAGGCTCAGGGCGAATAACAGAATACAAATATACACATCATTAAAAACACCTTTAAAAACACAATCATCTCATCTACATCTATTACATCTAAATAATTTACAAAAAAAATTTTTAAAAAGCAACACATAGCAAAAGTTTAGTGTATCACACAATGGTGTTACTGGAGCAAATCCATACCGTAATAAGTGTGGCAGCAGCATCTGCGTTCACGTGGGAGAATAGTTTAACCCCCCCTCCACGGGGGCAGGCACTGCCTGGCATCAGCCATATGCCTGGCGGAATAAGCTCCGTCTTACAGGCCAGGCGAAATGCAAGCAAATCTTGCCGGGCCCTAGTCTCGCAAGGCAGAGCATTCCACCAGGCCGGGGCCAGGACCAAAAAGGTCTTGGCCCTGGTCGACGCCAGGCGGGCCTCCCTAGGGCCATGGACATTTAGAAGATATTTTCCACTAGATCGAAGAGTCCTCTGGGGCTCATACGGTGAGAGACAGTCCCGCAGATACATCGGTCCCAGTCCGCATAGGGATTTATAGGTTAACACAAAAACCTTGAACCTGATTCGGTACTCCACTGGCAGCCAATGCAGCTGGCATAGCACTGGCGTAATGTGCTCCCACACCGGTGCTCTAGCAATGACCCGCACCGCTGCATTCTGTACCAGCTGTAACCGCCGAATCAGGCCCATGGGAAGCCCAGCGTAGAGCGCATTACAGTAATCCAGCCTAGAGGTGACCATTACTTGGACCACTGTAGTCAAGTCGCAGGGAGATAAATAAGGGGCAAGCTGCCTGGCCTGCCGAAGATGATAAAAGGAGGACCTGGCAACTGCCTTGATCTGGTCCTCCATCTTCAAGGAGGAGTCCAGAATCACCCCCATGCTCCTAACTCTTGGGGCCAATGTAAGTGGTGCCCCATCAAGTGTAGGAAGCCGGGGTCCCGAAGCCATCTCCCCACGACTCACATACAGGATCTCCGTCTTTGTGGGATTCAATTTCAGCCGACTTTGTCTCAACCAACCAGCCACAGCCTCAAAAACACGCTCTAGGACATCAGGGGTCGATCCAGGTCGCCCGTCCAACAACAGATAAAGCTGGGTGTCATCCGCATATTGATGACACCCAAGCCCGAAACTCCGCACCAACCGGGCGAGGGGGTGCATATAGATATTAAATAATAATGGAGAGAGTATTGCTCCCTGTGGCACACTACATACCAGCGGCCTACGAGATGACACTCTCTCCCCAAGTGCCACCTTCTGTCCCCGATCATGGAGAAAGGAGACCAGCCACTGTAGAGCTGTCCCCTGGATCCCCACATCGGCAAGGCGGTGGGTCAAAAGCTCGTGATCGACAGTATCAAACGCTGCTGACAGATCCAATAAAATCAGCAGTGCTGATCTGCCCTGATCCAGATGTCTGCGGAGATCGTCTGTAAGGGCGACCAGCAGTGTTTCGACCCCATGTCCCGGGCGGAAGCCAGACTGGAAGGGATCTAGGGCCAAGGTCTCCTTCAGGAAATTCTACAGTTGCTTCTCTGCCGCAACTGCAGCAGATTTGTTCTGATGGACAAATCTAGCAGAGCAAATCATCTCATTTTTTTTTGTGAACCACTTTGTGAGCTGTTGTGCATATCATTTCTGAACTACATGCTATAAATAAATCACCATGTGAGTCAGCAAAGAGGTGGGTGTAACTGTACCACTGGCATTCCAACTGTAACTGTGATAAATCAATTTATGGGTGATCGTGTACCAACCTGGACAAATCGTTTACTTGTGGTTGCCATCAGGTATACTTCAGCCCATAATTGGCAATATGTTCATGGTTAAAGTACTCCCTTGTGGAAATTGCAATATTGAAAGTCTGGCAATAATTGCAGATCTATAAAATCAGAGGAACTTTCTTACAACCAGTTCATCAAGTGTTAAATTCACCCCTGTTCCTTCATCATTATGCACAGTTTGCACATTTTCTCTCCAGTTGCACTTTCTATTGTATCATTAATCCAGCCTTTTCCCCACAAAACTTAAACATAATATTTTATATGTCAGGGGAAAAAATATTCCTAGATAGTTTTTTCATTGTCATTTGTGTAGAATGTATTTGCACAGCTGTCATTTGTAACAAGCATAGGAATTAGCAACTTCCCCACTGTATTTCTGAGCCATTTTGTGGACTTTTAAACATTTGATGCCCCACCTTTGGAGTGGTATTTGCTGTGCAACTCCAGTGCAGGAGCACTCCTTTAGAAATTAAAGGTAGTAATGCTTCATCCATAGCTAGGTGTCCTCATTCCCTTCATCTTTTTTCGGGTTAATACTTTCCTTACAACATTTTAAAAAACATAGCAATGGAAAAATTAATGATATCGTATATACAAAGTTTTTCCAGATGTGTATGTAGGAATATGTGAAAAAAACTCTGTAGTATATTATGTCATTGCTTATTGGGCTTTTAAATTAACAACCAACCTTTTTGAGTAAGAAAGACAATACAGAACAACAGATAAAAAGTGGCAATTTTATTGAGCCATCAACAGTATGACTCACTTTTCTGTTTGGTGCTTTTTCTTCTAAATTTAAGACCAACTGTGAATGTTACCGTAAGATAGATATTGATGAAAAATAAGCAATAAAACCCTGCCTTGTGGTTTATACAGGATGTTAACAGAAGAATACTGATGTTTTACAGACTGTTCTCTTCCACCTTAAATACACCCAAGTTTTTTGCCTCCATCCCCACCTTCACCATTTCCAGTTTAAGCATCTCCTACACAATGTTTCTCCACTTAATTAAAGTTTACTGCAAAAGGAGCCAGAGTGGGCTGAGAGAGCATTGATAAAGAGATGACTAACAAAGCCATCGGCATGTGTTTAAAATGTGGGTTGCAAGGCATAGATTAGTTCTCCTTGAGTCTCCAGCTTTTATCTTGGCTCTGTTCTAAAATAATTCCCTGTTAATGATATCCAAGTCCCTCATTCCACCTATCATGTTGTATTAGAACAAGCAGTACAAAAAGAATCAAAATTTTAAAACCTTGCGATCCTCTTGTTGCTGCAGATTGGCCCAAAAGCAGATGGTTGCATTTTGTGTGTCCTTGAGTCCGTCTGCCTGTTGGTCTGTGAGCTAGGAGTGGAGTGGGAACATGTGATGACGAGTTCACAAAGGCATGTGCCTACATAATACGCATCATAGAGAATCATGTCTCATATCTTTAGTGACTATCAATGACAATGAAAAATAATCACAGTAGTGTTAGAAATAGCAATGTCTGGTGTACTGCAGCAGCAAGAAGGAAGAAGAGCCTACCATGCAGGGAGCAGCAAGGATCACTTAGGACAGTGAGAGTAGCACCTCTCTTGTTTCCTGGGGGTCATTTCCTTGTCTTGTCTCCTATTGGGCTAAACAGGGCAATATCCTGCTTCTTCTCTCTCCTGCCACACTTCTTCTCTCTCTCTGCAAGATGTAGTCAGATAGCTAGGATCTCTCTCCCTCTTTCCCTTCAAGTATGTAACTTCCTCAAATAAAGATTTTGCCTCTCTAATCAGCTCAGCGTTTATTCTGCAGCATTATTTTACACTCGCTCTAACAGGGTGATGGGCCACAGAGGCAATTAACGCAAGCTGAAGTTAAGAGAGAGCAATAAAACTTCTGCCATAGCCGCAGGCTAAAGTACAGAGGGCAGACAATAGAGGAAAGATGGCCGACTCCTACAGTGCACAGCAGGGGTTCCAGGTCGACCGACTAGGCGACGGAAACTACGATCTCTGGGCAGAAAGGATTAAGGCGCACCTCATACAATTGGATGTCTGGTCTGCGGTAACAGATGAAAAACTGACAGGAAACCAACAGAATGAAGCCAAATGGAGAAAGCAGGATAATAAGGCAAGATCTATTATCATTAATGCTTTAAGTGATAAACAATTGTTAAGAGTTACTCATGAGCCCACGGTGGGACAAATGTGGAAGTCTCTTCTACAAATAAACCAGCAAGAATCAATTAAAACTAAAATCTTGCTATTGAGACAATTGTATCCAATTCAGATGCAACCCCAGCAACAACTAAAAGACCATATTGCAAATTTCATGGAATTAACACAGAAATTAAGATCCCTTGGAAAGGAGATCCAGGATGAGGATTTGGCAAGAATTCTGTTAAGCAGCCTTCCTCAATCTTATGTAAGCATTGTGCATGTTTTGGAAATGAGAGAAAGTCTAAGCTTAAACTATGTACTTGCAAGATTCCAAGAAGAAAGTTTCAACAGACAAACTTATAAAAATGAGCCCAAAGAGCTTGCTTTAAGAGTCAGTTCAAGTAATGATTCGTTCTGCAGCATCTGCAGAAAAAGAGGGCATTTAAAGGAAGACTGTCGCTTTTGTGATTCACAGAGAGTGAGCAAACCACCACGAGGGACGGAAACAAAAGCCTTTAGGAATGCAGATAGAGTTAATAGCTCGCCTAATACTAACAGCCGGCCAAATGCCAGCAAACCAAACAACAACTGTTTAAAGGTTGGTAAAAATGATCAAAGTATATGCAAATGGGCCGTTGACAGTGCATGCACTAACCATCTATACAACGAGGAAAAACTTTTTGATGAGATGAATACATGTCATGAAAAATTGTATACTGCAAATGGAGAAGCTTTAACAGCTCGGGGACAAGGAACCGTATCTGCATGTTGTGCGCTACACAGTGGCCAAACTAGAGAAGTGCAGATTGCTGATTGTCTCTACATACCTGAACTTAAAACTAACTTGTTGTCTGTTTCAATGATGGCGAAAAAGGGCATTGAGACTGTATTCAAAGGAGAGAAATGAAGCAATGAAGGTGAATTAATTTTACAAGGCACATTAAAGGATGGCCTGTATATGCTGGATTGCTCTGAAGGCACAGTGAATTTAATTGAAAAGTGCACTCACAAGAATTGTACTAATCTTATCCATAGAAGGCTTGGACATGCTAATATGGATTATATATATATCAGCTTGAAAGGCAGAATCTGACTAATGATTTGCAAATGAGAAAATGTCCTGATGCAGAGAAATGTGTTTGCTGTATTCAGGCCAAAGGCACAAGACCTTCTTTCACCAAGCAGAGTGAGAAGCAAACCACAAGACCACTGGAGCTGATTCACAGTGATGTCTGTGGACCCATGGGAACAGTAACACCCAGTGGAAGTAAGTACTTTCTGACTTTTACTGATGATTTTTCAAGATTTACTGTGATTTACCTGCTCAAGGAAAAGAGCCAAGTACTGGAAAAATTCAAGGTGTACCTAGCAATGGTGCAGAACAGATTCCAGAGAAAACCAATGGCTATCCGCACAGACAATGGAGGCGAGTACGTGGGGAAGGAGATGACAAGCTTCCTAGCAGCTGAAGGAATAGAGCATCACCTGACCGTGCCATACACCCCCGAACTCAACGGGATCGCGGAGAGGAAAAATCGTTCTCTCACAGAAATGTGCGGAAGCATGCTGCAAGAAGCACAGCTACCTCAAAAATATTGGGGAGAAGCTATCAACAGTGCTGCCTATCTGCAGAACATGCTACCTACAAAGGGTGCAAGCAGCACACCATTTGAAATGTGGTACAACTGCAAGCCCAATGTAAGGCATCTGAGAGTGTTTGGATCAAAGGCCTACACTTTTGTTCTGAAGGAGAAGAGATCTAAGATGGATCTCAGAACAGAAGAAGGCATATTTGTTGGATATGCACTGGGATGCAAGGGATATCGAATCCTCAACCCAGAGACAGACACAGTGAAGATCTGCCATGTGGTGTACATTGATGAAAAAGAGAAGGCAAGCAAGCCTGACACCAGAGAGTCTACACCAAAGGAAGCTGATGCAGCACAGCAGCCAGAAATTGTGCAACTCTGGGACCTGACTGAGACGCAAGAGACACCTGCAGAGCCCACAGAAAGAGAAGGGGAAGCAGAGCCAAGTGTCAGACGCTCAGATAGAACAAACAAAGGAGTTCCACCACTGAAATTCTCTTACCTGGTAAAAACAGAAGCTGTACCAGAACCTTCTAGCTGGGAAGACTATGATGAAACCTTCGCGCCAGTAGTGAAACACACTTCAGTAAGAACACTACTGAGCATAGCAGCCGCAAGGAAGATGCATGTGGAACATCTGGATGTGAAAACTGCTTTTCTTCATGGAGAGCTGGAAGAAGACGTGTATATGACACAGCCTCCGGGATTTGAACAGTCCAAAGACAGAGGACTTGTATGCAAACTGCAGAAGAGCATTTATGGACTGAAACAGGCTGCAAGGGCCTGGAATCAGAAACTGAATCAAATGCTCATCAAAGAAGGATTCAAGCAAGGCGGGGCAGAATGCTGCCTGTACTCAAGAAAGAAAGACAACAAATGACTTTTATTCTGATTTATGTAGATAATCTTCTCCTTTGTTATGAGGATCAACAAGATTGTGATGAAATAATTCAGCACCTGAACCAAGAGGTTGAAGTAAAACGTCTTGGAAATGTCAGTTTTTACCTTGGCATTCAAATAGAGCGAGAGGAAGATGGAAACTATCTTCTCAATCAAAAGCAAAAGATCATGGATTTCCTAGACTACATGGATATGAAAGATGGAAAACCAACATGTACTCCAATGGAAACAGATTTCCTGAAACAAAATGGAAACAATGAACCTCTGAGAAACATCAAAGTGTACAGAGAAGCAATTGGAAAACTGCTCTACATAAGTACAGTAACCAGACCTGACATAGCAGCAGCAGTTGGAATACTGTGCAAGAAAAGTGCATCACCAAGTGTGAATGACTGGCAAGCAGTCAAAAGACTGGCAAGATACCTGAGAGGTACTGCACAACTGAAGCTCAAGCTACCAGCAAGCGACAATCCCAGGCTAGTGGGATTCATGGATGCTGACTGGGCAGAAGACATCACAGACAGAAAGTCTACCAGTGGACGAGTATTCTTTTATGGTGGAGGAGCAATCAGTTGGACAAGCAGAAAGCAAGACCTTGTAGCGGCATCAACTACAGAAGCTGAATACATATCAGCAGCGGAAGCATGCCAAGAACTCAAGTGGATTCTACAACTATTAGAAGACTTTGGGATAAATGAACCCAAACCTATACAACTCTTTGAAGATAATCAATCTTGCATAAAGCTTGCAAATACAGAAAGAATTGGATCAAGAACCAAGCACATTGACATAAAGAATCACATTGTGAGAAATATGCAAGAAGAAGGGCTTGTTGAGCTACAGTACTGCCCTACAGAAGAAACGATAGCAGACGTCCTCACCAAGCCACTTGCCAAAGAGAAATTTCAAAGTCTACGTGAAAGACTGAACTTTGTGGACTTTGTACACTAGACATTGAGAAGGGGTGTTAGAAATAGCAATGTCTGGTGTACTGCAGCAGCAAGAAGGAAGAAGAGCCTACCATGCAGGGGGCAGCAAGGATCACTTAGTTAGGACAGTGAGAGCAGCATCTCTCTTGTTTCCTGAGGGTCATTTCCTTGTCTTGTCTCCTGTTGGGCTAAACAGGGCAATATCCTGCTTCTTCTCTCTCCTGCCACACTTCTTCTCTCTCTCTGCAAGATGTAGTCAGATAGCTAGGATCTCTCTCTCCCTCTTTCCCTCAAGTATGTAACTTCCTCAAATAAAGCTTTTGCCTCTCTAATCAGCTCAGCGTTTATTCCACAGCGTTATTTTACACTCGCTCTAACAAGTAGAGACTTTATACAAACAGATGTTTCCTTTGTACAACACACTGCCAAAAAAACCATAACCACAGTTAGTGACATCCTAGCCTCTGAGCCGTCCCGTGTGGAATTGCTGATTGGGTTTGTATCAGAAAAACTAGAATGTCACTCACCAACCTGAAAGCACTCCAGCAGTGCAGCAATGCCCAGCAGGACTTGATTACTTCTGAAAATATAAATATGATGTTTATTTAAACCACTTGAACCCAGTAAGTGGGGAGAAGTGGCCTACAAATGTTTAAAATAAATAATTAAATATGATACATGTCAACCGTTCCCATCTTTAATCAGCTTTAGTAGGAAGCATTGCTTGCTAGATGTCCATATGGACAGGGATGTTACATTTTTCTTCATGTTTTATTTTAGCTTGTTTTCAGGCTGAGATTTACAAGTTTATCCCCCTCCCCTCAGGAAATGGCACGTCTACAAAGCCTGTTGCTAATGCTACTAAAGTATGATACTGTCTATAATGTAAAGTGACCACTGCAGGTTCCTGGAGTTACTAACAATGATCAAAACAGAAATTATAAGTCATGTTCACAGAATTATCCAGATTTTTCATAATTTCCAGAACAAAACTTCAGTTTTGCTAATCCAGGGATTGTTACATTTTGGGATTCTGTTCTTTGTTTTGGGAGAGTTTTGTGCTTTGCAATTTGCAATTAAGTTCTGGATAAACATATTCCCATCTGAATGTTTGTATTTCAAAACAGAAGATACTTTTTTCATTCCTTTATTTGACACTTAGGAACTAGGTTTGTGTATAATCTAATTAAGAGGTCAATTCCAACATCAGGTTGCCCACATGAAAGCCACTGGAGTGGAAACTAGCAGTGGTTTCACAGGGTAGCTGTAAGAGTTGAAAGTCTCTCACCATGTGGTTGTCCTTTATCATATAGCGTCATTACTAGTGCCAGTGCAGTCTCTGCATAATCATGTAACTCTTTCCATGGACTATTTCCGTTTGCTGCTGAATGCTTCCTCTAGCCACCTTAATTTCCTGTGCTCTGTTTCACAGTATTTCTTTCCTCTTTGGCACACCTATCAGCACAGCTACTCTGTATGGAAGGCACAAAAGGCTGCATAGATGATGGAACGCAATACAAAAAATGCCTGAAGAGGGAGTAGAGGAATGCACTATGGGATTTAGTGATAAGATGCCACCATTGAAGACCTTCTGTGGGCTTTTGGGGATATAGAAGTTCCTAATATCTACAAAGTAAAGTGGTTATATATTGCTGGTCAACTTGCTGATTTTGCAGTCTATTGTTTTAGACAAATTTTATTATTTTTATTTTATCGTATTTGTATTCCGCCCTCCCCACGAGCAAGCTCAGGATGGATGGACTACAATGGACTACAAAATAAGTATGCATGGCAAAGGCACAAATTCCTCATTTCTCAGCCTTTGTGGATGCTTTTTAATCAGTCATTACCAGTTAATGGAAAGTACAACTGCAACAAGTATGATTTTTTTTTTTGCATTTGAAGTTGTCTAAAAAATTTTGAGACTCTTACACACTACAAATGAAATTTCTGCCCACCCCCAACATGCATTGTAGCTTCCATACCACATAAAAACATTTAAAATCCTTTTTAACAGATTGGGTTGGTCAGATTACTTTTTTAAAAATTAAAATTTCATTATCTGAGGGCTCAAGCCCTTTCACATCAGGGCATATTTTGCAAATATTTGTCACCTGCCTCTTAACTTTATTTATTTCAGTGTAGAATCTAATTAAATGACATAAGCTTGCTCCCCTGCCCCAGTTCATTAATACAAGAGATTATTGGTTCAAGACCCAGGCAATTATTATTAAACTTATTGCTGAACTAGGTTATGCATAAACACCAGTTAAATACAATGTCAGTGTAATAAAAGTCCCAATGAAACAAGACAGGCTTGGACACCTTTGTCTGTCCACGTACCTCTAATCAGTATCTAGAATGTTGAGATGTCTGCATCTACAATAATGTGATGTCTCAATGTGAACATGTATCACAAATGGTGCATGTGGGTGGAAGGAACTAAATTCTCCCTTTCTCTGCCTTTTCTTCCCTGAGCATTGCAAGGATCATAGCTGAGTATGGAGAAAACAGCCTAAAGAAAAGGAGGTTAGGCTGGTAAGAGAAGAGGGTAAAGATCCTTTCAGATACATGTGAAAGTAGATCCTAATTTTAAGGTGAATGGGATAGACATGTGAAGAACAAATGTGGTTATCCCAGACATGTCTGGTTTGATCTAAGAAAGTAGTTGTAGAAAAAGAAACTTTGAATGCTCTAATAGCATGGCACTGCCTAGAAAAAGCAGCTTTGTTCATCTGTAGGTGGTACCTTACACATGAGCAAAACCAGCAGCTGCCCATACACATGCATTCTTCGGTGGCCCCACCTTATGGAACAGCCTACTTAAAGAGGTCAGGAAAGCTCTGACTCTCCTGGCTTTCTACAAGCAATGCAAAACTGAATTATTCAGGAGGGATTTTTACTCAGGAGGGCTGTACTGTAAGGAAGTGGTCTCAAAGAGATGCAACATGAATAGGGACTATCAACTTTACTACTATGTACTATCTGTTGCTATTCAGATTACTGGGTTAGTGTCTATATTGTTTAATACATCAGTCTTAGAATTGCTTATGGTCTGTTTTCGCATTTCTTCAACTGTATTATATCCCTGTTACTTTTAAATCAATGAAAATTTGCATTTATAAGCCTTATTACATTGTTTATTGAAATGTCTTTGAAATTGACTGTACTGACTCACACTGTATAATCTGCCTTGAGTCTCAGTGAGAAAGGCAAACTATAAATAACGTAAATAAAATAAAATAAAAACAAATTATCTAACATTCCTGTCACTGACAAGTCAGTTTCGTGAACTTTGTGCTGCTATGACACTGACAAGTATCCCCTCCCCCTTCAACTTGTATGTTTTCATAGCCTCTGGAATCACAGCTGGAAAATGAGTTAAACAAAAGCTGTAATTTGTACCTTAAAGCAATTTTGTATCTGATGCTGCATGGCCAGAATCCTAAGTTTTAATGTGGAATAGAACTAAAAGATAACGAGATTTTAACACTAAGGGCCAAGCCACAAGTGACAAATGACACTTGAACGGCAAGTGTATTTCTCCCTGTTCACTTGCCCTCCACTCAATCCTCTTGCCATTCAAGTGTCATTCGTCACTTGTAGCTTGGCCCTAAGTCACAGGCCACATGTGTGCGATAAGATCCTACTGGCAGAGAGACCTTGCAATGTAATGTACTTCAAATATAACCAAAAAGAGTCCAGTAGCACCTTTAAGACTAACCAATTTTATTTTATTGTAGCATAAGCTTTCGAGAATCAAGTTCTCTTCATCAGATGCCTGATCCGAACTGGTCAAATACAGAAGAGGAGGGGAGGGGAAAGAACGGGACATATATCACAAGGGGACAGAATGCAATTAGTGTGAAGGCAATCAAAACATTCCTTTGCTTGTAAATGTAAACATCTCCTTTTGGTGTGGAGTCAGTTTGCCGCAGTGAAGGTATACAATTCCTATGTAGTATAAGCCCTCGATAACCACAGCTCTCCCTGGTTCAAATATAATGTAGCTAATGTATCTCCTATGGGAGGTAAGAAGTCCTCTGGCCTTTCCCAAACAAGTTTTGTGTGTTGAGCCTGGAGTCAGCAGAGTACCCACCTAGTACCCACACGTAGACCTACTTAGCTTCAGCAACTATTGCATACTGTGCTTTCAAATTATACTCCAGTACCTCTAATACAGTACATACCTGTATAGATCAACTGCAGATTTTGCATAAAGAAGAACAAGAAGGAGACAGATTTACTCTTATTTTCCTGAAAGGAAGATTAGGTCCTCCCCCCCCCCAAACACACACACATGTCCTGTCCAGAAAAAGAGAGGACCCTTTTTGCATACCAGTTATAGTTATAAACAATAATTTAAAAATACTTTGTATATAAACTTTTTTTAAAAGGAAATTATCTTACATTCAGATAAATACAGTAAGTTGCAGAACAGCAGTGAGTGGATTTTCTGACTGTGTTTCTATAACATAAAAAAATAGCTGCAGGGAAGGCTTGATATGGGTCAAGGACATGGGACTATACACAGTTTTCTTTGTAAAATATATTTTTCCCTTTTCCCCAACTCCAGTTAATAGCTGTTAAGAATTTCTACCAAAGGTGAGGATGGGGGGATAACCCCTCTTCTGTAGTGCCATGGCCCCAATCCAAATGGGACCCCTCCCAAGAAAAGATCAACTAGGAGTAGCAAGCTAGCAAAATCTAAGGATGACAGAAATTGTTCAGGATAGTGAAAGCACAAGGCGACGGTGAAGAGCTCCAAAAGGACCACTCCAGACTGAGAGGACAGACAACAAGCTGGCAATTCAAATTCATTGTAAGTATATACAAAGTGATGCACATTATGGCACCTCCCCCGCCCCCAAACAAACCAAATTTCATGTATCTGCTGATGGGGTCCAAAACAGACCTTGGGGCTGTGAGGTATTGACTTGGTGTTCAGCAGTGATCTAAAAGTGCAGATTGCAAGTTAGGGTTCATTAGTAAAGGGAGTGAGAACAAAATGGCCAATATAGTAATACCTGAATATTGAAGATCTGGGAAAAGGGCTACCAAAACGACCATATGGTTGGAGCACCTACATATGAGGCACTGCTAAAGCACATGGAGATTTTTAGTTTAGGGAGAAAAAAGGGTACTGAGCAAAGATGTGATAGAGGTCTACATAATTATATATAGTACAGAGAAAGTGGATACAGAGAAACTTTTCTCCCCTCTTCCATAATACAAGACAACAGATACAAAACAGACACAAGAAAGAACTTCTTCACACAACTGATAGTTGACTTGTGAATCACTCTGCAAAAATATGTGGTGATGGCCACTCATTCAGACAGGTTTAAAAGGCTATTGGACATTGCCTATGAGCCATGATAGCAGAATGGGGCCTCTGATGGTCACATGCAGTCAGCAAGTGAGTGATGTTGTCTATAGATCCTGCTTCTGGGCTTCCCTGTGGCCTCTGCCTAACCACGGAACCAGGATGTTGATGGACCTCTGGTCTGAACAAGCATAGCCCCTCTTTTGTCAAGAGATCAGATCATGGAGTTCTTTGGTGACATGTAGTTTGTCCCAATGTTTCAGCCCTTCTCAGTTTAGCACAGCTTACCTGAAGGCAGCGCTAACTCTGGTATGGTAACAGCACATCAACATATGCTGGAAATGTCTGGGCGATAAGATGAAGAAGTTGGGGGAAATCCCTGAATGACCTGGGTTTCATCACTCTTCCATCCAGCCACAAATCAGTGTAACCCAAAGAAAAGAGATTAGAGTGTTTCTCTATATATATCAAGAATCTCTTCTTTTGAACACCTCAGAAAAGCTTTAATTTACATGTCTTCTGTCTGTTTTAATTATCTTTGCAAAATTTTTCTCTCTCATATCTTTCAACCTATTAGTTTTTCAGTACTGGGGGGAAAGCAGGTCTTTACCAAATGCAAGAAAAAAATTACTCTCAGAGAAATACAGAAATGACAAATGTGATAGACTAGATTATTAATGGAGGGGGGGGGAGAAAGAGTTCTTCCTCCAGGAGATTACTGGAGTTCCATCTCATCTTAATATATATCATTTTGACTTTTTTATGTATTATAAACTTCATCTGAAAGCAAAATAACCAGAATAAAGAGTGATGTCATAAAGAGCTGCATTCACAATCAGATATGCTTACAATAAAGGAATTTACAGTTATCCTTAGGTTCCTATTTTCATTTGAATGAAACATTACTTTTTTGCAGAAGGCAGAAATGATTCATCAGCGGATGGGATTTTAATGTCTAGCAAAAGTTGGTGTCGTTCCCCATCACAAAGACCTACATGATAAATGCCTTTGGTCTAGCACATAACACATTACTATATCCCTATTTACTCAGTAATAGTCAAGCCACTCTCCCAATCGTTGGCAAACACGTCAGCCCCTGCTTAATGGTGAACTATTGTTATGGACAAATGACTTATTCAATGACAAAGTGCTTTCCTCCTTGTTGATGAGAAAGTTTGTTGTTTGCTTATTAATAGTAGCTTGTGTGAGACAAATGGCTAGTTAATTCCAGAGACAATTCCTCCCCCCCCCAGGGTTTTCTTTCTTTTCTGGTCAAAATACATGATTATGGTTCACAAGATCCTTCCTACTTAGAGCAAGTGAATGCCACCACTCTGAAGACAGCTTGCAAATGGCAACTGGGCCAAACAGTAACAGTTCTGGAAAAAGGTACTGCAGTGCTAAGGAAGTCACCTAATGGTCTTTTTGACTATTCTGTGCATATACAAAGTCACTATGCAAGGAATGGTTACCACAGATCTGAGAATAGGCAATAACATGAACAGGGTATTTAAGTATTAATAAATTTGTATGATGCCTCTTCAGACCTGCTTAAGGCAGCTCACAACAGCGAAACAGAATAATGCAAAAAGAAATAGAAACATTAAAAAACAAATCATACCAATAACAGCAAAGAAAAAACTGTAAAAAATCAATACCATTAAAAATGTGCCAATTAAAGGACACCAGGGCATAACAACGTTTAAAACAGAGCAGCCCAAAATGATGTTGATAAAGCAGTATTTAGGCTAGAAGACAGCAAAAAAAAAATGGTTAGTTCACTGGAACTCACTCAATGGCTGAGGATCCACATTCGGCTTTTTGAGATTCTACCTGTGGCTCTTCTGAGCACTATTTCTTCAATGCAGCACCCACCCCATGTTCCAAGTAAGTGAGCAAAACCACTGCCTGGTAGGGTTTTTCCAGTTTGGCACCACTAGAAAAGTCCTGTCCACCTTGCCTCTGCAGGCAGGGACACAGAAAACAAGGGCTTATAAACTGAGGCCTCTGAGGAAAGAAGGAGGGGGGCTGGATGGGTGATGAGAGTGCAATCTGATTGTATTGTAGCTGTACCCTAGGGGGCAGAGGGCACTGCAATTTTTAGTCAGTGCTGAGGGAAAGTTTTTCAGTCACCCTTTGTATATCTTAGAGATCATTCTAGTTAAATCAGGCAACATGTGTGGAGCCTGAGCTGTCTGTGTGGAGATGTGAGAAATTCTAGTTACATCAGGCAAACTGTGAGCGCGTGCCTGAGAGTGTGTCTGTGTATATAATAACAATAACAACAACATTTGATTTATATACTGCCCCTAAGGACAACACCCACTCAGAGTGGTTTACAAAGTATGTTATTATCCTCACAACAATCACCCTGTGAGGTGGGTGGGGCTGCAAGAGTTCTGGAAGAGCTGTGATTGACCCAAGGTCACCCAACTAGCTTCAACTGAAGGAGTGGAGAAAGATTAATCTATCTAGTTCAGGCAAGCTGTGTGGGAAGATCTGAGTGAATCTGTGTAGATAAAATGAGAGTTTAGTCCGTTAGTGAAGATCTGTGTGGAATATTACTCTGTGTGACTGGTGAATATCTCTCTCTCTTTGAAAACCACTAAGCATAAGAACTATTCTGAAATCAATATGCTTATCAAAACTCTGTAACCATCACACTAACGTACTTAAAAATAAATTGTTTTTTAAAGGGGGGGAGAGATTTTTTTTAACCTCAGAACCACTCTCATGTGCTGTTCTGTCAAATTACCATCTATAACAAGCCTCCTGTATTACAAGTTACACCAAGGAGGTCTAAGGTGAAAGCCTTTGGTAGTACCAAAAACCTTCTGAAATTTATATTCTCATAGCCAAGGTACTATGATTCAATCACACCTTTCTTGTTGTCTGTCTCGATCTGCAAACTGTGTTATGAATTATGGTTGTTGTGGGTTTTCTGGGCTGTATTGCCATGGTCTTGCCACTGTGCCACTGTGCCACTGAGAGATCTCTGTCTTTTGGTGCTACACCTCTGAAAATGCCAGCCACAGCTGCTGGCGAAACGTCAGGAACTACAATGCCAAGACCACGGCAATACAGCCCGGAAAACCCACAACAACCATCGTTCTCCGGCCGTGAAAGCCTTCGACAATACATGTGTTATGAATTATTTACAATTCTGTTCCTTGCACCCTAAACATACAAAGGGCTGTATATTCAGCTATCCATCTGTAAATGCTGTTGCTCCCATAGGTCAGCAGAGTTAAAATACTTCCTGGATAGTATAAGGAGTTACTGTGGTAGCCATGTACCAGGAAAACAGGCCCGGAGGTTAAAAAAAACCAAACAAACATATTAGCATTTGTTAATATAGCTACCATCAATTAGCACTTGCTACATTGCGTGATAAGTTCCAAGAATCTGGTTGCATCTACCAAGAGGGGAGTATAGATAAATACAACACACCATTACGTATTACACATTGGTGCATCATTGCAGTGAAGCTGCAACTTCTGTGTTATGGCTGTCCTTTACTGAAAATGTTTTGGCTCCATTTTCTGTTGGATACTGAAAAAGAGAAAAGGGTCCCAGAACACAGACTCAAGGTGAAGGGATGATTGTAGCCATGAGCTTGGAGGTAAAAACTATAATGTGCCATAAGTTGCTCTAGCAAAGACATCTATGTTTTGGGAGGAAAGTGAAAAAGACAGCTGAGACTGGGTATCAATCTCAGCTGTCTTTTCCACGGATAGTTGTAAAAAAAAAATTCTTCAACACTTTTGAGTGTCAACACACTGAAGAGTAAACATAAGGATGTAAGTAGGTTTAATAAGAAAAAAAATCCATACTTTCTGCCATTGTGTTTCCTCAACAAGAGGGCCTTTCAGAATAAGTAGCAAAACTACACCACAAAATGAAATGTGTTTCCCTTCTCTAGACATCCAACAAATGTTTGGGGAGGGGCTATGGCTGTGGCTTAGAACATCTGCTCTGCATAAAGAAGGTCCCTGTCTCCTCAGTTCCCAGCATCTCCAGCTAAACACGTTGAGTAGTAGGTGATGTGAAAGGCCTGTACCTGAGGCCCTGGAGAGCCACTGCCAGTTTGGGTACACAGTACTGACCTTCATGGGTCAATGGTCTGAGTCAGTGTAAGACAGTTTCATGTATGGGTTCCATCTTTGGCTACTTACATGTATCTGTCTGTGAATTCAGCATTTTCTGAGAGGGTGTTTTTAGATCAAGTTTGTAAGAATATTTTTCTTTTTAGATACAACCAGATAACCACATGTGGGCAGATAAACCACTACTGAGGCTTCTTGTCTGGTGCTACTGGCCCTTTAAATCCTCCCCTTTTAAAGCAGCTTCTGTTCCTCAGAGTAATTAGTTACTGGCTGTTTACTCTTCCTGCTGGTAGCATTCCTGAATGGATCCTTAATCATTCCTGTTTGAACAGTGGTGGGGTAATAGGATACTTTAATTGCTTCTTTCTCTGCAGCTAAAGTGACTGTTAATTTTCGTTTCTTTTGATTTGTAGTCTGGCAATTATGAAATTAAGATAATGAAAAACAAAAGAAAAATTGAGAAGTATCACTTGAGGAAAAGCACTCCCCTCTTTCCCCACTATGGGAAAAGGAACAGATTAAGGCCCTAATCAGGAATGTTGCAGCTGTAGAGTGTGAACCAGAAGTAATAAATTAAGCATGGAGAAGAAGTACAACAGGAGAGGCAAATAAAAAAATGTAAAGGGACCACTGAAGGGAGAAGTAGGACATGGATTGAATGTGACTTACTTCCAAATAAACATACAGTAGCATCTTGCTCTTGGAGAGGTATTTCTATGTTTTTAAAGGGAATATAACACTGTAGTGTGAAACGCCAGTTTAAATTCCACCTGTAGATTATTTTGGAAAAGGAATATTTTAAATTGAAAAACTGGGGATGACAGTTTTTTATTGCAGTACAAAGTGTGAAAGCAACAATGGAATCTGGAAAGTGATAAAAAAATGACTTTCCCAGATTTTCATTGTAAAGAATTCTAATTCCTATGTGCTTGTAAAGTGCTATCAAGTCACAGCAGACATATAGTGATTCCTTACAGGGTTTTCAAGGCAAAGGATGAATGGTAGTGGTTTGCCACTACTTAGTGACCCTGGACTTGCCATTGCCGACCTTGTCTAGTGACTCGGGACATCCAAGTACTAACCAGGGCTGACCCTGCTTGGCTTCCAAGATCTAGTAAATGACCATGTATGAGCAGCAGTTTCTGTTAAAAGTTTGAAGCCAAAAAAGATGCTGAGCTCCAAGTACTTTACATAGATATTTCCAATAAAATATCTGTTTTTCCTTCTTCTCCTCCTCCGTCCCTTCTTTACCAGCTATCTTCCTTACTTGTCTTCTCACTTTCTGTTTTTAAACTACAAATAGATCTATCACTCAGCATTGGACAAGTTAGGCAATAACTTCCCTTGGGCAAATTAGGCAATGACTTACTTTCCTAGTCATTTAGTATACAGGCAGATAAACAGTCCTTGCACACAGTACTGAACACACTGGCGGCAGCGCTGTTATCTTTGACAGACAATTGCACTGCCTGTGGGAAGACTGAATCCAGCTGCCCTTTCCTCTTTCCTCCCTCCCCCACGCACACTCACAACAAGTGATTGGGGCTGTTGTCTACCTGTCTGGCAGCTATGTGGATAGAGATCCTCTTTATTTGTAGGGGCATGAGAGATGAATCCAGGCTAGTATGGTTTGGTGATGAATTGCACATTTTATATAAAATAAATAAAAACAGAAGTCATCACAGCTTCAAGTTGATGACTTTTGCCCACCTGCTTACATATACACATAAAGGGATAACACTCTGGTTTTGTCACAAGGAAGCAATTATTCTCTATTAGAGACTAGTGAGTAGGAAGTGATTTACTGTATTTCTTGGGGTGGGGGACAGAAAAGCTAATCCAGATAATGGCACCAGCTCACTGAGTAGGAGAGACTTATTTATTTCTAAGTCTTCTCTTGCCCTTCTCCTTTTTCATTCTATTTCTTCCTTGATTTTTCACATCCACCCACAGCTTTCTGAGTGGTGCATTACACATAATCAGCCTGTTGTGCGATTACCTTTTGGGGCTACAGAGGAGTTTTTCCATCTCCATTTTTCTTAATACTGTATACAAAATATACCAATTTTGTTGCTGCAATGCAGCAGAACTTGATATTTTCAGTTTTCCTATGTCCTGCCCCTTACAACTTGTAATACTTTGTAGGAGAAAGGTCTAGGAATGACAGGAAAATTAAATAATGATATCATGCTCTGTGGAGAGAATCTTTTCTCCACAATTAACAGCTTCCTCTGGCCTGTTCTTTATCCTAAAGTCATTCAGAACATCTACACGTCATCCTGTCCCGACTGAGCTCTAATCATCCTTTCCCTGTTCACGATACAGCCTTTCCCAAATGTACTTTGATCTGGCCTTTTTGGGAAGAGGGCAGTCCATACACATTATTACGCTTTCTGGATTTTCAAAGGTCCTGCCCATATCAGTGCCATTTTCTGCAGTCATCCCGTTGCAGCTGACATTTTCTCCTCTGCACCACTGGAGGGATTTTGGAGGGTTTTTAAAAAACCAGTAATAGCTATCATGCTATAATACTATAAAACAGCAGCAATTACTGATTTTTAAAAAATGCCCTCATAGGGTCTCTGGTGGCATGGTGGGGAGAAAATTTAAAGGAGGGGGCAGCTGCAGTAGGCTGATGGAGGAAAGTGCACAGGAAACTCTCATATGGAAGTTCTGTTGCCAATGAGCACGCCTCTGCATTTGCAGTGGCAATGAAAGGAACATGGAGCATCCTTGCCATGTAGAAGCAATCCTAGAGGGAGGAGTAAATGTACTTGTTGCCCAGTTAGTCAGCTGCTCCGCTGAGATGAGCAGCCAAATTATCTGAACTAATTTAGGAGTTATGTCCTAGGATCAGAAATCTACAATGTAACTAATACAAGCCTAACTCTGTGTGAATAAACATGAGTATGATATTTATATTGCTGCACTTAGCCCTTACTTCTTCATATTATTCAGTTTTGTTACTTGGTTTCAATATTCTTGTCCCAGATAATTATGTGACACGCTTGTAGAGCTAGCAGGAAGGGATGGCTTATTGTGAAGTAGCTCATTGAGACAGAGGCTTTCAGCTCCCTGAGAGAATTAACAGTGCAGGAATTTACCCATCACAAGAAGAACAAGTCATCCATACAGTTTTTGAAAGGTCATGATTCATGAATAAAGTGTTGCTCTTGTGTTTGTTCCAGAACCATGATCCACCAGAGACAAAATGGTAAGTTTTTAAAATGCAAATATGACGAAACACTCTGCAAGAATCACATTTTCAAGCCATGGGTTTTCTGAGAGACAACTTGGACTATGACATGTGTGGTACTGAAACAAGCTGGGGGGGCGGGGATGAAAAGGAGGAAGTGGGGAGAGAGGAAGGTTGCAGCTGCCCTACTGAACTCAAAATATCACTTCCTTTGTGTGGTTGGAAATCTAACCATTTCTGAGTAATCAAGCAAAGGGTATTTCCTCGTAGTACTAAGAGGATAACCTATAGTTTTTCAGTATAACTTTCCCACCAGGGGTGGATGACTTACAGGGAAATTTCTTAATGGGTTGCTGTTGTAGAGGGCACGGGGAGGCCAAGACCCAGCAACTCTGCCAGGGCTTCAGGGCATCTTGGCCCTTTGTTGGTAATCAGTGTCTGTTCACCAGTTGTCTCTTCCTGCATTGCTGCTATTTTGTGGGATGAGGCCTAGGGTGAGCCTAGGGATCCCAGACCCCCGGTGGGGGCAGGGGATCTCCCGCCTCCGCTCCCCACACCCTGCCCCCACTTACCTGAGCAGTGGGGGGGCACGCACCTTCCTTGCATGCTCCCCTGCCACGCAGCATGCTCCTGTGCACCACAGCCGTTTTGGCCTGCTCCTGCACTCCACAGCGCTCAAAATGGGCGCAATCCACGGCAAATCGGCCCATTTTCAGCAGCTGTGGATCCACAGTTCTGCTGTGGATCGGGCCCATTTTTGAGGTGCTGTGGAGTGCAGGAATGCTCCTGCGCTCCGCAGCACCCAAAACAGGCCCGTTCTGCCACTGATAAGGCCTGTTTTGAGGCGCTGTGTAGCACAGGAGTACTCCTGCGCTCCGCAGCACCTCAAAACCACACCCGATACGCGGTAGAACGGCCCGTTTCGGGCGCATTCTGCAGTGCCCAGCCGCATGATGATGTCACCCTGAAGTGACGTTATCACGCCTGTGGGGGCGTATGCACGCTCCGTGCACGTGCACCCGCTCTCCTAAAAGGTAAGTGCCAGGCCCCTGTCTCCCCTTCCAGGAGATTGAGGGGGCCTGGCAACCCTAAGTGAGCCAATTAACACTGTCAGGGCCACTGGGTCTAAGTCCAGTGGACACCAAAGGGACTGTTCAGCTGGTCTTGTTCCAGGGCCATTTTCACTTCCAAGTCTGTTCCTGTTTCCCACAACATTCATATTAAAAACAGTGGATATTGGCAGAACAGATTTAAACAGCTTTGAAGTTGTTAAATGTGGAGGACTGGTCTAAATTAGAAATAACAAGCCTGAGGTCCTAACCAAGAGCAGCATAATGATAGCATATTTTTAAAAAATCAAGCCAATGCACTCAATTGATGTGTTTAGATAAACCATGATTTGCTTCCTGTCTCATTATTACCAAGGCTGATTTCTCCACACTCGCCACCCCTCTGCATACCCCACCCTGTCCAATCACACCTGCCATTGTCATTCATTGGCTTTTACCATTTACCTGCTATTGTCATTCAGCATCTAAAATCACTCCACTCACCAAGACATGAGCATAAATGGACTCACATTTTAGCTGTATGTGAATAAGTGAGTTGTGACTCACAAAAGCCCATACCTTACCACAAATTTTGTTAGTCTTATAGGTGCTACTGGACTCTTGCTCTTTTCTAGTACTACAGACAGACTAACATAGCTACCGATCTTGCTTAAACTTGGTTAGTTGATACCGCAAACAAGAATCTGTCACTGCCTATCCTAATTGTGTTTTTGTGATGCCTGAATTCACAAGCCACAGTTTGTTGAGTAGCATGATCTACCAAGTGGAGATTCCCCCCCCCCCGGGCTTTTGGCAGTGGATAAAAGAGTTTCGTTAGTTTCCTCCCTGACTTCTTGACCTGCCAAAAGTGTTCAGGGAAAGTGTGGCATGTATTTTAATTTTTTTCTATTTTATTGTTAGTATAGTACCATTTCAATAATTCATTTTATTCATCTACACATTTTATTGTTTATGCTGATGATTTTTTTCACTTTATAATGGATGTGTTTAATGGTAACAACAACAACACTTGATTGATATACCGCCCTTCAGGACAACTTAATGCCCTGAGAGCAGTTTACAAAGTATGTTATTATTATCCCCACAACAAAATACCCCATGAGGTGAGAGGGGTGAGAGAGCTCTGGAAGAGCCTGTGACTGACCCAAGGTCACCCAGCTGGCTTCAAGTGGAGGAGTGGGGAATCAAACCCAGTTCTCCAGATTAGAGTCCCATCACTCTTAACCACTACATTTGGGGGGAGGTATAATTAAAATACATACAATAAATAAATAAAAAGCTCAAGTTATATACATCTGTCTCTTATCAGAAGACAAAATCTTCTTTTCCTGAAATGAGATGGCTAAAATGAAATTGACCAAAATAATTTCAGTATGCATCCCCGCCTCCACCTACTACTCACCTGCCTGGCAGGGGAAATGGAGGGGAACCTGGGAGGCAGGCCAGGTTGCAGGATGGAGATGCAGGCAGGTGTCCATGTCCCCAGCTGATGACAGCATTTACCATGTGACCTGGAAACAATAGGTTGCATCAGGGCTGATTAAGTAAACATCAGCCCCAAATCATGATGTTTAGGCTGATTTTTACTGAATCAGCCCTGGCATGAACTATTGCTTCTTGAGTGTGGCAGAAATGATGTCACTGGCCAACTCCCCCCCCCACACACACACACCTTTTTAGGCTGAGAAGCATTACAGTAACAAGTACATGCATGAAATGGATAGACTGGTGAGTTAACAAGCTAAGCAGAGTAATCACTATGCCACTGTAAACCAACATTGCAGGAAATAGGGCCAAATGGGGTGACACTGCCATTTTACCACTAGAATTCCCTCATTTTACAAATGTCATAGGTGCCTGATCCTGCTTGGACTGTGGCATGAGGGGAAGGCGGGTCTCCTCCTCCATGATGTTTTGAGCTCTTGAAAATGGCATGGTGAGGAGACAGGAATTTCTTCTCCCTCCCTTGCCATAGCCCCAAGAAGAATTGGACCCCTTTGATGTTTGTAAAATGAGAGAATTTAAGTGGTAAAATGGCATCAGCATCCTCAGGGATGCCATATCTTCTAATCTGGCCCTCAGCTCAGAGTCAGCCAGCAGTTCCAACCCCACTCCCCATAATGTTGCCAACCGGTGGTGGTACAGGAGGAGGCAAGCAGTGAGACAATATTGATCGTTGTTGCTGCTGAAAGGTCTGAGCAAAGCGCTTCCTGGGGCACTGGGCATTGGCAGAGCTGTTAGGATTTGGCTCTGCATGTTCCTGCCCACTGGTGGCCCTCTAAGGCAGCAGTCCACCAGGAATTTTCCTGGGAAGTTAAAATGGGCCATCTGTCCCTGATAAAAACATGTTGATTACTTAGTTTAGAATAATTATTTTTAAGGCAGTTTACTAAGATTTATGCTATAGCAGCATTGAAATCCCTGCACCAAAGGAGAACACGTACATTGTCTTAAATCTATCACACAGAGAGAGATTGTAGCAAGATTGCAAATTGCAGTGGATACTCCAAAAATTAATTGCATGTTTACTGAAACCAATGCAGTAATGTTTGGGAATTTCCTGTAACCAGACTTGGGGGAAATCCTTAGCTCCTTTCATATCTCAGAAAATGTCAGGTGTCCTCAGTTCAAAGGTAGAAATAATTTTGATTAATAGAGTTGCTAGCTTCTCCCAGTTGCTTCATTAGTGAAAGTTATACACAACACCAGGTCAAGCAACTGCCAAATCCTATAGGGCAGGCTGCATCACATGTGACTCAGGCAGTTGAATCCTGCTTGCTCACCATGCAGCCTGGCCTGCCCAGTATAGGGCAATCTTGTCTGGCATTCCTGCAACAGGAGGATGAGCTGAAACACACGCTTAGTGAATGGAGTTCAGTCTGCTGGGTCACAAGCCATCAATCACAAAGCCTGGTATAGATCTAAGCATGGCCATGCATGGTTTTTATCATTTCTTTAATTTTTAAATTGATGGGTGTACAGGTCTTAGTGAAATAAATAAACAGGTAGCAATTGGCATAATAATGAACAGGAAGTTTCCAGTTCAAGACTTGTTGGGTGAGAGCCTTGAAAAGCTATGCTTTCTCAGCTGTTGAAGTGATATATTAAGATACTGGCCTAACTTACTGTCAAGGCATAGCTGTAATGGCTCCATGTAGACACAGTTTGTTTGTGATATGAACAAGCCTGAATTCCTCAGACTCAATGACTTCCTCACCCTTCCTCTTTCACATAAGGCCAAAATAGAAGCTTTTGTTGTTATGAAATGTTTGATGTAACCACAGTTGGCTACAATGTCTGGATTTGGGCATTTTAGCAAATTGGGGTTTGTTTCTTGATCAGGCCCTCTTAGAGGTCCAGAAAGGACTAGGCTACATTCAGCTTTTGAGGCCCCTAGTCATAATAAATATAAAAATGAAGTACTTAAATTTGCAAGTCTAAGCTGAAAATGTGTGTCACATTTTGGTCCCAAAGGGATACATATAAAAACAAGTGGTGAAACTTATCAAAGCAACTGAGGACATGTCAAACTTACAGGGGAGAATCTCTCACACACACCTGGCTTGCCCACCAGACCAGCCATTTTCTGGACAGCCCATCTGACAGCAGCACTGCTCCCACCACTCCCTAGCTGTCCACCCTCCCGGCTCACCTACCCCACTCAATTGATCTCAGCACCTGGGAGATAACGGGATTAGCAGCTCTTCCCTCCTCCACCTAGAGTTGCCAAGTGTCCAGTTTTCCCCTGGACAGTCTCATTTTTTATCTGGTTGTCCGGGGTGGGTGGGTGGGAACACAGTAAAAGTACTAGACGTATAAATGTCCAATATTTTTTGCCTATGGGGGAAGTACCCAGCTAGGCCAGTCTCCTCCTCCACCTGGGAAGTGGCAAGACCATGAGCCCCCAATCATTGGAGAAGTGCAGGGCCAGTGAAGGGACTGACAGGCATGCCCAGCCACTGGGGCAACAGTGAGTGATGTCATCACACAGGAGTCGGGAGAGCATGTGCACAAAGTACACACATGAAAAAAGTGAGTGATTGGGCTCCAATCTGGTTCTGGTGGGGAGGCTATCTGGCAACCCTACCCTCACCCTCCAGTCTGCGTTGCTTCCATTCCATGACTTATATGGTGTCTGTGAGGGCATTGCAGTGGTGATGCCTGCCTATCCATCCATCCACTCATCTGTCTTTCTTTCTGTCACTTGGAGGTGAGAGAATGGCAGTAGCTTCTGGCCTCCTTCCTCCACCCCCTGCTACCCCATCTGCGTCAGGGCATGCAGACTTCCTTGGCTCCTCCTCTGCTCCTTGACATTTTTGTGCAGGTGTTCCTCTATCTCCATTTGTTAACATTTCAGCTTTTTTTTTTTTTTTTGCAAATCTGGGGCAAGGTCCGCCAAGTTTGGCAGAAAAATCTCCTTTCTCTCTACATGGCCTCTAGCCTCAGATTTAGGTATCTGCAGATAGGGCCATGTTGGATATATTGATCCCAGGAAATTAAAAGAGAAAAACTTTGAGGCCTTCTTTGAGCTTGAGGCCTAGGGGAAATGGTTCTCCCCTTCTGATTGGCCCTGTTCTTGATAAAAAATCCAGGCTTAAAAAATGGCTTAGAACCCCATTTCTGGGCAAGGAAAAAATCCTGTTCTGCCAGAGGTGGGGTTGTTCAGAGGATTTGGAATAGGGTTGCCAGTCCCCCCTCTCCCACCCTCCACCCTCCCGCCCTCACTTACCTGGCCAGCGGGGGAGGCAAGGGCCTCACGGGTGCACTCCCAGATGCCCAAAGCACTCCCAGGCGGCACCACACACTCCAGCAGACCTAAAAGGTCCTGAAATGGCCAGGATTGGCCCACTGCCAGCTGGGGGAGTGCTCCTCCATGTGACAGCGGCCCATTCCAGGCCATTTCAGGCCCGATCCAGGCCGTTTGGTGCCATTTCGGCCCAATTCAGGCCTGAAATGGCCAGGATCAGGCTACTGCCAGGAGGGGGTACACTCCTCCACTTGGCAGTGGCCTGATCCTGGCCATTTCAGGCCTGATCCAGGCCATTTTGGGCCTTTTTCAGCAGTTTGAGCCCAAACCCAGCCGTTTCGGGCCCGATCCAGGCCATTTCGGGCCTGATTCAGCCCAGATCAGGGCTCACACTGGGGGGCACTTCCTGGGTGGCCACTTCCTGGGTGGCCACAGCCTGCATGATGAAGTCACTTCCAGGGAAGAAGGCAAGGTAGGTGCCAGGCCTCCAATCTCCTGCTGAGGAGGTCGGGCAACCTGGCAACCCTAATTTGGAAGGTCAAAGAAACCCATATAGACAATGTATTCTGGCAGAATAAAGAAGCCTTTAATCGAAAGAAACTGGCAGTCTACAATACAGCCATCTCCTAACTCAGGAGAAACAAAACAGCAACCCTTTACATATGGTGGGGGGCGGGGCTCCATACAGCAACCAGCATCCCCATGGGCAGATCTAGTGCAGGCTTCTCAAGTCTGTTCCTCCTGCTCTTATATATGGGGCCTCTGCTTACCAAGCACAGCTTCCTATGATCAGCAACTCCTTGCAATGTTAGATCATGCTAGCCTGGGGCTGCTGTCTGCACCTGGCACTCCTGCAGCTCCTTTAACCTTTTATTGGAAGGTTACAGAAGGAAGTTATCCTACAGCTACTTGCAGCTATGTGTCAGGGTCTTGACATCCCCTGCCATACTTCAGGGGCTTGACAAACTTCTCACCTGAAAGCGTAGGAGCCTGAGCCAAGGACTGAACTCTAATGGACATTGTGCTTTTATGTTAAAGACAGCTCTGGCTGTCTCTTCTGTCTCTGTCTTGTGAAAGTGTACAGAGGAGGGGAGCCTTATCTGCCTGTTTCCTGAGAAGAAGAACCATTGTTATGGATACATAACCTTGGAACTTCTGAACTTTCTAAAACATCGTCTTTGCTCTCATACTTAGTTGCTTTGCTTTGCTTTTGTTTACATAGATGATAGCTAGGGAGGTGGGAACAGGCCTGTACTTACACTTCAATATAGATTGGGGGCCTTGATGTAGAATTTCATTCCTGGCAATGACTCTGTAATGGATTGCTGAACTTGTAGGATATCAATAAAGCTTTAACTCGTGCAGTTATGGACTCATGTAGTGAAGTTATTGAAATCTACCTGACAGAATCTTATACTATGAATATCTTGTGCTTGTATGCTTGAATCTAAAATAGGATCACCTGACAATACCATTCCCTACTCCTCCTTGGGAGTTTTTCCGTGATGATACTACTAGAGATGGGCACAAACCAGAAAAAACCCGAACCATGCGGGTCATGGTTTGTCAATTTCACAAACCATGAACTTTCACGAACCTGCAACTGGTTCATGAACTGGTTTGTTTGGTTCGTGAAAACATCACATCCAGGTCAGAAAATAATCACTTCCGAGCCAGCAGAAGGTCACTTCCGGGTCAGCAGAAGATCCGCAAGGAGTCTATCCCCTGTTGCCTAGGAAACTGATTGGCACCAGGTTGTCTGCAGTGATGAACCAAAAAATGAACCAAACAAACTAGCCTAAAAGTTCATGGCAGTTCGTCAGAAATGGGATCTGACGAACCATGGTTCATGAACCACGAACCGGCCTGGTTTGTGCTTAATTTTGGTTCGTATTTCGGTTTGTGCCCATCTCTAGGTACTACATTCCCGGTACTACACCACCACTCCCAGTTTGTTCAAGGGCCCCAATTCAAACATCACATATATTGTGGCTAGGTCAAAGACTCCCTAAACCAGGACGTCTTTAAACTCAGTTCTGCATGGGGAGGGAAGAGAGAGGAGAGTGCATAAGTCCAGTAATTTTAGGTTTCTTCACATCATGGTCCTTTGTTTGTGATGCAGCCAAATTATATAAAGGATTTTGAAACTTCAAAAAGCACTGTATTATTACTAGGTATTATTATCATTAAAGCTTACAGTCCTGCTGTAAATGGATTTAAAACTCCAAATGTGAAACATACTAAAACCTGATGCATTTAATTGGTTTTTCTGAACCAAGTATTAGTAAATATGCTATGCTTACCTGCTGATGTTAGGAGAGTTAAAAATGGATCAACTGGAGGAAGAAAGAAATGCACTCAAAATAGAATCTGAAAAACCTGCATTTTTTGAAACGGAGCTGTTTCACTCCCACACAGGCACATAATTGAAGCACCACCGAACATCGTACACTCAAAATACACGTGCTAACCATGTAGTACATCTCCTTAAAGATTATTAGAGAGGGGAAATATTACACAGTCAAAAATAGTTTTGTGAACAAGTTTCATGTTTAACTAATTAGCCTCCAAGAATGCATCAGCCTTCTTAATTTTCCTGCTGCTGAGGAGGTACCCCCGTTTCCTCTCCTTTGTCTGGTGCCCAGCTAGCTTCTTTCAGTGTTAATGACAGATTTTTCAAATAACTCATATTAACCTGTGTTTTGTACAAGCCTTAAAAATATGCACAAGATTAGATACAAAGAGGTCATTATTCCTTGGGGTAGTGCTGTTTATTTTTTTAATGCCGTCAGATGTATGGTATGTGCCACAGTTTTCTGCTTTGCCTGGTTATTTTCTGTATCCAATAACATTATGTACATGCATGGTCATTTAAAAACAAAAAGCACCATTAGTCAAGAGTTTGGCATAATCATCTGGCACTATCATCATTTCATTTCATAAATGTGTCTCGGCAAATGCCTGTGTATGAGAGGTGGAGATCCTTTTTATGACTTCTTTAAGTCAGTTCTCCATAGGCTGGGCAATAAAGACCCCTAGCCAATCAAGTCTTGTGCCTCATTTGAATCAAGAAGAGGCTGGCATCCCTAGCCATGAATGAACCCACTTAGATTCAATAAATTGTCTTAATTAAAATGTAAATGAGCTTCACAGAGTCCAAGGAGTAAGCTCTGTCTACCATCCAGCTAAAAGATCAGCTTTACGAGGTTTATTATGACATATACTTTCAGAAGCAAAGTCAAATGCAGCAAGCAAACTAAGGTGTGGTCAAGCAGCAAGGAGGAACCTCAACTCACGGAGCCATGCTTGCCACACAGGCAGGATGTATGGTATGTGCCACAGTTTTCTGCTTTGCCTGGTTATTTTCTGTATCCAATAACATTATGTACATGCATGGTCACATAGGCAGGAAAAGGGACTACGGCAGAAAATAAATATGTACTAGGTGGGTACTCTGCTGACTCCTGGCTCTGTACTATGAGTTCTTTTTGTCACTAACCACCTGAAAGAGATTGGTAAATGGATGGCCCACTTCAAAGAAAGAAGCAACAGCAGCAAAGAGGAGATGTTAGAAGCCCTAGATCAGATTGTAACGTGGTACTGGGGGAGGGGGTGCTAACTCTTTGCCACTTTCTCAGTTTAAATCCTCCCCACCCTGACATGTTATTTGTCCTTTAGGACTGTGAGACTATGGTTGTTTACCAAATATTGATCACAGATCTTACATCCTCATATATGAAATGTAAAGAGGGACACCTAGAAATGCATCTAACGAAATGCATCTGACGAAGAGAATGGTGGTTCTCGAAAGCTTATGCTACCGTAAAGTTGGTTAGTCTTAAAGGTGCTACTGGGCTCTTTCCTATTTTACACCTAGCAATAGCACTGAGAACACGGAGTGCAGAGATGAAACATTCTGAACTGGAAATAAGCCCAACTGAACACAGTGGCTCAGTTCAGAAATAATGTAAATGATAGTTTAATTAAACTAACAGTCTTTATTGTGATTAGTTGTAGATTTATTGTGATTATCTGAATAATTTCCCTAAGTAAAAGGCAGGTGGAGGGGGCAGGGCCGTTCCCTGGGCTTTTGAGGGAAGACTCATTGGGGGCAGGTCCAGAAGCAACTATTGGGCAACTTGATAACACATGACTTGCATGACTCCCCCAGGCCTGACTGCTTGCTACTGCTCAACAGCAGCCTTCCCCCCCACTCCTCACATTAGATTTTCAGAGTAGGATGTGGAAGACCCAGGTCTGAATCAGCACTTTGCTGTGGAAGCTCACTGAGTGATGTTAAGCCAGTCGTATACTCTCATCTTAACCTACCTCTCAGGGTTGTTGTGAGGATAATATGGAGGCAAGGAAAATGAGGTAAGCTGCTTTGAATCCCCAGTGTGTAGAATGGCAGTATATGAATGAAGTGAATTAAGAAAGATGAAGATAGGGAGCAGATTTTAAAAAACTCGTTTCGTGGGTTTGAAGGACAGAAGGACATAGGGAAAGGTGAGCATGTGGAAGTTCCCAGGAGGAGGAAAAGAGGAAATAGCATGGGGATACAGGGAAAAGTAAAATACCTCCCACTGTTAGTGGTCAGATCTGTCCTCACATTATTAAGTAGGCTTATGAATATGACAATATCAGAAGACCCACGTCGGTATGTGTTTTAAACACAGAAACACTGCCCAGCCATACAGAAAATGGATGTCAGATCCTGGCTGGGAGCTGGAAAATTATTAGTATGTGAGGCATCAGGTGAGACCAGCTTTCAGCCCCCATGCCCCGGAGATGTGTGAAGTTTCTAAGACAATATTCCCAGAGTTCCTGAATCAACACACCCTATCAATCTTTCCTTATCCACTCTCCCATTTTGGAGTATTCAGGGCTTATATAGCCTCACCCATCCAGCTACCACCGATCATCAGTCATCATTGGTAACTTTAGTTTAGCCTAGGAAGGCTTTATCAAACCTTCCTAGTTTTATTGTCTCACCTTGGAAACAGCTTTCCAGCTTATTGACCCACCCCTGAGACAGCTCTCCTGTTCTTTGTCTCACCTCAGAGATGACCATTATTGTTTTGGGGGGCAGAAGATGTAATCTTGCCCCAGGGTACTTTCCACAGTACAGTTGGACTGCTCCTCCGCCATAGTTGTGAGCATGCCCTTGGATCCAGCATCCACCCTCAGACCTCCATCTGAGCTCCTCATGCATTGATGTGCTGGTCATTCAAAGCTCTCTCTCACGGACACCCTCTTCTGGACTGGTAACTACCATCCAATTCCTCAACTCTATCCAGTTTTCCTCACTGCTTTTTAGTTAGCTCTGTGTGTGTGCTGTGGGTTTTGTCTGCAATTGATCTTTATTATTTTAAATTAAAAATACTTTTGATTGAACATCTGCTTCTTTATTGAAAGATTTCTCTAGTAGGGACAATCCTTGTATACAAAGGTGGAGATCTGGCTAAGTTATCTGCATCTCGCTGCCTCTCCTTGCATGCTAATTCCCTCAACTTGCAAGGAGACCTCTCCTTTGGGTAACACCACAAGTCCCCACCATGAAAATGCACCCAGCTCAGCAGGTATCATGCAACTAGGACATAGGCAAGAGGCTACCAGAGGGAGGAAAGAGAAAGGTGAAGACAGGGGCACACAGAGGAGGCAAGCAGAAAAAGGGGGAGAGGCTATGGGGGGAAGGGAAAGGAAAGAAAAAGTGAGAGGTGAGAGGAAAATGAGATGCCCTCCACGAGTCCTTGCAAGTCCCCGCTTGTTCTTAACTATTAGTTCTACAAGATGTATAGAATACAGACATGGTTTGTGTCTTAGAATCCTCTCATCCTCCCCAGCAACAGAGATACTTGGCCAGAGCAACAATGGAATCAGGATTTGTATAGGCAAACCAATTTGCAAACCAAACCCTGGTTTTACAAACTAAGTAAAGCGGAAAAAATAAATCATAGTACTGCATTGTGTCTGTTCCGAGTCTGTGGGACTTTCTTTTGAGTAAACATGAATAGGATTATTCTGAAACTTATGTGAGAATCATGTCTCTTGAATCACCCAAAGTGGTTACTTCATAGCATTTGCTACATAATTTTCATTCAGTGGAGTGGATTACATATTTTTTAACTTTGACATTTGTGGCTAGGTTTATAGGCTTTGGGAGGTGGGTCACTTTTCTTCGGCCCAGTCGTTTGCTAAGTTTCACTTGCAAATTCCTGTTGTTTATGCTCAATCAACAGTGGTCTAAAAATACCCGGTGTGATTATTTGCTCACTGTCATATCAGATGACTAATACTTGCTGTGACCTCTTAATCTATATAATTTCACCGCAGCAATAATCATGTCCCTGACATAACTGTGACACATTATTCACCCTTGCAGGATGAGACAAAGAAAAACATTCTTTCTGTTCAAATTACATGACAATAGCTTTTAGAACAAGACAGGTTTTGCTGGCTTTGCAACCCACTGTGATCTTTTTACAACTACCTAACCAGGAGAATCCACCTATGAGACAGATTTCTCAGGTGTTTTCCTCTAAGTTTGACAAGGCAAGTGTTGCATTTCTTACCCTCTCATGAAATCAACTACTTCTTAGAGCAGAAAATCAGAATCCAACTTCCTTAAAACGTTCAGTAAACTAAATAGGTTTGCCAGGTCCCCTGCAGCCCACCCTGAGTGATGGGCGGGGTTGTGGGGGGCATGTGGGGGGGGACTTACCTCTCACGCGCATGCTCCAGAGCTCTTCCTTGTAACTCTGGGAATGATGTCATTCCTGGCATGACAAAGAAGGGTGCACTGGAGCTCCTGGGCCCATTCCCTATGCTTCCCTCCTCTGTCCAGGTGAGTGGTGGCAGGGGGCAGATGCTGGGCTCCCCTGCTCCTACCAGGATACTGATAACCCTAAAACTAAAGTAGTAGGCTTCTAGCTAGGCTTGACAACTCTGAGTTGGAAAATTCCTAAAATTTGAGGGTGGACACTGGAGATGGTGTTTGGGGAAAGGACTAGGCTCAGCAGCAATATGATACCTTAGAGTCCACCCTTCAAAACTCCCATTTTCTTCAGGGGAAATTATCTCTGTAGTCTGGAATCCAGTTGCAATTCTAGGAGAACTCCAGGCCTTGCCAAGACGTTGGCAAACCTACTTATTGTTCTCATAGTTGCATCCAGGGTTGGCCAAGGTTTTCTGGTGTCATAGGCAAAGTATCACTTTGATGCCCATCTAGTTCAGAATTCTATAACCTACAGTGGCCAACCATATATTTTTGAGAAAGCTACAGCCCGCCAACTTACCGGTGGGCCTCTTAGCAGGGCTACAGGGTGAGGGCAGGCAGCAGAGACTCAAGGCCACAGTTCAGCCCAGGCAGCTTGAGCGGCTCCTTTGTGATCAGGTGGGAGCCTCTCCCAGGGCAGGACCCAGCTGGCCAATCAGGGGCAGCAGGCCAGCTGGGCAGACAAGGCATGCCCTGCACGCTCTTGGTGCATGGCTGCCTGGGCTCCCTTTGCCAGTTGTCACATGCCTGCAATCCCACCCAGCCCTCCCTCTCTTCTGGTTTTGGGGTATCACCATTTCCTTGGTGGTTTCACTGGGGAATTTTTCTTCATTTTAATTTTATCTCTTGTCACAACTTGTGTTTGATTTGGGCATTGGGCACAGATCTGTTTGGGGTTAACACAGCCTGTGTGCTCTGTTTTCCCATAGTAGGGGATCCCCTTATGGGATCATGGGAGCAATGCAGGGCAGTAAGAAGCCCAATTTGGGATCTGTTGTGGCATGCTCGCTCCCTGGTGACAGGGGAACCACACAGAGGCGTACGCCCAGGTGGGATCCCACTGACTGTCATCCCACAGTTCTCCCTTTCAGCTGGCAGTCTGAAGGGGTGAGGGAGTCATCGGCTGGCAGGCAGGTCAGCCAGTGTGGGATCCATGCCCCATGGCTCCAATAAACTATAACCAATGTGGCCTTTCCCCCCTCCAACCTGGTCTCTGTGTCTTTTTCCTCCACCCTCACTCTCTCCCCTCAAGCTGGCAATGCAATCAACAATCATTACATCCTACTATGAATCCTAGGCAAGTGGTGTTTCAAAGTACACAGACTTTGCATATGAGGGCTACACTTCAGCCTTTGACTGTCCGCTTCTTTTCCATTACTCTCTCTAATCCACTTTAAGATTCTAAGAAACTAACTCTAGTAACCATCAGGGCCCATTTTACTAGTTTCTTTATCAATCAATGTGCATATGTGGTGAAGAAACCGCCCCCCCCCCAAATAATTTATGACAGGGAAGACACTAGCCACTTCCACATGGGGTTTTGGGGGTTTTCCCTGTTCCAAAGATGAGTCTTCCTGATCTGTTTTGAGAACTCACCTTTCACATGTATCATCCTCATGTGTGTGTTTTTGGGTATCATGAAAAGAAAAAGTCCCAAAACAGAAAACACATTCTTTATCTGCACCATGTCATAAATGACATTGGAGCATTCCTGTCCAACTTCCCTTTGTTTGTTTTTTTGAGCGCATGTGGGATTGTGCTATACCATTGTCCTGTCTTTCTGCTGCTGTAGAAACTGTGCATACATAGTACTCTGTTCTCTACCGTAGATTTCCCACTCAACGTTTTAGATGCAAAAGTGTTTAATAAATATGCAAACAGTAGATTACCATGATTGTGCAATTCCATATTTAAAATAAAATCAGAAATGGCAGTCTGTTCGCAATGTTGTTCCTAGACTGATAGTCCAATTGCTGAGTGATCCAATATAACAAGCACTGCAGTAGGATTCCCTTTGTACATGTAGATATTGTAATAGTGCAAAAAAGTTTTAAAAAGTAAAAAAGGGGGGGAGGATTATATGATCATGCATGCCACTCAGACACATGTGTGATGTTTAAAGGAGGGGTAATGGTGAGAGGAGAGGTTGGAGATTTGTGGGAGGGCTCTTCTGAAACATAAAAAAGCCTCCACATGCATTGAAATGGTAGGATAATTGTGCAGAAAACCTGCATTAAAAATAAACATGGGGCAAAACAGGTCTCACAAAAAAAACACTTAAAAACTGGAATCATCATGACCTGCTTGCACATGGGAAATGATTACATGTGCAATGAGTGAGATGACCCGCCAGAGTTCTGTTGGCAGGCTGTCCCATTAAGGACATGTAGAAGTGGCCACTGTTTCCAAAACACAGGTCTAAGCCTTGCCTCAAATTAAGCACCAAAGCTTGTTCTTACAGGAGCCACCTCACACATAATGATTTCCCTACAGAAATGTTATTCTACATAGGAAAATGTGTATACCTGTAAAGTTATTAGTTTCCAGATGGATTCCGCCCCCTCCCCGCCTCATTATTTTCGCAAAGGGTGGGTGTTGCGAGAATGTGAGAAACTAGCATGGAGGATGAGGAAAGAAAGATAGCAATGCAAAGGGAGGGGGGCTGGCCTGTGACCTCCTTTCAGAGACTTCAAGATCCCCATCTTAATCCTGACCCACAGGTTAGGAAATAATCCTGACACACAGGCTAGGAAATAATCCTTACACACAGGTTAGGAAATATAGTATATTGATACTATATTTGTATTCTTGATATTTTTCTTTGTATTCATTGCATTTATTAAGAAATTGTGTATTTATGTGTTAGAGACCACTGAAGAATACTGTTCATCTTTTATGAATTTTCATGTAAATGGTATCTTATTTATAATATCTTATGTATCTGTTAAAGAACAGTTGTTTTATATGGGTTATATATGTTTCTGAAATAGACTTGGCCTGCTCATCAACCTTTTCTGGTTTACAGTTAGGTGTGTTGATTGTGGGTTTATTCCCACCCCTCTTTTCGTTGTATCCACTGGGTAGGTCAGACATTTGTGAAGTTCAAAGTCTGAGGAGAATCCTATGACATACATAAGTTATGCCTGAGTTTCAGTATAGCACGAATGGATGGCTATTCCTGCAAGTACTCAACAAAAACAGGAGGGGCAATCCCGAAGGAAATCCAAACAATACGTTTTCAATTCCCCAATTTATCAATTAAAGTGCAAGTGCTACTTAATTTATCAGTGCATACAATATCAAAATTGAACAATCATTTCATATCAACGTATATCCTATGCAATAATAGCAGCAATGAAATATAAAGGGCAGATTACAATCCATTAACATCCTATACATATCCGGGTATGCTGAAAAGTCCTTTCTTATTCAATTCCTTATAATCCAAGTTCCATTCCGTTAGAACAATCTTCCTCGGTGCCCTTGGAGTGTAGATGAGACGTAGAGTAGAGGCTGATGACAAAACCTCCTCCCGCTCAATCTGGGGCCGGCTATAGTCCACAGATTTCGTTGTTCCTTCCTCAGGAGCGAGTTCTATACAAGTCTCACACGAGGAAGAATTATCCAGAATACATCCCGGCACGGGCGGCAGTGCTTTCTAACGCGAAAGGGGATCACATTAAACCATTGTTCCCCTTTATAGTCTCATATACAACTTAATAATATATAAACTTCATAATATACAAGTAATTACTTCATGCAATGGTTAAACTCACCAATACACTTGCAAAATAAACCTTCAATCCTTTCTTTTTTCTGAAGTCAGTCTGTTCCGAACTCTTTTTTCGAGCGTTTGGTGAGGAACGCTGTGTTAATTAACTATTTAAAGGGAGCGGATCTTGTCAAATCAATCATCCCCGTCCCCACAATTAAAGGGTCAGGGTCGCAAGGCTCTTTAGGAAAAGAATGTGAAAGTGTCTGATATAAACAACAATGAAAGGACCAATTATATCTTATCCTAAAAAGGGAGTGAAATCAGCCTCATTGTAACCCTTTCTAAATGTTATGTTCTTTACCAAGTGCAACGAGGATGTTGAAAAAGTTAAGTTTATAAAGGGAATATATTGAATGTATATTTTTGAATGCATTGGATTACATTTTTGAATATTTTGAATGCATTTGGGGGATCTTTTTGGAAGTGGGCTTTCTTATTCATTTCATGATGCTATACATTATATTTACCATGTACATAATCAATTAAGTTTGCAAATGAAGTTGTAAATGAAATTATCTATTGCAGAAAGTTTTGCTTGATGGTTACATCCTGATTTGTATTTGTATATTAATTTCAGAAAAGTTGTGGCTTTGGAAGAAGCATAACTCTTGCGAAACGGGGAAATTGCAAGCCGGCAAGCCCGTTGCCATCACCCGCCGGGAGGTTTGGTGGTATTTTTTGATTCAATATTTATATATATTAAGCTCCAGTGCATTGTATATTTCAGTTCTACAATCTGGAACATAAAAGCTGGATTTGGTTGTTGTGGTCCCTGCGTTTTCTTTGTTTCTGCGCTGATATGTATTCAGCTTCTGTAGTTGATGCTGCTACAAGGTCTTGCTTTCTGCTTGTCCAACTGATTGCTCCTCCACCATAAAAGAATACTCGTCCACTGGTAGACTTTCTGTCTGTGATGTCGTCTGCCCAGTCAGCATCCATGAATCCCACTAGTCTGGGATTGTTGCTTGCTGGTAGCTTGAGCTTCAGTTGTGCAGTACCTCTCAGGTATCTTGCCAGTCTTTTGACTGCTTGCCAGTCATTCACACGTGGTGATGCACTTTTCCTGCACAGTATTCCAACTGCTATGTCAGGTCTGGTTACTGTACTTATGTAGAGCAATTTTCCAATTGCTTCTCTGTACACTTTGATGTTTCTCAGAGGTTCATTGTTTCCATCTTGTTTCAGGAAATCTGTTTCCATTGGAGTACATGTTGGTTTTCCATCTTTCATATCCATGTAGTCTAGGAAATCCATGATCTTTTGCTTTTGATTGAGAAGATAGCTTCCATCTTCCTCTCGCTCTATTTGAACACCAAGGTAAAAACTGACATTTCCAAGACACTTTACTTCAACCTCTTGGTTCAGGTGCTGAATTATTTCATCACAATCTTGTTGATCCTCATAACAAAGGAGAAGATCATCTACATAAATCAGAATAAAAGTCCATTTGTTGTCTTTCTTTCTTGAGTACAGGCAGCGTTCTGCCCCGCCTTGCTTGAATCTTTCTTTGATGAGCATTTGGTTCAGTTTCTAGTTCCAGGCCCTTGCAGCCTGTTTCAGTCCATAAATGCTCTTCTGCAGTTTGCATACAAGTCCTCTGTCTTTGGACTGTTCAAATCCCGGAGGCTGTGTCATATACACGTCTTCTTCCAGCTCTCCATGTCGAAAAGCAGTTTTCACATCCAGATGCTCCACATGCATCTTCCTTGCGGCTGCTATGCTCAGTAGTGTTCTTACTGAAGTGTGTTTCACTACTGGTGTGAAGGTTTCATCATAGTCTTCTCCATACTTCTGGGAATATCCCTTTGCAACTAGTCTTGCTTTGTACTTCTGTACTTCTCCATCTGCATCAAGTTTGGTTTTGAAAATCCATTTGCATCCTACTGTCCTTTTTCCAGGTGGTAGTTCTGTGAGGATCCATGTCTTGTTCTGGATCAGAGAGTCAATTTCCTCTTTTGCAGCTTTTCTCCATTTCTCTGCTTCTCTTGTTGGCATTCCTTCTATGTCTTCCCAGTTAGAAGGTTCTGGTACAGCTTCTGTTTTTGCCAGGTAAGAGAACTTCAGTGGTGGAACTCCTTTGTTTGTTCTGTCTGAGCGTCTGACACTTGGCTCTGCTTCCCCTTCTCTTTCTGTGGGCTCTGCAGGTGTCTCTTGCGTCTCAGTCAGGTCCCAGAGTTGCGCAATTTCTGGCTGCTGTGCTGCATCAGCTTCCTTCGGTGTAGACTCTCTAGTGTCAGGCTTGCTTGCCTTCTCTTTTTCATCAATGTACACCACATGGTGGATCTTCACCGTGTCTGCCTCTGGGTTGACGATTCGATATCCCTTGCATCCCAGTGCATATCCAACAAATATGCCTTCTTCTGTTCTGAGATCCGTCTTAGACCTCTTTTCCCTTGGAACATAAGTGTAGGCTTTTGATCCAAACACTCTCAGGTGCCTTACATTGGGCTTGCGGTTGTACCACAGTTCAAATGGTGTGCTGCTTGCACCCTTTGTAGGTAGCATGTTCTGCAGATAGGCAGCAGTGTTGATAGCTTCTCCCCAATATTTTTGAGGTAGCTGTGCTTCTTGCAGCATACTTCTGCACATTTCTGTGAGAGAATGATTTTTCCTCTCCACTATCCCATTGAGTCCGGGATGTATGCCATGGTCAGGTGATCCTCTATTCCTTCAGCTGCTAGGAAGCTTGTCATCTCCTTCCCCACGTACTCGCCTCCATTGTCTGTGCGGATAGCCATTGGTTTTCTCTGGAATCTGTTCTGCACCATTGCTAGGTACACCTTGAATTTTTCCAGTACTTGGCTCCTTTCTTTGAGCAGGTAAATCACAGTAAATCTAGAAAAATCATCAGTAAAAGTCAGAATGTACTTACTTCCACTGGGTGTTACTGTTCCTATTGGTCCACAGACATCACTGTGAATCAGCTCCAGTGGTCTTGTGGTTTGCTTCTCACTCTGCTTGGTGAAAGAAGGTCTTGTGCCTTTGGCTTGAATACAGCAAACACATTTCTCTGCATCAGGACATTTTCTCATTTGCAAATCATTAGTCAGATTCTGCCTTTCAAGCTGATATATATAATCCATATTAGCATGTCCAAGCCTTCTATGGATAAGATGAGTACAATTTTTGTGACTGCACTTTTCAATTAAATTCACTGCCCCTTCAGAGCAATCCAGCATATACAGGCCATCCTTTAATGTGCCTTGTGCAATTAATTCACCTTCATTACTTATAAAACATTTCTCTCCTTTGAATACAGTCTCAATGCCCTTTTTCGCCATCATTGAAACAGACAACAAGTTAGTTTTAAGTTCAGGTATGTAGAGACAATCAGCAATCTGCACTTCTCTAGTTTGGCCACTGGGTAGCGCACAACATGCAGATACGGTCCCTTGTCCCCAAGCTGTTAAAGCTTCTCCATTTGCAGTATACAATCTTTCATGATATGTATTCATCTCATCAAAAAGTTTTTCTTCTTTGCATAAATGGTTAGTACATCCACTGTCAACAGCCCATTTGCATAAGCTTTGATCATTTTTACCAACATTTAAACAGTTGTTATTCAATCTGCCTCTTGCTTGGCTATTGGCACTTGGTGAGCTGTTAACTCTATCTGCATTCCTAAAGGCTTTTGTTTCCATCCCTCGTGGCGGTTTGCTCACTCTCTGTGAATCACGAAAGCGGCAGTCCTTTTTTAAATGTCCTCTCTTTCCGCAGATGCTGCAGAAGAAATCATTTCTTGAACTGACTCTTAAAGCAATTTCTTTGGGCTGATCATGTCTGTTAAGATTTTCTTCTTGCAATCTTGCAAGTACATAGTTTAAGCTTAGACTTTCTCTCATTTCCAAAACATGCACAATGCTTGCATAAGATTGTGGAAGGCTGCTTAACAGAATTCTTGCTAAATCCTCATCCTGGATCTCCTTTCCAAGGGATCTTAATTTCTGTGTTAATTCCATGAAATTTGCAATATGGTCTTTTAGTTGTTGCTGGGGCTGCATTTGAATTCGATACAATTGTCTCATTAGCAAGATTTTAGTTTTAATTGATTCTTGCCTGTTTATTTATAGAAGAGATCTCCACATTTCTCTAGAAGTGGGCTCATGAATAACTTTTAACAATTGTTTATCACTTAAAGCATTAATGATAATAGATCTTGCCTTATTATCCTGCTTTCTCCATTTGGCTTCATTCTGTTGGTTTCCTGTCGGTTTTTCATCTGTTACCGCAGACCAGATGTCCAGTTGTTTGAGGTGCGCCTTTATCCTTTCTGCCCAGAGATCGTAGTTCCTTCCATCGTCTAGCCAATCGACTTGGAACCCCTGCTGTGCACTATAGGAGTTGGCCATCTTTCCTCTATTGTCTGCCCTCTGTACTTTAGCCTGCGGCTATGGCAGAAGTTTTATTGCTCTCTCTTAATTTCAGCTTGCGTTAATTGCTTCTGGTGACCAGTGTATTGGAGCGAGTGTAAATAACGCTGCGGAATAAACGCTGAGCTGATTAGAGAGGCAAAAGCTTTATTTGAGGAAGTTACATACTTGAGGGAAAGAGGGAGAGAGAGAGACCCTAGCTATCTGACTACATCTTGCAGAGAGAGAGAAGAAGTGTGGCAGGAGAGAGAAGAAGCAGGATATTGCCCTGTTTAGCCCAATAGGAGACAAGACAAGGAAATGACCCCCAGGAAACAAGAGAGGTGCTACTCTCACTGTCCTAACTAAGTGATCCTTGCTGCCCCCTGCATGGTAGGCTCTTCTTCCTTCTTGCTGCTGTAGTACACCAAACATTGCTATTTCTAACAATATCAACATGAAAGTTTATAGACCAGCCAAATTTAACAACATAAAATTCAAGGTCTCAGGAATAATCAAATGCATAAGGAAGTGAAGCAGACCTGTTAAGTGACAGGAAAAGGCTCAGCAGATGATAAATTGAGTTGCTTCTTGTTCTGATACTGTTGCAGTCAAAGCAACAATATAAATGAGAGCCTAAGATACCAAGTAAAGAGGAAATTGTATCTCCAACTTGTTACTTACAAGGCTAGCATCAACTAAACTGTCTATACAAATATTTGTTTTTATAAGTCCAGACATTAACTAAAATCTTAAATCTGCACACATAGAAGCTATGGAAGGAGCCTAAGTATTTTTTTAAAATATCCAATAATCAATAATGTGGTGATTTCAGGATGGTAATGTAAGGACAACTGAAGCAAGATATGTTGCATTTCCTTCTTTTTTCTCAAAAGGGCTGAGTCCACATTCAGAAATGAGGTCCTTTTAAGGTGCTTCAAAACAGATTCTTGAATCTTTACAAGCCTTTTTTTTCAAATGCAGACAAATGTCAGTAAGCTGGAGGTGTACACAGATGACATCATGCTGCATGCTCACCACTTTAAAATGTGGCCACGTGGTAGCTCTAACCACATAGCCAATCGGTCACCTGTGGTTATGTGCCTCATAATGCATCACTATTCCATAGACAACAGGCTTATCACCTAGTTAGCAGTGTTGTATGGGAATGGGATATATTTAAACAGCTCTCCAAACTAGCTTCCTTTGAATATACTTCCGCGCTCAAAACATCCCAGCCACATTTTTAACATGTTGATGGCTCCAAGAAACACTTGGTTAAAGTTATCAGTTTATTTGTCTCTTTGTGCAGTCTCCATGAAGCGACTCCAGTTTTTTTTTATATATATATATAAAGGGGCGCAATGGTGTTGGCATATATATATATGCAGCCGTCTGTTGCAGTCCCCAGCAACTCGATTTGTTGCCTGCCAGTGCCTGAAGCAGCAGTGGGAGGAAATGGAGGGGGGAAATGTGGGCTAACACCAGGATCAAGCTGGCATGCTACTGACATCATTCCAGGTGAAAATCAGAAGTGACATCATGGGATGCTCTAGAATTTGCAAAAACTGCCCACCAGTATACCAGTCTCCACCCCCTAAATGTTCCTGTGGTGTCTGGCTATGGCCTGCCAACTCTAGTTCTGACCCTAGAGTCAGAGTAACTGTATGTTGATAAAAATGATCTTGATTGTTGGAAGCTGTTTCCAATTATGTGTCCACTGGTTCTAATGAAACAGTAATTTAGACAAAAGATAATTGTAGATGGGCAGCTGAATGAAACGAGAACTCAGTTTTGGACTTCTTTTTTATGAGATGAAGACAGCAGAATGTTGATTTCTGAAGTATGGTAGTACTTATCAGAAAACAAATAACAGCCAGAGCATTAGGACATTTGTATGGGTTGAAAACATAACATAAAACCTCTAAACTGGATCCAAAAGATAGATACAAGTTCCTTAAATCATACATGTTGAGAGGTAAGAAGAATGGATATTTTTTTCATAACCATGATTGTCTTGATCTCTGCAGACAGGCTGAGCCTGGGCTTCTCTAGAGTAAGGTCTCAGGCTTGGCTGGCTAGACTTGGGAGTGTAAACTGGAGCCTGCACCTAGTGGACCAGTTGATCCAGCAATGCAGGGACTATTTGTCTGGGTTTGTGTCCTGCCTGGTGGAGGCCTAGTGACTATCTCAAAGGCTGGTGGCAAGGTGTCCCTCTCAGGCTCTGGCAGGGTGACGTCTAGAGTATGATCAGCAGCTGCCTCTGCAGTGTCAGGCTCCTCCTAATCCCTCCTTCATCATTCATATGAGCTGCTGCAGCATAGTGGTTAAGTGGTTAGGCTGCAAATCAGCACTTTGCTGGTTTGAATTCCACTATTTTCTAGGGTTACCAGCTTCCAATTGATCTCCAGGCCATAGAGATCAGTACTAGGGTTGCCATTCCCCCGCCCAGGGCAAGGGATCCCCCGATCCCACCCGTGCCCACTTACCTGGCCGGCGGGGGGGGGGGTGCGCTCCCTGAGGCGCCCCCTCCCTGGGTGGTGCAGCATGCCCCCGGGTGTGGGGCGCGCTCCCGCGCTGTGAGAGCAGGCGGCAGTGGCAGCGGCAGAGAGAGAGCAGGCGGTGGTGGCAAGAGCAGGCCACTCTCACGGCTGTGGATGCCACGGGCTGCTCTCTCACTGCTGCTGCTGCCACTGCTCCTGTGCAGCCCGTGCCAGCAGGGACAAGGGGCATGGCGGTGACGGCGGTGGTGAGAGAGCTGTGGTGGCCACAGACTGCTCTCTTACTGTGGCCGCCGCTGCCCCTGTGCAGCCTGTACCGGCAGGGACAAGGGGCGCAATGGTGATGGCAGTGAGAAAGGTGGTGGCCATGGCCTGCTCTCTTGCTGTGGTCGCCGCTGCCGCTGTGCAACCTGCGTTGGCAGGGACAAGGGGCGCGGTGGTGATGGCAGCAGTGGTGATGGCAGTGGCAGCCCACTCTCTCACTGTGGCTGTCACTGCCCCTGTGCAGCCTGCGCCGGCAGGGACAAGGGGGGTGGCGGTGGTGGCAAGAGAGTGAATTGCTTGCTCCCTCTGCCCCTTCCTGGTGTGCATATTGTTGCCATGTAAGGTGCCCTTTGACCCTGCGTAATGCTATCACTCTCGGAAGTGACGTCATCTCGCATGGATGGAGCACCGTCGCACCGTCCTGAGCGGCAGCAGGGTAAGAGCAAGCGTCCCAGTCTCCCACTGGGAGACTTGAGGGACCTGGCAACCCTAATCAGTACTCCTGGAGAAAAGTGGCTGTTTCGGAGGCTGGACTCTAAGGCGTTATACCCTGCTGAGGTCCCTCCACTCTCCAAACCCCACTGTCTCCAGGCTCCACCCCCAAAATCTCCAGAAATTGTACAACCTGGGGCTGGCAACCTTAGGTGGCCTTGGGTAACATACTCCTCTCAGCCCCACATGTATTGTGGAGATAAGAAAAACACTGCTATAGTTGCTATAGTTAGATTATAAACTACAGCATGGCAACTGTGCCACCTCTGTTTTGTGTTCAGTATATAACACAATGTTGGAACTAAATACATATTTAAAGTGTAATAACCCTCTGCAGAACAGCAAGATTTGAGCACAGTAGCACCATAAAGACCAACACAATTTCCAGGGTATAAGCTCTCAAGAATCAAAGCTCCCTTCATCAGATACCACTCACAAAAACATACTCTGGAAATCTTGTTGGTCTTTAAGGTTTTACTGCACTCAGATCTTGTTCTTCTACTGCAGATAGGGTTGCCAGACCCCTGCTGGGAGCAAGGGATCCCCTGCTCCCACCATCCACCCCCACCCCTGCTTACCTGGCTGATGGGGGGAAAGGTGGGGGAATGTGCCTCCCAGGGCACACTCTTAGGTGGCACTCCCAGGGTTGCACGTGGCCTGTATGATGATGTCACTTCCTGGAAGTGAAGTAATCACATAACCCCAGGAGCGCGCACACAGTTTGTGCAAGTGCGAGGACAGGTGTAAGGTCAGAGCCAGGTCTACCTCCTCCCACTTGGAGGGTAAGGGGGCCTAGCAACCCTAACTGCAGATCAACATGGCTACCCAGTTGAAACCCTCAGCAAAGTGAAGTTCCTTCCTTTCTTTCATTCATAGCTCTCTTCACCCTATCAAATGCCCAATTCCATGGTACTGGACTTCTCAAAATCATCATATAACATTTGTCTTTCCCATGACTGCCATTTGGATCATCAGAACTAGTAAAATCTTTCCTTCAAAATCCCCATGTCTTCCAAAATATACCCATGGCAGTATTTGATGACAGGGCCAATATTTTAAATTCTAGCACTCAGACTCTGTTATGTGCTAGGAAGAGAATATGAATTCAGAGAGAGAGAGAGAGAAGCCAGCAACATAAAGCTACACAATATTTTCCATCTAAAAATACAAGCTCTCCATATGGCATACAAGACTGACAAAACAAAAGCTTGCCTCCAACACCACCACAACAGGCTGTTTAAAGAAGTTGGATGATGTGAACTTTAGCAAATACCTAAAAATAACTGACAACATCTTTTCTGTGCGCTCAGAGACAGAACTGTCCTAGTGCAGATTTTCACCTCCTCTTCCCCTTCTGCTTTTCTCCCACTCACAAGAAGAACCTGCATCCTTCTCTAGTGAGTTATGCAGTGAAAGTGTGAACAGACTTCGAGAAAGACCAGGAAAACACACACACACACACACACACACAGAGAGAGAGAGAGAGAGAGAGAGAGAGAGTTACTGTCAATGTTATGCCTGTTTCTCAAACTAGGGGCAGGCCACAATATTGACCTGGGATGTGGATGATTAGTGATGGAGGAAGAACAGCAGATGGTCTGAAATGAAGAATGTAAAACTATCGAGGGAGGTCACCATTTGGCAAGAAACACACACGTTGCAAGTTTCTGCCCTCCAGCCATATCAATCTCTCCCACCCCACACATACACCTTGGCCCCAGAGCAGAGGGGGCCTTAGTAATTCTGAGTCCGTGGGGAAAAGTCAAGGATGGGGCTACCCTCTTTATTCCCACCCAACTAGTACTAAATGTACTATTCCACACCATCTGAATTAGCCTTTGTCTTGAGGCTTACTTATTTATTTTTTTATTTATGTAGAGAACTGTGTAAGATAGATCACAAACAATGCATTTTTAGAGACTCAGGCTTTTTTGGAACGTTTTGGTCAGTCAGGAAGCATGAGGGGTTCTTCCTTGGCTGAAAATCATTAACACCTTGCATTCCTCAGTGTGGTCTGAATGGTGTGGGGTGAGAGGAGAAAAACTTGGGGCAGGTGTCAAGGAGGACACTTACCTGTGTGCTTGCTCACTGCCAGTCTCAACACTAGAGATGGGCAGGAACCAGAAAAAAATGAACCGTGCAGTTTGTGGTTCGTCATGTTTCATGAACCATGAACCACAAACTTTCACAACCCTGCCCCAGTTCACGAACCAGTTCATTTTGGTTCATGAAAAATCACTTCCAGGCCAGCAAATGACTACTTCCAGGTCAGCAGAAGGTCACTTCTGGGTCAGCAGAAGGTCTGCAGAAAGCCCAACCCCCGTTGCCTAGGAAACTGCTTGATTGGCACCAGGCTGTCCGCAGTGACGAACCAAATGAACTGTCCTAAAGTTCATGGCAGTTCGTCAGAAATGGGCTCTGACAAACTGCTGGGTCACGAACCACGAACCAGCCTGGTTCATGACGAACTTTGGTTCATATTTTGGTTTGTGCCTATCTCTACTCAGCATAGCAGGAATCAGAATGGAGGAGAACAATGACCACCCCACCAGCAATCAGACTGAATTCTGCTGAGCAGACAAGAGGGAGGAGTGCACATGCACTGGCTGGTATACAGGCACAGCAGTATCTTGGCGCAGGAGATTGTGGGGTAGTGAACCCATAGTCAGACATGAGTTGCTGCACAAGTGATGTCCAATGCAGACTGTAGCTAAAAAACATGTGGTGAGGGGCTTCGTTCTTTCCTATTGCACTGTTTTCTAGACCCCTCTAGCCATAAACACAAAACCAGCCAGCCCCTCCCACCCCCCTCACTTCTTACAAAACTCAGTGAATATGTTGCTGGTTCCTCTTTTCAAAAATCTGCTTTTGTCCAAAGGGCTGCTTATATATCAGAGATCATTTACTACATAGATACTATCGAGGATAAAATGTCTCCATAAATCCACAAGAAGCAAGAATGCTGTAGGGGAAGTTTGCCATATTTCTGGTGGCTGCATGGATCATTACTTCAAAGATGCAGATGAGGTCATCTCCTTCGAATAAACGTATTTAGCTCCTGAAATAAGCATGCTTTGGTGTGAAGGCCAGCCAATACTATAGCATTTGTCACTAATGTATGTCACTGCTGGATTCTCTTTTGAAGAATGGTGAAAGATAATTAGCACAATACAAATTCAAAAAAATGTGAATGAGGAAGTGACACCTTATATCACTCATCCTTGATATGACGGAAGCTTTTAAATTAGCAAAGGGCAATTATGAAATGACTCAGCTGGTCCGTTTTGAGGGTGACAGTTTGGAACAGGATATGGGACCATTGACTTACATTAAGAGACAGAAAACATGAGAAAGTGAAAGAGGGATAGGAATTTTAAAACTGGATCAATCTTGGGTGCCTTGAAGAAGTCCCTTGTTTTAAGAAATATCTGTCCCAAGCACGGCAGCTCCTCAAAATATAATTCTTATTTCAGAATAGCATAGCCCCTAACAGAAGAGATCCTGCAGTTCTGCAGCCTTTTTTGTTTTTGTTCTATTACGCCTAGAATCCATATTCAGTATAACCTCATTTATCCACATGTCTTAGGATGGAGTTTCCAAATATCAGAAATTTTATTGAAGGGTGTATGAAACTGGCACAGGTGACATATTCTGAATTTGAACAATTTAAATTCAGATTTGTCTATTAGATACGTGCAAAATGAAACAAATGAGCTGGAAATAGACCTGAAAATTGCTGTTTTGTTTAGTTAATGTACAACCACGAGGGCTACTCCGGAAACATAGGACTAAATACTACAAACCACACTTCCTGGAGTGTATAGTTAAAGATAGAGCAGAACCACAAGTGACAAAAGGCACAGATTGGACACTTGTCTGCTTCCCTCAAGTTTTGATGGGAAATGTAGGCATCCTGGTCTCGCAGCTTTGCTCTCTGACTGCTGTCCAATGGACTTTTCAACTGTCACTTGTCCAACATTCCTCCAAGCTGCCTACATTTCCCATCAAAACTTGAGGGAAGCTGACAAGTGTCCAATCTGTGCCTTTTGTCACTTGTGGTTCTGCTCATAGTCAATTAATTAGTTCCAATATATTTAACAGTATATTAAAGTGACGAAGTGTTCCACAATAATAAATAACAATTCACATACAACCAACAGTTAACCATACATTCAATAATCCAATAAGTACATCAATAAATAGTTCAATAAATATTCCAATAAATACCACAATAAATACACATGCAATTGTTACAAAACAGTCCAACCGGTGAAGAGGATGTAATCACTTCAAAACTACAACTGTTCATACAAAATTCAAGAGTCACAAAAACAATGAGCACTTAATGAGTCTCTTGTATATTTCCACGTAACTGAGCACTTAAAGAGTCTCTTGTATATTTCCTTGTAAGTATCCAAAAGCCCCAATGGGTTGAAAGACTTTAGTTTATGGCTGTAAAGATGCCTGTAGAGCCACTCTGAATGGTGAAGCTGTAAACGACGCCTCAAGGGGCTGAGAAACTTCAATGTAAAGCTGCAAGATTGCCTGTGAGGTTGCTGCAATCCACAAAGCTGCGACAAACGCCAACAGGTTTTGCTGGCATAAATTAATGCAATCCTGTTTTGTAAGATCACTTCTTCATAGGCTTCTGCCTTCAATATAAATCTCCAATCTGACAGTATTTTACTACTACCATGTTGGCTTCAAAGGACAGTCAGATGCTGTGAACCAAATTCGGGAACCCAAATTATAACGACACCCTCTTACCAAAAAGTTTCTGTGTTTTGGTACCCTTTGGTTCTTACCTTGCAGTGGAGGCAGCAGCAGGCAGGTGCTGGGCCTACATGGCAGCTTCTTGTTTCCCTTAACATCATACACCAGTTGGATTCCAAGAGGGAAGGAGCCATGAGCCATGATGATATTGGTGGGAAGGGAGAATGTGTGCAATGCATAAGAGTGTATCTCCCCTGTCTTCTTTGCCTAGACAATGGCATTGTCTCCCTGCCAATCGAGTGAGTCCTTGAAAAGGGAGATGCCTGCCTGCCCACCTGTGATGGAGATAGACTGTGATTAATGCGAGAATGCCCCTCATTATGGGAACAAAACTGCAGAGCACAAGGAAACAGGCAACAGCAGCATGCCAAGCTAATAATTTATTGGCACTTTAGGAAAAAAAACCATAATGCAGGATTGTTTTTAATGTTGCCATCACTCCGCAACCCTTTGCTAGCCAGTTTCCCACTGTAGTGTGCACCTGCCAACACTCGCCTTCTTCAAGGTCTGTTGTTGTGTGTGTACTTGGTGGATTGACGTTTTAGAAGGAGGATTGTGTTCTGTGCAATTTTGATGCTGTTAAGTGCAAAAGCAGCTGCCCCAAAGAGCCTGGTAGCCCACATTGCAAATATCAGGGCCGAATATCATGATAATGAAAAAAAAATGAAGTAGACCTAAGCCAGCAATGCCCTGCCCCATCCTGAAAAAAGAATAATGGTGCATCATTCCTTTGGAATCCCTGGATCTGAAATTGAAACAGAAATTTCTTCAGTGCACACCCCTGCTGTCTATATTGTATCCTAGTTTTCCTGAAGTAAATAAACTTGAAGAAGCATTATTTTCCCCTTTCCACTTGTAAAAATATTTGCAGAGGGTTCCATTCACATGGCATAGTGAATGTGTATTTTGTAAATGGGAATATGCAGTGATCATTCAAGCTGAAGATGCCCCTTGTTTTGTGCCTTTTTGCAAGGCACATAGCCCCTGTGTGCTTGTAATTCCTGAAATGTTAGTCCGATTATCTCAGTGATGGACTGTAATGAAGAGGTTGTGCTATTGCACTTAGTCAATCTATTTCATTGGGTTGGTGTTGCAAGACTGGTGTGACCTTGTTTGGGGGGCCTAAGCTCTCCTACAGAATTTTTTTCAAGCAACAAATCAAATTACATTATCTGATGTAATTTCTTAGATTAGGCTTCAAGGGAAATTTTTCAATTCCTGTTAGAAACATTGTTTTATGGGAACAATAAGGAGGCTGATGGATACAAGGAGTTTCCTGGCATCTCTTTGGGATTTTCTAGTCAGCCAGGCTGGTGCCCCTATCAAAACACCAGCAGACATATGGAATGCATAGATGGCTTATGAAACGGATGTGGTTGTTCCAGAGCACCCTGCCTCCTCCCATGGAACTTGGAAGAATGAAATGGTGAATGAAATGGCTTTATTTTATTTATTTAAAATATTTCTGTGTTCCATTTTCACCCAAAAGGATCCCCCAAGATGGCAAATGTCAAAACATTAAAACATTTGAACAGTAAAATATTTGAGATGTTAAAATAATTTTTAAATAAAGTCTATATAAAATAATTAAACAATTCTATAAACCATAAAAACACTCTGAACAAAATGAGGGAAGAGGACCAGTAAGAGTTACTCAGGGTACACCAAAGAAAACAAAAAAGTCTTCACCTGCTGGTGAAAGACAACAGTAGAGGACGATAAATGAATCTCATTGGGGAGAGAGTTTCAAAGTTTTAGCACCATGACCAAAAAGGTTGCCACCAATCTACTCTGATGGCAGGGGTACCCAAAAGAGGGCTTCGAAAGATGACCAGAGTGAAACAGCAGTTTCATATGGGAGAAGGTGATCCTTCAGGTATGCTAGCCTCAAGTCATGTATGGCTTTAAAAGTCAACACTGGCATCGTGTATTAAGCCTGGAAGCAAACTGGAAGCCAGTGTAGGTTGAATAAGATTGGAGTGATATGGTCCTTGAGAACCACTCAAATCAATATTCTGATGGCAACATTCTGTATCAACTGTAGCATCCAAGCAGTCTTCAAGGTCAGCCCCAAATAGAGGGCATTGCAGTAATCTAAACCAAATATTACTTAGGCATGCACCATAGTAGCAAGGCCAGGCCATTTCTCAGGTTGCCACTCACCTAGCCTCAGCTGCATGGGCATCTGAAGCTGGGCCTTCAAAGATTACCAAAGTGGGCAGATAGGTTCACGTGGGAGAGAGCAGTCAGGGACGTTGGATCTAAGCTGTATGGAGCTTTAAAAGTCAGTACCAATGCCTTGAATTGAGCCTGGAATCAAATTGGGAGCCAGTGTAGATGGAACAAGTTTGGAGTGATATGGTCCATATCACCTGCTCCAGTCAGCTCTCTGGCTGCAGCATTCTGCACCAACTGCATTTTCTGGACAGTCTTCAAGGGCTGCCCCACTTATAACGCATCACAGTAATCCAATCTAGATGTTATTAGGCCATGCAGCCTCCCCCCATGCCATTTTCCTGAGTTGAAACAACAGTGGAGAGCGATATTTGGTTCACTTTGCAGGTTCAAGTGCACAGATTACTGCACAGAGTACCTGAACCAGCTTCGTTAAAAAATGTAACATGTAGTTTGGTCTGTGGAGGAAATATTAAAAATGTACTGTATCAGAAAAGAAAACACATTGGAACAATACTTTTAATCCACAATTTTCTACACAATGCAATAAGGTAAAGAATGCAATTTCAATATACAGAAGCTGATATGACAGGTTTGATCTGAATGATATATCATATCTCGATGCTTCAAACAACATTACTGCAAAGTAAGTTATCTTATGTTTGGGAAACATTGAATCCCACTACACCTATTGACAGATAATGAAGGGTCAAACATTTGGGATAAAATGCTTCTACAAATGGCTTGCAAAGGACATGTGTTCAAAGATCTGTTGTATAAGTACCTAATTCTAGGGATGTGCAAAATGGAACGCCTGAGCCAAAGATATACACAAAAATGGTTAGTTTGGTTGATCCTTTTAGGCTATGCTCTGTATTAAGGAGTTTTATCTCTATAGTTTTGTTTCTTTGTTTTTGTTATCTTTTTTATCCTATCATAAGTTTATTTAGATGTTTCTTTCATATCTTGTCTTTTCATTTTATTTTGACTGATTTTGTGTAGGGACTATTTTCAGAAGATAGCCTGTCCCCTTTCCTCACTCCCTACTAGGTCTAACTATGTTGGGGGTGGGGATGTCTTAAGCAGCTTTTGTAGCTTCTTTCTTTCGGTTTTCCAGAGGACCTTGAGGATTTATTAGTTTATACTTTGATATTTTTCTTTGTTTCCTCCCCCATCATTCTCAGTCATGGGAATGCTGGGTGAGGTAAGGTCATGTAGGTTTTTTCAGTTTACTTCAGTTCAGGTTAGTACAGGCTGTTATTAGTTTGTGTTTTTATTTTATTAGACAGTTATTAGCCTTATTCAGTATTAATATTTAGTTTTTATTTGCTCATAGTAGCTTGAAGTTCATTCTTAGTTTTTTTTGGGGGGGGGTAAAGCTGGAGGGTGGTTGACCTTGGTTTTCCCGGTAATTTCTTATTCCTCCCTCCCCCTTGAAAGCATCAGCTTTGCTGGGTTATTATCTGGGTTAGTTGGGGGGGGTGTTGTTTTATTTTTCTTTCATTTGCTAAAATGAGCAAAAAATGGGCATGAGAATCTGAAGAAGAACCTTTTATAAAAGCTAAGCAAGGTAAATTAGATGATTTTTAAACAAATAAACTCCCCTCTGTGCCATTAAAAAATTGGTTCGAGGATTTAGAAAATGATTTAGATACAAATGAGGGATTTAGTATAAATCAGAATTTAGAAAACAGACCTTCAGTGTTAAGTGTGGGTGTAGAGCCCCAAATTTTTTAAAAATGAACTTGATCTTTATTGCTGATACTTTAAAACTAATACAGGGAAAATTGAAGTTTATAACTAGCTATCTGTTGAACTCTTCCATAAAGAATCAGGATGATCCAGTTCAAATTGTGGCAAAGTGCCCCTACTCTGAGGCAGTCAAAGGAAAACATCCTTGCCTGGTAATATCTTTTCCACATCTGCTCTTGAGGGAAAGGATAGATTACAATAGATACAAGGTGGTAATTACAATCTTTCCTGTCAGGACAGGTGGATAAATTGGTGGGGGGAAAGAAATAATGTGCGTCATCTCTTCTGTTTGTTGGGTATGCCTGCCCCCTATGTAGATCTGAGATATGTAGAAACAATTCAGGGTCTTGTTAATAAAAGCCCTGACTTGGATAGCCTAGGTGAGCCTGATCTTGTCAGATCTAAGTAGCTAAGCAGGGTCAGCCTTGGTTAGTAATTGGATGGGAGACCTCCAACAAAGGCCAGGGTTGCAGAGGCAGGCAATGGCAAACCACCTCTGTTAGTCTCTTGCCATGAAAACCCCACCAGAGGTTGCCATAAGTCAACTATGACTTGAGGATCCGGTGGGGGTTGCACTCATATCCTGCAGCTCTTGAGATCAGCCCCCAGGTTCCAGAGAGGCAGGTGGGAGGGGGCAGGTTCTTCAGCGAGTGACAGGAATGCCCATTGGAAACCACACGAGAGGCCGGAAGGCCCATTGGAGGTGATGGGAGTGAAAAGCGCCCACAGACATGCGGCAGTGTTGCCATTGGAACACATCACTGCATCACAAAGATGTGAGAATGCAGGTTGGACCATGAGAGCCATGCTCTGTTCCTGGGGTGACGCCACCCCAGAGTGGACTGATGGCCTGTGGGAGCAGAGAAACTGCTCCAGGGGCTGTCGTCCACCCCCTCCTCATGCCAGATTTCCCAAGCTCATCCCTGCCTCTACAAACAGCAAAAAGGAAGGTGGTCCATCCTTCTGGAGGAGAAGCCACGGAGATCCCAAGATGTCACTCCACATCCCCCACCTCTCGGCAGCAACCATTCCCCTTCCCTTGCATGCAGTCGTCATCTGCATGGCTTATCAGATGCCAGCAGCTCTGTCTGTCAGAGAATGAAAGTCCTCCATGGTGCCCCCCCAGACATTCATGGGCCACATTTCAATCCCCACCCCCTATCCATCCCAGTTCTGAGCCAGGAAACATTTGCTGGAATCTGTGAAAAGACATTCCAACAGGGACTTGTGGGGGGAGGCTACTTTCATTGTCAGGAAGCAAGAAAACAGACAGGTAGTTTGTTGTTTTTCAACACATATTTTATTAAACCAGAAAAGATGATGAGGTTCTCTGAATGTATTTCCTGCCAATGTCCTTTGGCTAGAAAGGGAACAAAGGCCGTTTGTGCAGCAATCAGAGCTGCAAAATCCATCCCTCATCCTGCCCTCACAGGGGTAAGGGTGAGATGTGGGCTGCCATGGGAAACTGCTCTCTGGGCTGGACCTAAATGGCACTTGAGGATAACTGGGGGCTGAAACAGCCATGTTCCTTGGTCTCCCGGACAAGTTGCAACCTGCCTGCAAGGGAAAGAGGCACGTGTGGCAAGAAACCCAGCCCTGTCTGAGCCCAAGCCCAGTCTGCCACATTCTGGGAGGGTGTCCATGAGTGAGAGCAGCTATGACAACTCCAGAATCTCAGGTCAGGACCTTGCACCACACTTACACCTCCACCGGGCTGCCAAGCATGTCCGCCAGCAGCAACCTGTCTGCAGTAGTGTACCTCAGGCAGCCACCAGCAAAAGAGGGGCTACGCCCACATAAGTGCCATTTACACCCGCACAAGCCTCTTTGTGCACTTTCCACACCTTCCCTTAGGATTGCACAGTTAGACATCTTTTGGTGGAAGAACAATTACATATTGAACAAAGATTAGGAAAACTGCAGCAGACCATTGCAGGAATTAGGCAAGATGAAAATAAGATTATTATTAATGGAAAATCTAAAAATAGCACCAATAGCACCATCTCTGTCTTTTGGTGCTACACCTCTGAAGATGCCAGCCACAGCTGCTGGCGAAACGTCAGGAACTACAATGCCAAGACCACGGCAATACAGCCCGGAAAACCCACAACAACCATCGTTCTCCGGCCGTGAAAGCCTTCGACAATACATCGAGCACCAATCAATTTACACATACAGCTCAAGTAATTAGATTAAAGGGAAATAATAGCACCAGTATTGAGAAAACGAGTGATCTAAATTTAACCATGGGAAATCAGCAGGGAAAACCCAGAATAGCTTCCAATGTTAGTGTTATGCTTGATCAGGATATTGCCTCCTTAGATGTGCCTAATAATGTATGATTCAGAAACCAATCTAAATCCACTCTAAAACTGCTCATGGAATATTGTGGTGTGGGCCAATAAGTATAATTCTCTTGAGATTAGAGAATATCTAAATCAATTTAATATTATACTCTTACAAAAAAATATGGGCTACCAGGGATATCTTTCTCTCAGGATATGCCTCTTTTTGCTTACTGACAAAAGAGAATGGCCTAAAAGGGAAAGCTGGTGCTAGCTTGGCGTATTTGGTTTCCTCTTCCCTAATGGTAAATGTGTCCAAAATGAAACCCTGTTTCTTTCTAGCTATGGCTGTGAAAATTCAGACAGAAAAGGATAATTTTATAGTAATCATAGTTTATATTCCTTCATCTCTAAGTGTAATACAACTTAATCTCTAAGTCTCTAAGTGTAATACAACTTAGTTAAAAATTACGTTGAAAATATCTGCAATGATTTCCCTACGTTTAATTTAATAATCACCGGCAATTTCAATGCAAGATTGGGTAATATTACCAAAGAAGATTTACTAGAAAGTGATTGGGGGGAGGGGGTATGGATCCGATTGGATAAATAATATGGCTATGGAAAGATTTACAAAATATAAGAAAACGAATTCTGCAGAGAAGAGGCTGTTAAAATTAGGGTTGAGAAATAAATTGATCATAAACAGCTAGCCTGGCATTGACAACTGTGGAGACTTTACATATTTAAATTCAAGAGGAGCTAGCATTATTGATTATATTTTGACTAATGAAAATGCATTACAACTAGAGACAGCTTTTTCTGTAGGTGATTTTATGGGTAGTGTGATCATCTTTCTTTATTGATGAAAATGCAACTCTTAGATCCGTATATTTTTTCTAATTTTCTATTATCTCATGATCTTTTAATACAGAGAGATGTTACAGTAAAAGTGAAATCTTGGATAGAAGATCTGGAAAGGGAGGGGAGGGAAACAATGTTTTCACATCTATGCCTAATTATGGCTAAACAAATTAGGGATGATTCTTCAGTTGTGCAAAATTTGAAAGTACTAGAGTAACTTCTTGAAAAATTCAAATCCGTTATTTCAAAACAAGTTTACTCTAAGAACCAAGACCTCCTTAAAAGTCAGTGGCTGGACAATGATTGTAGATCTTTAAGAAGGCTGGTAAGACAAATACAAAGAAGATTCCATAAATATGATCTTGAATGGAATCTACTGGAGTTACTAGGTGTGAAAAGGATTTTTAAAAACTGATAAATCAAAAGAAAAGACTCAACAAAGAGCTGTAAACTGCTGCAGGAAGTATTGTTATCAGCCAATTCTGGTGTCTTCTGGGGAATGATAACTGGGGGCCAAGCTACAAGTGACGAATGACACTTGAACGGCAAGTGTATTTCTCCCTGTTCACTTGCCCTCCACTCAATCCACTTACCGTTCAAGTGTCATTCGTCACTTGTAGCTTGGCCCTAAGGCTACAGGGTCAAGATAGAAGTTTATGTGCTACAATGCTCCATATGTGTAGGAACAACGTTTTTTTTTTATCTCACTTTTTGTCATGGGCCGGCCTCAGCCTGCCACCTTATCATTCACCATCGAGTCCTCATCAGAGGATGAGGAACTAGAGGAGCTGGCAGAGCCGGCCTTTATGCCAGAGGAGACTACAACAGAGACAATGGCAGAGCCAGACTAGTTCTTGAGGGAGCAGCTCAAGACTTCAGAGGAAGCCACCAGGAGTGAGGGCTTGCGCAGGACAAAGGGGAAATCAGCACCAGAAGAGGAGTGAGCCCCCCAAGCCAACCTCAAAATGGAGGAACCGGGAAAGGGCGGTGGTTTGGAAGCGGTGCAGGAACACTCGCTTGCAGGTTCAGCACCAGTCAGGACTGAGCTCTGAGAATGAGGCTCTGCAATCAGGCACAGAGGAAACACCTGCATCTTAGCCTCTTAACTGGAGCAGAGGATAAAAGGAAGCAACCTAGCTCGCCACTCCCTGCGACCTGAGCCTTGTACCTGGAAGCTCTTGAACCCACCTTGTACCTTGCTCCCCCTTGGATTGAACTCTCGGCTTACAGCCTTGGCTTGGCTCCTGACTTTGTACCCGTCTGCCTTGTTATTGAACTACTTTGCCTGTGTTTGGACTCAAACCATTAGACTCGTTCTTGGACAGCCTTACTTGTGTGTGAACTCGGACTGCCTGACTAATTGAAAGTTGTTTCGCCCACCAGCTGTGCCAACCCCAGCTTGTACCTTTACAAAGGCCAGCTTGTGCCTAGCTTGTGCCTAGCCTCTGAGTGCGACATTTTTGTAAGCGCAAAGGTACAAGCTATACCAGTGGCTCCTGAGTGGCCTCCAGTCACCACCACCAGAGAAATATTAAGTTTAATTAAAAGATTAAAATCTGGCTCCTGGTCCAGATTTATGCCCAGCAGAGTAATTTAAGGCCAATCCAATGTGATGTGCTAAGATTCTTGCTCCTATTGTCACAAGAATACATTGTTCCGGAATTATGCCAAATTCTTGGAGGAGAGCTATTATTGTTCCTATTTATAAGAATGGGAGCTTTTCAGATCCAGAAAATTATCGACCTATAAGCTTATTGTCCATAGCAGGGAAACCCTGTGCTTGATTCCTGTATAATAACCTTACTTCTTGGATGTAATCATCCAGCATTTTGGGAATAGAACAAGCTGGCTTTTGTAAAGAACAGTCCTCAGAAGATCATAGTTTGGTTTTATGATCTCTGGTGAAAAAAAAAACATCATGGTAAATCAGAGTACTCTCTTTGCGGCATTTATGGATTTAAAACAAGCTTTTAATTCAATTACAAGAGAGTGACTTTGGAATAAACTAGAAAAATCCTCTGTAGAGAAAAGGATATTAAGGTTAATCCAACAACTATATTCCAACTCCTCAGCCCAAGTTCGAATGGGAATTTTCAGACAACTAACACAAGAAATCCCCCAAATTAGCCCAAAATGAGGGTGTTAGGCAAGGATACTTATTGGTCTCCCTTCTGTTCAATCTCTATATAAATGATCTCGCTATATTTTTAGCTCCCTACTTGTTCCAAGTTCCTTCCCTGGGTGGATAAAAAAATACCGTTAATGCTATACGTGGACAGTACTTTGCTCCCTTTTCATTCTCCAATAGGCCTTTGTAAATTACTTAAATCTTTCTCTGATTACTGTCTAAATGAGGGACTTTCTATAAATACACAGAATTCCAAAATCATGGTCTTTTCCAAAGTAAGAAATATTCCTGAATATAAATGAAAAATTAATCGAAAGACAGTTGATCAAGTTAGACAATTTGATTATCTGGGTATTATGTTTCAGGAAAATCTCAGCTGAAAATTACATCTGAAAAGTATTAAACACAAAGTAAAACTATCCAGCAGTGCCTTAATTCACTTTTTCACACTCCTGGTGGGTATTTTATAGCATTTAATGCTAAAGTAATTCCCCAAATATTATATAGTATTGGGGTTTTGATTGATGCAGTAGATGAATCAATTGACCAACTACTACTGCAAATTCACTGTAGAATATCAGGCATGCCAAATTGTGTCACTGAGACAGACCTCAGAACAGAGCTAAATCAGAAATCTTTGGAAATTTTAGCATGGCAAAGATAATTTCTGCTATGTTGAAAGAAGCTTATGATTAATGAGGGGTTGCTAAATTTTATTAGAAAGGATGCATCATTGTCCTCTTGGAAAAAGGTCATTGAAAATAGGTTTCAGTTCAGGAATGGATACTGTTAAAAAACAGATGATTACTGGACCTGGAAGAGCATGATCTAAAATTTGGGTGGCATGGGTATCTATGGTATGACAAAGTTAAAGCCAATGCTGAGTTTAATAATCATTATGTAAGGCGTGCAATCCTGAGAGTATGGAATAAATACAAACTTAGGTTTTGTTCAAAAATACTTCTCTGGCTGTCATCACAAGAAGCTCATTTTAGAAGGGAAATGGTTAGTCTACCTAAATGGTTAACATATCAGGATTTATTAGAATTCTCTCAGGACCAAGTTAAAATTAAATCAAGAAAAGATTTAGCAGCAGAAGGGCACACCTGTCAGTGGTTTCCATATATGCAAATTCTGGAGAGATTCATATTAGACAAGAGTCATTAAGACTTTGAGAAATCTAAAACTGAATTTGAAATAGCCTTTTGTACAAATGATGAACATGTTATTTCTAAAATGTATAAACTTTTGTTGAGGTTTGAGACAGAAGAAGAGCAAGTAAAAAAATGTATGATTAAATGGGCGAAAAATTGTGGATACAATATATTAATGGAGCAATGGGAAAATATGTGGACAAGAGGGCTGAAATTTACATTAAGCTCCAGTATTAAAGAAAATATTTACAAAATAATGTATCGTTGGTATATGACTCCTGAAAAATTGGCTAGAATGTATAAGGGGGCGTCAAATGTATGTTGGAAATGTGCCAAACAAGAAGGGACATGTGGTGGACATGTAAGAAAGCAAAGAGTTTTTGGTTGCAGATACGATCATCAATTCAGAAGATTTTGAAGATTAAACTTCAGCTGAAACCAGAGACTTTTCTGTTGGGAATAACGGACAGCCAGTTGGAAAAAAGCTTTAGAACACTGTTTTTATACTTTATTACAGCAGCAAGACTACTTTATGCACAAAAGTGGAAAACTACAACATTGCCTACAGTGGAGGAATGGTTGACAAAAGTTTTAGAGTTTGCGTCAATGGCAAAACTTACTGCATTGATTAGAGAAAGGACATTAGTTAACTTCTTGATTGAACAGAAACCGTTAATAGACTTTTTGCATGAAATGGGTAACAAGGATTTGATGACATCTGGATTTATGGATTAAGAAACATGAACAATAGAAAAAAGAGGGGGTTTATGACTAAACTAGAATAAGTATGACTCCAGAAATGATATATACTTTTTGTGGAGAAAATCGGAACTCAACCTGTAGTGTAATCTAGGTTTTTGTCGTTGTTGTTTTCTTTTCCCTTTCCCTTTTAATTATATAGATATATGTACTGTTAGTGTGTCATGTTTAGAATTGTGTGTTTTTTCTTATTCTCTGTGTTTGTTGTTTATTATGTTATGGTGTATAGTTTATAGTTTAAATAAAGATTTTTTTAAAAAAAAATAGGTTTCAGTCACTGGGCTTTAACCCAAATAATGTATATGAGATAAAAGAAATCAACTTATCTATGACATCCTTGGATTTTAGTAGTATATAGGAGAGAGCGTTAAGTAATGAGTATAAAAGAGGGAAACACATCCAGGAAACACAAACAAAGACCTGGAACCTAACCAGCCATTTTGAGTTGAACAGCTGTTAAGTATTCCACCATATTAAGTTTTTTTCTTCCAAATTCTAATTCCCTGAAGATTCACTTTACAAAATTTTCACCAGGAAGCATCCAATCACTTTTTAACATGGTAAGCTGTGGCATTTGCTTGTAGTTATGTTGCTGTATTGAGAATGTAGACCGCAAAGAGCAATAGAAGAAGTTTCTGGAACAAGAAATTTGGAAAGAAATAAGCAACTCCATATCAGTACAGACACAGACTATGATAAGAGCTTAACCAGGTTGCTAGGGAATGACACTCAGGTTTATTTTGCTGCAGTCCTGGATGGCCATAATTCCAGCAGGAGAAAGGCACCTGCACAGCCCAAGGTATAAGTACAGCTGATCCTCCAGCTGAACAAGTTAACTGAAGTTAAACAGAAAAGTGGCTTCCCTATTCCACCGATTGGTCAGCTGCCTTAAAAGAGTTTCAAAACCAGGTTTGGTGTGCACATTTACATTACATATTGCTGTCTAATATTTGGAGCAGTGTAAACTTCAGCCAAGCTCCAAGCTACATTTGCAGAAGCTGACATTCAGTGGTGAGCCTTGTTCTGCTTTCTAACAACTGAAACAGATGAATATCCTAAAGCAGCTCATTGTACAGATCCAGGGCCATAAAAGAAAAGGCTTGGCTCTTACCAGCAACTAATCTTATATCTGTTAATTAGGGGATTCAGATGGAAGAAGGCGAATAATCCCTGAAAGATATGCTAAAGATATGCTTCCTGCATGCCACTGTTCTCTTCCCACTATTACGGAGGGGAAAATGAAGGTATTTCAGCAGCTAACATATAGATCAATGCTGCTTACTATTCTACAGTTTGAATAATCAGTGGGGATGAACTGAGCTGCAGATAAATATATACGCAATAAATTCTTTCGCCTAGGTATATAGGTTGGAAAGTATTTCCTCAATGCTAATCAGAAGGGCAAACCAGAAGCTATTCAAAAGTGAGCTGTTGGCATACTATCTCTGTACCGGTCTTTCATGCTGCAGTGCTGTGTAGATTAAACGAACAGTTTATAAAGCTTTCCCGGCTCCTCAAAATCACAGGGTAGCAAATGTGAGGAATATGATCAAGAAGCAGAATTTCCTTCCCCGTTTTGGGAGAATGTCTCCCAGCTTCGTCATGTTGCTTTGCTTCATTGTCCTGTTCTATTAGGCTGTGGTGGATTAGTCAGTGACCTGACAAAGCGATAATACGTGTGGAAAGATACCTGATTGTTCTCAGTGACTAAGTGCTTATCCACATATTTCTTTTGTCAGTTCTGAGAGTGCTATACTTCTCTGGATAGAAAGTGAGGTCAGATTGTTAATGCTTTTAGAATGGTACTCCCCCAACCCCACACACACACTTTCCATCTGCAGCAGTTTCTATGACTAACTTTGAGGGTTTCTTTTTACCATTCACAAAAAGCAACATATTGTATTTGTAAAAAAGCAAATGTAACTGCTAAAAAGTGCTATTGTATTAGGGAAAACCTGCAGCAGTGAATTGCCTGACCAGAACTTCCGCCTCAGCCTCAGATACGAGAAAAACTGGTGGTGAGCATATACCCACTTACCTGAGTAAATCTCATGGGAGTGAGTGGGACCTACTTTAAAGTAAAGATCCATAGAGTTAGCCTGATCTTCAGGTTTGGTGGTGGTGGTGGAGATTGCCCTCAAGTCACAGCTGATTTATGGTGACCCCTGGTGGGGTTTTCATGGCAAGAGACTAACAGAGGTGCTTTGCCATTGCCTACCTCTGCAACCCTGGTCTTCATTGGAGGTCTCTCATCCAATTACTGACCAAGGCCAACCCTGCCTACCTTCTGGGATATGATGAGATCAGGCTCTCCTGGGCTATCCAGGTTTGGTATCCTACTAGAAACATAAAACAACACAGATAAGATCCAAGTATCCCCCCACTGCCACCTTCCCCCACCAGGGTTATTACATGCCCCAAGGCACTATTGGTAGCTCTTTCTCACTTTCTGACTGCTCTCTGCGCCCCCCCCCCCCCGCCCAGTGCTACAGTACCAATTTGGATCCCACCCACCCACACTCCTACAAGGAAACCAAATGGTTTGGAGTCCTTTTGTTATCCACGTGTACATAATTCTGTCTATAGCATTTTTAAAACGTATAAATATAGTCAATGTGAGGCAGGTACCATGAGGAAAACACATTTTTAATTATAATATTTGTTGGAATAGGTGACTCAGCCTGCCTTTGGACACTGGGGGGCGCTGCATGTCTCTTTGAATGTAATGTATAAGTCTAGCAATCTGCCACTCTCTTGTCTAAGGTGGGAACGCCTACTGACTCCTCTTGCCTCTGTGCCTCTTGGGAAATCTTTCTCCACATGGTCTTCCAAGGAGGAAGGATGTAAATCCTCCATGCTCCTCTATGGAGCTTCTTTTGTCCACAAACACACACCTCCAGGCTCGCTGCCTATATTTTCAGGCCATGGCATTAGAATAGGGAATGTAACTCTTTAGATTAGGATCTTTCTCTTCTTATTACCAGAAGATACTGCTATGGAAGAAATCTGCTACAATAAACTGTCAGTTTTATCTTTCTATGATTTTGTCTGAAGACTAATTAATTAATGCACGTTTTTAAGGGTTTAAATGCTTCTGACTAAATAACTCTGCTATGTTACTCTGCTAAGTTACTAAACTAAACCAAACTAAATATATATTCCAATAATACTGCCCTCAGAAATGTGACTATTTGATTGGAGTATTCTGATAGAAACATGTTCCTGAAAGTGTCATCTTCACTGGTGATTGTTATCTTTGTCACAGAAAACTCAGGAAGAGAGCATTATCTTTGAAATACGGCCTTGCTCACACTAATGCATTGTGGGTATTGTATTTTTAAGACTGCAGGAATGTTTGGCATGCCTCATGAAGCTTGGAGTGACAGCATCTTGAAAGCTAAAGTTAAAGTTTTTAAAAAAACTGTTGCAAGTTTCTGGAGAAAGTGCCCTCAAGGGAGATTTCAACAGTCATGTAGGGAATTACACTATACAAAACTATACAGGTATCAGCATTATTAGTTGTTGTAGATTTTCCGGGCTGTATGGCTGTGGTCTTGGCATTGTAGTTCCTGACGTTTCGCCAGCAGCTGTGACTGGTATTTTCAGAGGTGTAGCACTGAAAGACAGAGATCTCTCAGTGTCAATGTGTGGAGAAGATGTTAGCAGGTAATTTATATCTACTCAGGAAGGCGGGTTTGGGCTGATTCATCCTGTAAGAGTTTCCCAGGGTGTGGAATGCTAGTGGGGGGAAGTTTCACTGTATCCTCCTGAGGAGGTTCTTTTGCATATGGATTGGTGGTTTTATCTGCAGGGCTATTGTAAGATGTAGAGTATTTTGTTAATCTTGTGTTTTTCAGGACTGGAAACGATGCCCTATTCATTCTTAAACTCTCTTCTTTCCTGTTGAAATTGTGCTTATGCTTATGAATTTCAGTGGCTTCCCTGTGCAATCTGACAAAATAGTTGGATGTGTTGTCCAGTATTTTAGTGTCCTGGAATAAGATACTGTGTCTTGTTTGAGTTAGGCTATATTCAGCCACTGCTTATTTTTCAGGTTGACCAAGTCTGCAGTGTCTTTCATGTTCTTTTATTCTTGTCTGGATGCTACGCTGTGTGGTCCTGATGTAAACTTGTCCACGGCTGCAGGGTATGCGGTATACTCCTGCAGAGGTGAAGGGGTCTCTACTGTCTTTTGCTGATTGTAGCATCTGTTGTATTTTTCTGGTGGGTCTGAATACTGTTTGTAGGTTGTGCTTTTTCATAAGTTTTCCCATTTGATCAGTGATTTCTTTGATATATGGCAAAAACACTTTTCCTGAGGGGAACTGTTTTTCCTTGGTTGTTTGATTTATCCTTGGTTTAATCACTCTTCTGATTTCATTTCTGGAGTAGCCATTTGCTTGAAGTGCATGGTTTATATGATTAATTTCCTCATTGAGAAAGTGTGGTTCACATATCCGTCTTACACGGTCTGCTAATGTTTACATTATGCCTCTTTTCTGTCGTGAGTGGTGATTGAAGTTTTTGTGTAAGTACCGATCTGTGTGAGCTAGTTTCCTGTAGACCTTGTGACCTAAGTGAAAGTTTGCTTTGCGGATGACCAAGGTATCTAGAAATGGGAGTTTACCCTTGATTTCTTTTTCCATGGTGAATTGTATGTTCGGGTGTATATCCCTAAAACTCTCTCCTAATGTCTAATGTCATGGATTTTGATGTTGTATGACTTATGTGTATAGAGTTCAAAAGTATGCAAACATCAACCTTGAGCTAAAACAAATTTGCAGCTGAAGGTAAAATTCATGAAAGGTTTTTTTTAGTCCGTTTTGAGCAGATAGACTACATCATATTTATTCTGTCAACTTTTGTTTTAGTGTTTTACAATCACATAGGCTAGATTTTTTTCTCATTATTTCAAGGTCAGAGAATCTTTACAAAGGCAACACACATTTTAATAGTGATGTGCCTGTTCTATTTCTCTGTTTTCTTTCCACTCTTTCTTCATACAATTTTGGGTCGAGTCACTACCAATATACAGATGACACTTGGCTCTACCTCATATTTCCAACAGATCCAAGAGGGGCTGTGAAAAATATGAACAGGTGCCTGGAGGTAGTTTTAGAACAGATAACAAGTTAAAACTTAACCCTGAAAAAATGGGCATAATACTGATAAGTTGCAGAAGGTTTGACCCAGGAATGAGAATATCTTCTGTCTAGGATGGTGTTATTTTGGATGCTGCTTGACCCAGGCCTCCTGTTGGATAAACAGGTGCAGTGGTGACCAGAGGTGCCTATCAGTTTTGGCTGGTGAGCTAGCTGCAGCTCTTCCTGGGCAGGAAAGACCTTGCCGCTCTGGCTTATGCCCTGGTAACATATAGATTAAATTACTGCAATGCACACTATGTGGGGCTGCCCTTGAAGACTCTCCTGAAGTTACAGTTGTTCCAGAATGCTGCAGCCAGAATGTTGACTGGAGTGGGCCATAGAGACTATATCACTCCAGTCTTGTTCCAACTGGCTACCAGTTTTCTTCTGGGCCCAATTCAAGGTGCTTTGAAGCTCTGTTAGACTTGTGACCAGCATACCTTAAGGACTAGTCATCTTCAAAAGCCCTTCTTTGGGTGGTCCACCATCTGAGGCTAGATGGGTAGCAATCTGAGAAATGGCCTTCTCAGTCATGGCCCCATAACTTCAGAACAAAAATCTCAGTGAGATTTCTCTATCTCACACTATTGTTGAGTTCCACCAGAGAGGTGAAGACTTTTTTTGTTTTGTTTGGCATCCCTCAATAACTCTTACTGTTTGCTACCTTGAGGACCCTATTTGGGGAAAAGGTATCACATAAAATGAATACTATTCAACACATGACTTCTCTTCATTTCTAGTATTATGGGCCTCTAGGGTTGTCAACCTCCATGTGCGATCTGGAGTTCTCCTAGACTTTCAGCAGACCTCCAGAGTACAAACACCAGTTCCCCTAGAAAAAATGTCATCTTCAAAGGGCGGAGTCTATGGCATCACATTCCTACTGAGCTCCATCCTCTCCCCAAACTCTACCCTTCCCAAGCTCCATCCTCAAATTTCCTAATGCAGAGTTGGCAGCTCTATGGGCCTCCCTCTCCCGTAAAGGGTGCTTCATATTGGAAGCAGACTGATAGGAGTCTAGCAAGGTGGAATGTAAGAGAAATAAGTAATTTCTGTATACAAACTGTGACAGAGGATGGTAAAATAGGGTTGCTAGACTCCCAATCAGCTTGCCAGAAGCTGATGTCTCTGGTGACATGATGATGTCACTTCCTTTAAGCTCAGATATGATGTCATTAGATCAGCAGTGAAGCCCTGGCATTTGAGCAAAAACCATAGGGTTTTTGTCCAAATATTAGACTGCTTCCATTGGGCCAGCAATGTGATAACATCACTTATGGAAGTGATAACAGCACATCTTCTGTGACATCACATCACTGGGAAGAGCCCCGCCCCACCCATCCCCACTGGTTGCTGGGGAGACCTGGCAACCCTGTGGCAGGCTGTTTCCCCCCTGCCCCATTTCAACTGTGCCGAAAGTTGCAGCAACAATATTTTCTCTTTTTATAAAAGTATTTATAAATACGAGCAGTTTGGCTGTGCATTAATAAAATAATTATTGGCAGCTTGTTGTGTTTTCCTTCCTTTCATTCCTTCCTTCCCACTATCTACTTGCAATAATTTAATTACTGTATTTATCCATATTATGTCCTCTTATCAGGGCCTTTAGTACTGTCTGTGTTTGATAGTCAATCTATTTCTGCTATAAACAACATTCAATATGAATGCTCTTTTAATAACCGCCCCCCCCCCCGTTCACATAAGCAAGGCTACTTAATTAGGGTTAAACTAGATGTGCAGGTTTTTAAACAGTTGGGTGTGGGTTCCCAGCAGCCACACAGCAGCTGTGGGGAATGGCTGTTAAAAAATAAAGGAGAGCCCAAATGGCCTCAGAATGCCTCTTCTGGGAGAGGAAGGGCTCCTCCTTCCTCCCCCTTCAAGCTATTTCCGTGTCACAAAACAGCACAAGGAGATTTTTTCCATTTTTTCCAATCCATATGGAGTATTCTGTGCATGTGGAGCAGTAAAAACGGGGCGAGGGGAATTCCCCTCATGCAATTGTGACATGGGAAAATGACTTGAGTGGGGAGGGAGAAGCCCTAGTTTGACCCTTAGTTTAGTTAAACTACTCATAGCTGATGAGGAAGTTTAGCAGTTGATTGCTTTAAAAACATGGTTCTTCCAGCACAAAAACCACCTAAAGGGAATTTTCATTTGTTGCCCTTCCCAGAGAGACTCACCTGATGCCTCAGCAAGTATCATTTAGGAGCTAAGCAATACTCTTGTATAATTTTCTGCTGCACTTGATCCATGCTTAAGTCTGACGCTGTTGCGGTCAACCCAGTGACTCTGACTCAGAATGCTCAGAAGAAGAGTCCATGGAGCCAAGAAGGTCAGAGGGACCAGGGAGGGCCTGACACTGCAGAGGCACCTGCTGACCATGTTCCAGCAGAGTCAGAGTGAGGCCACCCTGCCAGAACCCATGAGCGAGACCCGGCCTCCGCCTCTGAGATAGCCACCAGACTTCTGCTAGGCAGGATGAGAAGCTAGGCCCATAGGCCCTCAGAACTTGCTCCTACTTCACAAGAACTACAGCAGCAGAAGGCTGGGGCCCAGCTAGCACAAAGGAGATGAGGTGCCAAACTGTCTGCACACAATTCCATCCTGGATCCAGAGCAATGCTATGACAGCAATACTTCCTTGCAGGATCCTGAACAAAGCACAGCCCAGTCTCAGGAATTTCAGCACCTGCCAGCAAATGCAGCTGTGCATGATTAACACCCACCCTGTATCAGCTGAGGCTTAAGATGGATCAAGTGGCCCAGTAGGCACAAGCCCTATGCTCCAGCTCCAGTTGATGCTTCCTGACCTCACTCAGCAGGATTGAGGTCCAGCAAGGGTTCCCAGTTGCACAGTAGTGATAGGCAATCTCCCACCTGTTTGTTCCATTGCCTGCTGATCACTGTCCATCATCCCCCATTGCCAGGCAACCTGGGTAAGCACACAGCAGGTGCGCTCCCAGCAAGATGCAACATCATCACCACACCTTGAGGTGATGTCATTGTGCCAGCAGTGGGCATGCTCCTGCCCTTTGCAGGGACCAATTTTATTTTATTTATTTATTTATTTATTTATTTATTTATTTATTTATTTATTTATTTATTTATTTATTTATTTATATTCCGCCTTTCTCACTGAGACTCAAGGCGGATTACACAGTGTGAGATTAGTATAATTAGTGGCAAGGACAAAGGCAGGCATTTCCATACAGTGTCAAGAACATTTCCATAAACAATATCATGGGATAAAAGAATATAAGTTTACAAAGATATGGTATTAGCAAGGATCCAGTATGGGGTTGAGGAATTGCTGAAACAGAACATAATCAATTCTAGGACTTACATTGAACAACATAAAGCACAGGTGGGATATGGGAGTACATATTTAAAGCAACAGATAATATGTAAGGCAATATAATGGTGAAATCTATGGTTTCTAATTCATTAGCGAAACATCTGGGATCCCTTTCCTACAATACTACCCTCTTAGCTGAGAAAAAAGGCCTTTTTGAATAATTCAGTTTTGCATTGTTTGTGGAAAGCCAGGAGGGTGGGGGCTCTCTGTCCTGACCTCCTCAGGCAGGCAGTTTCATAGGGTAGGGGCCACACAGAGAAAGCCCATGTATGGGCTGCAGTTGATTTCACCCATGTACAGGCTGGCACCTGCAAGAGCCCCTGTTCAGATGAGCGAAGCTGCCGTGGAGGGACATAGGGAGAGAGGCGGTCCCGTAGGAATGCTGGACCAAGTCCGTGAAGGGCTTTGTATGTAATAACCATTACCTTGAACTGAGCACAATAACTGATAGGTAGCCAATGGAGTGACTGTGGGATGGGAGTGATGTTCAAGCTCCTGCTTGTTCCTGATAATAGTCAAGCCGCAGCATTTTGCACCAATTGGAGCCTCCTAGTTAACTTAGATGGGAGACCAATGTATAATGCATTACAATAGTCAAGTTTTGATCTTACCATAGCATGGATCCAGATGGCCAGGTCGTGTCAAGTTAAGAAGCCATTTTCCAGGCTAGAGTGAGATTGTAGTAAGCGTTTTTTTGCAGCTGCCTTAACTTGTTTTTCTAGTAGTAGTGCTGGATCCAGTATAACCCCTAGGCTCTTAACTGAGTCTGCAAGGGTCAAACGAACTCCATTGAAGGTGGGAGTACAATGTTTTTCAAGATCTCTGACTTCCCAACAAGCATCACTTCAGTCTTGTCTCGGTTCAATTTTAGTTTGTTATTTTTCAGCCATTTTACTACGGCTGTCAGGCAGTGATCTAAGATTTCTACTGCATCCTGTGGGGACCTGGATAGTGAGATACAGAGTTTTGGTCCCAGATGGCCTGAATTTCCCCATGCAAAGCTGGAAGCATGTCCTCTGCTGGATCAATGATGACACTTCCCAAACTTCCTGGTAATTGCCAGGTCTCCACCACCCCCACTCCTGCCAGGAGGGTATAGGGACCTGGCAACCCTGGGCCCTGCTCCAAGGGACCCTGCACAAAGAACAGATGCTGGTTTTTGCTCTATTGGTGTACTGATGTTTTTATTTTATTTATTTAGTTAATTTATATATTGCCTTCCAGCCTTATCTAGCATCCACAAGTTGGCTCACAACAACTTTAAAGACTAAGACTTGGATCTTGCTCTTTGACTGCAGACATATGTGGCTACCCACCTGAAATAATTTTTAAACCATGTAAAATGTTTTAAAACAACTTAATGGCGCAATAAAAATGGTGAAAGAAGAACATTGCTGTGTTATTAATAAATCAACCCATCGTCTAGAAGAAAAAGGTTTTCAAGTTTTCTGGAGATATGTTGTCAGCCTCAGTTCCAGTCATAGAGAGAATTGTATAACTTGCGGGGTGGGGGGTGGGGGGGCTGTGAATCAGCCTTTTAGGTTGCCAATCTCTATGTCGGGCCTGGAGAGTTCTCATAATTACAACTGATTTCCAGGCTACAGAGATCAATTCCTTTGGACAAATTGGCTGCTTTGGAGGATGGACTGTGTGGCGTTATACATGGCCGAGGTCCCTCCGTTCCTCAAACCTCGCTCTTCCCAAGGTACACCCCCAAACCTCCAGGAATTTTCCAACTGTAAGCCCTATCAGTCTTACCTCAAACGTCCATGTTTTTTATTTTTATTTGTTTTACTTCATTTGTACCCTGCCATTCTCCCCAATGGGAATTCAAAGCAGTTTCCATCATTCTCCTCTCCTCTATTTTATCCTCACAATAACCCTGTGAGGGTTATTTTATTATAATGATGTGTTGCCTTTATTATTAATTATTGTAGCTGTGTTAAATAAATATGAATTCAGACAAATAGGAAAGAATTATTTTATTAAGCAAACGATACAATAAAGACTGGAGAGGATGAGCTCTCATCCTGCTTTGTATCATGCAAGACGGCAGCTAAGAACCTGCTCCCATTAGTCATTCCTCCCAAAACAACAAAGAGAAGAGCAAAAGTTCAGCACAGCAAGAGTGGATGTTAGTCTCTTCACTTTTGTACAATGCTTCTTTTTCTCACACCTGCTTTTCTCTTCCTCAGACATAGAACTATTACAATGTTGAATCTTTGGGCAAAGAGAGACTGGCACTGCTAATGCCTCCACCATTGTTAAAGCAGTCCTGAGTTAGGATGGGTGTACTGAACCCCACAGCAAAGGAATAAGGACAGAACTTCAAATATTAATTGATTCCTGCCAGGATTTGGAACATTCTCTTCTACTTCCCTATGGTGGCTTGTTTAGAAGTAGAGATGGGCATGAACAGCAATATGAACTAAAAAAATCCATGAATAGCCCGATCTGCTGTTCACGAACAAGCTGTTCTTGAGGTCCCATTCTAGACAAACAGGTGGTCGTTGCCAGCCTCGTTCGTTCATTGCTGTTTGTTGCTGTTCATCAAGCCAGACAGTCTGGCACCTGCAATCAATTCCCATGGCAACTCAGGCAGGGATTGTCTGAACTCTGTCTGAACTCCTGCTGTTGCCCTGGAAACCCCACTCTAAGTCCAATTTAGCTTGATAGGCAGGTCTTCCTTCCAAATGTGGACTGGAGCTCCAAATTTGTTACAAGAGGAAAAGACGGGGGGGGGCGGCGGCTCCCAGCTCTGGCTTTCGGGGAGAGACAGCTGCTGTTAGAGAGACAGGGAGAGTGCATTGGCGCTTGAATTTTCTTTGTATGTGGTAGGATATGGATCTACCTCTTCAGGTTCCAGGGCTGCTGCCAGGCTCTGGGGCCAAGCTATTATTTATTATTGGTACATTTCTTGCTGCCTGCTCAAGTAAGGTTTCTGGGAGTGATGCAGTTGAGATCTTGATGGCTGGAGGAGAGCCTGCTGGCCCCCATGAACAACGAACAATGAACATGTTCATGAACAGGATCATGTTCATCAATATTCGTTGTTCGTTGTTCATGGATGGCAACGAACAATGAACACCATGTTCTGTTTTTTCCCCTGTTCATGCCCATGTCTATTTAGAAGCGCTTTGGTAAAGAGAGCATAATTTTTCAATGAATCTCTCGATTCTAGGCTTTCTATGGAACTTGAAGTTCATAATTCAGTGCACTAGCAAGTTACCAAAGTGATGTCTGCACGCTAAGTGTTGGAACAATTTCTACAGAGAATGTTCTGCCAGTTGACAATGGGGTGGGATCATGGTAATATGCTATATCTTGACAGACACACTTCCTCTCTGTCTGGCAGTTACAATCTTTAATATCACAATTTGGGCTGCCTGGACTATGTAAAACTTTCCTAATATACATATTGGAGAGATCCCCTGCTTCCTCTAAAACCATTCTCAGTTCCTCCTCAAAGGAAGCCAACCTGACATATTGAGAATGACAGGATTAAGCTCATTGGTCCAATAATGTGGTTGCCAGGATAAGGAAGTTACATTGTATGCAATAGAAAAAGAAACATCTCTGGTTTCTCCGGAAGAGGAATCATTAGAAAATACAGGCCCAATAAATGTAATGAACAAGAGTTTCCTTTCTGTTTCTACTCATCCTGTCTCATGCTGTGCAGGCAGTCATGACTGTGCTGGAGATTCCATTAGTCTGATTTTTAAAAGAGAGAAGTCAGCAGTACGAGACCTTCCTGAAAGGTCAAGTACACTCTCTGTCACCTCAGGATGCCCTGATGATTCCTGAAGAGTGGGTTTTCAACTTTGAAGCTCCTGCACAGGCAAGCAGTGTGGTAGTCGTTAAAAGCCAAATGGAGTAGAAAGAAATCTTGTCAAAGTGTCTGACAAATACATGCAAAATCAATATCATCAGCCGAAATGAACTCAGTTCCATGAAAGCTTGTGCCACAATAACTCCGTTTATCTTTAAGGAGGCATAGGGACTTCTTTGCTATTTTTTATACAATTTTTATACAACATGACTGTTCTTATGGAATTTATTTCTTCTGTGTTCTTTCATGTCTCTTTTCCTGTTGATAATTTGGCCCTTTTCTTTCTTCAAATTCAGAAAGATTTTGAATTCCTCCAAAATTATAGGATTTTTTTTCAGCTCATGATATATTTTTAACAATGTCACCATAAAGCCTATCTAGAGTTGCCAGACTCCAGCCTGGAGATCTCCCAGAATTCCAACTGTTCTCCAGACTGCAGGTATCAGTTCCTTTGGACAAAATGGCTGCTTTTGAAGGTGGGCATTATCCCTGCTGAGGTTCCTCCCCTCTCCAACCCCACTCCCATGGCTGCAACTGCAAATTTCCAAGAATTTCCCAATATGGAACTGGAAACCCTACCTCTTTCCCCCCAGAAGGGGGGGCTATCTAAGTTCAGTCAATCATGTAGACATATATGGCACTTACAAAGATTGTGTGGGATCAAGCCCATTTTTCAGTCTCTTATTCTTTGGGACAATTATATCAGTACAAAATGTAAACGCTTCGAAGGGTTTATTTAACATTAAATAAGCACAACTGGAAACATATGGAGTGTTGTACATCTGCTGGGGCATATTGCTAACTACCCGAGTGATGAGCGCATGTTATTCCCCATATTTTTTTTTAATTTTTAGATAATGTTATTCCCCATATTTATTCCCCATAGCACATAGCAGGATAGTCATATTGTAGGGATACGTTTTTTGGATGAGAACCAGTGTGATGTGGTGGTTAAAGTGTCACACTAGGCCAGGGTAGGGTTGCCAGGTCTCCTCAGCAACTGGTGGGAGTTAGGGGTAGTGGGCACTTACCTCTCCACATGCATTACCCACGGCTCCAGAAGTGATGGCATGACACCAGGGCTGATTCTTTAAGAATGTGCTTAAAACACAGTGTTTGTATCACATCAGAAGTGAAGTCATCTAAATGGAACAAACCCAATCCCACGTGGTTTGAAAGATATAATATTATTAAATCCTTCATACTACTAAAACTACTGTTTTTTCTACGTGCAAGCCCTTTATTAGTTCCTCAAAAAGTAATAAAAAATTGGCAGAGCACACTAAATAAATTTTTATGGAACAGGAGGAACCCTAGAATAGCTTTTAACACCCTCAGATTAAAATATACAAATGGGGAATTCAATTACCCAGATCTGAATATTTATCAAACCTCAATTAGGCTATTAAATATTGTGCAAATTTTAAAATTTGCAGACTCCTCAGAATGGGTCAAATCTATACACCCCAACAAAGAAATACCAATAATCCAAAGCTCAATCTGGAATGGAAAAAAAATCAATTATCAGAAGACATAAATAATCCTTTTTATTCTGCCATGATGACTATCTGGAACCAACACAAGAAAAAGATTCTGCCCAATATTTCAAGATATTCATTTTTTCTAGGTCAAAATTGGTTTCTGCCTGGTCAATCCGTAGCTTTTGCAAAAATTTGGCTAAAAAACGACATGACCCGGCTAATAGATATTTCCTCCACTAAAGGTATACTAGACAAGTCAAAATTAGAACAAAAATTACAGCACAAACTACAATGGTTTAAGTATTTTCAAATAGCACACATGACGAACCAAATTAAAATAACACAAATTAATAATACACCTTTAACAGACTTTGAAATTATTTTGAACCAAACCAATACTAATCAAAAAGGATTAATATCTAAACTATGTAATGTTCTCCTGAATACATTTGAAATTAAACCTTTAAAATACCAGCAGAACCGGCAGCTGGACTGTAATACTGAAATTACTGTAGATCAACTTGGTCTTCCAACATTTTGCAATCTCGTATTATCTCAACTAAAATCCAATCTTCCAAAATTCTCCATCGCTGCTACTTAACCCCCCCAAAACTGTCACTAATTTATCCAAAGCGTTCTCCACTTTGTTGGAAAGGGTGTGGCGGAGTTGGTACCTTTGCTGACTGTTGGTGGGCTTGCCCATACATTGAGAAATTTTGGAAGGAAATTTTACGAAATATACAAGAGATCACAGGTTATCTAATCCCTCTGGATCCAAAATTAATTTTTTTGAACCAATGGGAGACGGCAAACATCCCTAATATAAGGAAAGAATTAATCTGCAATTTTTGATGGCAGCCAAATCACTATTAGCATCCTACTGGAAATCACCCCAAATCCCTACTGTTGACAACTGGTTAATTAAAATATGGGATTACTACATCCAAGACAAGATCTCAGAACTTATTAGTCAAGCACAACTCTACCCAAAATAAACTGACTTTGTACCCAAATGGTTTCCTTTTTTTTGAATTCTTAATTGTTAACGATATACATCCTCCTAAACATTTATCATTTTTTTCCTACTGATTACTCTAAATAATGCAAGTTTACTTAACACTACAAAACATGTTAATGTTTTAATTTTTACAAAATGGATGGGGTTTTTTGTTTATACGTTGATCTGTTAAATGTTGTTATATTGAATTGTTATCTAAAATAAAAAAATTTTAAAAGAAGAAGTGAAGTCATCCACCTGGGTGTACATGTGCCCACTTCCCCAGCTTGCCTCCTCCTGCAGGGGCTCATGCCTCCTCCCACTGACCAACTGGAGATCAGCTGGCAGAAGTATGACTCTCCAAGAGTTTGCCCACCATTGGCAGGTACCTGGCAAGCCTAGCCAGGGAAGAGACAGGTTCAAATCTCCCAGTCCCACTCAGCCGTGAAGTTCACTCTCATTCATCCTGACCTACTGCAGAGGGTTGTTGTAAGGAATGAAATGGAAGAGGGGAAAACTTTGATAAATCTGCATAGAGAAAGGGCAGAATATAAATGTGATGTATAGACAAACAGACATATTGTTACCAGAACTGCTCTTTTAAACGGGGAAATTAGCGCAGCAGTCTGGAACTAAAATTAGCGCAGATCTAACCAACGTTTATGGAGGTCCCGATTCCAGACACTCTAGTGACAAAGAGGCAGACTACAAATAGATTCAATAAACACGTGTATTTACTAACAGTGTGGCGTAAGCCTGAACTTGCACATACATAAAAGAAAGCATACAAGGACTAGGAAATGCAGAGTAAGAAATACAGAGACGGTCGCATGAGCAGGTACCCACAATGATAAAGGAAATACTCACAATCCTGAAGCGGAGCAGAGACACAATAGCGAGGTGGTCCAATGCCAGCAATGGATCCACAGAGGAACAGCAAGGGGGTCTGGATAGGAATGGCGTATGCACCCTGTGGTCTGAGGGACCAGCTTAAATACCCCCAAATGCACCCTGGGGCTGGTGCTGTACTTGGTGGTTCTCACGGGTTAAAACAAAGGCTTTAATGGGTTACTGAATGGCTTAGATGGGCCACTTTAGGAAACTGATTGTGTTACACTGACACCTCAGGAAGAGGGGACAAAGGAGGGAGGGGGAGATCTGGGCGTGTTGAAAGGATGTTCCAGCAGACAGGGCTTGCCCTGATGTCATCAGCTCCGGAATGCGGAGGTTTCTTTGGGATGCATTCTTTAAGTGCTTGGGATGGTCGGCACTTAGCTTCTTCTCCAGGGCAGCTCCTAAGATATGCAGAGCGGGGCAAGGTTCTCTCGCTGCGGACGTGGTGTGTCCGCTTCTCCGAAATGGCTTCCCAAAGCAGGCTTCTTCTCTAGGTCTTCTGGCTGCCTAGGAACACGGTTGCCGGCGGGGCATGGCGGGGGCTGGTTAGCAGGCTGCCTGGTAGCATAGGCAAGCTCGGGGACCAGCTCGCGGGAAGCTCCAGGCGGGAACTGGCCAGGGAGCGCCTGGCCAGGCTCGCTGGAGGTTTCCCCGGCTGGCACCCGGCTGCTAACAGCGGCTTGGGCCCAGATGAGGCAGGCTTCCATGGAGGCAGGAGGAACAGCACGTAAAACACAGTCCATAGCAGGGAACAGGCGCGGTCTGTGGTGGATAGCAATGCAGGCACGGGGCACACGTGTAATAAAGTCCAAACACACACTGGGAGGTCCAGATACAGGTCGGGGCAGGGCTGCCCAGGAAGAGAGTCCTTTGTGCAGTTATCAAGGCATGGTGTCAGGAAACTCAGGGCCAAGCTACACATGACGAATGACACTTGAATGGCAAGTGGATTGAGTGGAGGGCAAGTGAACGGGGAGAAATACACTTGCTGTTCAAGTGTCATTCGTCACTTGTAGCTTGGCCCTAACATAGTCTATTGCAGCAACAAGGTAATTAACAGACAGGCAGGAAACTGACACGTGTATCAGAGCACACACGTGCAGGGCAATCTTGGTGTAGCAGTAAAGCAGCAACGCCGGAAACTTTAACACAGTCCATGGCAGGCCTTAAAGCAGGAGAGGGGGCCTCCTTGGCAACATATACAGAGACAGACAGTATCCTAAAGATGTGCTTTCTTTCTCCACAGAAAGAAACCAACCAAACCAACCAACCAAACATTTTTCTTATAAATCAGCATTTGAGAATAGCTTTGGTTCAGAATTCTTACACAATTTGTACTAGAATAAAATATTGCTTGTAATGTTTGCATCACTATTCTGGGAAGAAATCATATAATTGCAAGTGGGAACCCCCCAAGACTTGCAGGGGCACTTTCTGTTCCCCTCTCCCTAGTTCTTCTTACCCTCTTCCTGGCAGCCCCCATACCTTCTCAACTTTCCCAGCTTTCCTCTCTTCTTTTCACTCACCAACCTCTCCCCAGTCCCAAACCACCCTCGGCAGCCAGAGAAAGAGAAAGGAGGAGGTAGGTAGGGGCAGGTATGCATAGAGCCACTGTGGCATGCACAGGGACCCAAGCTGCCATGCCTGAGCCAGATGGGAAGAAAGATCCCAGCTCAGGTAGGTGGGCAGCTGCCTGCTTCCTTCCTTTTTTACGGAGTGGGGGTGGGTCAGACAATGACAAGCTATGGGATAGGATGAGCCACCAAGGGCCCAGACAGCTAAGGAACCTCTGCTACTCCATGAACCATGTGTGCACAGACCCTGGTGGAGGAGCTGGAGGGAGAAGAGGCTGGGCACAGGGAGGTAGAAGAGAAGAGGCCAGCAGCATAAAACGAAGAAGTGGTGGTTAGTTACCTGCTCCCCTGCTCTCCCTCCCACCCTTGCTGGATAGAAGAGTGAGATTTCTTCCACTTAAAGTGAAAGATTAATGTTTGAGTTAAACTTTTGAGCTTCTTCTCAAGGTACCTTTTCCAAATAGGCTTGCTAATTTCTCAACCAGCCCCTGTTCCTTTAAGAGCAACTTGCTCTGCAGAGATTAATGCTAATTTCCACATTGTAAAAAGGTTCTTCCTCCTTCTTGAAGATCAACCTCTCAGTAGGTCAGGTTAGTGATGCCAGCCCTCTGGTGAGGGTGGGCAATGCCCTGCCCACCACACCTTTTGCCCCCAGGCCCTGCTCACCCACTAGTGGAAGGGAGAAGGAGGAGGAGGCAGGAGCACCAGAGCACACAGCAAAATGGCCTGTGTGCATGCTCAATAGGCCACAATAATGTCACTTCCGGTCTCACTGGGGCCAAATTGGCTCCAAACATAGCAAAAATGATGGGATGAAATTTTGCCCCAAAGAAATGCCGTTGCATCTGCTTTACACTAGAAGTGATGTCACTGGAAGGCCTCCGGGGTACTCAAGACAAGAGCCACCTGGATTGGGAGCCCACACACACACACCCCACTCCCCCATGCCTTGGTTTTGAGGGCAGGGCTGGCTACCCTCAGCCAGGATTTTTCCAGCCAGGATTTTCCCTCAGTTGGAAGCTCTGCCAGCAAATCAACAATAGAAGGGTTTAGTGCAGATTTGGAAAGGCAAATAGAAATAAAATCAGAATATCCCTGGAACCACTCTGAGCACTGCTTTGAACTCACAAATAGCCTTAGGTTGGGCAAGCTGTAGCTCCTCAGAGCCAAACTACAAGTGATGCCTGACACAGGTTGGACACTTGTCAGCTTCCCTCAAGTTTTTATGGGAAATGTAGGCAGCTTGGCAGAATGTTGGACAAGTGACAATTGAAAAGTCCACTGGACAGCAGTCAGAGAGCCAAGCTGCAAGACCAGGACACCTACATTTCCCATCAAAACTTGAGGGAAGCTGACAAATGTCCAACCTGTGTCAGGCGTCACTTGTAGCTTGGCTCTAAATCTCAGACTACTCTTTACAGCCTGGAGATAATAATACTTTATCTATTTTTCAGGCTGTTATAACATTTACCAGATAATGGTCTGCATCCAACCACACCATTAAGAAAAATTAAGTATTCTTTTCTTAAGTGAGGCAGCAGCAACCTGCCCCCTCCTTTGCAGCCCACTGAGCCCTTGGGATGTTGTTCCTGGATGTTGTCCCCTGGACACTCAGTAACAGCCTGGCAGTAGGGTTGCCAATCTCCCACTGGGGGTGGGGGATCCCCTGCTCCTAACCTCCACCTTCAGCCCCCACTTACCTGGCTGGCGGGGGGAAAGGCGGAGGAATTCACCTCCTGGGGCATGCTCCGTGGTGGTATGGTAAGTTCCTGTGAGCAGCAGTAGGTTGATTTTGGTCAGAAATGGGCCTGATTCAGCCTGAAATGGGCCCAATTCTGCCTACTGCAGAGCACAGGAGTGCTCCAGGGTCTGTTGTGCCACCCCAGCAGCGCTCCTTGGCTCCACAGCAGCCCAATTTGGCCCAAATTTGGCCCAAATCAGGGTCATTTCAGGCCAAATTGGGCCGCTGTGGAGGGCAGGAGCACTCCAGGGTCCATTGCGCTTTCTCAGCAACGCTCCCATGCTCTGCAGCAGCCTGATTTGTCCTGAAACAGGCCCTATTCAGCCCGTTGCAGAGCACAGGAATGCTCCCTGTGGTGTCATGTTGCCTGCGCAATGACATCACTTCCCGGAACTGATGTCATCACATAGCCCGGAAGTGCACATGTACTTTGAGCATGCATGAGGACAACTGAAAGGTGAGTGCCAGGTCTCCCACTCAGAGGGTAAAGGGACTGGGCAACCCTACCTGGTAGAGATCTACAGAGAGAAGGGAGGATTGTTGGAAATTGGTATAACCTTATATATGAGTACCAGCTCCTTTTTTTAAATAGAAAGAGCACTGGATATGTTGATTGACAAATTCTTCTATTGTGATCCTGTGAAATCATTTCCTTTAAGAGCCCTTTCCTCCTTAAGGATCCATACTTGAAATAGCTGAATAACATATAATGAAGGAAACATTTTTAGATAAGTTTTTCTCACAGTGCATAATAGGAGCTAGGAGTGTGTGTCAGGGGCACAAACAAACACTGGTATCAGAACCCTGATTGAGGCTTTAGAACCTAAAAATCTTTCTCTCTCTCAGCTTCTAACTAGCCATTTTAAGAACCAATGAGCATAACAAGGTAGAGGCAATTTGAACACACCCATGGCATGTTACTGGATAGATACAATGTCTTTTTTATATAATATAAAACTAAATCAAAAGGAACTTCTGCTTCCCAGAGGCCCCTAAAGTGGGACTACTAAGGTAGATGTAGAATAGAAGGGAAGGACAAACTAACCCCTTGTTAATATGGTGGGCATTATATATGACTCACAGGAACAGAAGCAACACTCTTAGAATTGCCAGAAGAACCGTTGTGGAAGCATGAACTGGATGTTATTGAAACCTTTGCACCAATTCAATAAATCAAATCAAATCAAATCAACAGCTGACTCCTGATGTGTGTGCGCTGCTTTCCATGTTCCTGTGTTAAATATGTGCCATGATGTTACCCTCATTGCTTCATTCTGATTATGTGCAAGTCTTGGAGGTGAGGTGGGAGGTGCTCTGCCTAAGGTCTTATAGCCCTGCTGCCTCTGCTGCCTCAGAACTCTTTGGCTGAAAGGTGTGACTTAGAACTATATAGGTGTAAAATGTACATTGTGTTGATGCTCTCTACAGCTGTGTGTTGCAAGTCTATCAAAGCTAGATGCTCAGAGCAAGTGAATAAATAATATATTCTGTGAACATTCACCGAAAAAGAACCAGTACATTTTTTTAAAGGCAAAGCTTATTTTAGCAACACAATGGCAACAAAGAGAATAACCCTGGGAATCGTTCTGCTGTGCTCCTCCATTGTGCTCTTCTGTGTGTCACTGCTTCTCATCTGTTAACTGAAGAGGAACACCAAACAAAAGTTTCTTTGTCATGAAAATCAGCCATGAAGTTCCGCCAACTGTCAGTCAGTGAAACAATTGGATTTAGAACCAGATGTGCCACTTGCCAAAACAGGAGGTTGGGGGAAAGGGGGAGGCAGAATAATATTGTTGCCAATAAGGTTCTATATGAGCTGCAAAAATAAGCCAGTCAAGTGTTCCTTGAAAAACAAAAGGTGACCAGTAAATTATATAGAATAATCAGAACTATTTTAGGGTACATCTCTAACATTTAATGTAACAGTGGCTCATAAAATTTGGTTTGATGTTTTGATCACATGCATGTGACTGAAATCTAGGTACAAGCAAGTTAGGAGGTGGAAGAGAGATTGCGGTGACAGACTTTGCAGTGCCCACACATTAATCATACCTTGTTCATACAGCCTATGGATATACTAATATAGACTAGGTACACAATATATGATCATTGCATGGAGGTTGGGACTCGGGAGTAGGTCCAGCTGCCTGCCACAATCCTGATCCCCTCTCCAAGCAATTAGTTTACCTGCACACAGGGCCGGCACGCCCTTTGAGGCCAGGTAGACGGTGGCCTCAGGCGAGAGAGTGCCAGAGGAGGTGCAGGGGGCGGAAGTGCACGCCACAAAGCAGCAGCCTCCTATCCCTTCCGCCCCGCACCGCCGCCAGCACAAGCCCCCGGCTGGGCGCAGCTGCAGCGGGCAGGCATCTGCGGCGGTGCAGGCAACCGAGCAGGAGAGCTCGGAGGCCACCCACACACCGGCACAGCTTCCCGCTGCAGCGACTGGGCCGGCGGCGGCAGTCGTGCTCCCATGATGACGTCACATGTGACATCATCATGCAGGCAGGTGCATGTGCACTTGTGTGTGCGTGGGGGGGCACCCGGCCGGCTGCAAGCACCAAAAACCATTGCGCCACCCCTGCCTGCACAAGAGTTGTCTGTTCTTTAATTAGAATCCTATTGTACCTGTGCAGGCTTGCCAGATCCCCTGGAATCCAAACCGGGGGATGTGGTTGGTGGGGAGCAGTGGGTATTTACCTTGCACGTGCTCTTGCACTTACCCATTGTGCCAGAAAATTACATCATTTCTAGTGCAACACAGAAGCATCAGATTTTGATGGGGACCAGTACTCTAAAACATAATGTTTGGGGCCAATTTTTAGAGAACTGGCTGCTGTAGTGACCCGTTCCTTCCAAGTCACACTGGAAATGATATCATTTTCCCACACAACAAGTGGGTACACGTGCACTTTGTTTTTTTTTTTTTGAAAATTTTTTTTATTGGGTTAGAATCCATTATTTTTACATTTACATTCAATTTTCCCCAATTTTTTCATCTCTAACCCCCTCCCTTCCCCCCCCCCTTTTTGTTGACTTCCAACAGCTTTCCAACCCTTTGTCCCCTTTCCCTTACTTTTATTAGCTTCCTCTATCTAAAACAAATATATATTCTCCATTATTCTAAGCAGTACATCCTTAACTATTTTTAACATTGTATGCCCAAACTGTAAGTCTTTGTTTCCATCTTAGATAAACAATTTATCCCATTTTTCCATTTCAAATATTTCTATATATCATAAACCATATAGATCATACATTCATTTATATCAAACAATTTGACTTATTCTCTATATATTACTCATTCTATCTTTTTGTAATAATTCTATATATCTCTCATCACGTAGTCAATCAATTTGACTCATCTATATCTTCAGACATTCAGTTTGGTACAAAACTTACCAAAAAGAAAGAAAATATTGTTAGTTAATCAATCCTTATATTTAATCCTTATAGTTAATTATTTTCTATCTATGTTCTGTTTGTTAACCTATATATATCTATATATATATCAATCTATTAATCTGACTGCTTATTAATTCACATTTATCTCTTCTCCCCCCGGTAAAGTCTCCCCCCTCTACTTCAGTGCTTCAGTAGTTCTCAAACTGCCACAGTTTTCCTCCCACCTCCCATTTCTTCTCCAGGTGTTGTTTCAGCTTCTCCCAGTCTGTGTTGAACTGCCCTGAGTCCAGATCTCTCAGTTTTCTTGTCATCTTATCCATTTCAGCCATATACAGCAATTTGTAAATCCAATCTTCAATAGTTGGCACTTCTTGTACTTTCCATTTTTGCACATACAAAAGTCTAGCTGCTGCTGTCATATAAAATATCAACGTCCTGTATTGGGCTGGAATTCCCTCCATTCCCAAGTTCAGTAGCAGGAGTTCTGGGTTCTTATTAATTTGAAATTGTAAAATTGCATCATGATAAAGTCTCAGATTGGGCAGTTGCATTCCGCCTCTTTCCTTTGCATCTTGTAAAACTTTCACTTTCACTCGAGGCTTCTTGCCTGCCCAAACAAAATCTGATATTTTCCTCTGCCATTTTTCAAATTGTTTAGAGTCTCTGATGATTGGTATTGTCTGTAGCAAAAACATTACTCTTGGTAACACATTCATCTTAACTGCTGCAATCCTGCCCAACCATGACAAATTCAGTCTATTCCATTTAATCAAGTCTCTCTCTATCTGAGTCCATAGTTTTTCATAATTGTTTTTGAATAGATCTATGTTCTTTGCAGTTAATTCGACTCCCAAATATTTCACTTTACTTGTTACTTCACAGTCCGTTGTTTCCGTTAATAATTGTTGTTTCTGCTTAGTCATATTTTTACATAATATCTTTGACTTCTTTTTGTTAATATAAAAACCTGCCAAGTCTCCAAACTCCTTGATCTTATCTATCACTCTTGGCATGTTCTCCAATGGGTCCTCTACAATTAACATTATGTCATCCGCAAATGCTCTGACCTTATATGAATAGTCCTTTATTTTTATTCCACGAATTTCCTCATCTTGACGTATTTGTATCATCAGAATCTCCAATACTAGAATGAACAACAATGGAGATAACGGGCAACCTTGTCTTGTTCCTTTACTTATCGTCAATTTCTTGGTCAATTCATCATTCACCACGATTGCTGCAGTCTGGTCTCTGTAAATTTCCTTAATTGCTCTGATGAATCTTTCTCCCAATTGTAGCTTTTCCATAGTGGCAAACATAAAGTCCCAGTTAAATTGTCAAACGCTTTTTCAGCGTCTACAAAGAAGAAACCAACCTCTTTGTCACAACGCTTGTCGTAATATTCAATAGCATTGATCACTGTCCTTAAATTGTCTCTTATTTGTCTGTCTGGCAAAAAGCCTGCTTGTTCCTCCTCTATAACTTCCGAGAGCCACCCCTTCAATCTCTCCGCCAATATCTTCGCAAAAATTTTATAGTCATTATTAAGTAGCGATATAGGTCTATAATTTTTCACGTTAGTCAGGTCTTGGCCCTCTTTTGGGATCAATGATATGTTCGCTTCACTCCAAGTGTCTGGAATCCTTTGATCCCTTAAAACCCCATTCATCACCTCTTTTAGGAATGGTGCCAGTTCATTAGCCATTGTCTTATAAAATTTAGCCGTAAGTCCATCTGGCCCTGGCGCCTTTCCTAGATTTGCAGATTGTATTGCCTTACTTATTTCCTCGTCAGTTACTTCACTGTTCAACTTATTTCTCCAAGCTTCCGAGATTTCTGGAAGTTTGGTTTTCTCCAAATATGACGCTATTGATTCTTTGTTTACTTCTTTTTTATTATACAGCTTAGCGTAGAATTTATAAAAGGCTCTACTAATGGTAGTCTGCTCCAAATACGTTTTGTTGTCTTCACAAATTTTATTTATTATTTTCTTTTCCCTTTTCTTCTTCAATTGCCATGCCAGGTACTTCCCAGGTTTATTAGCGCCCTCAAACGCTTTTTGATTCAGTCTTTTAAGATTCCACTCCAATTCTTTATTGCTCATTGCTGTTAGCTGTTCTTGAAGTATTTTAATTTCCTGGTATACTTTCTTTTTCCCTGGTCTCTTTTTTAGCTGTATTTCTTTGGCTTTTATTTTCTCCTCAATCTCTTGTCTTTTCTCCTCTTTCTTCTTTCTTGCTCTACCATTTAAGTCCATTAGTATGCCCCTTATAACCGCCTTGTAAGCATCCCAAACTTTATTGGTTGGTACTTCTTTATTCACGTTGTATTGTATAAAAAACTTTGTCTCTCTTCTCAATATTTCCATATTCTCTCTTTCCTGTAACAAGTCCTCATTTATTCTCCATGCTTTCCTTTTTCTCCTTTTTCCAAATTTCCACATAATTGGGTTGTGATCTGAGCCTACCATCGGCATTATTTCTACCTCCTTAGTCCATAACGCTAAGTCTTTTGAGGCCCAGATCATATCAATTCTTGATAATGTAGAATGCCTTGCAGAATAAAAAGTAAACTGTCTGCTTTTAGGATATTCTCTCCTCCATACATCTTCGAGAGTCTCTTGTTGAATCAACTAAAAAAAAACTTTGGTAATAGTCCTCTTTTCTTTTGTGCCGTTGTAGTCTTTTTATCTAGTTCCACGTCTGTCACTCCATTGAAGTCTCCAGCAAGAATTATCTGGTCATATGCAAAATCGTCTAAATGCTTCCTCAAGTCCTCAAAGAAGCTTTCTTTTGCACCGTTAGGTGCATAAAGTCCGACTACCAACACTCTCTTTAAATTCCAAATACATTCCACTGCTACAAATCTAGCTTCCACATCTCTCATAACAAATTTTGGCTGTAGCTCCTCTTTTATGTACAGCACCACTCCTCTTTTTTTCTTATTAGAGGCCGCTACAAATTCTTTGCCCAGTTTTCCAGATTTTAAATATTTTACATCCTGTTTTCTAATATGGGTCTCTTGCAAACAAACAATGTCACATTTTTGTTTTAGTAGCCAGTGAAAAATGTTTTTCCTCTTATTCGGTGAGTTTAATCCATTTACATTCCAAGATAATACTTTACACTCCATACTCATAATCTTGTTGGTAAGTCTTTTTCATTGTCCTTAATAAATCGCTCCATCTCTCGCTCAGATCTAATGCGTTTTTTGGCCCCTCCAAACTCAAAGGACACTCCTTCTGGTAGCTCCCATCTGTACCTGATTTTCATGTCCTTCAAAATCTGAATTAGCACTTTGTATTTTTTCCGATCTAATAACACTGATCTGGGCAGTTCCTTCATTATAATGATCGTCTTGCCATCAATCTCCAATGGATCTTGAAACTGTTTTGTCACAATCCTCTCTTTCATATTTCGTGTTGTAAACTGCACAATCACATCTCTTGGTAATTTCCTCTGGGTTGCAATTCTCGAATTCACACGGTATGCCACATCTAGGATAGCCACAACTTCCTCCTCCTCCTTCCCCAGGTATTCAGCCAACACCTCAGTCATCTGTTCTTGCGCTGACTTTCCTTCCACTTCTGGCAAGCCACGAAAACGTAGCTGCTTCTCCATATGTTTAGTTTCTGCAACTGACATTCTCCCCTTCACCAATCTCATCTCTGTTTGTTGCGTGTCTGCTAAATTCTCCATCGCGTCTTCTACTGTTTTAACTCTCTGCTGCGTTCCTTGTAATTCACTTCGTATTGTTTCCATACCTTTTTTCACTTCTGACAGCTCCGATTTTACTGTCTGTGTAACTTCTTTAACCTCTTTTATCAGCTCCAATTTCGTGTCCTTAAGTTCTTTAATCATATCTAAAAGTTTTTTGTCCAGGTTTTTATCCAGGTTTTCTATTGCCGATTGCCACTCTTTTTTTGACATCGTGGGGCTTGCTTTAGCTCGCTCCCACGAATCCGCTCTCTTCCTTAACTCCGTGGCGTAAAATTTAACGTTTTTCTGTTTTAAATGTCCCGGTCTTCTTGCAAAAATTAAATTTTAAAGAGTCCAAAATGTCGGGCGTCTTTTCTCTATGGTTTCTCTATGATTTTGTAATCCAAGATGGCCTACTTCCTTTTCCGCTGAAGCCGCGACCCTTCCCCTTTCAAAAATGGCGATTCCCTACTTCCTGCCCTCCAGCAAGGGCCGCTTCTCTCCAGCCGCTCTATTGTTATTACGCACTTCCTGTCTCCCGTCTTCCCACAGCAGATCTCGCGATGGTGTCTTTTTCTCACAGCTCCAAAGCCACAGGTATTCAAAACAATAGTCCGATTTCTTTAATAACTTCTTTAAACTTAGTCTCTTTTCAAATACAATTCCTGCCGAGTCTTCCCCTCCTTTTCGCTAGTCTGTTGCAGTTTAAAAATCTACTTTTTTTCCTCTCTGTTTTTATCAATCTGTCCCGTATCAGAAGATAATGATCTTTACCTTCTCTTCACTTTTCTCGGGTTGTAATCGCTGTTTCGATTTTAAGTTCTCCTCTCAGCTTCTTCCTCCAATCGAAGCTTGGGTATGTAGGTCTTATGCCGAATTGGCCCCAAAACTGCCGCAGAGATTATAGCCGACCTGTCGCAAGGTGGGACCTCAAGGATCGGGAGGGGACCCGTTATGTAGAGCCCCCCCTCGTCCGAGATCTAACTCACCCTAGGGTCTTGAGCGTTCTTTGCCTGCTCCCCGCCTGAGAGCAGTCGGCCGCGGGCTATTTTCACCCCACCGGCCGGTTAAAATGGCAGTCCGGTCAGCTCCGCAAGTGGAGCTGCGTTAGACCTCCATGAATCCCAAACCGGAAGTCGGTACACGTGCACTTTGTGTGTGTGCATCAGGCCTGCCTCTGGCCTTTCCAGATGCCTCTTCCCCCTGCCAGCCAGGTGAGTGGAGGAGGGGGGCAGAGGCTAGTGGAGTCTGGAGATGGGGGATGGCAAGACTGCACCCATGCAATCCTAAGACCACTTTCCTGAAAAACCGCCACACCGAATGAGCCTGAGAAGGATTCCAAGTAGGCCTGCTTAGGATTGCTGTCTCTATCTCCACCAGTTGCATGTTGCTACACAGCCATTCAAGTTTCTCCAGGAATGTCAGATAATAGTTTTACAGAGAGTTCCTAAGCAGAGTTACTCCATTCTGTCCATTGATTTCAGTGGGCTAAGACTGGAGTAACTCTGCTTAGGATTTTACTGTTACTGTTTTTTCACCCTCTATCGTACATAGGGTTGCCAAGTCCCTATACCTTCCTGCTTGGAGGGGGGGACCTAGCACTGGTGGCGAGGTCTTCCTTGCGCACACTACAGCACCTGTGCAATGATGTCACCGCCGGAAGGGGTGCCTAGCGTTGGCCATGGAAGCACTCTCACACTCGGTGCAGGGCCGATTCAGACTGTTTGGGGCCCAAATCGGCCCCAAACGAAGTGCAGGAAAGCTCCTGCAACTGGTGCAACAATGTCACTTCCAGAAGTGACATTGCTGCGTCTGTTAGGAGCGCCCGTGTGGTGCATGTTCCTGAGGTGCCTGCCAGTGGCAGCCCACCTCCGGGAGCTTGCCACCTCCTGCTGACCACTGGCAGGTCAGCAGGCAATGTAGCAACCCCCCGGGAGTTTGCACGCCACCGGCAAGCACCTCGGGACCCTAATGGTACATTCTACCAGCATATCATTTATTTTATTTTTTCCCATTTGTGAGATTAGAAGATTTAAACATTCTTCCTTCTTTTTCACCTTGAAGATTATGGTGGCTAAATTTGCATAATGTCACAAATACATTACATTAAACAAAGTTCCATGGTGAGTGCTATGATTGTGCAACTTTTTTATATTTTAAAATTTCTTATTTACTTATTTAGAAAATGTCACTCCAGAAAACAAGCTTGAAATGGCTTACAACAATCAATCAAGACCATTTAATCACAACCATTAAAAATAAAGCCACCAAACAAGCCACTAAAAATATCATTAAAGCAAGACAGGGCATAACTACATAAAAAAACAGTGAACATGAGATGTCAGGCCAGAAGCAGATCATAAAACATTTAAGAGGGGGAAAAATCCTAGATGAAAGCCTTGGTAAAAAGGAATGTTTTAGCCTGGTGCCTAAAAGAAAGAAAGATAAGCACCAGGCAAGCCTCGCGGAGGATGGCAACCCAAATAAAAGGAGCTACCAATGAAAAAGCCCATCTCCGGAGGGCTGGACAGTATGCATGGAGGTGCTGGTCCTTCAAGAACCCCAGCCCCAAGACATTCAGGGTCCTAAAGGAAGACCCAGCACTTTTAATTGTTCTTGGAAACAGACAGGCTAAAAATGCAGATTTTTCAGCACAGGGATTCCCAACGATAACCTAGCTGCTGCATTACAGATCAACTGAAGCTTCCAAACTTTTTTCAAAAGCAGGCCCACATAAAATGTGTTATAGTAATCTAACATGAGTGTGATCAGAGTGTAGATCACAGTGGCCAAATCATGCTTCTTAAACAAGGGTCATGCCTGGCATATCCACCTACAGCTATAAGCCAGGATGCTGCAGCACACCCAAGCTATCAACCTACTCCTTTAGGGGAAATGCAACTCCCTCCAGGAGAGGCTGACACCTCAGTCTTTGATAGGGTTACCAGTCCCCTGGTGGGAGCTCCCATTCTCTTCCACCACCACCACCCCCGTTACCATTCACCTGGAAGGTGGGGGGGGGACATGAGCAGGAAATGGTCCCAGGAGCTCTGGAGCGCAACTCCCACATGCTCCAGAATTCTTCCTTGTCACGCTGGGAATGGTGTCATTCCCAGAGCAACAAGGAAGGCCTCTGCATGGGGCCGATTTCATTTATTTATTTATTTATTTATTTATTTATTTATTTATTTATTTATTTATTTATTTATTTATTTTAAAACCAGCTAAAAAGATCAATAAAAATAGTGATTTCTAAAAGACAGTGGCATTGGCACACGTATTGCATGACCCAGGAATAACAACAAACCATGGGGCTGGGTGGCTAACCCCACCCCACCCCTCCGCCCATGGCAGGAGGCCAGTTCCACAGCCTGCCCACTTCAACCACCATATGCCTGGCAGAACGTCTCTGTCTTACAGGCATGATGGAAGGATAACAATTCCTGCTGGGCCTGGGTCTTTATAGACAGAGTTCCACCAGGTGGGGGCCACGAATTGGTTCCCAAGGGTAGGACCCCGTGTGCTTTCCATGCCTCCCCCCTAGGTTGGGCTCCATGGGACCTGGCATCCCTAGCCTTTGCTGATTTGCTTGGAAAACTCAGCATCCACACATACTCCCCAAAGGCTGTTACTGTGTGGTCGCAGAAAGCTTTAGCAGCTCTTAGAAAAATCAGGGACTGTGAGACTTAGATATTTTATGAGTTTGTGGGGTATTTGTTAACACTTTCTGCTGGTGACTGTTACAGAGTGGCCCCACGGGTCCACTTCATTCTTCTTGGCCTGCTAGAGACATTTCCTTGACTAAGCATTAAGTACTGGCTGCTTGAAAGCACTAGATGGGGGAGCAATTGAATCCTCTCTTCCTGCCTGCTGTTTGTTGAAAGGAGAACTTTTGAAAACCAGTTTGCAGCTCCAAACATCCAAATATTGGGGTGAACCTTTGAATGGAGAGTATTTTTCACCCATGTGTATGCCAAACCTTTCTTCTAGCACATGTACCACCAATAATGACAGCACCTTTGCTCAAAAATCCTGGGTTTTTTTAAAGCCAACATAATGTTGGGGGGGAAAAGGTTAAAAATAGCTTTAAATCATAGGTGCAATGGATCTTGAATCAATAGAGAGTCAGCACACGAGTTTAGCTTTTAAAAACATTTACTTCTAAAGGGAAAAAGGGTCACAGGTTGCCTACAAAACAACAAACACCTGGAGCTACATTTTCTCACTACTGTTTACAACAAAGAGCTGGGATAATGGGAATGGAGAATCTTCTTCTTCCTCCTTCTTCTTGACCCTGAAAGGACAGTCACCTGACCTGTTGACCAATAACAGTTTACAAACACTCTCAAGTTTCCCGGGCTTGCAGATTATTGGCTTTGTGCCAGGTTCCCTTTCCAGGTCAATCTAAACAATAGCATGGTAGGTAAACACATTAACCCCATAATGACTGAATCTCAGACCTTGCAACACACATATATTCCAACACATAATAAGTAGGAAATGTGCAAAGGAGAAGATGTGCACAACCCCTGTGCTCAACACAATCCCGATGCTAGCAGATGGACTCCTCAGAAAAGCAGAAACAAGTCATATGTGCAGAAACCCCCAAAATGCTAGCTTTTCTGCACAAATGTACCTGTATTTGAGACAATGGAGGCGCATGGGCACACTTTTCAGATAATGCTGTATACTGGAGTATCATTTCTTGAATAGCAAACCTGCAGAGTGTGAGAGCTCAACTACATGTGACACGGCGAGTTCTGTGAATGGAATGCTTGCTGCTTTTTTCCCTTGATAAATCAGCTGTGCAGAGACTCAGTTTGGATTGGGATGACGCTTGAGGGGAGAAGGATTACCACTTTCCCAACCTGAAATGGCATCAAGAAGCTGTTGTTTGCTTGGGGAACTAACAGGTACTGTTCATAGTCTGATAAAGAAAGAAACCCTACAAAACTCAAACTCATTTCAACAGGTGATAAATCAATAAAAGATGTGGCAACTAGCACACAGTGCATCTTCTTAGGGTTTTCTATCACAATTTTGTTTAGTATTGTTATGCTATTAGTAGCAGCTATCTGTATAAATAAAGAATAATGGTAATCTTCAGCAGGAAAGCTTGTTCCATACCCTGCTTCATAATTTTTAATTATTTTTATTTACGTTATTTATAGTCTACCTTTCTCATTGAAACTCAATGCAGATTACACAGTGTAAGCTAATGCAACCAATACTGCATACTCATGTTCTTTTTTTATTTTAGAAGATATTCTCTGCAATTCTTTTAACCAAAACAAAACACACAAAATGTACAATACTCCAATACCCATAATATCTTTAAAAACTTAAAATTAAAAAAGCAAAAGCAAAGGGGAAATAATTTTTTTAATTCAATTAATTCAAAAACACATCATAATCCTTCCTATTTGGGATAATATTATTACATTTTAGATATTCTAGTACCATATTCCTCCTCTTCATGACTAGCTTTCCACATATTTATGACATTTTCCTGAAAAAAGGAATTGTTGGTTATTCTACTCATTACATACATCTCCCATCTTTTATTGTACCATTGCATCTTCGTAGGTGGTGTATCCGATTTCCACTGTTTAGCTATTAATAACCTTGCAACTGCCAATAATATTGAAATCAAAGTTATATATTCTTTTATCAACCTACAATCATTCCAAATATCAAATAATATCACTTTAACATTATAATGAAAAGAGACCTTAACAATCTTTATAATCTCCTCATAAATTTCCCTCCAAAAGACTTGAATAACTGGGCATTCCCACCAGATATGATAGGGAGTAGACATGGGCATGAACCGCATTACGAACCAAAAAAACCCATGAACCTCCTGATCGTCTGTTTGCGATCTAGTGATTCGTGAGGGTCCATGGCCAATGAACCAGCGTTCGTTGGAAGCCCAGTTCATTACATTCGCCTGTGGTTTGTGAAGCCAGACAGTCAGGCACCATCAATCAATTCCCTTGGAAACGGAGCTGGGGGAATGCCTGAACTCTGTCTGCACTCCTTCTGTCACCCTGGAAACCCGAATTGAAGCCCAGCTTACCTTGATTGGCAGGTCTTCCTTCCAACCATGGAGCTGCAAATTGGTTACAATTGGTTACATGGCAGAAGACAGCCAGGGGGAGGGAGGGGGAAGGGGGGTGTTATGTAGCCATGGGCACTCCAATCTCATCCCTGCAAACCCTGATAGGCAGTTCTGACGGCCAACCCCTTGTACACTGGGCCAACGTCAACTGGTGGCTCTAATTGTATCGAGTGGAAGTTTCCTGGGAGCCTCAGATTGGAGAAGGTATAACTCCAAGATCCCTATTGCAATCTTGACCAAACTTGGGTGCTGTACTAATACAAAAGGCGTCCTGCAAGGTGCACTAAATCAAGTACTCAACCAACAGCACCTGCCGATAAGTATAAACACTATCACAATTAATTATAGAAACAAAGTACAGTTAATGTAAGAATTGTGCTATCAATTTTAAAGTGCTCAGTGCCAAATGAATTTTTTGTATACAATAAATACAAGTTTATACAATCATTACAGTACATAAATTACAAATACAAAAGATAAGTGTTGACCATGTCCCTTTAAGGGAATCCAGCTGGCAAGAATTCTTTGGAATTTCAATTTACGTTTGTTCTTGACATCAAACCCTGGAGGCTCCCTTATAAAGTGTGGAGTAATGTTCCAAAATGCTGTTCCAACATGCAGTCTATGGTGGACAAAGGAAACAACCCTTTGGGGCTGGAAATTGTCCCATAACGAAAGGACTAAATAGTCGGAATATGACTGAAATTGACAAAGTTCATTCTTCTCTCTTCTTTCAATCAGGTGAATATCAAGTAGGAACGGAGAACCCGCTGGGGGCTCTCCCAGCCCTACAAGCTGCCGGCTTGAACACTCAGCTTGTTTCACGGCTCATTCCATTTCCTCAGGGGCCAATCTTGTTACCACCAATAATGGAAGGAGAGCCTGCTAAACACTCCCTGTGAATATGGGCTCTCTAAGTGCAACAGGGGCCATTCCGACGCCCACGAACCACAAACCGTGAACTGGTTCAGTAACGGGAAATGTTCGTTATGGTTCGTTTGCTCAGGTTTGGCGGCGGCACCGAACGATGAACTGCAGGTTCATTAAAAAAATTTGGTTCATGCCCATGTCTAATAGGGAGTTCCTTTCATTTTACATTTCCTCCAACAATATGGGCTAGCAGTTTTAAAAATTGATTTAAGCTTAGATAGAATCAAATACCAATTTGAAACAATTTTATAATATTGATATTTAATACACAAAATTTTCAATGTATTTGAAGACAAAGCCCAAATTTCCTCCCAGTCTGGTTGTTAGCTCTTTTACTCCGTCCTTTTGCCAACTTGTAACGTATCTTGGTAAGGGGGAATAGAATATTTCCACCAAATGTTTATATAACTTTGATAACCAACCTTTAACAATACTCTCTGAATCCTTCAACATTAACTCAAAAAATGTTAATTGTCTTTTTAAAACACCTTTTCTTTGCAATGAATGTATTAAATTACTTATTTGGAGATACTGAAACCATTCAATGTTGTTTTCCAATTTCCTCTCTACCTGAACCTTAGTTATTATTTCTCCTTTTTTAAACCAATCACACAATCTATCTAGTCCTCTTACTTCCCAAGGGTGTGAGGGTTTTGCTAATTGAAGGGGCAGAAACCATTCCTGGTTCAGTATACTAGCTACTGGCGATATTTCTAGAACAATAAACTTTCGTATTTTATCCCAAATTCGTAAATTGTTTTCTAAAAATAGATTGAATATGATCTCTTATCTTTTTTCATCCAAAACATACCTCGGAGTGTGAACGGTGTCTTTTATTCCTTCTCTATCTGTGTCCATTCCAATCTTCCATAAGGCCCTTTACTAATAACCTACTTACTTGTACGAAATTTGCGACATAATAATATAATCTTAGGTTCAGTATTTGAAGCCCTCCTTTTTTGTTTGATTTACACATTGGCCGTCATCACACGGCCATAAATTTAGCACCAAACTAGCGCCATCTCCTGCTCAATGCTCACCTTATTCCAGCTCTCTTGCAATTTCGCCATTCTCCCCAATTCACGCTTTGTGACTCTTTATGTCGTCTTTATCCACTTCCATGTGCATGCCCTGGATTGACTAGGAACGCTTTGCAACACCAAAACACTCACTCTCCCTGATCATCTGTCTCACCTGACACTGATTCTCCTGCCCTACACTCCCACAAGCCCCAGCACAACCCACAGTTAAGCCTCAAAGTATTTTTTTTAAAAAAACGGCAGCCTTATAGTGTTATAGCGCTGTAGCACTATTATGCCATGGGCGGGAAACCTCTGCTACCTATCACGGTTGGCTTTTGGGTTGGCTCAGCACAACATTGGTATAATAGAAGAGTGATATAGTGCAAATATGCAAAAAAAAAATTTTTTTAAGGGGGTAGGATTTTTAGGGCCCCGTTTCTGGAGGTACTTTGACTGACTGTCGAATTGCACTTTTTCCTTTTAATGTGACTAACTGGAAGTGCAAGCAGTTGTCAAAAGATGGGAGAATCCATTCTAATAACGATAACAGAAGAAACGATTTCTAGTGCAAAACTGACGAAATAAGGGCCCGTGTGACGACGGCCATTGTAGAAAAATTACGCATACTCATGTTCCACATGCAGTGATAAGGACTTTGCAATAAGAAGGAATGAAATAAAATTATTTGAAATTCCTTTTAAATTCTTTAATAGTCTTTTATCTTCTTCCTCTCATTCTAGGTACATAAAATTGGGACTCCATCTGCCTGAAGAAATACAGTATAAGGATAGAATTACATGCTGGCGATATTTCCTGTGCTAAGTGGGTGGATGGAGCATGGCTTCCATATAAATAATGTCAAGGCAGTTAGGAAATCCTGCACTAAAAATGAAATAGCTGTTTGTTTCTCACAAATGGTAAATCCATCTGCTACACATTTCTATAATATGATCATTTTTAACTTCTTCTTTTTAAAAAAGCTTATCTTGATTATTTCTGGCAGCTAAAGCTGTTTTAATTTTATCTGGTGAAGTTAACAGATCTAGATTTTTTTTAGATTACTCTTTTCAGATCTATTTTGTTTTTAAACTGTTTCTTGTAGTTATTCTTTTTGTTGATCCACTTTGAATGTTATTCTGTGACAGAAAGGCAGGATGTAAATTCAAGAAAGGTTGTGATTCCTTTTTGTAAAAATGTACATATTTAAAATATTTATATCCTGCCCTTCCATCAAACAGAGATCCACACAGTAACTTCCTGCAAAACTTAAAAAACCAAGTACAATAAATCCTCACAAAAACTTTAAATAACCATGAATGAAATGGTGTGACCAACCTCCCTTATTTGGAAAGAATTGCCTTGCAACTTGAATAGATCAGTGCAGAACAGCTTTTGGCAGAAGCTCAAAAAACCCCATTCTTGTGGTAGAATACAAAAAGCCAACACAGGTGGACTTCAGCACATGTGATAGCCTTATGCATGATTTCTTCACCTCTTGGCAGCTGCCAAAATGTGACTGCCATTGAGCTGCAATGCAATGGAAGACTGTGAGAACAGCGCTCAGGAAAGCACTGAGCACTGGCAAAATAAGGAAAAGGGGTGTGCATAATGAAAAAAAAAACAAGCTGAAAATACACACAGAAGTGGTGGTTCAGCTTGTTGAAGCAGTTTCTGGAACACGGAACCAAATCTGGGAAATGAAGCCATAACAACTATCCCCCACCAAAAAGTCTGTATGTTTCATTTCAGTTCCTACCATTCAGAGGCTGCACAGGCAGGCCAGGCAGTGGGGAGCGCCCAGCCATCTGGCAGCATCTTGTTTATCTTAACAGCAACTCATGCAACCAATTGGCTCCTAAGAGTAGAAGCTGAGCCCTTAGTGTTAACTCTGTTGGCAGGAAGGGAATGTGCATGGTGCACTTGAGTGCATTTTTTCTTCAGTGCTTCCTGGGCAATGGCACTGAGTGGCGTGTAGGAATAAAAGGTTTGCTGTGTGCTGGGGAGAGGAGTAACAAACAGCATGGTGCCATCAGTGCCAGCATTACCATCGTCATTCCTTTCTGTACGTTTTTACACACAACATCCATGTGGGCGTACTTACATAGGTTTGAGAAGGGAAGGGTCTCCTACAGCCTCTGAGCCCCCAGCTGCTGCAAAGGCTCATGTTATGCAGATTAGGGTGAAAAATGGAAAGAAACAGCAATTATTAAGGGATAGCCACATTAACGACGTCCCTCCCAGTCATGTGGAGCCAGTTCATGCCCACTCAGTGCATTCTACTGTTGCTGTCCTTTGTTTCGGTACCATGGTGCCCCAGGTCCACTCACTGGGGCTTAAGAAATCCTCCAAAGATAGCAGGTTGAGGAGCAGCAGAAAGAATTTCATCTTGCCTTCTGGCTTTGGTGGCTTTTCTGATTAAAACTATCTCCCAGTGTTAAATGACAGGAAGGTATCAGTGTGTATTGCACACTTGCACACACACACACACACACACACACACACAAATCTTTCCAAATCAATATTCCACATGAAAAGTATAATCTAAGGGACTTGTTCAGTTCTTCTCACCATTTTGTCTTCTTCTTTATTCAACTACGGGGTTTTCGTTGGAAAGGGAGACTGGCAGCCACTAACCAGTTCAGTCTCCCACTTTTACTAGTAAGAAATAGAGGGGAAAAGGGGCCATGCTCCCTCCCCTTCCCATGAAGGAAAAAACAACACTTAGCCCCCCCCCCTTCTGTGTGCTTTTACTCAAAGTGCAAGGACAAGTCAATGGCAGGCAAGGAGTCCCAGGCTGCTGTAAAGCAGATTAGGTTGAGGAGGATTCACCTGCCCCTCAGCTTGGAAACAAAACTACGAGGCACAGGGAAACATGGCATAACAGCAGGACTCAAAAGTAATAATTTACTGGCCTTTTTCAGAAATAGTGCTTTTTTATTTTGCTGCACTGTTCTAGTTCGCAATGGATCACTTTCCTGCTTGTGCTCCATCAGTGTCCTCTGTCAGTGCCACTTTGCCAGTAAGTTTCCCGCCATTGTGTACGCCCACCAACACTCACTTTCTTTGGAATCTAATGATGTGTGAGTTTTCATATGCTTGAGGAGAAACTCATTGGATTGCTGGGGTTTTGGACAATGCAGTGTTTAGTTAAATGTGAATAGAGCCTCATTTCCCCAGTCCCTCTCCTTGAAAAGAACAGTGTGTGCATATATACACAGCTTCTCGACATCTGTCTTGATGTGTGTCTTCCCCAAGCATTCCTTGGGGAACCCCATTGTTGCGTGCACTGAAACTCAGTAGATCTATGGTTTAGAGGGAGAACTGTATTCTGTGCTATTTTGGTGCCATTGTTTGCTAAAACAGCTGCCTCCTAGCCTTATTTCCCCACCCCACCCCTTGTCAAGAACAGTGTGCATTCTTGTCCACGCAACCAGTCCACACAACTTTTCTTAAATGTTCTTTGAGAAGCCAAGTATTATAACTGGCTTTTCAAATAATGTTTTTGAAGCTCTTTGTTAGTATCTTTTGATCTTATTTTTATATCAGTTTAGATGTGTTTTTGAATATGATAATTATTGTAAGCGGCCTTGAACTGATATGGGAAGGTCAGATCAATGTTTTTAAAATAAAATATATTAAAACAAAATATATGAAATTCTGACTACAGGTCAATTCATAGACTGACATTGCAGTCCATAGCAGATTTACTCCAGTTTAAGCCCATTGATTTAAATGGAATTAGATCCTAACTATGGTTAGGACTGCACTGTTACTCATAACCGCTTAGTTCATAACATTATAAACATTATGAGACATTATGAACAAATGTTCCTCTAGAAACTATTTTTGGATCTTCTGTGGAAAAAAACTAACTGGAAAGCCTTTGGGATTCTGTGAAAGAATTTATGGTTGCCTAGAAACACAAAAAAGAACTGTAGTAGGTTTGAGGGAATGATAGACATGACGACTTTCCAGAGTATGTTCTAAGATATCCAGAACTCAGAAGCTGTATTTTATAAGAATAATCTGTTAAATATGGGCTTTGCCTTCCTAAACTGTTCATATGGAGATTACTCAGGGTTCTGTGTATTGTATATGAAGAGCACTGATTTTTCCTCAGAGGAAAAAAATATAACCATTACTTGTGTCTCTTGTTTTCTTTACTAGGCCGAATGCAGAGTTCACTCAGAAAATTCAGCCACTTCTCTGTCTAGAGGGATTCTAATTAGCAGCAGACGGTCTTCTCTGAAGGTGCCTCAATTAAAAGTACACATATGGACAGTCTGCTAGGAAATTCCTCCTTACATATTGAACAAACTGTTGCCATCTGTACTAGATATTAGTTACAAGAATGATTGGTCAAAGCTTTTTTGCTCTTGCTGCCACTTGAGAAAACTGTGTTTTTAAAATGTTCAGTCAGAGCTCTACATAAGAGCCCTCCATGCTAGTTTTTTTCTTTCTTTCATTTTTAATGAAGTTGACTTATTTCAGAGGAGCACCATGCAATCCTAAACAGAGTTATCTTCTTCTATATTCAATGACTTCAGTGGACTTAGAAAGGTGTGAATCTACTCAGGATTGCACTGTTAATCTATTTCAGCCTTCATAAGTAATGAACTTTTAATGCTTTGTTATGGTGCACTAACAGGGCAACTTGGAAAAAGAACAACCTGAGGTGAAAAGGACCAGATCAGCAAGATATATAGCCTATATATATTGGACCCAGAGTACATAAGATACATGCAGTGAATTCCCACAACCCAAACGTAGCTGCAGTTCATCCTGATCTTCTGCTAATCTAATATATAGGGATCTACCCACAGCCTTTGTCATTCCCACATTGGCTTAGCATATCATGATGTCTCAGAAAAAGATATTCTTACATATTTTGCCCAAGCATACTTCCCATGATGCCCTAAGGCTCTCAACCAAGAATGTGAAAATGTACTGAAAATGCCTAGCTCTGTTACATGTTTGCAAATTTATGTGTCAACCTCCACCTGTTGAAGGTTGGAGCCCGGGTTTTGTGCACCCTCCAGTGTCCTCTTTCCTTGGCATACTTGGACAGCCTCAGCGTTCCCCTTCACCCTCTTGTCCTCTCTGTCTGGCCCCATGTCAACTCTCAATTTGCTTGAGTGAGGCCTGGCCAAATCCTCCTTAGCCATCACCAGGCCAGCCTGATAAAGGTTAGCTAGGTGTGGGACTACCCTGGATTCCTCCAGTGCCCCTGGCCTGAGCCTCCACTGAGGACAGTGATAGGTCTCTGAGACAATAACCTCCTGGCTGTCCCATCCTCCCTTATAAGCTCCGTCAAGGCTTTAAAGGCCACTTTGAGTGTTGGGCTGGCTGGCACCCACCAAGTCTTTCCCTCCTCCACTGCCCCAAGGAAGCTTTCCTTCCTGCTTGCTTTGGGGCTGACTCTTGAGGGCATCTCTTTCCCTGACATCCCTGGGTGTCTTTGCAGCTATTTCAGATAGCAATGACAACCCCAGGAGCCAGGCCAGGATGTTCATCACCACCATAAGCAGCCTGGTGATATCAAATGCTGGTATCATCTTTGGAAGGCCTCATGTGGTCTTCTGTTAGTGTCTGTCAGCTGGGCTGGTGGTTCCATTGAGGTGGAGCCGGCCCCCGCCTTGTGCAGGAATTCTCCTCTCTTGGCGCAAGGCATTTCTTATGGAGTGCAGAAGGGCAGCCCTGTCTTCCTGCTCAGCTAGCACCTGAGGAGCTCCGAGTTCAGCCCCATTAGCGGGGACATTTCTCTCTCTGCCTTTCCCCCCTCTTCCTCTCTCTCTCTCTCTCTCTCTCTCTCAGTTTAAGCCTTGGGCAAAGCTTCCACAAGCAAGAGACTCTCTAGCTGGCTGGGGAGTAGTGAGCTCCTGTCTGACCTTTTGTCCCCCTTGTCCCCTCCTTTCTTTCTTGCTCCACCCCCCCACCATGTACTAAAAGAAATGACAGGAGGATTGCCCATTGGAAATAATAGAAGAGGCTTGAAGGCCCATTGGAGATAATGGGAGCCAGGGATGCCAATTTACTTGCCTGGGCTCCATTGAAATGCATCACAACTCAAAAAAAGTTGCAAAGAAAATGTGGAATGGATTTTCCATAAAACTCTCTGGGACCAGATGGAATACTCTGGGAGTGTAATGACAGCCCCCAGAGTGCAATGACTATCCGTAGCTATAAAGTTTGTGCTCCAGGACCAGAAGGACAGGTTTCAGAGAGAAATGACAGTCCTTGGAATAGGCTCAGTGCTCTGGGACTGGAAGGACAGCCCCTGGGAGTAGAAAAAGCATTCAGGGACTGGAATGACAGGCACCAGACTGGAATGACAGACCCTGGGAGGAGCAGAAGTGTTCTGGAATTGGAATGACAACTCCCAGACAACTTCTTCACTACTGGACTCTTGCTCTTTTTTTTGTGTTGTAATGCATTTCAATGGAGCCCATGCAAGTAAATTGGCATTCCTGGTTCCCATTTTCTCCAATGAGCCTTCAAGCCTCTCCCATTATTCCCAATGGGCAATCTTGTCATTCCTTTTAGTACATCCCTTTCCCCCTCTCCAGCTGGCATCAATTCTACTTCTCATCTTTCCTCAGGCTTTTGAGGGGAGGGTGCTTTTGGTGGAAAGAATGGCTGGTTGTGTGTGAACCATCACAGAGGAAGGAGAAAGTGAGGTGAGACACACACAATTCTCTTTCAGTCCCTGTGCGACATGTAGGAACAAATAACTGTTGTTGGGTTTAAAGTTGTTTTAAATTCTATTACTTTCCTCCCCTCTTCTCCTTTTCGTTTTCCCTCCCCCTTGCTATTCTTCGATCTCAATGCTGCTCCCCTTTCACTCCAGCAGAGCAGCGCCCCGCACTGTGCCCCCCTCTTTATCACCTTCCTTCTCTCATTCCCTAGTTTACATATATCACCCCACCTTCCCCCTCTCCCCCAATAGTTTATTTCAATATTTATACACCACATGCTTAGCTATCAGCTGCCATTTATTTCAAACCCAAGGGGGGGGAGAAGGATGAGCACGGATGGTAGTTCCCGAAGGTGATCTCTGACAAAGGTGATCAATATTTTAAGGCTTGGAGAGGGTTGGAGAGAAAGAGAAGGCTTCAGCTCAGTCTCTCCCTTCCAAATATCTCTCTCCTCCAAGCAGGCCCTGTAAGAGAAGCCTTCCTTCTACTGCCAAGAGTCTCTGGGTTCAGAGAGAAGTGGGAAGAAAGAGAGAGGGAAACATTTTTACAGACACACACAAAAGGAGGTGTGCTCAAAACTTCAATGCAAATCGCTGTTTCTGCTCACAAAATAGATTTTTGACTCACAATAAGAAAAACAAAGATTATTGTTATTCTCACACGTATTTAAAAAATTAAAATTTAAAATTTAAATTAAGAAATAAAAATTAAATTAAAAATGTAAAAAGTTTCAAGTTTTGTGCTTTTCATTTTTCCTACATTAGTTCTGTTTTTTAAAATTGGTTAGCGGGGGGGGGGGGGGGCGCAAGTAGGAATCTTGCCTCAGGTGCCAGAAACCCTGGCACTAGCCCTGTCTGCCAGTGATGGCAGTATTGGTGGTGGGGTCATCTCCAGTTCTCCAGATCTTCCTGGGCAATGCATGCACCCCTACTGAGTGGCTTGAGCCTCATAGGTATCAAAGGTTTGCTTTGCGCTGGGGGCGGGGAGCAGTAGACCACATGGTACAACCAGTGCCACATGGAAGGACCGATCTGGTCAGATTTTTTATTTTTGGCACAGCGAGGAGAACCTCTCATTCATCTGTTCCCACCATTTTGTCATCTTGTTCAATTAATTCTAGGTTAACTATTTTAGTTGGAAAGTGAGACTGGCAGCCAGCAACCTGTCCAGTCTCCCACTTTTACTAGCAAAAAATAGGGGGGAAAGAGGGCCATCCTCCCTCTACTTCCCTTTCCATGAAGGAAAAACCAACATGTAGCCCTCTGTTATGCACAGTGCAAGGATAGACCAGCAGCCAGCGGGTTTAAACAGGGACAGAGTCTCAGAGTCCCAGGCTGCTACAAAGCAGAGGCGGATTTGCCCGCCCCTCATCATGGAAATGAAACTACAAGGCACAGGAAAAGATGGCATAACAGTAGGACTCAAAGTTAGTAATGTATTGGTTTTGCAGCAGAATTCTAGTCCAGTGGCACCTTAGATACCAACAAGATTTTCAGAATGTAAGCTTTTGAGAACCAGAGCTCCTCCTTTATAGGTTTTGTCACTATCATAAAGAAGTCATTTTTTGTTATTATTTTGCTGCACTGTACAGGTTGGCCATGGAGCACTTCCCTGCTTATTTGCCTTATTGGCATCGCTTTGCCAGTAAGTTTCTTGCTGTTGTGTGCACCCGCCAATACTTGCCTTCATTGGAGTCTATTATTATGTGAGTTTTCATGTGCTGGAGGAGAATCTCATTGGATCAAAGGGTTTTTGGATGATGCAGATTTTGGTTAAGAGCGAATAGAGCCTTGTTTTTCTAACCTCTCCCCCAAAGAACCATTTATGCATGTGTGTGCAGCTCAATACTCGCTTTGATGAATGTTTCCCCAAACATTCCTCATGTTCCATAAACACAAAACTCCACTATTGTGGGCTTTCAGACTCGGTGGGTCAATGGTTTAGAATGGTGGTCTGTGCTGTTTTGGTGCCATTGCCTGCAAAAACAGGTGCCCCAGAGTCTCTCCCTACCCCCCTGAAAAGAAGAGTGGGTCAAAACTCATGAAAACGAAAAAATGAGATGGATCTGTTCTGAGTCAGCTCTGCCTCAGCCAGAACAAACAGTAATGGAACAGAATGATTATAGACCTCCCCCGAACTGAAACTGAAAAGGAAATTTTCTTGGTGCACGTTCCTACAAGGCAACCTTTTAGGATGACTAACTGGGTCATGGTCAGAATTTTCAGAAAAATGAGTTCAAAACAGAGCTTATGTGTATATCCAAGCATGAAAAGTCAGAAGTTATTGATGGGTAATCTAGATGCTGGATCTTGTCAGCATCCCATCTTTTCAGGAGATTTTTTGATTGCTATAATTTCCACTACAACTTAGACAAACCCCTATTCTGGTCCACGACATGTGAGCTGGATATTGTGTTGTTGTATTAGAATGTTGAGATAATTGTACAAAAGCTAAGGTACAATTTGGACACCCAGTGGTAGGTTATCTGGGAAGAGCCTATGATTCCTGGAGGCTCAGAACCCAAAGTAAATTCCGGATTTGTGTTTTCAGTAAGTGTTATTCTCTTTTTGTGCATACTTACCGAAAGCACTTTCTGTGTGGTCTTATATACAAGTGTTCTCTGTCTCCACGTGGATGTGTATCCACAATGGGAGAACAAGTGTAAGATCTTTCACTTAAGCATCCCCATGTAAGATGTCTTGTGCATAGCGACTCAGAGCCAAGCTACAAGTGACGCCTTACCCAGGTTGGACACTTGTCAGCTTCCCTCAAGTTTTGATGGGAAATGTAGGCGTCCTGGTTTTACAGCTTGGCTCCCTATTACAGCTTTGTGAGATATGCTATTTGAATTGCTGGATGTAAGTATGCGTTTGCAGAATTATATTGAATGAAAGTTTATCTGACGTATAATTAATTTGTATTAATTTGTATTTATTGTACATTCTTCACAGTTGTAACTCTCTCCATTTTGTCTTTGGTTTTGATCTGAGAGCTATGGCAAACTCTTCTTTTGAAGGTTTTTTGACTTTTTCAGAAGCAGATAAGGTCAGAATCCTTTCAGATATGTCCTCTATTGTTAATGCAATGGATGCCCCACAGGACGAGTCCTGGGGACAGTTGCAGTTTATAAAAAAGAAAAGAGTAAGATACCATCTTCACGTGACCTCATTGACAGACTATATACGTTGTAACAGGATTCCACGAGGTTTAAGAGTGAACAAGCCCCCGGGAATGTTTCAACGTAATGAAGAATTTAAGAGTAAGTGGGCGGCTGTGCTTAACAAATGTTCATTAGATCTCATGTTACTAGTAGTAGAGCAATCAAAGCTTGAAGTAGAAGCCTTGGACAAGGAGATCAAGACCTTAGAAACTAGTCTTAAACAGAATATAGCACAGGCCCCTTTCGATGCGAAATTAGCCGAATTGGAAGCACAGGTCCTGGACTTTGACCGTAAAATGAAGGAAATTAAGATTAAAAAATTCCACAGGGACACGAAAGATTACACAAATGGTCAGGTATACTCATGGTGGCTGGACACGGACACAACCCGTAAGAAGGTCACCTGGTCCAACCCTCTAGAAACCAACTCGGAGTTAGAGACAACAGATGGGGAGGATACAGATACTTCAGTTGAGGAAAATACTTACATCAATGCCCGCTCGGGACGCTTAAGTAGGAACAAAACGAGAGGGAATTTTTTACGCGGGGGCCCCAGGGGCCGAGGATGGAAAACCTAGTTGTTAATTTGTCACGGAGGAGACTGTCCCCTGCGGAGACCAGGGTGCTCAACCTGGGACTAGGCTTCGTTCCTACCCTGCGTTATAACGTGTTTAAAACAAGAGTAGACCTTTTTAAGTTAACTAGATTACTTAAACTTAGGAATTTTTTTGGGAACTCTTCTGTAATTCAGCAGATTCCCTCTAATTTGCGCCCTCGTTCCACTTTCGTCCCAGCAGCAACGGACCACCGGATCCAGACCTTTGAGACTATGGTCACTAAGGACGTAGAAAAAATTGAGCAGCAACATCATCACATGAGATCTAACCTTCGTAAAACAGATCAGGAAGCCTTGAGCAAGCTTATGAAGGACGAGTCTATAATTATTAAAGAGGCCGACAAGGGAGGAGCCATAGTGATTTTGAACAGGGAGGATTATATTAAGGAAGTGGAACATCAGTTAAACGACACAAACAGCTATAAGGTAATTCCAAAGGATCCCACTAAAAGTATCACCAGTATAATTAAAAACTCTCTAAACGAAGCAGTAGCAATGGGTTGGATATCGGAACAGATGTCTAGAGCTTTAGTGAACACTTATCCCAGGTTCCAATTTTTTACATATTACCTAAGATCCATAAACCTGGTTTTCCCCCTCCGGGGCGGCCAAATATCTCGGGGTCTGACTCAGTCTTAGAGCCACTGGCTAAATATTTGGACTCATTTTTCCAGCCATTTGTTAAGAAAATAAAATCGTACATCCAGGACACTCGTGACTTCATTAATGCTGTGGAGGGACTGGTTATACCCCAAGAAGCTGTTTTTGTCACCCTTGATGTAACCTCCTTATATACGAACATACCACATGAGGAAGCCCTACAGACTATTCAATCTGTCCTGGACAAACAGGACACTCAGGACCCTCCTACACATTTTTTATTAGATCTATTGGATATAGTCCTCACAAAGAATTATTTTCGGTGTCAGGACACTTTTTATTTACAGACATGCGGGGTGGCCATGGGCTGCTCCGCAGCACCAAGTGTAGCAAATTTATTTATGTCACGCCTGGAGGAAAAAAATTTTCAGAATTCGGATCAAAACCCTTTCTTTACACACATTTTGTTTTACTGTCGTTTTATTGATGATTTATTTTTAATTTTGTCCAATAAATCATACACGGCAGAGTTTTGTAATTGGATGAATACGGTACACAGTAACATCAAGTTCACTTGGACAGCCGACAGTAACCTAATTAATTACCTGGATGTGTCAGTGTTTAGAGCGGAGGGGAACGTGGCTCAAGTGCGCCCCTATAGGAAGCCAACGGATAGGAATGCCTTCTTACACTATCAGTCCTTCCATCCTCCTCATTTACGATGCAACTTACCTTTCAGCCAGTTCCTACGCCTCCGCCAAAACTCCACCACGGTGGAAGACTTTCTAGCAAATGCGGAACAGCTGGGTGAACAGTTTACAACTAAGGGATACCCGGAGCATGTTATAAAGAATGGTAGGGAACGAGCGCTCCAATGAAATAGACAAGAAATTTTGAAAGCACGAAGGGCAGAGAGGGAGATGAGAATCTGCTTTGCTCTTGACTATACACCGTTAGCGAAGCATATTAAACAGATAGTATATAAATATTGGCATCTAATTGAAGATCTTCCAGGCTGTAAAGACAAACCTCTAGGAGCTTTAGAGATCAACTTATTCATACTGATTTGACACATAATAAACAACTTAGGACACTTCCCGAGGGGCATTATAGATGTGGAAGCTGTAACAGCTGTGACTTAGTGATGCCTGTGTATAGCTTTAAATCGATGGGGCTGTACTGGAAGGACTTCTCGAACTGTAACACCAAGAACGTGGTATATCTCATTGTATGTATCTGTAAAAAGATGTATGTAGGTTGCACCACTAGAACAATAAAAACACGCATACAGGAACATCGGTCAAGAATTCGTCGGGGAGTGGAGGATGCGCCGTTGGTATCCCACTTTTCGGCCATGAATCATCGTGAGAATGACTTTGTATACACAGTCTTGCATGTGAGTAAATTTAAGGAGGATGCTTTTGTACAACGAGATCTATTGAGGAAAGAGGCGTGGTGGATCTACAAATTACGCACAGAGGAACCACAAGGACTAAATGTCAATTGTGAGCTGACGTCTTATCTTTGAGGACTATCTTGGGACTCTGTTCCTTTAAATATTTCGAAACTGAGAAAGAGGATAATTGGACAAGGATCTTTTAAGGATTGGATATGATTAGTTACTTTGCGTACGCCAGTGAGCGAGCCGTAACTTTGTGAAATATGCTATTTGAATTGCTGGATGTAAGTATGCGTTTGCAGAATTATATTGAATGAAAGTTTATCTGACGTATAATTAATTTGTATTAATTTGTATTTATTGTACATTCTTCACAGTTGTAACTGCTCTGAAGAAGGGGAAACCGGAAACAGGACCTCTTGCTAGCTGACCCGTTCAGTTACAATTTGAAAATATTGATTCGAATTTAGTAATTGATTACTTGTTGACCATTGACTCTGGCAACATATATGTGCATTTTGTATATTGATATCTGGATGAATTTGTGTAGAGGCTTTATAGCCCTATTATAATTATTTTGGTTCTGCAAACATCAGGGGATTGGCTTGTATGTCCCCCCCCTTGTTTCCTTTCTAGTAGAGGTGAGGGTGTGATATATGTTCCAACATTGTGTAAACAGAATTTGTTTTACTGAGCATTTAGAATTCACTTTATGTATGGCTCCCTAATACAGCTGCAAGACCAGGATGCCTAAATTTCCCATCAAAACTTGAGGGAAGCTGACAAGTGTCCAATCTGGGTAAGGCGTCACGTAGCTTGGCTCTCAGTTTCTGGTGAAGCCCACTTGCTACCTCTTTCTGCTGGGTCATGCTGGCTTAGGGCTAATGCCAGCACCTGGAGCTCTTAGGAAGGCTGAATGATTAGGTGGAAGCAATCCTGTAGCTACTTATAGCTATAAACTCAATTGTTAATATACTGGAAACTAGAATAAGGGTCACTTGACCACATCATCCCTAATCCTCAGTGAGGGGTTCTTTTGCATTGGATCTACACTAGATCAATTCAAAAGCTGATATTTTTACCTCCAAACATTTCAATAAAATTGTGAGTAATTGTATGTTTGGAAGTATGCTATCATTTTTTTTAAAAAAACTAAGATGACGATAGTTCATGACACACACATGTTTATACTCTGGAAGTGGAAAAATACAGTAATTCTTAGCAATCCTGATGTGATGTATTTACAGTCTGTCGGATGAAAGAACTGTAATCTTCTTGTGCCACATCAAAGTATTTAACAATATGCATTACAAAAATGAAATGCATTGCAAAACCATATTTTGCACCTGCGGTCAGATTACTACTCTCTTCATTATAGCAAGTGACTAACAGAAAATGCTATGTCATTACAAAAATAACTCAGGATTTCAGAATAATTTGGGCCAGAGTCCAAAGAAGACTGCTCAAGCAAAAAAATTTTTGTGTGTGTTCCCATTGGCAACCTCTTGCATTTCGTCAGGTGTTGCTCCAAAGGCTCTCCATACCTCAAGAGAGCATTCAAGGAGCCCAACAGGTTGTAACGGGAGTGGGGGCAGGGGCTAAAAAGGCCCCATATGTATAAAGATTGTTGCCGTTGGTCATAGCCTTTTTTTACTCCTCGATATTTATTTCCAGTCTGAGAAAAGGGGGAAGCCACTTATCAATAATTGTAATAATAAAATTATTAAGCTCACAGATGAAAAAGCCCTGCTAAAGAAGAATCTGCACGGCTTCTATAAAGGTAAGTTCTCTCACCAGCCTTTTGGAGTTCTTTGAGAAGGTCACCAAGGTAACCTTCTGATAAACATTATACATTTGGACTTCCAAAAATGTTTTTCACAAAGCCCAAGGTAACCTTCTGGTAAACATTATGGTAAACCTTCTGGTAAACAAAGCCCAAGGTAACCTTCTGGTAAACATTATACATTTGGATTTCCAAAAAAGTTTTTCACAAAGTTTTTCACCAAAGGATCCTGAGTAACCTCAGAGTCTTGGCATAAGATGACAGGTTACGATGACAGGTTAAATTGCAGGAAGCAGAGGGCAAAATTAAATAGAAGTGTTAGGGATCCATGAAGATCGATATTGGGACTGGTGCTATAAGGTGTGAAGAGCAAAATTATCAAGTTTGCAAATGACATCAAATTATTCAGGACTGTGAGAATTAAAATAATTGTGAAGAGCTACAAAAGGATCTCTCTATATGAGGTGTGTGGGTGACAATGTGGTAAGTGAATTTCAGTGTGACTGATATGCAATGGAATAAAAAAATCTAACTTTAAATAAATGCTGATGCATTCTAAATTAGTGATGATTGACCAGGAGTCCAGGGGGATAACATCATGAAAATGTCAGCTCAGCAGCGGTAATTCAGGCAAATCCTATACTAGTGATTATTAGAAACTTGATTAAAAACCAAATGTTATTATAATGTTTGTATATAGATATATAGTGCAGCCACATTTGTAATACTGTGTATAGTTCTTGTTTATACAATTATGTGTGGAGTGGTAAAAGTGAATAAATATACATTTTTCTTCCTCTCTCATAACACTAGAACTCATACGCATCCAATGAATCTGATGGGCTGCAGATTCAGGACTGACAGAAGAAAGTACTTCTTCATTCAAACAGTGAAGTGCAATGTGAAATACAGTCACACCCTTCTAAACCCATTGAAGTCACTGGGCTTTTGGAATTCACTGGTACAAGCAATAGTGACGGTGACTAGTTTAGGAGGTTTTATAAGGGGATTAGACTAATCAGTGGAGGATAGATCTATCTATGGCCATTAGCCATAATTAATAAATGGACAATCATGCTCAGAAGCAGTAACCCTCTGAATACAAGGGCTGGAGGAGGCAAAGCATGGCAATGCATCGACCTCCATGATCAGCTCCCAGAGGCATCTTTGTGTGAAACAAGATGCTGGCTTAGATTGGCCATTGGTCTGATCCAGTGCACTTCCTCTTGTGTGCTTACAAGCAGGGACCCACAATATTCATGGGGCCACCCTTCTCCCCTTGCTTGCTCAGCCAGCAGCTCACTGCCCTCCTGCCTGACATACACGGCAGCTGCTTCTGCGGCGGGAGAGGGGGGCAGCAACAGTGGCTCCTGCACCTTCCTCCCCTGCCCACCCACTTACAGTACTGCCAGCTTTGCTCACCTGACCCACCTCGGGCAGCAGCATATCCAGCTCCCACTCCCACCTCCACTCATTTGTGCCCCCCCCAGGGATGCTCCAGACAAAGGACCCCAATGCGCTCTTTTTTATTTTTCTCGTTTTTCTGCAAACTGATGGAGTCCCCTGAAAAAAACAAACACCTACCTGAACCTGGCCCCATTCTCCAGGTCTATCAACCACATCAAGGACAGGTTCAGCATTTGCTAAAGGATGTGCTGTAGATATTTTAGAGTTGTAAAGAAGAAAGATTTATGGCAGAACTTTTTTCCTCGGAACAGCGTAATGCTTACAGTTCTCATGTTTTTGTCATCATGGCAGGATGGACTTTTGACATTGCTGAAAGGTGCTGTCTCAGTGACAGACTGAGTGACACTAACCATGTCCACAGCCTAGCCATTTTGTCCAACATTTCCTTCATGCATTCATGTAATTATTAGGGACAATCTGCAAAAAATGGCTCCCAAATTGCTGAATTCCAATATTTTCCATTTTTTCCTTCCATCTTTTTTCAGAATTTGTTCTGTGATGATATTTTTATTTGTGAACAGATTTGCTGCATTAACCTGTTCAGTGAAGACTGGCAAAGCACTGTTGATGTATCTGGTAGGTTTGATGACATAGCTGTAAGCTATGTGAACAGAATTAACCCAAAGTATACCAGAATAGTTTGTCCCCAATATTCATTGTATGTTAGCTTACAAAGCAAGCAAGGAAATCTTGTAAAAATATAATAAGCACACATGATTTAACTACAGATTCTGATTGTTTGGCACTGTCACATTGTTTGATTATTATGAGTCATCCTTCTGTAATTTTCTGCAGAACCAAATTACAATCCTTACCACAATGGTGCATATAGAAGCTCTGTTGCCATTTATATTTTATTTGCTTACAAAAAATTTAAACAGTGTGTGGCAGGTTTAAAGCAGCTTTGGGATGTAGGACCCATTCACACATCCACAGCATATTACAACTTTGTATCATTCCCAAAGTAATTATGCTTGGGCCCTGTGAACGAGGGGATGTTTTGCTTTGGATTCAAAACTCAGTATTCTGTAATGTTTATATTGGATTAGTTAAAATGCACAGGAATTGGAATGTGACATCCAATTTCTTACATGTATTTCTGCTGTCCAAGGCAGGAAATTGGACAACACCAACAAACAGCCTAAATGCCCAGAGAGAGAGATGATATCAAATAATATCAAAACATCTAAACAGTCACTTTTTTCTTACCTGATAATAGCATTTTGGTGATTTTTTCATAATAGCCTTATTTATAGTAAATCAGTATCAAGGCTAGTCCTAAAACAAATTGTTCTGGAGGAGATATATTGAAAGACTCTAATAATAAGTGGTTTCAGAAACATCTAACCATTCTAATTTTGTGATTTATTAATAAACTTAATTTTTAAACAATTCTGTAATATATTCAAAGCACATGCATATTAGTTTGATCTTGAATGTTTTCCACTGCGTAAGCCATGGGAATGGGAAAGCAGCCCACTGTAGTCCAAAAAACAAGGCAAAGATGAGACATCAAGGATTCATGGCAAGAAGACATAACGGACGAATGAAGTCCTGTAGGTAGGGTTGCCGTCCTCCAGGTGGGATCTGGAGTCCTCCCAGAATTGCTGCTGATCTCCAGACCACAAAGATCCATTCCTGTGGAGGAAATGGTAGTTCCCCATGATAGATTCTATGGCATCATATCCCACACTAGCTCCTTCCCATCCCCACACTCTGACCTCTCCAAGCACCTCCCATGAATCTCCAGGAATTTTCCAAGGCAGAGTTGTCAACCCTGTCTCTAGGATCACATCAGGAGGGGCAAACTTAGAAAGCTGCAGTATATATAAAAGAGCGATTGCCATATTTTTGCCTCAGACACCAAAAATGCCAAAAACTAAACATGACTCTGTTGCATAAATATAAATATTGGATGCCCTTCTGAAACTTTCCATATTACCCATTCTGTCTGTTATCATTCAAGCCCCAGTTAATTGGGTTCTGGAATTAGAGGGTAGTTTCTGTTTCAGGATGACTGAAAATCTATAACTATTTCGTATCCTTTTTCACTTGTGCAGGTAATGAGCTTGTTCTCTTAACAAACTGCAGAACTAGAAAAACAAACTGTACAATTGCTTTTTTTTTCTTTTTCTTTTTTCAATTTTGACTCACTGGAACTTCATCAACTCAAATGCATACCAAATAAACATGACCTAGATTCTTTTTTTTAAAAACCACTCTCCTACAGTGAAACTAGGCATGAGTGGAGGGTATATTCTGTACATTTCCTTCAGGAAGTGACACCCCATGTCATTCCTCGATGATATGAAGGAAACCCTGAAATTCGCAGAGGGAAATCAGAAACTGAATTGGCATCTCTTTAAGAGAGCTGAATTATAACTGGATTAGGATGCAAGTTTAACAAAAAATGATAAATGATTATGAGGTTCAGAACACCAGAATTATACAAAGAATAACTTGGCACTGACTATCAATGCAATCCTAAACACGGTTATACTTTTCTAAATCCATTGAACTCAATGGCTTTAGAATGGTGTACTTCTGTTTAGGATAGCAATGTAAAGCTCAGGTTAAGTGTAAGCATACAGATGAGAACAAATCTCAGAGAAGTACCAACTGGCCCCTCATATGTGAAAGGTTTCATTGTGCTTTCTCCCACCGAATATATAGATGTTAGGGTATTGAGTTCACTGGTGGATTCCCACCAACAGCCTGGGGGGAAAAAATCTTGTTCCTTTACCAGAGGTTTAATGTGTGGAAATTGGTGTTGAAACTTCCCATGGCATGGAAGTAAATAGCAACAGCTGGTAAATTACATTTCAGAAAGAGGCAGAGCTTTTCCACCAGACTTTTGGCAACCCTTTTCCCACCACGTGTGTGCTATGTACCTGCTAAACTATATTATGTGATCTAGCTCTCAAATATATGAGGGTTTGTGGGTAAAGATAAATATTGAGTTTTAAATAAATAGGTTCATAAATATACTGCAATTCATATAGTGGGCCTTGCAGGTTATGTCTCACAAGGGAATCTTTCCCCAAAGAATCTACTATTATTAGAATTTAGGGTTGCTTGGAAGTCCTGCATGAATGCTGCTGCCTGAAGGAAAGTCATATCATAGGGTTACTTTGTTGCCAAGTAGGCCCCCTCCCCTACTTTAAGGCCTGCCATGAACTGTGCTAAAGTTTCCTGCGTTGCTGTTTTACTGCTACACCAAAGACTGCTTTGCACGTGTGTGCTCTGATACACGTGTCAGTTTCCTGCCTGCGTGTCAATTACCTTGCTTCTGCTATAGACTGTGTAGTTTACTGACTCCATGTTTGGGTAACTGCACTAAAGGACTCTCTTTCTGGGCAGCCCTGCCCTGACCTGTATCTGGACTTCCCAGTGCGTGTTTGGACTGTGTTACAAGTGTGCCCCGTGCCTGCACTACCATCTACCACGGACCGTGCCTGTTCCCTGCTTTGGACTGTGTTTTAGAGTGTTGTTCCCGCTGCCTCCATGGAAGCCTGCCTCATAGGGGCCCAAGCCGCTGCTAGCAGCCGGGCGCCAGCCGGGGAAACCTCCAGCGAGCCTGGCTAGGCGCTCCCTGGTCAGTTCCCGCCTGGAGCCTCCCGCGGGCCGGTCCCCAAGCTTGCCCTCGCTACCGGGCAGCCTGCTATCCAGCCCCAGCTATGCCCAGCCGGCATCCATGTTCTCAGGCAGCCAGAAGACCCTGGGAAGAAGACTGCTTTGAGAAGCCATTTCGGCGAAGCGGGCACACCACGTCCGCAGCGAGAGTACCTCGCCCCGCTCTGCATATCTTAGGAGCCACCCCGGAGAAGGAACTAAGTGCCGACCATCCCAAGCACTTAAAGAATGCATCTCAAAGAAACCTCCGCATTCCAAAGCTGATGACATCAGGACAAGCCCTGTCCGCTGGAACATCCTTTCAGCCCACTTGGATTTCCCCCTCCCTCTTTTGTCCCCTCTTCCTGAGGTGTCACTTATCGCAATCTGATTACCAAAGTGGCCCATCCAAGCCATTCAGTAGCCCATTAGACCCTTTGTTTTAAACTGTGAGAACCACCAAGTACAGCACCAGCCCCAGGGTACGTTTTGGGGCATTTAAGCTGGTCTCTCAGACCACTCGGTGCTTAGGCCATTCCTATCCAGACTTCCTTGCTGTCCGTCTGTGGTTCCAGTGCTGGCATTGGGCCACCTCGCTGTTGTGTCTCTGCTTCGCTTCAGGATAAGTGAGTATTCCCCCTATCATCGTTGGGAACCAGCTAATGCGAACGTCTCTGTATTTCCTACTCTGTATTTCTTAGACCTTGTATGTTCTTTGTATGATTGTGCAAGCTAGGCTTACGCTACACTCAATACACGTGTTTGGACCTTACTCCTTGTCTGCCTCTTTGTCACTAGAGTGTCTGGGATCGGGACCTCCGTAAACATAGGTTATGATCCTCGCTTAATATTAATAGTTACAGACTGCTACAGCTAATTCCCCATTATAATAAAGAGCAGTTCTGGTAACAGTTTACTGGTGGAGAATATGCGGGCATAACCCAGTTCGTGTGAATACACGTGAGTCGACACGCGTGTCTTCAGCGAACTGACTTAGAGGAAAATTTTCCAGACCTCAGTGTAAAGAGCGCAATTTAGCTCAGGGAATTAAAAGTGTGAGTGTGTGTGGCTCTAGCGAGCAATTCTCTCTTGTGGGTTGGCTTTTCCCCATTTCCTCCTTCAGCCAGCTTTGGACTACTTGCCTTTTGTGGTGCACCGCGAGGCCCTCCAGCCGTTATAACCGGTGTACTGTGGGTGAGGACCTCTGAACTGGTGAAGTTCCTGGCCACCTTCCGGGCCGCCTAAACGCGTCTATGTGGGTGGGATCCCAGAAGTAGGCTCTATAGATTTATATACATCCTGAAGCAGCACATATAAAATTCTCTTCCGCCCTCCCCCGTCTCTCCTAAGTCCGTCCAAACCCCGTTCCTGCCAGCACTTAGGCTTCAATCCCCGCTCCGGAGGAAACGTGAAGGGATTGTTAGTCCGTTTGGTTGTTCAGTCAGTTTAGCTTTGGGAATCTAAAGCCAGGTTCCTGAAGCCCCGCGGCAGCCGGCCGCACCGTGCTTAAGAGTTTTAAGTTAGACTCTTGGGCGCCTTTCCGCTTGCGAGTTTTAAGTCAGACTCGTGAGCGCACCTCGCTTGGGAGTCAGTGGGACTCTTGAGCACACTTTTGCTTGGGAGTTGTTAGAACTCTTGAGCGCACCTCGCTTGGGAGTACAGTAAGCTTTACTCCTGAGCACTTTTGCTTGGGGACTTGCAGAGGCAGTCCTTGAGCGCATTTAGTCTTTTGGTCAGAGCTTGGAGACAGTTTAACCGTTTGTCTCTGAGCACGAGGCTTGGGGACACTTTGAGTTTAGTTCTTGGGCAGAGAGCTTGAGAGCATTGTTGGCTTCTGAGCAGAGGCTTGGAAGCACTTCAGTTCCTGAGTAGAGGCTTGGGAGCATTTCTGGTTGCCTGAGCAGAGGCTTAGGAGACCCCTTAGTTGCAGTTTCCGGGCAGAGGCTTGGGAACCCTTTTTGGTTTTCTGAGCACATAGGCTTGGGAGACCCCTGAGCTTTAGCTTCTAGGCAGAGGCTTGGAAGCACTGGGCGTTTTTGTTCTTGGGCTTAGAGAGCTTGAGAGCACCCTCTGAGCCAGTAAACTTTTCCTGGTCCCGTGGCTTGTAGGCAAGCTTGAAACGGGAATAGGAATTTTCCCTTCTCCCCCGGTGGAGAAGAACCGAGTGTAGGACCCTTAAAATACCCTTGTGAACCTAAAAGTAGGACCTTAAAACCCCCTGGTAAAAACCCTTGAGGACCTGAGGGAAGGATAAACCTCCCAAAAGGAACATAGAGAGGAAGAAGTTGTTAAAACCCTTGAGCAGCTTTAATCGCCCCACCCCTGGTGTCGCTGATCCACTCTTTAACCTCCCCCGAGATCAGCCTTAAACTAAAAAGAAAAATGTACCGGGCAAACCCCACCGTGCCCCGCCTGGAGAAGTGGCTAGTGAAGAAGGGAGATTGCCCTTGGGAAGCCGGTTCCTTCAAGGGACCCGACCCACTCCAGATAGTTAGAAGCGCCTTCCAGGACTTCTGTGACAAGGAGAAACCTAGGTCTAGCAAAAAGGACAGATATGGAGCCTGGGCACTTTTCACCGCCCTGCAGGACAGTGTGTCCCTAATTAGCAAGTTGCAAACAGCTCAGGAGGAGTTAGAGGAGAGGTCAAAACGAGAGCAGGACGCCCTGCGTCTAGAAATCCAGAGCCTCAGGGCCAAACTAGTCGAACAGGAAAGAGACCATGAGGAGAAAGCAGTTGAGTGGCGCGCCGAACGCGTCAATTTCATATTAGAGAAGCAAGGACTAACTACCGCCCTCCAGGACGCTCAGCACAAGGCTGAAGCGGCCACCGCTCGTGCCGATATGGCTGAGCACGCATTAACGGAGGGACAAGAAGAGATTACCAAGCTCACCCATGCCGCCCGGTTCATGGCGGACCACAACCAGTCTAAAACCGCAGCCGCGGACCATTCAGCTTGTAAGAGGGAGCTAGAGGCCCTAAAGCGACACTTGGGGATGCAACAGGCCGTAATTTCCGCCGTGCACCCCTCAGCCCTCTTGGCCCTCCCAGAAGATAGTAAGGATAGCTGGGCATCTCAATCGCCCCAACCCGAGGAAGCCCCACAGCCCCTCCATCCAATAGCCACCAAGGAAATTGTATCCATGGACGAGGATGGCAGGAAAACAGACCGGGTCGTTAAAGAAACCCGCAATTGGAGGCCCGATGAGCTCCAAGCCATAGCAGATCGCATGGGACCCCTAAACCGAGACACCGCCATCCAGTGGTTCACCCATGTGACCACCTCTCAGCCTTCCGCTAGTGGTTCCGATGTGGCCCAACTGGCCCGCCAATGCGCCGCCCCTGAGATAGTTTCGGCCCTCAATGCCTATATTTCTAACCGACGGTTAGCCACACGCAGCCAGTATGGAGCAATTAAGGAAATTTGTGCATTCCTGTGGCCCACCAAGAGCTTGAAAGCCCTGTATATTGCGGAGTCCCAGAAACCCGGGGAGGACCCAGAGGCATACTTAGCTAGGAAGCAGCTTCTCGCTGAGCTAGCAGACGAAGTGGACCTAGATGCAAGCGATGTACCCGACTTTGACGAGTTAGAATTCAGGAGAGCAGTCTTAGATGGACTCAATAGTACCACCCGCCTAGCACTAGCAGGAGTGGAGCCCGGGAGCATCTCATGGGGAGACCTGGAAGCTCGCATCAGAAGCATTGCTGGCCTGTTGCGAGAAACCGGCGCCATCCGCCATGTGAAGCCCCCGGCCTCTCGTAGGAAGGAGAGCGAGCCGATAAGTGCAGTCACCTATGCCAATCATGGCCCCCACTCACAATACCGACCACAGGGACGCAGCCCGTACCCGGAGGCAAGGGGAGGAATCCTGAGGGGAAGGAGCGGCAGCTTTAACCGGGGAAGGGGACCGAGGGACTACCGCCCGGGAGTCTCCTTTGCGCCCGCCCCGAGTTACAGTTCCTCCTCCCAGCAAGGACCCCACGAGCCCCGACTACAGGATGCACCCATAGCCCCTTCTCACTCGCGAGCATCGCACCCGTACCACCATCAGGTCTACCCGCCTCCAGATCAGTCTAATGCTTGGGGAGCATCGCAGGGCGACCACGAGGGCTACCGGGACCGCGGCAGCACGCCCCAGTCCAGGGACTCCCTCCGTTGGGAACTTTGGATGCGCCTCAAAAACATTGGAGCGAACATGGAGCTCTTCGACGGAAAGCCCACGTCCGTTCTAATGAAGGCGATCATGGAGTGGGAAGACCAGCAGCAGCCCCCAGTACCTCCGTCGGCGCCCCCTTTGCCGCCAGACCCTCCCTTCTTGAGTCCCCCGATAGCTGCGGTTCGAGAACGCCCGAGCCCCAACAACCCCTTTAGAGGAAGCGCCGCTTCCACCGACCAGAGTGCAGGATCAGAATAGGGTTGCCCCGAGTCCCAGTCTCCCTCCGTGGGCATAGTTGCCAAACTAAAGCCGGACACATGGGGGAGACCGACAGTGAAGGCAGGGATCGGGACTCCCGGGGAAAAGAAGAAGCCTGCCACCCTCCTCATAGATACCGGAGCTTCACTTAATATACTCTGGCCCACCTTAGTCACAAAGGGAACTCAGACCCCCACAACCATGCAGCTCGCCGGTTTTGGAGGCGGCACGCAGGAATCCCCGGTCTGGCAGGATATCCCCCTTTCCGTTGGGAACCTGACCACCCGGATTTCGGCATGCGCAAACCGGGGAGAAGACGATGGACTTTTGGGCATGCCATTTTTCCGTGCCGAGGGACTGACCATTGACTTAGCGAACGGGCTCCTGTGGCGCATCCCGGGAGGCCCAGACTTTGTTAATGCAGTCCATCGATGCGCAGCCCTCAAGGCCCCCCTTCCTCTCGCCCCCATCACAGGAGACCCCTGGGTTCAGGACTTTCCCGAAGTGTGGGTGACAGATAAAGCCGAGTGTGGGATAGTGAAGGGCGCCTGCGTCCTGATTGAAGGAAAGGACCCCCCTCCCCAAAGACAGTACAAGTACCCAGCAGAAGCTGAGGCAGGGATAGCCAAGACTATAGAAGGACTCCTTGAGTGGGACGTCATACTCCCGATGCAGTCCATCTGCAACGCCCCATTGTGGCCAGTTCTGAAAGCAGATGGAGTGACCTGGAGAATGACGGTCGACTTCCGTGCCCTGAATGCCACCACCCCTCCAGTTGCCCCGGTTGTGGCCAAGTATAATGAGATCCTAACGGCCATTGCCGCTGGGTCCCGGTTCTACTCGGTCATAGACCTGGCCAATGCCTTCCACTCTATCCGGTTGCATGAGTCTTGCTGGTACAAGTTCGCGTTCACTTTCCGCGGCCAGCAATACGCATTCAAGCGGACACCCCAGGGATTCCACTCCAGCCCCAGCATTTGTCATGCCCATGTAGTTCAGATGTGGGAACGCCTCCAACCCTCCTCGAGGCCCCACGTACTGAGCTACGTGGATGACATTTTAGTCCACGCCCCCACGGAAGAATTAGCCCGCCAAATCACCAGGGAAGTCCTGGAACTCCTCCGCGAGACTGGGTTCAAGGCAAGCAGGGAAAAGGCCCAATTGGTTCAGACCAGCGTCAAGTACCTGGGTCTGACCCTGGGACCCGAGGGTCGCACCCCGGACGCCCAGCGAATGGAGGTCATTTCCAAGCTGCCTGCACCCACCGATGTCCCCTCCCTCAGAGCCCTTCTAGGAACTTTTAACTTTTCCCGAGACTTCATTGAGTCCTTTGCAGACAAAGCTCGCCCCCTTTATGCTCTCCTCAAGAAGAACACTCCCTGGGAGTGGGGACCGGAGCAACAGACAGCCTTAGCCGAGCTAAAGCGCAGCCTGGCCGCAGCCCCGGCCCTAGCCCATCCAGATGTGACTCAGCCATTCTTTATTCAGCTGGCAGTATCAGACAAGAGCATAGGAGCCACGCTCACCCAGCAGCAAGCGGGGACCGCTAGAGTAGTAGCCTATGCCTCTCGCAACCTAACCGCAGTAGAGACTAAGTTCAGCCCATGCGAGAAGACATGCCTTGCTCTAGTTTGGAGTCTGACCCATTGGGAATTTATCATAGGAGGCTCCCGTACAATAGTTCAAACTACTCACACGCCCCTCAAATATATCCTGTCGGGAAAAATACAAGACGGACAAGTCTCAAACGCCCGCATAGCACAGTGGACCCTGGCCCTGGTCAACCGCGGAGTAGAATTTAAAAAGGAGACCACCGAGCCACCAGCCCCATATGGCCTATTGGTAACCGGGACCGAGCACGAGTGCCCCCTGGACCCGCCACCGCAGGTTGTCTGGCCAGTCACCTGGGGGGTCCCGCTAGAGGAAGCCCGACAGAACGGCTTCACATGCTGGTTCTGTGACGGCTCCTCCTTTCACGTTGGAGGCTCCCCTCGGACAGGCTACGGCGCCGTGCGAGTGAGCGACGCCCATACTCTCAAAGGTCCAGCCCGCCCCCATTCCAGCCAAGCGGCTGAGGTGCAAGCGCTTCTGGCAGTGCTTGAGTTTGAGCCCCCAGAAAGCCCACTTGCCATTTACACAGACTCGGATTGGACGGCCAAAGCCGCCACGGTCTGGCTCCCGGTGTGGCAGAATCAGGGGTGGAGAGCCAGCGATGGGAAACCCGTAGCCCACCTACAGCTATGGCAGCAGGTAGCAGCACTCCTCCAGTCCCGCTCAGGCCCAACGCAGGTGACCCATGTCAAGGGACACCAGAAGACGAACTCAGAGACCGCTTACTGGAATGACCAGGCAGACCTTGCAGCCAAGGCAGCCGCCACTGAAAATGCTCCCCTACCGGAATCAGCCACCGACTGTCCCCTCCGCCCTGTCACCACTCGAGCACAAGCCCGCAGCCAAGCTCAGGGAACCGCAGGAACACTAGACCTAGCACAACTGCAACTATCTGACCCAGAAATAACTGACCTCCTAGCCGCAGGAAGGGATCAGACAGGGAGACTCATGATCAGAGAAGAGGAAGGCATAGTTTGGGCAGTAGATGCAGCCGGCGAACGCCATTGGGTAGTGCCATTGGAAGTTAGGGCTGACCTAATTCAGTTTGTCCACGAGCAGGGACACCGAGGCAAGGATCTGACTCTGGAAAGGGTAAAAGAGGTTGGTTGGTGGCCTGGCATGCGCACCGAAGTAGCGCAATGGGTAGACAACTGTCTGTCCTGCGCTATGGTCAATGCAGACCCCACCGGACCTAGAGCCCCCCTCCAGCATCAGAGAATTGACGGACCCTGGGCTCGCATACAAATTGACTTTATCGGCCCCCTTCCCCCCACTGCTCGCGGCAATCGCTACTGCCTCACTGTCATAGACCCCTTCAGCAAATGGGTCGAAGCGTTTCCGTGCAAGCGCAACAATGCAGCCACCACAGCCAAACTACTATTCAACAATGTCTTTTCAAGATGGGGCATTGTGCGAGTCATGGACTCCGATTTAGGCTCACACTTTATCGGAGAAGTTACACAGGAGCTTTGTAAAGCACTGGGCATCCAGCAACGGTTCCACATAGCCGGCCACCCTCAGGCTTCAGGCGCCATAGAAAGAACCAACCGGACCCTCAAGGAGGCTCTCCGCAAGATGGTTCGCTCCTCCGGGAGAGACTGGGATGAAAAACTCCCCATAATCCTAATGGCCATTAGAGGCACTACCGCAGTTCACGGGCTCACACCCCATATGGTAATGACAGGGCGAAGAATGCAGCTCCCGGAAGCCTTCTGGCTAGATACGCAGCTCCCTTCCGATATGCAGCCTGTAGTGATTAATGATGCTTGGGTCCAGGATCTGCTCTCATCCATACACGCCGTCCACATGCAAGTGGCCCAGAAGTTGGGCACAGCTCAGAAGGATATGGACCGCAAATTAGGATGGGTCAGGAACCCCAGGCAGTGGGAGGAAGGACAGCTCGTCCTATACAGGAAGTTTTCGCAAAAGGCGCATTCACTAGCAGCCAAATGGCAAGGCCCAGTCCCTATCACAAAAAGAGTCTCCCCAGCTGTCTATCAGGTAGCCATCCAGAGAAAGACAGGAGGAACATGGCTAAAATACTTTCACGCCTCTCAATTAAAAGAATGGAGAGGGAAGCCGCTGCAAACCGCCCCTCCTGTGTATGACCCTGGGGGAACCGCCACCAGCCCAGCCCCCCTCTGCCCAGTGATTCGCCAGATATCCCTTCACCCTGGGCCAGAGATACCCTGTGTCCCCTTAGATAAGACCTTTGTAGCTTTAGTATAAAAGAAACAGTAGAACATGAAGATGTAAGAGTTTTTCCAATTCTATTCTTTAACTTCATTAGGCGGGCCCCACAGTTGGGACCCTTAGGGAAAGACACGGCAATCAAAGCCAAATAGGACCACCACCGAAAGTGATTCTCAATTGGATTGTAAGCCGCATGTTCGGGAAAGAAAATTGCACAGGCGAGAGAGATTTGCTGTGTGTGGGGGTGGTTGGAGAGGCTTTAGCCCAGAGGTGACTGTATTCTTTCGAACATGGTGGAACCACCAAGTGGGGTGATCCCTGTATTCGAAAATATATCACCCGCCGTGCTGGTGAAGATCCCGCATCTACGTAGATTCGGGGTCTCACCTGCCGGGCCCACGCTTTCGCATGGTGGTCGGCTTTGGCTTTGAGGGCCGTGCCTCCCCTGGAAAAGGATCCCCAGATAGCCCAATATCCCTCTTCTACTAATGTTCATATTCGTCATGGTGAGTTGCTATACGGCGCCACCAGCCAGTACGCTTTAGTGCAAAAGTAAAAGACCCGCCAGTATTTTGTAAATATGTTACCTCTGGAATATGTTATTGAGGTGCGTTCGCTACGCACAAGGGGCAGCGTGCCTCATTTACATAGCCAGGATCCCCCGCGCCAAGATGACCCTCGAACAACCCAGACCCAGTGGCGCCGGCAGATCTCGGCCGCCTCCGCCACTTTTCGATAAACGCTGCCGAGCACCTTCGGCTCCACTTCGGCCCTTTCCGCCAGCAGCCGCCTGCCCCACGTAATCTTTTCCCTTGCCCGTACCGTACAAGGGAAAAGAAGGGGGGGAGACATATTGAAGTTATAATGAAGCCCTGCCAGGCCTTCCAAGTGAGGGCAACCTGAAAATAGCCCACGCCCGTGTGCTTTTGCTTTGTGTGTTTCTTTCTTTTAACATGAAATTGGGGCCTCCCGAGGGAGTCCCTCCAAAAATTGATCCTAGGAAAAAATATGGTCCGCTGAAATACATACATGAGGTCCTGCAAAAAAAAAAAAAAGCAGAGGGAAAAAGGCAAAGCAAAAGCAAACCATCATAAAACATACCTTCAACCCTAACCACCCCTACTTAAAAATTATTTTAGAAAAATGGAACGAAGGTCCCCGTCTGCAGCAACCCTTATAGCTACTGGATACCGCTCTCTAGTTTTTTCCCTTTTAAAGCGGCAAGGCCAGGCCAAGCCGGACCGATAGCCCTCAGCCCGCAAAATAAAAGCAGCCCGCCACCAAGCAAGGGGCACCTGAAGGCCACATAGTCTAGGCACCCAGGGACCCCTGGGGCGAGTTTGCATAATCCCGCCTAACGCACAGCCGACCCTTGCTCGACGCAAAGACGTTTCCCCTCTGAAATATACACGCTTTAGAAAGAAACCTTCGCACAGGAGTTCCCCAGAGCAACAAGCTGGAAGGCCCGCTTAGTGCTCCGGGACTTCTCGTTCGAGCCCCACCTAATAGACAGTGCTGGCAGAAAAACGCTCTCCCTTTTTCTTTGTCCCCCTTTACTTCATTTATTTTGCTGCAATAAACTCAGGGAACCTGTACTTATATCCGCAGGTCTCCCCAGGATATTTTCGCCACAAAAAGGAAAAGGAAGGCCAGGAGATGAGGCACCTGGCTACCCTGTGTTTGCTCGTGCTGGCAGGCACCCTAATAGAGGGACGCCCGTCCAAATTAATGCCCTACCCCCACTGGAGATGTATCAATACCCTGGCAGGGAACGAAATGATGGTCTGCAAGGTTGTGCAGCAGAGCAATATGACCACCCCCACGGACCGCACTAACTTCCGCAGTTGTGAAGAGCAGTGGATCCGACCCCCAGAGCTTGTTATTTTATGTGTGGGAGTAAAAACTCTGTCCCAAGAATTAGTATGTTACTCGCCTACTGATACAGTTTCACCTCTTGCTCCAATTCCATGTATGTTTCTTCCCCGTATAAGGCCAGCCCCCACCGCAGTCCCGGTGGTAGACAAACATACCACCCCTGCCAACTTCGAAACCTCACCATTTGTCACTGAGGCTTTCGGACCATACTGTGAAGTTATTTTAGTGTCGGCCGCAGTATGGAAGGCAGGAGACCCCTTTAGAATGACCATCCTACTAGGCACTACTACCACTGAGTCTGCATCAGTCACTATCACGCCCCCTTCAGGCGCAGTTCTCTCCTTTGCTATAGAACGCTGGGAGAACCTGACCTGGATTGTAAAAGAGGAAGACCTAGCCAAACACGGCCCACCCGATTGGATACTGGTTCAGCAGACGCCCGAATGCCAAACCAAGCCCCTAGTAGAGAAATTTCACCGGCTTGGGCTGCTCTTTGTAAATTTGACTCACGAACCAGGCAATTATTCCCTGCTGATCCGGACCCAGGAGACCCACACCATCCAAATTGACCCTTTGATTGCTAGCAATGAACAATTAAGCCAAGGCGGCACGCATATAGTGGGCTCCCATGTTTTGAAAACTGACATTCGAGAGAGAGTTCTAGTCCGCCCGCAAATGTCTTTAAAAGAGATCCGCATAGACTTAGCTGAACTGAATATAACCCAGAGGCTGCCGCAGTGCGCTCCCTATCTGGAGGCCAGTAGCAAGGGTTGGAATGCATGGCTACAACTGTGGATCGATCCCTCCCCTTCTCTCTCGCGTGCCAGACGAAGCATTGCCGACTGGACTGCTCCTGCAGCCGGAGGCTTAGCAATCATGGATTCGGTCAATATTGAGACTCTCGCTAATAAGTTTGCCCATGTCACGACTAGCATCTCCGACTTAGGTAAACCGGTGGTGCAGTCCCTAAATTCCATTTCGAATGGGCAACACGAGATCAGCTCCATTTTAGTTAACTGGGAGAGTCAAATTGAAAGAGATTTTTCTCTGCTGCTCAAAGGAACACAGTCTTTGGAACGCAACATGTCAATAGCCATGGCATGTATGCAAGCCCAACAATTAAATCAGGCTGTGGCCATAGGGCTAATTCGGCAAGCCACGGATGGGCACTTGCCCCTGGAAATTAAAAGATTGATTATGCCCAAATTGTCACCCATAGAACTGGAGCTTGAATCCTGGTGGTCTCTTGTAAACTCCTCATTCTCACCGACCACCCAGGAGCTTAAATTATTTTTATTAACGGCCAGTGCGCACGAGTCATTCCACGTGTATCCAGTCGTGCCTCTGGGACTCCAAGTCAGCGACACCGAAGTCCTCTACGCCCGCCACCCCGACCATTGGGCCCGCTTCACCCCGACCGGATGGCAGCTCGTCAGCCTCCAAGGGTGCCAGCATCGAGACCAGACCGGCTTCATTTGCCAGGACCAAGCCTTTGCACCTCATCACCCCTGTGTAGCCCCGCAAGTCGACGCCCTCAATGAGTGCTCCTTCGAGGTCGTCCGGGAGAACAGCTCCGCTGTGGTCTACATTGGGAAAGGATGTGCCTGCGTGCGAACGGCCTGCGACTTCGTGGTCCTGAATTCGTTCCAGCTGAAGCCCGTGATCCCGGGAGTCAATCGCTGCTTTTGCAACCTGTCTTCGGTGGCAGCCTGCGACTTCACCTACACGGTACCGGTCTGGACCCAAGAAGAGATCCTGGTGGCACCCTCCATCTATCGTTATGTGAAGCCTGTCGCCCTTGGCATCGGTCTGGAATTAATCCACGAGCTCCTGGCCCACCCCCAGCTCCACCGCACCCTCCAGAGCATCCAGAGGGACGGGGATACCACTGCTTTGGTTGTGTCCCACAACGGAAAGGAGATTTTGGATCTTGTCCAGCGGATTAAGACCACCGGTGAGCACTCGTGGTGGGAGACCCTCTTTGGCTGGAGCCCCACTGCCACTGGAATTTACAATTTGGCTCTGCACCCGATCGTTGTGATTTTGGCCTTTCAAGTTTTATTATGTGCCTCATTACTTTATTTGGGCTGTTGGAGCCGCCGACAGCTCCAGCAACTCCAGCTGTCTTATCGCATGGATCGATACAATCCAGACCCACTCTTGCCCTAATGGTGATTCTTGGCGCCCTCCTTTAACCCTTGTTTGTTTTATTGCTTGTGCCAGTATGAACTATGATTATGTTTATTATGTGTATGAATCCTGGACCAGCCCCATGGACGCTTTGCTGCCGGACACCGCTCCGAGGCCCTCTTGTGGACTAGGGGGGGACATGTTTCTCTGCCTCCCAGCCCACGGCCCGTCTCCAAACGACCGCCAGCGGCACTACCTCCATGAGGACTAGAACTGTGTGCCTGAAGCCCTTCCCGCCGCCTGCCGACCCTGCTCTGCGGATTGACACAGACAGCAAGGGGGGGTGGAAGTGTGTTTTGGAGCACACAGACTAAGCTTGCTTGCTCTTGTAAATATGCAACCCAGTCCAGCAGCTGTACTGCGGACTGAGCCGTCTGTGATCTTTGTAGCTCTATTGTTTTATGAATTTCTTCTCACTGCTTTTTATGAATTTTACTCCCATGAATTTAGCCCCGAACTAGCCCCTCCCTCTATCTATCGCAAGTGCGCCCATGAACTTCCTCCCGATGAATTTGATTTTAACCTTAGGAATTGCCTTTTTAGCCTGACTCCCTCCGCCGAGGTAATTCTAGCATATCTATTATTTTATGAATTTGGTTTTAACCGGGACCCCTTCTGAACGGTCCCTTTTAAAGGTTATTTTATTTCTGATTTTAAGCTCGATGAATTTGGTTTTAATCTGACTATATGAGTTGGTCTTTTAATTGCAGAGTTTATTTTTCTGCCCCCATGAGCCCTTCCGCTGCCTACCCCTCATGAATTGTTTCCACGCACTTGCTTTTATTCTTGCTGCTTTTGACTTCATGAACTATTGCTTTTAATCACATATATGTATTTATGATTTTAGCCATGTATGAATTACTCTACCCTTGATGAATTATGCCATGCTTGCACATTTCACTTTACCCTGTATGAATTGCTTTTAATTGTCCCTGCTTTTAATCCTATGTATTTATGATTTTAATTATCCATGAATTGATCCATGTATATGAATTGCTCCTGGTTTTTAGTGCTTTTAACCCATCATGAATTCCGTATGAATTACCTTCAATCATGAATTAATCAATGTACACAATTATGAATTATTGCTATTTATATGCATGAATTGATCATTGCTGCCTATTACTATGAATTACTATTGCTATGAATTATTACTATTTATTCTGACGGTTGCACTTAGCACACCCCCTGGTGTGAACCCAGAGACCTGCAGCCCATTGGCTGATCTAAATTGCACTTATTCGGTTAGGTGGTTCTCCAAACTAAATTTTTTGAGTGACGCCTCCCCCTCCTTCCCTTCCCACTCCTCTTCCGCTCGAAGCTCGACCACCGGACATTGCTGACCACCTCGCCTTTGAAGTCAAGTTCGGAGACCCGCGCGCCTGACGTCCCGGGGTCTCCGAGGGGGGGAATTGTTGCCAAGTAGGCCCCCTCCCCTACTTTAAGGCCTGCCATGAACTGTGCTAAAGTTTCCTGCGTTGCTGTTTTACTGCTACACCAAAGACTGCTTTGCACGTGTGTGCTCTGATACACGTGTCAGTTTCCTGCCTGCGTGTCAATTACCTTGCTTCTGCTATAGACTGTGTAGTTTACTGACTCCATGTTTGGGTAACTGCACTAAAGGACTCTCTTTCTGGGCAGCCCTGCCCTGACCTGTATCTGGACTTCCCAGTGCGTGTTTGGACTGTGTTACAAGTGTGCCCCGTGCCTGCACTACCATCTACCACGGACCGTGCCTGTTCCCTGCTTTGGACTGTGTTTTAGAGTGTTGTTCCCGCTGCCTCCATGGAAGCCTGCCTCATAGGGGCCCAAGCCGCTGCTAGCAGCCGGGCGCCAGCCGGGGAAACCTCCAGCGAGCCTGGCTAGGCGCTCCCTGGTCAGTTCCCGCCTGGAGCCTCCCGCGGGCCGGTCCCCAAGCTTGCCCTCGCTACCGGGCAGCCTGCTATCCAGCCCCAGCTATGCCCAGCCGGCATCCATGTTCTCAGGCAGCCAGAAGACCCTGGGAAGAAGACTGCTTTGAGAAGCCATTTCGGCGAAGCGGGCACACCACGTCCGCAGCGAGAGTACCTCGCCCCGCTCTGCATATCTTAGGAGCCGCCCCGGAGAAGGAACTAAGTGCCGACCATCCCAAGCACTTAAAGAATGCATCTCAAAGAAACCTCCGCATTCCAAAGCTGATGACATCAGGACAAGCCCTGTCCGCTGGAACATCCTTTCAGCCCACTTGGATTTCCCCCTCCCTCTTTTGTCCCCTCTTCCTGAGGTGTCACTTATCGCAATCTGATTACCAAAGTGGCCCATCCAAGCCATTCAGTAGCCCATTAGACCCTTTGTTTTAAACTGTGAGAACCACCAAGTACAGCACCAGCCCCAGGGTACGTTTTGGGGTATTTAAGCTGGTCTCTCAGACCACTCGGTGCTTAGGCCATTCCTATCCAGACTTCCTTGCTGTCCGTCTGTGGTTCCAGTGCTGGCATTGGGCCACCTCGCTGTTGTGTCTCTGCTTCGCTTCAGGATAAGTGAGTATTCCCCCTATCATCGTTGGGAACCAGCTAATGCGAACGTCTCTGTATTTCCTACTCTGTATTTCTTAGACCTTGTATGTTCTTTGTATGATTGTGCAAGCTAGGCTTACGCTACACTCAATACACGTGTTTGGACCTTACTCCTTGTCTGCCTCTTTGTCACTAGAGTGTCTGGGATCGGGACCTCCGTAAACATAGGTTATGATCCTCGCTTAATATTAATAGTTACAGACTGCTACAGCTAATTCCCCATTATAATAAAGAGCAGTTCTGGTAACAACTTTCATGAATTCTGTGACAACCAAATGCAGCATAGCTTGGCTTGCCATTTGCCCACCTGAGGAGGGTAAAGTCCTACCCTTGGCCCCAATCCCCCACTCTCAAGACATTGAGGAGCAGGAGAAAAATAGTTAGTAAATGGTCTCCATATTGACATTCTAGGAATTTCCCCATGTATCTAAGGGCATCACCATAGAGACTACATATAAGTGATGTCACATCCTTCCCAAACTCTACCCTCCCCATGCACCACTCTCAAAATCTGCATTTCTCAAAGCAGTGCTGGCTACCCTATGCAGAGCAATCAGCAGCTTCAGGGAATAACCACTCAGGTCACAGATTCTGGTCTATACCATTAAGGGGGCAGGCAGTAGCTCAAATGACAAAATGCTTCCCCAGGAAAATAAAATCATAGGCATAGAAAAGTAGCATGTCATGGAGAAGGATGGACTAGCATTTTCTTCTTGGCACCAATTTTACTATGTAGAAAGATGTTGTTATATAGAGGAGCATTCCATCATGTGAGATTTCCAGTTTGAAGTACTACAGCCAAAAAGGATTGCCAACTTTGAGCTGGGAAATTCCTGGAGATTTTGTGATGGAGCCTGTGGAGGGCAGAATTTGGGTGAGGAGAGGGAGCTCAGCAAGTATGTGATACCATAGAGCCCAGCCTCCAAAGCAGCCACTTTCTCCAGGGGAATGAATCCCTGTAGTCTGGACTGGAGATAATTTCTATTCCTGGGAGAACTCCAGCCTCCACCTAGAGGTCGGCAACAGACAGCCCAGGAACATATTTACACCATCTCAGTGAGAGCTCAGTTTCTGTTCCAGGCCTATATAAAAGCAAGATTCATAACGCTGTGTGAGAGGATCTCCATATATGCATCCAGCAAAAAGATACTTGACATTGTGGCTGGGGGGAGTCCAAGATCATTAGGAATATAGAAAAAGCCTTCTTGTGGAAAAGTTGTCTTTTATGGCAAGTGAAGTGAACCAAACTTTTTTACAACGAGTAGGCAGGCTACTAAGCTGACCCCTCATGAGGGAAGTTAATATGTTTTCATTAACATGTTGTATTTTGCTGGATGCCTGAAAGGCAGACTAGTCCTGCGTGAATCAGAGAATCAGGACTTCAGAGATTTTTGATAAAGTAGCATGTTCTCATTGTTGCCTCCATCATCATCATCTCTTTCTTCTTTCAGGAAGATACTTTTTCTAATAAAAACTGCACAGATTTGTTATTAACATCTGATATATATTTAACGAGATGTTTTACAAACTTTTCCTTCCTCCCTTCCGTCCAGTGACATTTATAATGAAGTTTTTCTTGATGAAGTTCATCTGGCACCAACTCACTAGTTGCTTTCATTTTTATGATGCTTGTGATATTTGACCTTATAAATTGTTTAAATCTGGTTCATTTAAAACACAGGAATGTTTAAACATATTCCGTTTTTAAAAAATACATTGTATCTTGTTTGAGAAGGAAATGAGAATGACAGCTAAAAGGAAGATTCCTAAGATTCATTTCATCATTCTGCCTATTTTTTCTGTATTTCCCTCTTTATTCTTGAAGATGTCCCACCTCAGCAGCTTTGGGCCCTGGTAAAGAAAAAGGCAGGCCTGATAACCTGTCTTTTTCCTTAGGGAAGTTGAGGGCACCTCAGGGGGGGATTTCTGAAAGAGGGTGTGGAATGGTAGGCACTAGGCAGGATTGACCTCCTCCTTCCCCAGCACTATGATCTTGATCCATATGGGGGAACAACCTCTAATGTAGCTTGTCCCCTCAGTGTTTCATCTTCACTTCCTGCAAAGATGCCCAACAGTTCATCTTGAGAATCCAGGGGCTTTGCTTCACTCACTGTAGTCAGTTGGAAATAGGTAGTCAGTCCATAGCCTCTATACCCCCAAATTAAGTGCTGACTCCTAAAAAAATTGTAATACATATTCATCTATGGTGTTGAGACAGCTTCCTGCAAATCTGATGTGATGGACATGATAGTTAACAAGCGATGGAAAACCAGTTAGTGTTTTGTAGCGGTTAGTGTTGTCCCTGGACCTGGGAGACTCCGGTTCAAGCTGCCATGGAAGCACACTGGGTGACCTCAGGTAATCACTCTTTCTTAGCCTAACTTACCTCATAGGGTTGTAGTTGTGAAGATAAAATAAAGGAAAGGAGAACAATATTGTAATCTGCTTTGGGTCCCATTGGTAAGAAAAGTGTGGTATAAATATAAAATAAATATTCTCTATCTAACCAGTTTCCCCAAAGATCTCTTTTTATTGCAGTTAATTTCAACCAAGATAAGAGCTCCCTCAAACAAAATAAATAACAAACATGTTCCAGCTCAAAAGAAGGAGAAATGTCCTTCTCAGGATCAGTTCCAAAGAGCAGATATGGTAGGTGCTGGCAAACATTTGGAGTGATCAGCTCAGTATTAGTCCCAACACAGAGAAACTTTGCAGCAGTTTTGCAACTTTTGTTCCTCATCATTAGTAAAAACAAGCAGGGGACTTGTAAGGGGGCATCTCATTTTCCCCTCCCCCACTATTTCTTTTTTCACTTCCCTGAAAGCTCCCATAACCTCTCTCCTTGTTCTGATCCCTTCTGTCCTTTCCATCCTACCTTTACCCGTCCTCACCCACAGCTTTCCCTCCTTTCCTCCCCCTGGTAGACCTTCCCTGGGAAAAATATGGCTTAGTTTTTAGTGCCAGCTGCTAGGCTGGGTCCAGTTGCATGTTGCTAGCCACTGGGCCTAGTTCCATGGCGGGGAACCTGCAAGGACTTGCAGAGGCACCTCACTTTCCCCCTTCCCCCCTCACTACACTATTTCCTCTTTCATTCCTCCTGACAGCCCTAGGGTTGCCAACTCTGGGCTGGGAAATTCCAGGAAATTTAGGAGTGGAGGTTCTAGAAGGTTGGGGTTTGGGGAGGGGAGAGATATTAGCATGGTATAATGCCATAAAGTCTACCTTTCAAAGCAGCCATTTTCTCCAAGGGAACTGATATCTGTAGGCTGGAAATCAGTTGTAATTCTAGGAGATCTCCAGGCCCCATCCTAGGCAGCCCCATATTCTCACCTTTCCCTGCTTCCTTCTCTCCTTCTCACCCATCAACTAACCTATCTTCAGCTACATTTATTATTTATTTCATGAATACCTCCCTATTCTCCACTATGGGGATCCAAAGCAACTAACATCATATTCTTCTTCTCAATTTAATCCTCACAACAACCCTGTGAGGTAAGTTAGGCTGAGAATGTGTAACTGGCTAAGGGTCATCTAATGAACTTCCACAGAAAAGTGAGGATTTGAACCTAGGTCTCCTAGATCTTGTTCTGAAATTCTACTGACTATACCACATTAGCCTTTGTGGTATGGCTGCTCTTGAACACTAGCAAGCAGCCAGTTTTGGGTGAGTCACATAAGTCATATGCTATTAAGTCACCTGGTGACAGCTTTCACACGAGGCCCCACTGAGTCCTCCCTCAAAGGCCAAACAACCCTGGAAGGACCCTGCCCATCTCCTCACCTTTTTTTCTGACAAAAACCAAGGTTTGAAGCCTGGCAATACTGTTGTAGTTACCTAGTAACCCCCACAATGGCCATCACACAGAGTATTCATTTCTTAAAGGCACAGGTACTATTTCTATCATTTTGAGGAGTTTTTAAAATGTATTTTAAAAAATATCTCACATTTTCTGCATTTTAAGATTTTTTTCTGGGGCTTTTCTCAGGTTTGTCAAAAGATATGTCCTGTCTGTTCATGGCTACAGTGTCTGGATTTAAGTATCCACAGATTTGTCCGCATTGAGAATTAGTTTCAGGTGGATAGCTGTGTTGGTCTGCAGTAGACAAGCAAGATCCAAGCCCAGTAGCACCTGAAAAAAAACATATTTCCATGGTATAAGCTTTCAAACGTATACCCTGGAAATCTTGTTGGTCTTTAAGGTACTACAGGACTTGAATCTTGTGGTTGAGAATTAGGTGTATTGATGGGGTGGAAGTCCAACAAATCAATAGTCTCTTCTTTAGTTTTCCAGGTATACAGAACATTAATCAAGGAACTGAATTCAAATTACAAACAAGAAACATATAAATTATTAATGTAGAAGATGAAATGAACAAAGGAGACTAAGGGCCAAGCTACAAGTAATGAATGACACTTGAACGGCAAGTGTATTTCTCCCTGTTCACTTGCCCTCCACTCAATCCACTTGCCGTTCAAGTGTCATTCGTCACTTGTAGCTTGGCCCTGAAGCTCTAAATTGCATTTTTCCCCATCAAAATGCTTGATCCTCTCATTTCGTTTCAGATGCATTCAGGCTACACATGCTATAGAAAATGTGAAATTGTGAGAGGTGCTGGGACAGTGTGTGCCACAGAACATGATCCTGTCACAGCTTGCACCTGACTTTCATCTTTTAATATAGTTTGTGCCCCATTAAGGAGATACACATTTTATGTAAAATTCATCCGAACAGATGCTTTTGCCTGTCCTTTAATCTCAAGTATTCGTAGAGTTTATTTAAACTACACCTTAACAAGAACAATTTAAATATTTGCTTAACTATTCATTTACCTGGTACATGTCTCTCTCATTTCTTATTGTTTTAGACATCTGCCCATAATTTAAAGCTCATTATTTAGGAAAGGAAACAGACGACACACACACACAAAGCACTGTGTTCTTCATCAAGATCTCAGTGCACATAAGAGATGATGGATAAGACTTATTACCTGTTTGTGCTAATTATAAACAGATATAGGTATGGGGATGAATATGAATAGGGTGGAGGCCATGTAAATATGCTGGTGATGTAATAATAATGAACTGTCAGATGAAGTATTTTCTTAACAGCACACAGTTTGATCATTTGGAGAGAAATTCATCTGCTTACATAACTAGTTGCAAAATGTATTTTATTTTTACAGACATTTTTCCACTGGTGGAGTTTCCAGGTGATCCAGCCTACCTACCCGTGTGATGTAGCACAAGAGTTTGGCTGTTGATGTGATGATAAAACAAGTTGCTGACTGAGACACCATGCCATTTTACATAATCTGTAAAGGCCAGTTTAGTGCTGGAAATCAAAGAATACATAGAATTCCAGGTTATTAAATAATAGATGCAAAACAAAAATCCCACACATAAGACTGTTTGGAGGTGGAGCCTGGGGAGAGAGATTCTATATAGGGGGGGGGGGATATGATTCCATACAGTCTACCCACCAAAGCTGCCATTTTCTCCAGGAAAACTGATCTCTGTAGTCTGGAGATCAATTGTAATCCCAGCAGAACTCCAGGCCCATCTGGAGATTGGCAACCATATTTCCACATTGGAAATAATGTAGTAATGGTCTACCAGCGGTCTGGCCAGTTACTTTAGTAAAATAAACATTCACTTATATAATGGTGCAATGTTAAATAACTATAATGTGAGGTTATACACAATCATAAGAAAGAGACAGTACACTGCATATGTCAATTTCTTACTATCAGCGGGTAATGACATGTTATATAACTTACTTGCTGGAGAGGAAAATAGAAAGGAAGTGTCTGTATTATTAAAAACAGAAAATCTAGAGATGTTGAGGCCCAGTATTGAATCAGTGTAAAAACAACACCTAGTTATCTGACATCCTGCAATTACATAATTTTGCCCACAATCCTGAACAAGGTCAGCTCAAGCATTTTACAGGTACTTAGAAATGAAGCTTTCAGTGAGCTCACTTACCCATAGGGTTGTCAGGTCCCTTAAGATCCAAACCGGGGGATGGGGATGTCTTGGGGGGGGGCATGCTTGGGGGGGAGGTCCTTACTGTGCATGTGCTCCAGAGTCTTCATTGTCAAGCTGGGAATGACATCATTCCTGGCATGACAAAAAAGGGAAGGCCCCTGCATGGGGATATTTTTCTTAAAAGCAGACCCACTTTAAGGAAAATACCCCATATGAGTATTTGTGGTCACACTGAGAATGTAGTCATTACTGGCACAACAACAAAAGCTCTGGAGCATGGGGGAGCACACTTCAGAGCTCCTGGGCCCATTCTCCGCATCCCTCCCCCACCCCCACTGTACAGGTAAGAGGTGGAGGGACAGAGTCTGGGAGTGGGGGATTCCCCACTCCCACTGGGGCACTGGGAACCCTACTTTCAAGAATGAAGGTAGGCACCGTTCTTGGACTGATGCATGTTGTTATTTTGTAATGCTTTCTGCATTTTATGGAGGGCTTGATGTGGATGAAGCTTTCTGTTCTGCATGCTACGCTCTAGTGAAGGTCAAAAGATGTACAAGTCTCTCTTCTCCAGTCTTCCTAGATAACCTGTTAATAATAGTACAGCTTGGTACAGCTTGGTGGAAATCAAGCCAAAAACCAGAAAAGGATACTATCATCAAAGAGTATCACCAAATAATATCACCAAATATTATCACCTTCCCTCCTCTAAGTGTCAGCCTTTTAAATACTTAAAGAGAGCAATCATGTCTCCCCTCCATCTCCTCCGAACTGAACATTCCCAAGTCCCTCAATCTTTCCTCACAGGACTTGGTCTCCAGGCCCCTGATCATCCTGGTTGCTCTCCTCTGCACCCATTCTAGTTTGTCCATTCTTTTTGAAGTGAGGCCTCCAGAACTGCAAATAATACTCCATGTGGGGCCTGACCCACATGATCTATAGTAGAATAATGGCATCCTCTGATTTGAATGTTATGCCTTTGCTAATACACCCCAAGGTTGTGTTCACCTTTTTTTACTGCTGCATCACATTGATTGCTCATATTTAGCTTCCCATCCATATCCCAAGATTTTGTTCACACATACTGCTACTCAGAAGTCTCTCTCTCATCCCGTATGCATGCTTTGCATTTTTGTTAACCAGGTGGAGAACCTGGCACTTCTCCGTGTTAAATTAAATCTTATTGAAATCTGCCCTTATGACAGACTCAGCTTCAAATGCTGGGATTGCCAGGCAGTGAACAGGTGAGGATGATTGACATGTCCCCCCCCCCCCTTTGTGGCTAGCCTGAAATGGCAGTTGGTGACAGAATGTTGAGGTGACTGTGGGTGCTACCAGAGGGAGGGGTTGAAAGTTGGCGTAAACTGAAGAGTAAAGGAAGCTAGAGTTTGGCTTCTGACCAGAGAGGGTCAGCCAGAGAGTCCTCTGTGGGAGGAAGGAAGGGGAAGGTGTACCCTTAAAATAGAAATCAGTATGTTCATGAAGCACTTTTAGTCCTTGGACTAAAGTGGAGAAGACAGCACTAACTCCTGTGTAGACAAAAGAGATCTGGGAATTGTAGTGGGCCAAGGAAGTGGGTAGAAAGGAGTCTTCCCTTTGGCCAAAGGATCAGGGTTATAGCTTGGGCATAACCAGGGCTTTTTTTCAGCTGGAACGCGGTGGAATGGAGTTCTGGAACCTCTTGAAAATGGTCACATGGCTGGTGGCCCTGCCCCCTGATCTCCAGATAGAGAGGAATTTAGATTGCCCTCCGTGCCGCCCATGCTTTGCCTACTACCATCTCTAGGTGTGCCTGTTCTCTCCTTCAGGAAGAAAACTGAGGCAAAGTAGGCATTGAGCCTTTCTGCCTTCTCTCTGTCTTCTGTCAGAGACGAACATCTTTTTGTTGTTGTGTGCCCTCCTGGCTGGTTTCAGTTCATTCTGAGCGTTGGTCTCTCTGACAGCTACCCTGACAGCTACCCTACAGTGCTTATCTGCCCCTAGATATTCTTCTTTGGATGCATTTCCTTCCCTCCATTTCTTGGACATCTTCTTTTCCTCCTTAGCTCATGACAGAGCTATCCGTTCATCCACATTGGCTTCTTAGATCCTATACTGCATTTCTGTCTTGCTGGAATGGTGATACCTTGAGCCTGCAAGAGCTCTTATTTTAAGAGAGCCCACCCTTCACTCTTTTATTTCCCTTCCAGCATTCTGGTCCATGGAATAATTCTCATCATATCTCTACATTTATTAAAGTTTGTCCTACTAAAATTTAATCTATGAGTGTGGCTAAAAACTTCCTTGGTACCCCACAGCAAAATGAATTATAGGAGAACACAATCACTTCTTCCTAAGCTTCCCACTACCTTTACCTCATCAACAAACTCTTTCTTTTTGGTTAATATCAAGTCCAATATGGCTGAGCTCCTTGTTGCTTCCTCCACTATTTAAGAAAGGAAGTTGTTGGCCAGGCAGATCAGGAACTTATGTGACCCTGGACACATAGCAGAGTTTGTCTTCCAGCACACATCAGGAAAGTTGTAGTCTCTCATAACTACAAGGTCATGTTTCTTGGATACCCTATTAAGTTGCTCATGGAGGGCAGAATCCACTTCATCTCCTTGGTGGTCTGTAGCAGACAACAACCACAATACTGCTCATCCTTCCCTCCCTTATTTTCACCTAGACACTTTCCACTGGGCCGTCACTCTCCTTTTCCAATGTTTCATGTTCTTCTTGAATAACTCATATCCATTCACCACTGTGGATGGGTCTCTGTAATGCCTACTAAGTCGTATCTTTCCATTTGCATTGGTAGATCAAGTTCCTCCTTCTTATTGCCCAAGCTTGGTATAAAGGCACTGAAAGCCATGCAACATTCCCCCTCTTTTACCTGGCCCTCCCATGTAGGCCTCTGTTATTCCCCCTTAAATTCCTATGCCAATTGTCTCCATTCCCCTGCAATGTCAGTTTAAAGCCCTCCCAAGGAATCTCCCCAGGTCCATTCCAATCACATTATTCCCTGTTCTTGACATGAGGAGTCCTTCATGTGCAAGCAGGCCATCTTCAGGAAAATGTAGACTATCATCCCAGAATCCAAATCACTCCTGCCAGAACCAGAAATGCAGCCAGTGGCTCACCTCTACGACCTTCTGTTCCCATTGCATTCTGCTTCTTCTGATCTGCAGGACTGAAGAGAGACCACCTGTGCCCCCATACCTTTTAGTTGTCTCTCGAGGATTTCATAATCAGCCTTAATGTGTTCAATGGTGTTCTCATGTGGACCACATAGTCCTTTTTATTGTGTAGTTATAAGGGAGAAGGTGCAGGGTGCACATTTCTCCTTATAATTCTGAAGTTAAAAGGAGTAAAGATTTGCTTTTAAAATGAAGGAAGCTGGGAACCTGTGGATCGAGCAACATATGCTATAACATTATGATGCTATAGCAATCTAATATTTCCAATTTTTTAGAATAGCCCTCCAGTGTAAATGGTGGCCATAAGGAGCTGAGGGAAGGAAAGTACAAGGAAAACTACTGTGTAGACACTCCATTACCACTGTAAATACCTCTGCTTCAGTGAGAGCAACCCAGAGAATCATGTCATGTGACAGCAGCCTCAAAGTGATTTTTTTCTTCTCCAGGTGTGAACTTAGCTTTCCAATGCACTTGACAAACACAGTAACCAGAAAACAAAAAGGTCAGTGGTCTGTCTGGTATCTCCCTACATCCTGTTTTCATTTTTATATGACAATTTAATTCAATGTTGTTTTTTATAAGGCAACGCCAACTTTATTTTTAGAAGCTGAAATATCGCTCCAAGGAGGGATAGAGTTCATGGTATCACAAGCAGAGCTCATTTTGAGGGGGGATGCCCCAGAACGCCATTCCAGCAGTTCCCCCAACAGGTCACATGTGAGGTGGCCCCACCCACCTGACTTTTGGCCATTTGGGCCATGAGGCCAAAACAGCTGGGACTGGGTTGGCGCCAGGTGGAAGAACCCTCTCCTGCCTGGCACCGACCTGGTCCTGGCTGTTTCAGCCCCGATCCAGGCCCAAACAGGCCAAAAATGGCCATTTGGGGCCTATTTCCGTTGAGATCGGGGCCAGGATTGAGTCAGTGCTGGGTGAGGGAACCCTCCTGTGCCTGGCACTGACCTGATCCTGGCTGTTTCAGCCCTAATCCGGGCCCAAATGGACCCCAAATGTAAGAGTTTCCCAGGGTGTGGAATGCTAATGGAGGGAGGCTTCACTGTATCCTGAGGAGGTTCTTTTGCATATGGATTGGTGCTTGATATGCTAATCTTCTCTGCAGGGCTATTCTAGGGTGTAGAGTATTTTGTTAGCCTGGTGTTTTTCAGGACCCTGGGAAACTCTTACAGGATGACTTAGCCCAAACCCACCTTCCTGAGTAGATATAAATTACCTGCCAACATCTTCTCCACACTGTGACACTAAGAGATCTCTGTCTTTTGGTGCTACACCTCTGAAGATGCCAGTCACAGCTGCTGGCAAAACATCAGGAACTACAATGCCAAGACCACGGCTATACAGCCCGGAAAATCCACAACAACCATCGTTCTCCGGCCGTGAAAGCCTTGACCAATAAATGCAATTGTTTGACGGGGGCAATTGGAAATACACACATCCCACAAAAAAACAAGAAGCCTGCTTGCTGCTGTGATGAAGTGGCACAATTGAAAGCATTTGAAATTGAAAAATATCATGGAATGTTCAGAGGAGCGGTTTCCATGATTACCAAGCAGCCCAGACCAGTGTATTTGTTCCAGAGAGATGGAAGTAAGGCTTGAAAATAGTTTTTTCTGTGATTTCTATGGCTTGGGATTTTCATTCCAATAACCTGGAGGAGTGATAGTTTGTGACAGTTTCCAAAGTTCATTTTAGACTTCTTTTATGAGTCTTAAGGTATGCAAGATTCTATCTTCAGCCTCCAGACAGCAACATATCCAATTATGGGCGAAGGTCCTACTGCTGCAATTACACTAAAGAAATATAGATGAGCAAGTTCCTGTTACCATTTTCTGGGAATGCTCCCAAAGTGGCCCCATGCTAGGGGTATATCCTCTCATGTAGCTTCTCAATCATAGGGATTAATAGCTTGACACAAATCCTTCCCTAGTAGTTGTATTAAATGTGGAAGTGAAGAGCTTCTGTGCTTAGCATATTATTAGCACACTCGGTCACTCACAGTCTTTGGCATTAAAGGCTCCAATAAAGTTAATCTCTTAAAGTATAACATATTTATCCAAATGCAAAATTATATCCTGATGAATCATTGGTATGGTTTGGACATGGTGATCTCAAGAGGAACTCACTCTAGAGGTTAATGGATCTTCATGACCCAATTTAACATTTAACTTCAACTTCCAGCCATAATGCTAAATAGTATTCTGTATGGAATGGAAGCCTTTTATTACTGAGATCAGGCCCTTTAAAACATATAAAATGGCTGAGGCTATTGAGTACAGTCAAAGCCTTATTATAACACTTCAAAAAGTATGCCTAAGCAATGTGGGAGGATAATGCAGCTATGACATCATTGTTTAACACCCCCTCCCCCAGCAATCCTACTATATAAGAGGCTAAGCGTATTCAAGACAACTCACTTCCTACCCTGATGTGCCTCCAGAGGGCGCTACTGTGGAGGGAAGCCCAGAAGAGGCAGCCAGACCTCCAGAGAGCGAGCCGCAGTGGGAAGCCCAGGCCAAAAGCAGGTGCAGAGCAGGTGGCAATGCCTGCCCCCCACTTTCACCCAGCTGGGATCAGGAGTGGCAATGCCTATCCCATGCCTTCACCCAGATGGGATCAGGAGCAGAGCAGGTGGCAATGCCTGCCCTCTCCTTCACCCAGCTGGGATCAGGACTGTAGTAGGTGGCAATGCCTGCTCTCTATCTTCACCCAGCTGGGATCAGGAGCAGAGAGGGACAATGCCCACCCCCTGCCTTCACACAGCTGGAATCAGGAGTGGAGAAGGTGGCAATGCCCATCCCCAGCCTCCACCCAGATGGGATCAGGAGCAGAGCAGGTGGCAATGCCTGCCCCCTTCGCCTAGCTGGGATCAGGCACAGAGCAGGTAGTAATGCCTGCCCATCCTTTACCCAGCTGGGATCAGGAGGGGAGAAGGTGGCAATGCCCACCCCCCGCATTCACCCAGCTCGAATCAGGAGCAAAGAAGGTGGCAATGCCCCCTCCTCCTTCACCTGGCCAAGATCAGGAGCAGAGCACTTGGCAATGCCCACCACCCCCGTTCAACATGCTGGAATCAGGTGCAGAGCAGGCAGCAATGCCCCCCCCCCACTTCACCCAGCCGGAATCAGGTGCAGAGTAGGAAGCAATGCCCATCCTTTCTTCACCCAGTCAGGATCAGGAGCAGAGCAGGTGGCAATGCCCACTCCCACTTCACCCAACCAGGATCAGGCGTAGAGCAGGTGGCAAGGCCTTCCCCTTCACTCAGCCAGGATCAGGAGTGAAACAGGTAGCAATGCCCGCTCCCCTTCACCCAACCAGGATCAGGTGTGGAGCAGGTGGCAATGCCCACCCACCCCTTCACTCAGCCAGGATCAGGAACAGAACAGGTGCCATGCCCGCCCCCTTACTTTCAACCAACCGTGATCAGTGATGGAGTAGGAGGGAATGCCTGCCTGCCCACCCTCCTCTTTCTAGAGCCTGTTGTATTTTTTCCTGCAACGGGCTTTGTTGCTAGTATTTAATAAGAAAGTTACCCTGTGTATCAGCATTTTTAAATGAAAAGACATGCCCCTAAAATCAGGTAGCAATTTTCCGCAGGCCACTTTGGCTAGGGATCCTGATCGTGTTTTGCCATCTTCTGGACATGGAGTAGGGGTCACTGGGGGTGTGGAGAGGGGAGGTAGTTGTGAATTTCCTGCACTGTGCAGGGGGTTGGTCTAGATGACCCTAAATACAGTGACGGGTGTTATTGCCATATTTATGACACCCTTCCACAAAGATGCAGAGGAGTTAGCCATGTTAGTCTGTAGTAGCAAAATCAAAAAGAGTCCAGTAGCACCTTTAAGACTAACCAACTTTATTGTAGCATAAGCTTTCGAGATTTTATTGTAGCATAAGCTTTTTTGATTTTCCTTCCACAAAGGTCTAACATGTATGAGAAGATCAGCTACTGAGGCAGCCCATGCCAATTCCCAGATAGCAGCCTTGGCATCTCCAATGGTCAATCTGTGGGAACAATGAAACAAAAAGGACTGAAACAGCTAATCCTCAACTTTAGCCTCAAGTCCATAAAATGAGACTAAAACTCTCTTTCCTCAAAAGTTATTGTAAGGATGCCTAAAAATTCACCTCAAGTATGTTATGCAAGAGATTGATAATAAAAGTACATTAGTAGGAGAATGTCTGTCCTGAATGGTCCAGGCAGCCTAATCTCAACAGGTCATGGAAGCTAAGCAGGGTCAGCCCTGGTCAGTATTTGGATGGGAGACCACAAAGGAAGACAGGGTTATAATGCAGAGGCAGGCAATGGCAAACTACCTCTGAATGTCTCTTGCCTTGAAACTTTACACGGTCACCATAAGTCAACTGTGACTTGATGGTACTCACACAAAAATGTACGAGAAAATACAGTGGTTAGTCTGCTGTGGAATGTGCATTCACTGTGTTTGTTGATGCTGTCTCCTCTTCGGGATCAAATTCAGGAAAGTGATGAATAATGTAAAGCAGACAAATTCTTCCATGATTCCTACTCATGAAAAATGTTCAGATGTTATAAGATTAGTGTGGACCAATTTTCTGACATTATGGTGCTAGTGTGCAGCATATTTGCCTGGATTAACTTCTAATTTTGCAGGAACAAACACAGTCGCCTGCCTGTCATCCAATATGATGTTTGTGTATTTTTCCATGTCAGAATTTGGCTTCAGGATCATCCACACTGAGCTGACCCATGCCAACACAGTAGCCTGTGAAAGTCTTCTCTTTCTGCATCATCTGGTACTGACCATTGTTGGAGTATTTGTTGAAAGTATTTGGCTAGATGAGTCACCAGCTATTTAAAAAAATGACAGCTCTTATTTTGTTCCACTCATTATCTTAGCTCTTGGTCTGCTTGATCGTTTGTTGTTTATTATTATTACAGTGGAAAGAAGCAGAAAGAAATGTAATTTTAGCAGCTGCCTTCCCTATTTTATAACCATCTCTAAACTACTCTCAGGCAATGACAAGGCCAGCCATTTCTATGTGATAAAGAATTTAGTACCCTGTTGCAAGTATGTTGGAAATTATTAATTCAGGTAAGTTTAAGGCAGAAGATTTAATTCCAGTTTAAACTGAAGGGGCTCTCTCCTAGAAATGAGGAGATGAAGCTTTCATGATTTAGTAACAGAGCAACCTAAACCTATTGGCCAGGACAGAGAGAGCCATTTTAGGTTCATATAATGGTTTTAGAAGTATCTGGTGGGATTTTTAAAATTTTCCTTTCAATAGCAGCTACTTCCCCACACCCATATCATAATCTGTTTTTAAAACAATACAGTTTATAAAGAGGTTTCCCATATGAACCAGAATCTGACATGACAGAATTAATTGCAAATGTCCTTTGGGCTCATCCACATGAATGGTCTTGGTGATTACAGGGCCCTGGATAAAAGTCCAGGATGAGACCCCAGTATCATTGCACCCTGGTGGCTACTGCTTCCCCCACAAGCAGTTGGGGAGACCCCAGGACCAAGCAAGGCCTGTGTGTGCTGCTGCCACCTCATTGGCTGCTAAAGGGATATGGCCTCAATGTCAGCACTGAGCTGGCTGCCTGAGCTCTAAAGGAGCTGGTTGCACACGGCAGCAGGAGCCTGCTCTTCCTGTTCTTTCCTCATCCTTTGGCAGGGAGGAATCAGGCTTGCTATGTTCCTGCTGATGATGGGGCAGAGAGAGGAAAATGGGGGGTGGGGGTGGCAGCCAGTATTCTGATATGCTGACATCACTCTCTGTGTGCCTGGAAGTGATGTCAGTGTATCAACAGGGACGCTCTGGTATTTGAGCTGAACTGTACAGTTTTGCTTAAATGCTACAGCATCTCCCACAACATGCTGACATCTCTTCCAGAAACACGGGGAATGATGTTAGCGCATCGCCAGAGGTGTCGGTAAGTTGTCAACATGCCCCCTTCATAAGTCTCCTGCTTGTTGCCCACTTTGTGCTGGCAACTCTCATTGGGGAGTGGACATGGGAAGCCCTGCTAAGGACAGGGTTGAGAGCAGCCAGCCCCAATACTCCATGGCTAAGACTGCCCCTACCTGAGTTATTTGTTGCACAGCTTTTTCCAGGCCTACGATTTTCTTTGTAAAACAAGAATTTACCTTACAGTAAAATATCCTCATCAATTTAAATGCAAAAATATTTTAGTTAAGAGTACTTGCTTATAGGAGACGCTGGAAGGAAAGGAGTGGACATGTCTGCACAGCGTAGTACGTAAAAACTCAGTTAAATCTGATAATACAATCTTTGTTTATTTCACATACACAGAAAGCCTTGCCCAATATTATGGTAGGTCTTAAACTGGTTACTTGAAAGGTAGAACTGAAAGTTGTAGACCCTGGGTTGGATCCAGCGATGCACAAGCAAAAACATCAATAGACTTATAATGAAGTTCCACAAGATCTTCTGCAACACCTAGCATTCTCCTCCCCATATATTATAGTGCCCATAAATTGTTTGCACAAAATCTTTCACAAGTGGAAACACAAATGTGGATACAATAAGTTTGACTTAGCCCATGTAGCTGCTGCAGTCTTTTTCCTGTGTTTCTACTTGCACAAAAGCTGTTGTGCAAGCAGAAATTTTACACTAGGGTACCTTTCACTCGTACTTTAAAGCGTTTCTGTACCTGTTTTGCATCCCATGTTTGCAGAGGTTTCACATGTGCAAGCTAGTCATGGGGCACAGTGCCACTCTTAGTCCACATTATCCCCATTTTTTCCCTTGTGGAGATACCGCGATATTATTTTGAACCCACTGCTGATTCGCGGCTGGCCCAATTAATGCTAGTATGAACACTTTTGTCCTCTTTTTGCTTCCCCCCCTTTCTCCTTTTCTTCGGGAGCTGATTGGTCTGTGTGGATCTGACCACACTCACTCTTCTCAGCTCCCTGACTGCTTTGTCCACCCCTTTTTTTAATGTTTCAGCATTTGCCTGCCCAGCTGGCTGGCAGCAGGGAGGCGAGTGCCTGCCTGGCCTGGCCTGAGCAGGGAAAGCAGAGCGCAGAGCGGGAGGGAAGTGGGCAGGGCTGGGGTTGTGGGGTGCAAATGCGCATGCTCGCCCTCTGTGCCCCAGTGCCACTGTCCAAGTGATGCCCCCAAAGAATTCGGGCTTGGCTTAGTAGGCACCCCGGTGTGGGGGAGGGCTTCGGCTGTGCAGCACGTGAGGCTCTCGGTGCACAATCTGGGGCTGAGCCGACTTTAATCTTCGCTCAGCTTCCACTTGCACATGCCAAATCCTGGTGAGTTTGTGAACTGGGGATCATCTGTGGACTTGAACAAAGGAGGGCAGAAGACTGGGAATGAGCAAGAGGCATGGGGACTCTCCCTCTAGCAAGGCCTCTGCTCAGCCTCTTCTCTCTTCTGGCTCCAGTCCTTGAGCCCCCCTCCAATCCTGCATCCTGCTGCCGTGGCTTCCTCATAAGCATCCTCATCACATTTGAGCTGTTTGCTTCTCTACACTGTCCTCTCCTTTTCCTTGAGCGGATTAGTTTGTGTGTATCTAATAAACCACACCCTCCTCAGTACCCCATCTGCTTTTTCTGTAACTTTTTTTGTATTTCTAAAGGACAGTAACGTTTCAGCGTTGTACATCATTTTTCCCCAATGGATAGGAAGCAACACTTTTATGTTACTGCTGTTTGGGGAAAAGGTACTGTGGGAAATCACCACCAGTAGATATGGTTTCTGGCTCCACAAAGAACCACTTCTGTTCATTTGAATGTTTGGACATGTTTCCCTTTTGATTTTTAATGCTCAATATAAATGATAATGATGGCCTTAAAATGGCATTCGAACAAGCATGAGGAGTCTACATTTTCTCCAAAAAGATTACGCCACACCCATTCAAGCTTCACATGGTCACATGAGACCAATGGAGGCCAGAAAATGTGCTGGGTGAGGACAATCAGCTCTCAACTCCCCTCAGCGCTATATTCAAATGTGAAAAGTTAGGGTGCAAAAATGGCCACACAGAGATGCAGTATTGATGTGCATAGGGAGAAGCGGGGTTTCAAGTGGTAACATGTTACAATGCATGCGCAAACTTTTTTTTCTTAAAAAAAGGGTGACATGAATTCCAAAGCTCACAAAGCCTGCAACAAAACCAGGTATTCAACGTGAGTGTGAAACAAAATGCAGGACGGCAATTCGAAACTTCTCGGACAGTGTGAAACACACAGGTGCCGAGCCGAATCTATTGTGATCGTGGCAACTCCTCAGAAATGGCACATTAACCTGTGAGTGTGAAAGAGGTCTAGATCCAACCCCCTGTGATGCCACCTAGTTTTTATCTATGTGAAAGCTGTAGGGAGAGTAGCCATGTTAGCCAAAGAAGCTTCCTAAGCCATTAGATTTGCACAGAAATTTAGGCAAGATGCCTGTCAAGCCGTGAGTGGCAAAGAGATCTGCTCTTGTAGTTTCCTTTATTTGCTTCCCAGCTACATACAGGAGTTAAGTTGGCTCACAGGTAAGGTTAGAAGAATCAAAAGAGGGCAACCCTGGTACAAGATTTCTACTCATACCCAATAAATACATAAATAAATAACATTTATTCATGTGTATGAGTAGAAATGTTGTATAGTGGAATATCTTGTTATTTATTTATTGTGAGCACATTAGCACTTTATTATTCTTTATTATACTAATAACAATACATTTCAAAAATTGAAAAACATTTCATATTATTGCACATTATTGTGGATCAGCAGTTGATGAGCATTCTCCTCGGTGAGGGGGTTTCATCTGTAGTTTGGTTCACAGGTAAGATTGCCAACTGGGCAAGGGGGGGAATGCCGTTTTATTTTTAATAGAGGCTGAATATGTAGAAATGGGCAGTGGAAGCTTTTAATGGCACGGGGCTAAATAACATCACCTGATGCTGAAGAAAATGATATTAAAGGGAAAGATGGAGGGATGAATTTAAAATTAGGCAACCCTAATATAATCTTCGGGTGTCTGTGGAAGAAGCTGCAGCAAAAGGCAGAGCAGCTTGAGCCGCTTCAAAAGGGAACCCCTAAACTCCTTCCAGGATCAGTTTGCCACATGAGGGATAGCCTGTTACATAAAGATTATACGTTTTGCTTCATCAGGGGAAATTGCTGAACAAAATTTGATTCTAAAATGCAGCTATTTCTAGACAGGAATCGACAATTACCTGGCAAGTGAATGAGGAGTTGCAGCCTTCTTATGCCCAGGAGTCTATATGCTTAGAATCTTGCTTTGCTGGGGCTCGTTCATAGTGAGGGGGATAGGCTGCATGTGTTTATAGCACGCCCCAGAATCTCTGTCATCACGTAGGCCTTCTCCTTTTAGAAAGCGAGAAGCAGTAGGAGTCTCCCTTCATTACCCACTGCCTCCATTACTTAAACATCTAGACTATTTACTTATTTGCCATTTGGTTATTCAGTTGTTCATTTCTTATCATACAACATGGATTATCCAAGCAACAATTTTTAAGAGTGTTAAAACCAATAACATAATTTTTAAAGAATATATTTTTTGAAAAAATAATCTACTGAATATGAAACACCTGCTCCTGCAAACTTCCAAGAACAGGTGTATATCCAGCCGGGCCTTTTCACACTACTTACTTGCTTCCAAAACATCGCGATATGTAGCTCAAAAAATGCGTAAGAAAGCGTCTTCTTGCGAGAGTTTTGCAGACCACACACAGCTAGCCCTGAATCATGGCTAAAGCTTCCTGTAGATATTTAGTCCTTATTTAGTCCCACCCTGCAGGCCACTGATTCCCCTGGATTTTTGTTCCTAGAGTCAGCGAAACGGTGAAATGGGGTCTGCAGTAGGAGAGGGGAATCAATGGAAATTTTGCCACCCTCTTTCAAAGACTTAAGCACCCTTATGTCTTTGGAACTGTGTGGCTGGATACATGCCAAACACTTTAGATCACTACAGTAAGTATTGACTCCAAGATGTTGAATATGTGGAAATCAATTAATTAAGAGTTCTTTTGGAATACTATTTACTTAATGTTTGAAATGTACATTGCAGAATTAAGACAAATATTCATTACTTTCTTGTGAGGGCTTTTATCACTCTATGGAACTTTCTACCCTGGGATGTTGTGAAGAGTGAAGCATCAGTGCTGTTTAATGCCCCATTTTATAGTAGAGATTACTATCATAACATATTTTTGATAATTACATTGCAGTTTGCATTCCTCTATCTTCCTTCCAGTTTGATAATTGCAGTGTGAATTTAGAAACTGGGTCAGTCTCTGTGGATGGTTACGCAGGTTAGAGCTGCTGATGTTAATAGTCACCTCAGGCTTTCTCTCTATGAAATATTCAGGGCGTTAATATATGGCAATGATGTCATTGCAAGACCACAAACCAAGTTCAGGGCACTTCTGCAAAGAAAGCATCATAACAGTACCAAGCAGGGTAGGCTTTATGATATCAGGAAGTAGGGAGGGTTGCTCTCATTATTTTCCCCAAACCAAGCTCCTGCATCCTCAACAGCCACATAACAAGCAGGAATTTAAAGTGTGCCTATTAAGTTTCTGCCTGCCATGAAGATAGCAAAGATGCAGAAGCCCTGTCACAAAATACTTGGATATGGCTCAAACTATGGAGGAATAATTGCTGGCTATGACCAAAAAAGTTATTCAAGACACCTGTGCACACAGAAAGAGGGCTAACCTGGCTGCAGAACTAGATAGGCGACAAAGGGAGTCTAGAGGATTAGAATAAAACAACCTTGGAGAGGGGCATAAAACAACAGAGCTACACAGTTGTATTGCCATATGTAGATTTGAAGTGCCATCTAACTCATTCTATTGTATACAATGTACCAATGCCCAGGTTAGGGTTGCCCTGTCCTTAGAGGGGCAAACCAGGGGATGGAGGAGCATTGGAGGGAGTCACTCAGGGTGGTACTTAATGCTAAATTTGGGAGTCAGATTTGGGGCCAATTTTCACTCAATCAACCCTTGGCACAGCCCATTACTTCTGCATCACTCCAGGAATTACTTCATTCCTGGCATGACAAGGCACGTGTGGGGGTGCTCCGGAGCACGTGGGAGCACTCTTCGGCCCCAGCACAACATTCTTTCTTTCCCCTACCAGCCAGGTAAAGGGTGGCAGGGGGAAGAGGCTGGAGGCAGGGGATCCCCTGCCCCCACCAGGGGAATGGCAAGCCCTGCCCTAAAAAGCTAGGTCAGAGTGTCCCTGCCTTACATAATTCAGATAACCTTTTAAACCATCCAATGACAAGAGGTATATATTCTGAGTCTGTATTCAGTTCCATTTTTTGGCCAAAGGTGAAACCAACCACCTACTAATTAAACTATTACTGTAATGTTACATGAGTCGGAAACTGTTTTCTGAGTGTCTCAGCTGAAGTGTTCCTGTCTGGCATCTGACTTCTACGTATCTCTTAATGATGACATAAGAGTTGTCTTGTTCCCAGTCCCGAGGCACTCCCCAAGAAACATGCAGCTAGCCCTGAATCATGGCTAAAGCTTCCTGTAGATATTTAGTCCTTATTAGATGCTGTTTCATGATGAAACAGGAGGGATACTTTCATTCTGAGAAAGGCAATGGCTGTGTGAAAGTGGCAATAAGTTGAAGTGACTGGTGTATCTTTCATTGCCCACAATCATCCTTTTGCTATTTTACATTAGGAGAAATGTATGGAAACATCTCTAGCCTCAAACACCAAGTGATTGGGGGTGCATTTTCACCCCAGAAATCATGGGGGGGAATTGTTTTAAAACTTTCTACAGACACCAAACTCCTGTTATGCTTTCTCCCCAATGAACTGCAATACTCTGAAGTCCCTCTCTTCCCTTCTCACTGCCTTTCTTTTTTAAGTTTGAGGTTCATCAAAAGGGTAAGGGGGGGTCATTCTGATACCCAATAGACTTGGCTTGAAACTGAAAGTACTACAGATAATTGTATTTGAGGTTTCAAAGGTCTATAAAGTGTTGTTAAAATGGTATACTGAAGAAGAGGTAGTTAAGGTGCAAATGGTGAAGTGGGCTATAAATTTTAATAAAGAAATAACAATGGAGGCGTGGGAATACTTGTGGAAAAATACTTTGAAAATTACGACATGCACTAACATTAAAGAGAATGTCTATAAAATGATCTATCGTTGGTACCTGACACCAAAGAAAATTGCGCTAGGGAATGTGAACATGTCTAATAAATGCTGGAAATGTAAAAAGCATGAAGGATCTTTGTACCATATGTGGTGGACTTGTGAGGTAGTCAGGCAGTACTGGGGAGAAATAATAAGAGTAATAAGTGAGATTTTACAGTTTCAAGTTAATAAGAACCCAGAACTCCTGCTACTGAACTTGGGAATGGAAGATATTCCAGCACAACATAGGACATTGCTTTTTTACATGACAGCAGCGGCTAGACTTTTGTACGCGCAAAAGTGGAAAGTACAAGAAGTGCCAACTATCGAGGACTGGATTCACAAATTGCTGTACATGGCGGAGATGGATAAACTGACAAGAAAACTAAGAGACCTTGATCCAGGACAGTTTAACACAGATTGGGAGAAGCTGAAACAATATTTGGTGAAAAAATGGGAGGTGGGAGGAGAACTGTGGCAGTTTGAAAATTATTGAAGAAAAACAAAAGAAGAGAGAAGTGACTATACCGGGGGGAGGAGAGTTAAAGAAGAATTACTAAGCAATTATTCTATTTGATTATTCTATACAGTATTAAGTAATAGTTATTATGTGATATATAAGAATAGAAATTAATTAATTAATTATGTTGCTGGCAGATAGGGGTGTAATTGAGAATTAACAGAATTAAAATTTATGAATACAAGAAGGGGGGGAATGAGAAGTAGCATATAGAATATAGGTTAAATTGATTGACTTATGCTGAAGGTATTTTTGGTTATAGCGATTTAGAAATGTGCAGAATATGGGTCAAATTGATTAACTTTATGTTATAAAGATAAGAGATATAAGAGGAAGTAAAGAGTAACATATAGAGTATAAGTTAAATTGGTTGACTTATAAATGTATTCATCACTTATGAGTACTCAAGTTATGTATAGGGAGGGATAAATTGTTTGTCCCATATTGATGACATTAGAATGAATAAGTTAGAGTACAGGATATTGAGAATATTACCAGTATTATTACTATTGAATAACATGCCAGGAATGTATTAGTTAGTTGATAAGTGAAGGGAAATTGACTTAGCACTGTGTTATAATAGACTAGCTTAGAAGAGTGTGAAAGTATATGTTTAATTGACAAAATAAGTTGAAATGAGTAGGGGAAGAATAGACAAAGGGTTGGAAAACTGTTGGAAGTCAATAAACGGGGCGGGGAAGGGAGGGGGTTAGAACTGGAATATTAAAGTAATTTGATTGTTATAAATGACAAAATATTTCTAATTCCAATAAAAAAAATTTTAAAAAAAATTGTATTTGAGGTTTCTCGTGACCTCAACAAATACTGAAAAATGATTTTAGCAGTATTTCCATCTATTACTGGATAAACCAACACCCATATCTCTGTATTGTCGAAGGCTTTCACGGCCGGAGAACGATGGTTGTTGTGGGTTTTCCGGGCTGTATTGCCGTGGTCTTGGCATTGTAGTTCCTGACGTTTCGCCAGCAGCTGTGGCTAGCATCTTCAGAGGTGTAGGACCAAAAGACAGAGATCTCTGTCTTTTGGTGCTACACCTCTGAAGATGCCAGCCACAGCTGCTGGCGAAACGTCAGGAACTACAATGCCAAGACCACGGCAATACAACCCGGAAAACCCACAACAACCACCCATATCTCTGTTTTAAAGGAAGGTTGAGCAAACAGAAAACTCAAATTTCTCTCCATAATTTATATTTATAGATATTTGTTGTGCAAAAATATCTTTCGGATGTGGGATTTTACACCACTTTTAGAATTGGGGGTTAAAATTACCCTCAGAGAAAACCAGTGTTTGCAACCTAAATTGCTGTGTATATAGTAGGAACAGATAAAGGCCATGTTTGCTGTCTATCAAAGCTTCCCTTATCTCCCATAGCCACATGGAAAAGCTCAAATGGAACTGTGCTGCAATTTTGGAAAATGGGGTCATTCTATCCCCCCTGCAAGACAATCCTGGGCATGTCTTGCAGACATCCTCTGATCCTTTTCATATTTTGCAGCCCAGAACTTAATATGACCCTACTCATCTGTCCACTGCGCTGATTGTTTCCCTATGCTGTTCAGGATGAGCTCTTAATTGTAGGGATCTTGTAAGGATCTTGTAACCTGAGGGCAGGTTACAAGAAGGCTAGCAGAAAGAATGCAGATATTTTCTTTTCTTTTTGTTAACTCCTTAATTGGCAGGTATAGAATCCTCTTTTCCATTGCAAGGATCTGTTATGTGCCTATTTTTTTTCTCATCTGTGTCATAGGCTTTAAAAATGGTGGGGTCAATTTGACCCAAATTTCATTTCTGTGGGGTTACTGCATTTTAATCTGGGAATATATGGACTAGGACTATATTGATGTAATAGATTGCAGTCCATTTATGAAAACTAAGTGCAGCTTTCTCATTTTGGAAGTGTACACAGCCAGGTCAAAGCATTAAATTCCCACAGACCAAGAGGCTCCGGAATAGCCTGCTATTTCAGATAGCCCTTTCCTGTAGTTGTCAGAAAGAATAGAACTAATTATCCCACAGTAATTATTCAAGGAAATGACACAAGAGATTGAAAGGATATCTGTGGAGGGGGGATAGTGGTGGCAGATTGTTAACAGGCAAACCCCCTGGATTCAAGCAAGGAAGACTGAAAATTTGCCATCAGGATTCAGACAGGCTGCCGCTGGGAGTTGCAACTTCTGGAAGGAAATGGGTAGATGTCACCTTTGCGAAAGAAAAAGGACTACAAAAATGTATACAATGTACACATTTTGTCTGTACACAACATGCAGTTTTGCTATACAATACATGCAAATGCGCACTTTTCAAGGAATAAAAGTACTCATTTGTAAAAGTTTTCTTAAAACTATACTGTATTTTATCTATTTAAAAACATTCTACCTGTGTCACCTTTTACCTCACTTTTCTGTTATCTGTTGTTCCACTTTCAGTATTGTAACAGTTAAAATCATTGCTTTGTTAAAAATAAACAGTTTTACAGATTCCCAAATGTGTTTTATGCTTTAAAAATGGTGAGGTCAATTTGACCCCATTTACATTTCTGTGGGGATTTGATGGTTTGTATTTTTGACCCTGATTCCAAATTTTACTCTTCTTTATCCTGCATTGCTGAAGAAAGTTATTCTTGAGGCTTCATTTTTTTCTTAGTAGCTAATACCATGACCGAGATAGCTATCAGGTTTCCATTATTTTTGTTGTAATATGGGGTCACTTTGACCCCTATTCCAAAGGAGTGTGGTTGTTTTTTCTTTGGGAGGGTTAGGCAGAGGATAGACTTCGGAGGGATGTTTACTAAAATCAAAATTCAAGGCTGGTGGGTGTGGATGTGGGTGTATGAATGAAAAAGATAATATCTTCTCACAGGTTTTTTGCCAAGGAAAAAATTGGTCTAAGCAAATAACATGAGCACTATATGCTACGGAATCTTTGTATTTTGATTTTCTCCATGCCCACAACTGTAAGAAATCACAGTTATTCCCTGTAGAAAGCCATTTGGGTTAGGATGTGCCTGTACCTTTCCCTTTCTCCTAGTATTTCAGTGTGCAGAAGAAGGTTCACAAGGCAGATCATACTTTTAGGGGTGTTCTGGCACCAGAGCATCATCCTGCTAGCACCATTCCAATTCTTGCGCACACAGCAGCAATATCATCAGAGTAGTGGGTTGTTAATCTGCATCCACATGTTATTGGATATTGTGCTTTCATTGCACAGTAGCAGTCATTTGCAACCCAATTTTCCTGCGTGAACAAGACAAACCAGAACTGAATGATTACTATACTACAATGATGGCACAATATCCCAATAAGCGTGGATCCTGATTCTTCAGCTGTGACACTAGCTCTGTGGTGCTCTCTGGAACTATGAAAGCAGTTGCTAGGTCTGTGTGGCTAATTGTGTGCAGAATGGCTCAAAAGCAGAGACAGCAGGTGAGTAGCCACTTCTTGTGTATGCTATTTGTGGAGTCCAAATCTTGCCGCTTCTGCCATAAACATTTTTGCCAATTCATTCTCATTGAGAATGAGAATGTGGTGTCATCTTTTTAGACAACCTTTTAAAACATTTATTAATACTCATTGACATGGAGGATTACTTCAGGAGAGCCAGTCCCTGGATGTTTCATTTGGCAAAGGCTGTGAAAGGGAGGGTCACAGAGTTCTCTTCTGAGAATTTCGTCAGAGGAGGGAGGTGACACAGAGGGAAGAAGTCGATTAGTTTTTGCTTGATCTCATGTAAGCCTTCTCCCTGTTGTGTATGGTTTCTTTAAGAAGCTAACTCAGAAGATACCAGTGTAAGTAGGTTTTGTGTAAGAGTAGGTGGGAAGTAGTAGCTTGTAATCTGAAAGACTGGTGGACTTACAAAACCAGTCTAGAGCTGCCACTCAGTGAGGCAGTGGGGGGAAGCAGGGGGAAATGGGATGGCAGCGGAATCCTACAGCAAAGCCTCAATGCAATGATATCACTTGCAAGTTCACACAAGAAGTGAAGTGACATCAGAGTGACAGCAATTTGCATTTCTCTGCCCCCCTCGAGCTTCCCAGTGGTTGCCAGTGCTCGAATGGTAACGCAATTGTGTCCAAACCTGGAAGTAACAGATGACACTCAAGGATCCCTCAAAATCAATATAGTCTTTACCACAGAGATTGCGGGAAGTCCTAGAATGTCAGTCCTGAAGTAACATCATTTCCAGTCTGGATGCAATTCTTCCCACTTTCTCCTACCACATCACCTTCTCCCACTGGGCTGGCCTGCCTAGGATGTAGAAAACCCTTGAACCTTTGCCTCATCATTAAGCCTAGATGTTCACTTCCCATGTAGAGTTAGCAATCTGTGGGCAGCCAGGCTAAACAAGCTAAAGAAGTAAATGTGTGGCCTTTGAAATTTCTCCTTGTTAAGTAGCCAGCCCAGATATATTTTGTTGTGTTTCTCTGGCACATGACTGACCACAGTTCAGCTATGAGCAGATTCTGTTCTGTTCATTGGCAGGTTCTATTAAGTATATTGTCTCTTGCCATGGCTGGCTTGCACTGAGCTGGCAGTGGGTGGTGACTTGATTTACCTGGTCTCCCGCTCTACAAACCCCAGTCCACTGCTGCCACTCTGTAGGGTGGCAGGGGGGAAATGGCAGGAAATTGGTATCCCTCTGATGCTGTGACATCACTTTGGGCACAAACCTGGAAGGACATCATGGCATCTGAACGATGCTCAAGAACTCCACTGAAACTCTGGTAAATCCATAAAGTTTTGGTGGAATCCTAGAACAGCATCCTATCACAGTGATGTCACAGGGTTGAAGCAACACAAATTTACTTGTTCCCAACCCCTCAAATGTTTCTGCTAAGTGTTAGGGCTGGCAACCCTAGTGACAGAGTTAGTTTTTGTTCATAAAGAACTGTACTGGGAGGTGTGACCAGTTAAAGAAAACAAAGTTTTTATTTAGTAAGTTATAAGATAGCAAGAAGTTCTAAACATCTAGCTACATGGCTGACAGGAACAGAAGAATCAACGAAGCAGGAAACAAGTCTGAAAGTAGCATTCTGGGGACAAAACAAGGAAACAGCATTAAGCAGATTAGAAAAAAGGGAGCACCCATATTTCTGCCTCAAGAGCTCCCTCATTTGCAATTGACTTTGTATACTTGAAACTGTAGATTCCAGCAGTGGGAAGGGACCAAGCATAATAACAGTCTCTCCTTTGTGTGAATCCTCATATTCAAGGACTCTGCATCTTACCACAAGACTTGCCCAATTTCCAGCTTTGACATTAAAAATAAAATTTATTGCAGATTTTTTTTAAAAATCCATCAAGATTTATGCGCTGCTAAACACAGCTTCCAGGTCTCGCTTTACATACAGCTGGAGAGTCCATGATCTGGGAGACCATTTCTACTCCTGCATTCAGCTCCCATTAGTCCTAAAACAGTCTTTTCTCAAGCATTTTTTAAGAAGCAGTTCCCCACACCTGCTGTGAGGCTGCAGAGAACACGTGAAAAAAAGTAACATCTACTTTGGCCTTAAGTTTAAAGAGATCTTGAAATTGTAGTGGATACTCTAACAAAATGAAGACCCAGCGCGCAGCAAATTCTATGCTAGGAATTATTAGGAACGGGATTGAAAATAAAATGGCCAATATTGTAATTCTCTTGTTGTAAGGCTATGGTGTGGTCTCATTTGGAATACTGTGTGCAGTTCTGATTGCCACATATCTAAAAGGATATTTCACCAGAGCTTGAAAGCCTACAAAAAAGGACTCCAAGATGGCAAAGAGGTTGGACCACCTTTCCTATGAAGAAAGATTCCAGCCTGGACCTTTTAAATCTAGAAAAAGGGTGGCTAACAGGAGACATGATAGAAATTTATAAAATTATGCATGGCATGAAGAAAGTGGACAGAGGGAGCTTTTTCTCCCCCTCCCATAACACTAGCACTCAGGGGCATCCAGTGAAATTGTTGGGAGATAAGTTCAGGCCAGACAAAAGGAAATACTTCTTTATTCAACATGTAATTAAACTGTGGAATTCACTGTCACTGGAAGTTGTGATAGCCTTGAATATAGATAGTTTCACAGATTCATGAAGGAGCAGGCCATCAATGGCTTAGTGGCCATGGTGACTGAAGGGAGCCTCCATTAACAGAGACAGCAAACCTCCGAATACAAGAGCTGGGAGGCAGTAGTGGAGGAGGCTCTGAACCTCTATGCCCAGCTTCTCTGGCCCTCCAGAACAACTGATTAGCCTCCCTGTAAAACAGGATGCCGGATGAGATGGACCTTTGGTTTGATCCAGCAGGGCTCTTCTTATATTAAAAGAACAGTGTTTTGTTCTTGGATTAAAATGTGTTTGCCTGTATTCAATATGCTCCTGAAGTGGGCCCACATTTTCTATTTCAAATTCTACCCTTTAAAAATAATCCAAAAGATTATGGGGAAGCAGTGAGTTGGATCCAACCAGTTTTTCTGGTGATGAAAAAGAAAGGACTACTTGCTGGAGAGCATTCATGAGCATTTATTTATTTGTTTGTTTGTTTATTTACTTAAATTTATAGTCCACCCTCCCCAAACAGATGGGCTCAGGGCGGATCACAACAACTTAAAACACACTACACAATTTACAAAATACAAAATATACAATATACAAAAAATACACAATATACAAAAGCAATGTGGGAGGGAGACAGTAGTAGGGAGGAAAACTGAGCAAACCAATATGTATTGAATGTAGTTAGAGAAATCTTCATCTTCTCTATCAGTGGTTCCTAATCTTTAACCTGCTACCACCACCACCCCAAGTACACAATTCTACCCATCACAGCAGAGCAAGGCAGCTCACAAAACAAACTGAACTGCATGCAACAGGCAAGTAAAATAAAACACACAAAACATAGCTATACAACATGACCTCAAAATAATGCCTTCCTTGTGAAATTAACTGCAAAACACTCATCTAAAAAGAATGGCCTTAATATTCCTTATGAATGATGGATCTCTGTTCATTCTAGGGAAGGGCATTCCATAATGCTGGTGTTTCCACCAAAGGAAGAGCAGCCCTGCTTAGGCGGAAGGTAAGGCTCAACTAGGAGAAGTCTTGAGGGACCTGCGGTGGTGAACAAGCTCATGATGATAAACAAGTCAAAAATCAGGACATAGAAACAGCACCCCAGTCAAGGCAAGAAATATTTATGGTCTATATTCATACAGTACACAAATTTCAAGCATACCTTAGTTGGACCTTTGCAAATGATGTCCCCCAGCCAACTCCTTAATTTGATTTCTTAACTTGTTTGATTCCTGTTTGCTGTGCCACATTTTTAAGAACTCCAGGATTTGAGATTTTATCCCCAGTTGTAGATGTGATCAATATAAAAAATTCCTCTGCTTGCTGTCAGAGGCCATTACAGGTGAGAAGGAACTACCTAAAATAACGAATGCTCCCCATTTGCCCTGCAAAGTTCTGAATGTCTCTCCCCAAGATTTGTTGATAATACTTAAGAAATCCCATTCTAGATCATGGAGAAAATTCAACAGGATGGAAGAAACACAAAAATGTGACTCAGATTGCCTTAGTCCACCTACAGAATTAACCCAGGAAGAAATAAACACAAAGTTTCCCTCCATGTTCATTTTTCAAGATTTAAAAGCATGTCTGTGTTGCAGATATAAAGCATTTAAACTAGCATGGCATAACTTTATAATACCCTGTCATAAATTAGTAACATCGCTGTTGAGTTTGATTTGACAATATCAGTGCAATAAAATAAATTGATAAATTGTTTGAATTATTGTTATGAAGATTCCCTTTTGTGATATGTGTGCTGTTTGTTTATGCGATTGCTGGTTTGAAGTTCCATCTCAGAGTGTTTGAAGAATCTTGGTACCAGCCTCATAAAACTTTCAACACAGCAAAGACTTGGAATAATGTTTGAGTCAACACTGTACATTTCCAGGAGCGATGAGTCACATACCCTTGCCCAAGGCAGGTGGAAGTAAAGCTTCAAAAACTTTTGATAGGCTTGCCAGCTGGATGCCTAGGTGCTTGGGACTGACACTCCCAAATGCCTGAAAATCATACGTGGTCCCTACATCATATTGTTTTAGTCACAGAGTTTTTTAAAAAAATCATCTGCCTCTGGAATGTTTGAAGAAATACCACAAGAAAATATTGAGAATGCCCCTCCCCCCCTTTAACCATGAGTACAAGAAATTAGACTTCTGCTTAAGTTGTAGTTTGCAGAGTGCCTGAGGCCCTTCACAAACATATCTTACAGTTCTGGCCTAAAGAGACAAGTCTACTCACATGGAAACCAATCACTGCATGGGAACTTGCTTGGTCACCTTACCACACCACCACTACAAACCCTTGTATATGTGTCCCTGTTCACAAGTTACACTGAATGCAAATACAGTTTGTGTACAAGGCACATTTGATTGTTCTTTTTATATGTGTTGAGTAATTCCTATGTCACAGTCAATACATGTATAGCTGAATGTGTGATACAAACACCACATTTATCCAGTTACTGGACTCCTTTTTCATCCATAAAGTGAACATGCATTGATTCTTTCTAAAAAACAGATGTACACATGTACAGGCAGGATGTATAGGCATTCGCTGTAACATGTGAAGAGGACTAAAGTGGGATGGGTAGCATAGTGCAAGTCAGAAATCTCACATGCCAACTAGCTACATATCAATGGCTTGTCGAGGCAAAAACAACAGCAATTAAGCCTCTTGTACATTACAGCAGCAGCATGGAAAATACATTTCCCATAACCTCATCTGATGGTGTTGCTGCCATTTTTTAGGGCCAGCACACATGGCCCAACCCACCACATCAATCTTTTCAGACACTGTTGCCCATTTGGGACTGGGATCAAGGTCTGGCTATGAAGACCTACATGATTTGCTCTACCCATATGGTACTAGCCATTTACATGTCAGAATAGCTTAAATGCATTCATGGAGATTAGTATATCAGTGGCTGTTAGCCAAATGGAACCTTCCACATACAGAGGTGATTAGAATGCCAGGTGCTGGTGACAAAGGCAATCCTTAGTTTTTTTAAAAAAAAAAAACTTGCATGAAGTGAGATTTAACACAAGAACCACATGTATATGCCCCAGGTAAGGCCCAGAGGAGATAAATTGATCTTCAATGGCTGTTAAGGATCTGCTTGTCTATAAGATTCCAGTTTGGTGTTTCCAGTCATAATAAATGCAATTACTACAACTTTAGTTTCAATCTTAAGCAGCGATTAGAATGTCAGACTTCTATCACACAATTTCATAGCTTTTACTTTATTTATATCTCACTTATCTTTCAGCATGGAACAAGAGCAGCTTCCACAGATGTCTCTGAAGGTCTTCCATCCAGGCACTGACTAAACCCTGATTTTAGCTTCACCAAGGTGGCTATACCACGTACTTTCCAACCATACCTTGGTACCAGCTTGGGTATATTAAAGTCTAGGAGGGTCTTTGTTCTTTGCCATTGTATTGTTTTAGAAAATGGTGGCAAGAGCAAAGCATAGCTTCTTAAGGTTCAATTTATATACAGTTTATTTCAGGGGAAAAGTCAGTCAAGAGCACTGTACCATCCTTAATTCATGTTCCTAGGTTTCCTCATCAATCTTTAAGGCCAGTGTGTTATCCTTGAATGTCTGCATAACCTTGGAGAATCTGATTCATTGAGGCTATTGAGAGTTAGAATAATTCCCTGAGGGCATACGCAATAGTAAGATTATGCTTTATGTCCCTAGAATAACCTAGAGATATGCCATTATGATTAGCACCCACAAACATTCCTAGATCTAGATTCTGATATCCAAAAATATCATTTCAGGGGAAGGGGACAAAAATAGTCATAAGTACAATGTTTCATTAAATCCAAATTTTAAATTTTAACTTTTAAGCCAATAGATCAAGGGTTGGTCCTCTAGGCTAATGTGGCATTGAAAACTGAAAACTTAATTTTAATCATGTTGCAGAGTCAGGAAGATGTTATGCTCAGACCCAAACTCATTGAGTTGAATAAGGGGGCAGCACCGTGGGACTGGAAGCCTGGCATTTCATTTATTTGGCTAGCATTCCAGTCCTAAACCACTGACTTGCATTGACCTGGCTTTCAAGTAAATGCAACCAGGCTAAACATGTGCATGGAAATAAAATTATTTGGGGAACCAGGATCTAAATGCTTATTTAGGAGCTGAGAAAGACAGGAGAAAACTAGTATATATTAGGGGAAGCAGATAAACTTTCAGTCCTCACAAAACTGAAAGGGGAAAGCTAAACATTTGCTGACAGGAGCAATGAATCTTAAGGCCCCTTTGGTTTCTTGATGTGGAAAGCATTCACGGTTCTGCCTGAATTTTATTTGATAATATTTATGTACCCTCAGGCCCTGATCTGGATGGCACACACCCCAGGCTATCCCAGTCTCATCAGATCTCAGGAGCTAAGCAGGGACAGCCTTGGGTAGTACCTGGATCGGAGGCCACTGAGAAAGCCCAGGGTTGCTACATGGAGGCAGGCAATGGCAAACCACCTCTGTCATGGTGGGGAACCATGTCTACCAAGTCCCATCTACCAAAGCCTGCAAATTCAGGCACAGTCTATTGTCCTAGTAGGAGGGACTAAAATTGTGTAAAGAAGCCAGAACTGGTGTGTGAGGCATCATCTGCCAATGTGAAGAGAGAATCTCCCTAAGAAGTATTAGTAGCAGCACCAAGTGGCTTGTATTAAATTACTTTAATTAAGCTTCGCTCTTACAAAGAAACTTTTAAAATGCCATGGGGGGAGAGTTTAAATAACAAGAAAGACAATGATCACTTGAGTCATCACAGGAAAGGTTTGCCAAGCATTCCCATGTCTGGTGCCTTGAAACCTCTGACAGAGTCATGCTTCAGGGCGTCAGTGCAAGGAATAAAGAAAGGCATGGAGAAATGCTTTTTATTTTAAGGTTTGGGCTTCACAACCCCTCCCCTCACACATTTGGTTTTAAGTTTTTCTCAGTTAGTAGAAGACTGGCAGGAAGTGGGAAATCAATTGCTCCCAAGCATCCACCTCCCGCCCCTGCCCCCTTGCCAATAGCTCTACCAAATAGCAACATGAAAGCTTTGTAAATGCAAATGGCCCTCCTGGCAGAAGATGATGAAATGGAAATGGAAATATCTGGAATTTGACACCTAGAAGGGACACAAAGATTGGGGGGTGCAAGGGGCTTGATGGCATCTTCCCAACGATTTCAGGAAAGGATTATTTGACTCACAAGAGGATGGGGAACCAGAAGAGACAAAAACCTTTTGGGTGGAAGGAGAGGAAGCCGTTTTGGCTGAGTCCACCTGCAGGAAGGAACTTTCAACCTCCTGGAGGATGGAGCCACCTTGATGGCCATCATTGACACGGAGCAGACAAAAGATGGGCTGCCTGGGCAAAGACTCTACCTTCTAAGTTAAAGTGCCTGCCTTAGAGTAAGACCAGCCAGTGCACATATAGAGATAAGGGACAGAGGAACGAATGTTTACTCATTTTCTTTGGTTTCTTTGCTCAGTCTGTGACTGTGCAGAGTATGTGTGGGGACTTTTTCCTTTTAATAAATGTGTTACTATTTTAAATGCTGGTAGTAGCTCACTATACCACATAGACATTCACTGCTTTAGCATGCTATTTGAAATGGGCACCAGCAAAGAGAAGTGGTTGGTAGCTTAATCACTATTTCCCCAAAAGTGCACAAGTGCGGTAAGCTTTCTCTGCAGTAACCAAGTATTGGAGGATGCAGGCACTAGGTGGAGTCTTTAATTGGCACCAAGGAAAGGAAGCATGTAAATCTCAAAAGGACCAGTTGGTGGCAGTGTTCTGAAGAAGAAATTCAAGGGTTGAACAGGCCAAGAGAGAGGCACATTGTTGAGACTAAGGGCCAAACAACAAGTGACGAATGACACTTGAACAGCAAGTGTATTCCTCCCTGTTCACTTGCCCTCCACTTGCTCTTCAATCCACTTGCCGTTCAAGTGTCATTCGTCACTTGTAGCTTGGTGCTCAGAATGGTCACTGGCACCTAGATGCCTTGGAGGATCTCTTGTGGGTCAGTGGGGCTGTTCCACCACAAAAGGATACCACAAACGGAGTTAAATGGAATTCATTGTAAAACAAATATCAGCAGGAGGTGCAGTGCACCCAGAGAGACTCCTTCCAGAACAAGCATGGAGGATGGCCCTCCCATCATGGCCTATAGTGGCCTCTATCATTTATTCTCTAAGCTACAGGTGGCTTCTTATATAAATCATAGTGATGATATCACTAGCCCACACTTAAAAACCTGATATTTCATTTTAAATATTTTAGACCACCTTTGCAGGTTAGCTCAAGGTGGCTTATAGTCATAGCCAAACCAAAACCAAGCAGGAAACAAACAAAAAAGCTACCCCATACTAATTGCTACTCATATTGAGTCAAGAGAGTCCATGTGTGGCATAAAGTCTTCAAGAAAAACCTTTTCTTACAGGCCTTTCCAAAAAAAAAACCCAAAGAGATGGTACCTTCTTCACTGTCTCTGGGAGCCCATTCCACAAGGTAGGTACTACAATACAAAAGAATGGGCAGAGTAAGAGTACCCCACATGTGGGAAGGAACTGCTACAAGGAGCAGAGTGGATGCTCAGGTTCATACAGAGGAAGATGATCCTTTAGGTTCTGGAAGTTCCCAATGAAACACGAAGTTGGCATTGTCAGTGTCCCTATCTCAATACTTGAGGTTTCAGATCATACGAGACATAAAGTGCCATTTTTGAGCAGTTGCAGTGGCTTCAGCTTGGCACCGATCCTTTCACACATGCCAGCAGTTTCGATTTGGCCTCTCACGATTCCTTTCAGACCTGCCTTGAAGCAGTTTCAGTCTTTCAGGGCATTGCAGTGCACATCACCTTTAAAAAAAACCTTTGAGCATGCCTGGTAACATTTCTACATCTACCGACAAGTCCCCACCATGTGCACCCTTCAACAACACCCCCCACCCCACTCTTCCAAAGGAGTAAGGCAGGACTACAATTTGCATAGCACTTTTTTTAAAAAAAAACTCTGAGCATATGTGGTAATGTTCCTGCATTACATCTTCTGACAGACAAGCCATCCCCCATGCCGCCCCTTCAACCCCCCACCCCACCCCACCCCACCCTTCCCAGGGTAAGGCAGGACTTGCATCCCCAGGGGTAAGGAACAGTGTGGGGAGCAGACTCATACATGCCCTTGGCTCAGCTGAGACATGTCAAGGAACATTACCACATATGCTCATAGTTTTTTTTTAAGTGTTGTGCATATTGAAGTCCTGCTTTACCACAGAAGTCAGGCAGGAGTGACTGGTTGTCAGGAGGGCTGCAAAGCGGACAAAAAAAATGGTGGAAAAGAGTTCAGAGAGCTGAGTTTGGTGGGTGTGGTGAATTTCACACAAACCGATCAGCTCCCAGGGAAAAGGAAGCGGGGAGCACTGCAAAATGTTCACATTGGCATTAATCGAGTCTGCCCTGACTGGGCAGCTGATTAAAAATTAACATTGGGATATGTCCGCAGGGAGAAAAATCCGGGTAATGGGGGAAAAGAGCAACACCGCGTCCCATGACTAGCTTCCAAGTGTGAAACCTCTGCAAACATGGGATGCGAATCAGGTACAGATACGCTGTAAAGTGAGAGTGTGAAAAGTCTCATGGAGTAGTGATATCCTCAGACTTTAGTAGATCTTGATTTTGGGTTCCAAGACCCCCAGCATGATATGGGGTCAATAGCATCACCACCCTATACCATGCCAGAGGGCTCTGGGGACGTGGTGCATGTCCTAATGTAGCTGTGGAACATTCCTGACCATGTCTGGTCTTGCTTTTATGTAATATAGACAGCAAGCACTGATTATACCAACACAGTGATTTATCAGAAGCCTTCAGGCATGAAAAGTATTTTCCTAAAATGAACTGGAGCTTTGCAAAACCCTTGCGTCCCAATCACATTGTGGTAGTCTATGGCTCTCATATCTGTTTTCATTTTAACAATAATACTGTCTGGTAACTCAGTGTTAATTTCCTTATTACAAAGGTGAGCTGAGAGATAGCAGCCATCCTCTTGAGCTCATAGCTAATCTGGAATTTGAACTGGGCTTTTTCCAAATTTGAGAGAACTTTTACAATGTTCTGCATATTCTGTAGTGATGTGTCTACATGGTCATAGGTTTCTTTAAGTTTGCCAGTGAAAGCTACCTGCCATTTCTGAAACGACCTTCTTCCTCCTCCTTCCATGGTAAAGTAAAGCAACGGTTTGTACAGAAAGAAAAATTCTAAATCCTACTAAATTTGCAGCAAGCACCAAAGCTGAGGTGAGTGTAACCCACAGTTGGGCCTCTTACGGAATGCTCTGGATCCAACATGGAACCGGACTGTGATTCCCATCAGCCAGGGTGTTCATGATGAGACAAGATTTTGCATTTCAAGCCGCATCCTGTGTATGTCACATGCTAGTACCGTTGCCATAACAACATCTGTGCTTGGCAAATATTGTAGCGTGTCACAAATTTAGGCCATCAAAAGTAATAATAATGGGGGGAGGGGAAAGATAGACACAAGATAGGCCTGAGAGGTCTTTTCTAAAGCTATCCAATTACTGTTTAATTACATACTTTTGTATAACCCAGCAGAGATGACTTACTCAAAGTAGGAATAACTTTCCTGGCTTCCTCTCAGTTTCAGGCTCTGTGAGGCTCGGGGGCAGAATGGAAAGTGAATCAGATGGGCAAAAAGGAATGGATTTCTATAAATACAACCTGAAGAGATGTGACTTGTCTCTGTGCATTCACAGTGCTGGAGAAGTTTGCTGCTGTAAATAAGTGATTAATGAGCCTTCATTGAAAACCCTTCCCCTTTGCAAATGTCACATTGAGGATGGGAAGGAAAATGATTGAACAGCAAAGGCTAATTGCTGAATAGGTAACACCACTTTGCACATGAAAAGCAACTGATATTCTGGAATAAGTGGCATCATATCTGGTAATGTGTGACAAGTGAAAACCAGTGCAGGTTGTGGCTCACTGAGTGCCCGACAGCAAACCACTTCCATGAAGTCCTGCCATGTGTCCTGCTCAAGAAATTTTGAAATACTAACCTAGGGTTTAAGATGTTGCACCATCAGCACATTGGTCCATCCAGTCTGATGCTAGCAGCAGTTCTTGGAGGTCTCAAGCAGAAGTCTTTCCCATGCCCACTATTTACAATCCTTGAATGTGCCAAGGATTCTGGGTGTATATCATACTGAAGGAGTGGAAGCACCAACCCACTCTCTCTATACTCTTTCACTACACTTAATCAAATGTATGGACTGTACTGCAGTTTCATTAGAGGAATTTGGAAAAGCAGGATTAAAATGTAAGAGGTGAGATGTCAGATCAAACCAGAACTTCTTACTCACTCTTCAGTGAGTTTTACAAGAGTGCCACTGAAATTTAGCACAATTTTAGGTGTGCTATTGCTGCCCAAATTTTGTGAATAAGTATTACCGGAACCAAGAGCAATGATAAAAATGACATTCCTGATGCCCCATAAGGAATGCCCATTTAGGATTGCCAACTCTTGGAAGGCACAAATCTGGCAGGGGTGGCATTCAGCTAAAGCCAGATCATTAGAGTGGCAATCCATACGCCTAGCAGCAGAGCTAAGCAGGACTAAAACTTTTCATTTAAGGTGCACAGCTATCCTATGTGCTTACAAGTTCTATAAATGGTTGACAGAAGTACACCTAACACAATCCAGATTCCTCTTCAGCTATCTGGAGAAATGTCCTTCACCCTAGAATTCATTTCAATATGTCAATAATTGGGGCTTCACTCTACACATGCCCCAGAAGCTTTAACAACAACAACAACAACAACAACTTGTGTGCTTTTATACCACTCCTTTGGACCAATTTGTACCACACTGAGTGGTGAACAAAGTTCGTGTTATTATCATCTCCACAATACAGCTGGGGAGCTGGGGCGGAGAGGAGTGGTTTACCTAAGGCTACCTGTCAAGTTCATGGCAGTAGTGCGAGCTGAACTAGCAGAGTGCTGACTCGGAGCCCAGCCACTTAACCACTATGCTACAGCAGCCTCAAATGAAGGTAAAAGACTGGCAAAAGGCAAACTAAAGGAGAAGAGACATCTTTCTCCCAAGCACAGAGCATTTCATTGCTTAACTATGCAGATGGACCTGGACAGAGTGGAAGAAAATGTTTACCATCTAACTAGCTAGAATGTCACACCTAGACAGAGACCAGGGGAGCCAAATGGTAAATATTTATTTCTCCCTTTTGGGTCAGGAAAAAAGGAATGACCTTGAGAAGAGATGGACCCAAAGGGAAATTATAAATTCTTTGGACACATCAGTGAAGCTCTTCTCTTCTGCTTGTCTTTTACTAGGAACATCTTCAGCTTGCCAAGCCATGAAAGGCTGGCTTTTATGTCAGGAGGACTCCATATTGACCATGTATCAAGGGACGATGGGGAGAAACCTCTAAACCAGAGAACGGAGATATTAGAGGAAGTTTAAACTGCTGTAACTTCAAGAGTTAATGACCTATCATAATAACAACATTGTTAGGGTATGGCTAGAGTTAGGGTAAGAAGACTTCATGATTTTACCTTATCTTTATAAGCTTGTTCAGTCTAACGCTTGTACAGATTATGTGTTCACTTTTAATTTGTTTATTAAACTTTCTTGAAGCCTGACCTTTGAGCCCAAACCGCACAGGATTCAGTCATACTTTCCAAAGAACTGTAATAGGGAAGGGTCATAGGTGAGTGCGCCATCTCCAAAGTGCAAAGTTACAAAACTGTGATAGATAATCCTCATGTTTACTATATGAATAAAATGGAAGACATGGAAAACACATGGAGCCTTTAAATGGCAGCACGGCAAAGAGTGCTAGAAGTACCAATCCTTCTAACTGGAGACACTCTTTAAGACTAGTTGGTGGTGAATTCGGTTTCGCTTTCTCAGCCATGCCGGATGCTCCTCTCGGCAGGTCCGGGAGGAAGCGACCGGGCACCCTGACCGGGCGGCTGATCTGCAAGGATTAGCCCCCAGGACTCCCAGTCAGGGAGGCAGGGTCCGGGACGCTGCGGGAAGAACCTCCCGGAATCAATGCGGGGGGGGGAATTGCCCGTTTGTCCCTATGGAGGCCGGCAGACGTGCGCGGCGCCTTGAGTGCCGCCGGGCAACGAGAAACGGCAAATAAAAGAAACAGGCGGAAGCCTGTAAACAAGCGAATCCCTTCTGTTCTACAAGCGTTTGTGAAGGAGAGGTTGATCTGAAGAAGACTCGCTCTTCCCCTTCGGTGAGTTCCAGGATTTGGCTGGCGCCCCCCCCCCCAAATGGCAGCAAAGAAGCAAAGTCCCGCTCTCGGTAAGTCAATCTTGGCTACCTTGCAGAAGGGAGAGTCACTCGAAGAGTTGGTGCGCAGGGCGGTGGTGGAAGCCATAAAACCCTTTGTTGACAAGCTGAACGAAACTGATCAAAGGGTGGGCTCAATTGAAAGCGAAGTGAAAACCATTAAGGAAGTAGCGGGGGGGGCAGAGAAGTCTGCTCTGGAAAGTGCGTCACTTGTGAAGGCTACGAAAAAAGAGCTGAAGTTGGTGGAGAACCAGCTGATCGGGCTACAGGTGGAACGAACGCAGACAATTTTGCGTCTCCAAAATGTGAAAGAGGAGGAAAATGAGGATCTGTGGGATTTGGTCTCGGAACTACTGGCGACACCCGCGAGGACAACTAAAGAAGAGGTTAAAAGCGCCATTTTGGAGGTCCGTCGGGCTTCTTCAAAATATGCAACAAAGCGACAGCTGCCTCGCGAGATCATTATTGACTTTTCATTTAAAAAGATTCGGGACACTATCCTATATAACTCATACAATGCGAATTTGGACTTTATGGGTCTTAAAGTCAAGATTTTAAAGGACGTTCCATTTCTAGTCCGGAAAAGACGTTTTAAGTACAAAAAGTTCGCAGCTCTTCTGAGGGACCATGGAATAAAGTATAAATGGTTACTTCCGGAAGGAATATGGTTTAGACATAAAGATCAAGCCCATAAGATACTATCAGAAGATCAACTAAAGGATTTTGAGGATAAAAACCCGGAATTCCAGTGTACCAAGAACGAAGAAAAGGAGAAGCCTGAGGGGGGGGGGAGGAGAGCACCGCAGCTGCGGTTGCACAGAGAGAATTGCGTCCGGGACCCAGAAGGGGGAGGAAAGTTTAATTAGAATTTGAAATGTGTAATCTGTATGATTAACCACCCCATCATCATTTTATTGAGCTATTTTTTTTTCTATTATGGCAGTATGAAAGGAAAACATTGAAGTGTAGTGTTGAATGTAGTTTATCCTTCCCTTTATGTCCCCTTTTCCCCGCCCCTTCCCTTTCTCTTCATCCTTTCCCTTTCCTTGTGATAGTCTTGTGTAGTGTTATTGTAGTGTTGTGTAGTATACTGAAAAATAAAAATTTATAAAAAAAAAAAAGACTAGTTGGTGGTAGTGGGTAATACCTAGAGAGGAGCTGGACAACTATCCAGGAAAAAGAACAGATGAGAGCGCTGCGATTTATACTTTTAGAGAAATCTGTAACACAAATATATGCAGCATAGTATTAAGGAATTTAGGTTTAAGCATTTAGAGTTCATTCTGGAAAGCCATTCATCCACTTTACAGATGGGGGTTGCTGAAGCTGAGAGGCTCTCGTTGAAAAGTTAATTAGTGAATCCACAGCAGAGAACTCAAAACCTATGCAGAAAAGTCAAAAAGAGTCCAGTAGCACCTTTAAGACTAACCAATTTTATTTTAGCATAAGCTTTCGAGAATCAAGTTCTCTTCATCAGATGCCTGATACAGAGACTGTCTCTGTATCAGGCATCTGATGAAGAGAACTTGATTCTCGAAAGCTTATGCTAAAATAAAATTGGTTAGTCTTAAAGGTGCTACTGGACTCTTTTTGATTTTGCTACCACAGACTAACACGGCTAACTTCTCTGCATCTATGCAGAAAAGAGCTCTCAAAAAGTGAGCTGTATTGCAAGGCAACCGTCACATTCATGGGAGAGTATTCAAAGCCTATGTGAATCAGTCAATTACTCAAGAAAATGAGGCAAACCACAGAGCAAGTGAAGCCAAGCAATGGTGACTGACTGGCTCTGCTGGCTATTTCTGGTGACAGGACACTTCTTTCATTCAGTTGCTGACCGTGGCATTTGGTGTTGGCAAGGCAGGCGACAGGTTTGGTGTTGGGACAGCCAGGCAGGCTCCCCGTTCTGTCTACTGCTTAGTATGAAGCACTGTGACAATACAGTGCAAACATTGCCATTTACCTTCCTTGCATTCTCTCTTAAGCAGCCCAACCCTTTGAATACAAGCAGACCATGCGTGCCCTACAGGGCCTCTCAAAATCCCATGAAATTCTTTCAGGTCAACAAGAGTTTGGCCACCATTTTAGTTGCCTAAATAACCATGATAGTTGTAGCCAAACATTCACGAGGGTAAAGATTTGCACAGTTCAGGAAGCCCTGTAGGGCATGCAAGCACGTTTTTAAAGACCTGAGCAGGGCAGAGAAGGTAAGAAGACCAGATGCTCTGGCTTCTGCACAGAGGCAGCTTCTGCTGATGAAACACTGTGGTTGGTGAGGGGAGGATTCTGTAGGCATAGGGGAAGCATCATTATGCTTCACCTTAGGCCTTAAGCTGTCAGTGAGTAATAAACAGTTTTAAAATGGCCTCTCTCACACCTATTAGCTCTATTATATGGGGGAAAACACCATTTGGCAACCAGCCAAATGAGGGGAGAAACGGTTATGTTAATGAAAAACTGGACACCTGGCAATCCTATTCCAGTTGTATATTTGTTGTATAAAGCAAATATTACAAGAACACAATATCTCTGGTATTCTGTCCTTCATACCTCCTCAGTTCTTGGGGAACCACAGAACAATAGGAAACATCTCAGTTGTTTAGGTTTTAACATTTAAAAAAGCGAAATAAGTAAAAATGTGAAGGGAGCTTTGACTCTTGAAAGCTCATACCTTGGAAATCTATTTGGTCTTTAAGATGCTATTGGATAAGTAAAAATATGTTATCTGTTTATATGACCTGTGACTCTCTGGGATGCCACAACCTGTGGGCTGCCACAAAAAAAAAACCTATGCAAACTAGTCTAATGATATTATGGAAAAGCTGGATAAGCAAAGGAGTTTATTCATTTTGTGAATTTTTCTAGACTCCAGGAAGAGTTTTGGCTTGTTTCCTGTGGCAGATGGCAGTGTGCTCAATTAAAATATTGTCTGTTTTCAAAAATTTGGCCTAGAGGCTCATAGTTCTTCTGAACCACTTTTTCTTTGATATTGTGGATGTTCACATGATAGCTCTAGGGGAAGAGACAGCAGGATTGCATGAACTGTTCTCACTCCTGACCTTCACACACTGATTTGAAGACCTGGATAGATTTTATACTTATAAAATGGTTATGGAATGGTGACCACACCATGCATGTATTCTGGATCAGGGCCTTGCAGCAATTTTTTAAAAATCCTCATTTTCCAAACCACTCTTTATGCATACTGTTGTACAGACAGATGCTGCACACGTGATCCCACTACCACTACCCAACACACTTTGAATGAACATCTGAAAAAGGTTATTGTCATTGGGTAGTATATCCGCCTTGAGCCCATTTGGTTGGGGAGGGCGGACTATAAATTTAAGTAAATAAAATAAAATAAAATAAATAAATACCTCCTCAGTGACTTTTGATATATAAACTCATTAATGATAACATGAAACTGGATTCAGACCTAGTGCATCATGCCTGGATTCTGAAGTGCAACTGCACCCTCTGAACTGTAGGGTGACTATGAATATAATAAGGATAGCATCACTGGGCTTAGACGTCTTCTCATTCAACAGAAAATGTTGTTGTAGCTTCTCTGACCTCCTATTCACTTTCCATTTGTAATCCTTACTCAGGGAACAGGCATTAGTGATGAGACCCAATAAATGGGCTTCATGCATATATATTTAAGTTCCCCTTTCTGTGATGACTTTTTTGCTTATAGTGGAGTATCACATTAGTTTTGTGGTGCGCTGTGGTGTTAGAGTATCCGAGCAGGACACGGAAGATCCTCATTTGGCCACGAAGCTCACTGGGTGGCTGTGATGGAGAAGAGGCTGTTCTGTCCCAAAAAGAAAGAACTCAAATCCCCTTTAGTCTTATTTGGTCTGTGAGCAGTGCTGCTAGAAGCCAATCAGGATCCCTGAAAGGGCTGTAGAAAGGAGGGAGGAGGGCAAGACAAAGAGCTCTTACACTGAGCCAAACTACAAGTGACAGCAGCCGTGGGTCCATTCCTTGGCTGCTGACACCATTTTAGAAGCGTTTGTATTTTTTAAAATTGCCATGAGGCCCTGATCTGGGGAACACACATGATGTGGTGGCCCCAAGAGCTCTTGTTCCCCCCACCTACACGTTTTCAGGCGCTGAAACAGCAGTGGTGAATGTTTGGACATCTGAAAAGTCTTGGGTGGGGGGGAGAAGAGCTCCTGGGATGACTGTGCCATGTATGCACTCTGGATCAGGGCCTTGCAGCAATTTTAAAAGAACTACAGATGCTCCTAAACTGGTGTGGAGAGCCATGGGATGGACCCATATCAGAGCAGATCTGAATCTTCAGAGAAAGGGTGACTGGAGAGATCTTGTCTCAGGTTTTGCCCAGTGTGTAAGCAGGCTAAACCAGTGAATGTGTGGAGATAGGATTTATGTCTCCAGAGCTTAGTTGGGAGATAACCTGTCTCAGGAGATGTTAGGAGTCTCAGAATCTGTCTTTTGGTATAAAGCAGGCTAGCTGGAGGAAAAGTTCAACTCTGTCTCTGGGAGAGGACAGAGTCCTGAGGCTTATCACCCCCCTGCTCCCACCTCCCAGTCCCACACACCTGGCCTGGAAGGCATGGGAGGGGAGAAGTTCGTACTCTCACGCTTCCCTGTAGTCCTGGAAAAGGATGTGATTTTCCAGCATGAAAGAGGAGCTGTGGGGTGTGCTGAGGCCCAGTTCAATAAAAATTGCCTTCAGATCAGTCAGTTTTATTGAACTGGGCTTCAGGGCGCCCTGCAGCTCCTCCATTACTATGGAATATGATGCCAGTTTCCAGCAAGACAGCAGAGTGTGGTTTTGTGCATGTGGGAGGAAAGTACCCTGTTCCCCTGCCCTCCAGCCCCCTGAACCCCTGCTTTGGCCCCTGGAGTTCCTGGCAGCCCTAGACTCTGCTGCTGCTGCTGTGGTGATGCACCTGTTATCTTCAAGTATGAAAGAGAATTCACCACATAACCTGTACATAAATACATCTTCATTGTTTTATTAAACCTCCTGCTTCATTGATATATGTACTGTTTGTACTTATTCAAAAACTTACCTCACCGCACTGAACCCAAAACCTTTACACTTGCTAGCCTAAGTGAAGCTTGTAACTGAAAAGGACCTCTATCTTTCAAAACAAGTCTGGCTTCCAAAAAATAGTAAGAGGCTGTATTGGTCCCCTCAGCTGAAAGGGCCTGTCATAGTGGCCTTGGGCTGTTCATTGTTTCATGGCCTAAACCTACCTCAGAGTGTTGTTGTGAAGACATAATAGAGGAATAGAGGGCCACAGGAGCTGCCCTCTTGCATATAATATCCCTTTAATAATTTAGTTCTGGCTTATAGTTTATCCTTCTATGTGCTCTGTTAATGCCATAGACTGTAATACTTCAACAGTGAAAGTTTTGCCAACGGGTAAAAGGCATGCCAGTGCTCAAACTGCTAGAAAAGGTGTCTGAGGCTGCGATCCTAAGGACACTTTTCTGGGGATAATCTTTACGGCATATCTTGAAACTTACTTCTGAACATATTGCTTAGGATTTCTCCCTGAGAATGCTTGTTTGTTTTTATTTACATTGATTATAGTCCACCTTTCTCACTGAGATTCAAAGTGGATTACATAGTATAAATCAAATGCAATTAACATGGAATATCCAATAAAACAGTGCAACAGGGTTTAGATTGCAGAAATCTGAAAACAAAGCAGAAATCTGAAAGAGACCTGAAACAAAAAATAAGCATTTAAAGATGACATATTAAACAATGCAGAAATTACACAGAAGGAGCATAATGATCTGACACTTATACTTTTCATTTTGCAGAAGCTTGTGGATTTAAATGCTTAACAGCGCTATCTTGGGGCGGGGGGGGGGGGAGGCTGAAAGTGTCCTGGAAGCTGACTAGGAGTTATGCTATGGTATCCCAGATTTATGCCATTGTAACCCACCTACGATGGCACAGGGGCCCAGCACCGCTTTGCCCAGGGCATGATGCCTATCTATTGCAGCTGGGCATGGGCGTAACCAGGGAATAAGTCCCTGCACTGTTGGGCGGGGGGGGCAGGGCATAACTTAGTTGGCTCCATAAGCTGTTTTGGGCATGGGAACACCCCCAGAAAGAGCCAAAAGTTACACCACAAAAAATTAGAGTGTAGCCCATAGGCACCCATTGTGCAGTAAAAAGTCGATCCCCCCCCCACGCCCAGGCCCACCAAAGCAGCCCAGCAAGACATAGGATGCCAACTTCACTTGTGCCCCCCACAGCAGCCAAGCCCCTTTCCCCACACCCAATCAGCTCCTCAGGCACCCTGCATAACCTTCAGCCGGGGCGCCCATAGCCTAGGTAAGTAGGGAGATGGTCAGAGGTTCTGCCCGAGAGCCCCTTGCCATGGGGACTTAGAGTGCGAGCAAGGATAGGGTGCTTGCACAGTTGTGGCAAGAGTGAACAGGGGAGATTGCAAAATTTAGGGCATGCCTCACACTCACATGTGGGAGGAGAGCCATATCCAGAGTGTCTGACTAACAACTACCACCCAAAGTCTCTTTCAGGTTACTCATCACCTGAGTCCTGGCTCGGGGAGGGGTGAGGGCACACTGACAGGTAAGAAGGAGCTGAGGAAGGTGGCTGCCCCAGCTTGCTCGTTCACACCAGCCTCCCCTTTCCTTTCACCTGCGCTCCCCCCCCCAGACACTGGCCTCTCCAGTTGAGGCTCGCGGGGTGGGAGCATGGTCCATGCCCACCACAGAGGCAGTTGCTGAGGGCGCCATGCTCAACACAGCTGTTTTGGAGGGGCTTCTGGCAGCCCATGTCAGGGCTCCATTTAGACTCCCTTGGCTGGGTTCCCCCCTCAGGCAGAAGAGAGAGTGTGGCTGTGGGTTGGGGTGACCGGATGCTTGCTTTCATAACTCCCCCATGATGGTGGGCATGCAACCCCATGACTGTCTCCCTCACAGGATCAGAGCTCCAAGCAGTCAGGCTGCAGCAGAATGTCCAGATGCAAACAAGGAACACTTTCTTGCCAAAGGGGCATCCATCATCTAGTTGTAGGTAGCACTTGTGGCGATGGAGCCGCTGCTGTCCCCAGCCATGTACAGTATGTGGCAGACCTGGCTGTGACTTGTGCAAGGTCAGGCCTATTGCCACACATCTCCGTTTCCCTTTCAGGCAGGTTGCAACCCATCAGGGAGGCCGAGGGGGATGGCTGTTCCAGCCCCCAATAATCTTTCTCAACTGCCGTTCAAGTCAGCTCCAGAAGTGGTTCCCCAGGCAGCCCATAGATCAACCCCACTACCTGAGAAAGCAGCACAAGGAATGGCTCTCCTGGCCCTACTGCTGCTCTGACAGGCATAGTTCCCTACCTGGGCGATGGAAGTTGGCAACATGCTGTGAAGACATCCTCTTCACTTCTGGCAGTTCAATAAAGTCTGTGTTGAACAACAACTCCCTCCATGTCTGTTTGTCCCCCCTTCTCCATAGGGCTGCCCTTTCACACATCCCAGTGAAGGGTCTCTGGACTGGTACAGATGAGGTGGCCCTGAAGAGGCTCCAGGTCCCTTTGTGTGGCTCTGCTACCAAACAGAGTGGGTGTCCAGTGGCACCTTGGAGGCTCCAGCCCTGCCCAGCTTCCCTCCCCCCTTCCAGCCTTAAATTAACTGCAGACAGTGGGATGAGACTTGGAGTGTTGTCTGTAAGTCTGGTGGGGAGTGTGTGTACCATAGAGGACTCTAATTCTCCAACCTCATCTCGGTGCCAGAGCATGCTCTTGAGGTCCATCCTGAATTCTCCTCACATCTTTTCGATGCTGTGATATATTTCAGTGGAGATGCTACAAGTTGATGGGCATTCATGGCTCCTATCATATCCAATGGGCTTTCCAGCCTCTCCAGTTATTTCCAATGGGCATTCTCATCATTTGTTTCAGAACCCACCCTCTGCTTGCCTCTAAGGAGCTCCCTCTCTGAGACTTTGGAAGCTGATACTGAGTGCCGGGGGCTGCAGGTACAACCCTTGCCAAGTCCTGCTGCCTTTCTGGTCCAACTTTTCAAGGAGGGCATGCATGTTTCTTGGAGCAGCAGCAGTGGCAGGGGGCGGGGTTGCAAGCAAGTGGTGCTTCAGCTGCCAGCCTGGGCCTTGTCAGAAATGGGAGTTGAGTGAGTAGGTGGGCGGGTGTCCTGTTTGTACCTTTAGTATAACTCCCCTGCACAGGGCAGGGCTCCTGTCAAGGCAGGCGCCTCTGTTGGGGTGTGGCAAGGCTGATCATGGGGGTCTTTCTGCCCTGTGCTCTCGCTCTCTGCAGGGAGTGCACAGGACAGAAAGACAATGGCGACTGACAATGGCAATTGTAGCCCAGCCCGCAGATTGGCTACATCTTTCCCTGCCGCTCATGGGCAGGGCAATTGCAGCTGCCCTGCAATTGGTGGATTCTGCACCCAACTTGTACATTTTTTCCAGTTTTCCTTCATCTTGTATTCATGCACAAGTCACGAACAACCTGTTCCTTTTTTTAAAAAAAATGCCTTATTTTAAACCTGTAACAAAATGGTGTTTCCCAGGCAGCACCTATTGGTGTGATCTTTTTCTTGTGTCTGAAAGGGAAGGTATGCTTGTACTTGAATGAAAGGAAACATCCCTTCATCGCCTCGTTTATCTGCATTTTGTCTGTGAACTGCCCTGTATTTGCTGATACCAATAAAAAAATTTAAATTAAGGTCACAACATCATAGTTCAGTTTCAGCTTCTATACTTCCAGTTTTGGAGCTCCATTTCTGATGTGGAAAGATTCCTACCCAAGTGTCTGGTTTATCAATTTCTTTTTAATTTGGACTCCATTTCAGCATATGAATGCTCCTCACCCACCCAAAGCACTGTGCATCATTTCACATTATGAATTCCTCCCTTCTCTGGCCAATAACATTAGTTCCACTCAGAAATGCCAAGGAAGGGGGCGGAGGCCTAATTTTATTGCCAATTAATTCCATATCTTTTTTAAAGGAAACACTGCTCTGGAACAGGGCAATTGCAAGACTTTTTCATGTTGCAAATGGGTGTTTCTTCCCAGAAACCTGGCTGTGAGAAGAACAATAAGCAGTTGGGTGCTGGAAACTTTCCCCCTCCCATGCAACAGTCCATGGAAGGGAAGGGGAGGGACAGAGATCTGGTGGCATGGCAAAACAGCAAAAAGTAGTCAGGTTTGGGGGCAAGGGCAATCCACCAGGCAGAAAATGAAGGACAGTGGAATACCACTATTCCTCTACAATACCTCACAGGTACCCCCAAACTTGAATAATGATTGTGTGACAACAGAGTGTGTGGAGGGGGGGTTGCCCTGAGCTTTCTGAAATCTGCATTGTAACAGCAATTTCACAACTGCATCAGCAACACGACCACCATGGAAATCCCCTTGGTGTGGATGCAGTCACGGTGTGTTTCTATGCTGCAGCTGGCATTCCCCCAAGAAGAACTGAGGGTGGGAATATACATGTCAGCATGCAACGTCACTTCCAGCAAAAACGTTCTGGCTAAACTTCAGAGTTCTAGGCAAATCCTGGACTATCAGCCCTCTCGTAATGATGTCACTTCTGTTTTTTTGCTGGAAGTGACATTTCATACCAGTCTAATGCTGGTGCCCCCTCCATTCCCCCATTTTTCTCTTTCCAGCCTTGGAAGCTCCAGTGGGGAACAGGGGTGAGTGGCAGGAGGCCCCCCTGCCTAGTTTCTACAGGACTCTGGTGGTATCTTTTCTGAGGAAATGGTATATGTGTTCCATTGGTTTGTTCTGTGTAAATATTCAATTAGACATCAACTGTCCCCATTTATAGAATGCAGTGAAAATATCTCTGGCTTTCTTTTTGCGCCTTAAATATTTAATTCCTTTTAATCCCATCCCCCAAACTAGAAAGTGAATTTGTTGGCTACTGAAGTCTCCAGATGGAAATTGCTATTCTGAAACACAGCCCAGGAGAGCTGCTTGCATCTGCACTACTTGGAACTCCTGGGAACATTTTGATTGTCATATTTCAGGAGCTGATAATAGACATGGCTAAATAGGATGTAATTAAAACACTGCATCTTGTGTCTTGAATTAATGTGGCACTTCTCCCCTCAAAATGGTAGAAATAATTAGCCTCTTCAAGGCTGCATGTTAATTATCTGTTACAAGCCTCTTTTCCTTTACGTATTATGGAAGAAGCTCCATCTTGGCTACCTTATAATAATTGTCTGATGAAAGTACTAACTATGGTTGTTGGGGGTTTTCCGGGCTGTCTTGCCGTGGTCTTGGCATTGTAGTTCCTGACGTTTCGCCAGCAGCTGTGGCTGGCATCTTCAGAGGTGTAGCACCAAAAGACAGAGATCTCTCAGTGTCACTGAGAGATCTCTGTCTTTTGGTGCTACACCTCTGAAGATGCCAGCCACAGCTGCTGGCGAAACGTCAGGAACTACAATGCCAAGACCACGGCAAGACAGCCCGGAAAACCCCCAACAACCATCGTTCTCCGGCCGTGAAAGCCTTCGACAATACAAAGTACTAACTGTTACGCATGCTGATCTTTTGTTTTAAATGGCTTTCTTTATCCCATGGAATGTATGGATTAGACTGTTTATCCGAAGTAAAATATATGTCTCTCCCTCTTTCTAGTTTTATTCTATGTTATATTTGCAGTACTAAAATAAACACGTGATAAATAGTGCTAAAATAAACAAGTAAACACAACATGTTTAGAAGGGTGAGGAGTTTGGGATTGGCTTCATTCTGAAACCCTACTGAAGAGACATATTCAGGGACACCTAAATTCCCTCCACCCACCCCACAATTAGCTTATTTTTCCTGCCACCAGCTTTAGTAGAGGAAGAAATGTGTTCCATACATTTGCTGAGACCGGACAGCTGAATAAACAGTGTAGGATATCTTCTAGTACACCTTTTCTGCAAACACAGTGATGCAAATGAAAAGGAGTGTTTCTATATCTCCCATCTAATACAGCTAAAGGCATTTATTGAAATCGTAGAAGGGTAAATCCCTTTTTTGTAGGAGAATATTAGCAGATCGTCTAGATATTCTTCAAACCCATGCAGAGATTTTTATCTTTGCCTTTTTACTTTCAAATTTGATAACCCAGGTCAACAGAGTTTAAAGTGCAAATTAGCTGGGAACAGGAATTGCCTTAGGGGAGTTATAAAACCACCTGCTTTGATACTAAACCAAAAGTTGGGATATCCTTCAGACTCAGATCAGAAGGCTAAAGAGACCCTAGAAGAAGAGAGATAAGCCTAGGTTTCCCAGCCCTCTCCATCTCCACAGGGCCCTCTCCAAGTGAATGTCTCAGTGCCTGCAGTGAGCACATTCAGGGGTAGGGAGAACAGGACTTTCTGTGTGCCATTGCTTTCATAGGAAGACGTAAGATGGAAAGCAATGTGATCAGGCTCATAGCAAAGAAAAAGTCCAATGTATCTTTCATGAGATCCAGTGGTTCTACAGGGCTTTTACAGTCCCTACAAAATCTAGTATTTGTCCAGTGGCTTTAAATGTAGCAATGGCTTGTTTGCTCCGTCACAGTATGAATTTGATAAAATATCTTTGTGATTGTTGAATATCACTGATAAAGCCTGAAATATGTCATAGTTGCTTTAAATTCTTTTATGCAGTAGCTAGCCATCAGCCATCATGCCTGGTACCAAATGCTGTACATTGCAGCAAAACCTCATTAAGTACATACATAGTGGGAGCTGCAACACATGAATGGTTTAAAACCAGATGGGAGCCACCATGCAAGTGAATTTAAAGCAGCTGCCAAGCTCACATGATAGATGAGCATATGAGCAAGACAGAAGCTCAAACTACAGAGTTCTGTGATTCTGCCCTTCATATATTAATCAGGTTGTGAGTTTGAGCAAAGGAAGGATGAGAATTAGGAGAGGTTTCTTAACCATTTCTCTATCCTGGGTTTTTTTTCCAAGCTCAAAATCACCCTCACCTGGTTGCTTTTTCATAAGCAAGGATGAAGATACAAGGAAGATGCAGGGATCTATGTCTTTCCTCCAGGGAGAGAAAAACAGGCCAGGGAGGGTGATGTGGATCTGCAAAGGAACCAGTAGGGAAATGGTTAAACAGTTTTTCTCCAAGCTCTTTTCCTCTGCTCAGGCTCACAACATGTCTAGGCCGATCTGGGTTTTAAAAATACATGGAGGGAGGACTCATGGAAGCCTGCAGAATATGTTGTTTGAGCCTACAGGCTGAGATGACTTCTTGGCATTCAAAGCAATTAATCAAACAGCATCTGGCTTACTAGTACCTCTGTCTCAAGGTGGGCTCACGTGGTGGTTGCAGAACCTACTGCTCTGCCACATTTGTCTTCACCCTCACATGCTTTAGTTATTACTTCTTCAGCAACTAAAATGCATTTAGTATAAAGGTGTGCTGGCCCAGGTGCTAAACAGAAAAACAACTATAATATAGTTCTTACTCAGAGGTAGACAAGCCGGACTGGGGAGACAGGTCCGGGACTGTTACATAAACCCTGGAATTGGGGTCTGATGGAAACAAAACTTTGCATATCACAGAGATGCTCATCTATTTTGTGGCTTGTCTACTTTGGTAGCCTATCTGCTCTGCAGCCCCTTCTGCACTGGGGACATAGCTCCTCACTTTCCCTGAAGTCAAGCCAAAAGGCATGGAATCGGCTTGTATGTGGCCATTCACACCTCTGAACAGAGCCGCGATGAATCACTGGCAAAGCTCCATTCCTGCCTCCTTCTCTCTTGCCCCCAAGCATCTGTTTCTCCACTATGGGATAAAAAGAGAATCTAAAACTTGATTATTTCTGATACCCAGATATTTAGCCCCCTATACAATATTCCCATCAGTGCCAAAGCACAAAAAATAAAAAAAGACAACTCCTCTCTGCCTGCTTTCAATCTAGCGATTCACCAATCCTGCGCTGGACTTAAAAAAAAAATTAAAGAGTAGAGAGGGGAGGGGGAAGAATGGAAAGGAGGGAGAGGGAGTGGCTGGCTAGACAAGAGCAGCCAATCACAATGTGGTGGGCTGGCAGGGGGCAGGAGAGAGGAGGAAGAGAGTGGAATACAAAAAAACAGAATAAAGAGTATGCACAGGGAAACAGCCTACCACAAAGTGGATTTAAAAAAAAAAAAAGTCATGGTATAAGCGCTCCCGGAAAAGCTGGGGAAAATTCACATAGTGGCTGGAGTGACTACTTACGGTGGCAAATCTGGTGCAGAGAGTCACAAAAAAAATGCTGCAGTATGGGAACTGAACCAGTGAAATAGACCCATGCAGACTCAGCTTACATTTAAAAGGTTCCATTAAAAGGATGAGGTAGTAAATGATGAGAAAGACCTCTACTGAGCCCCTAGAGAGCTGCTGCCAGTCAGACAATACTGACATTGAAATACCAATGATCACCGTTTAAGGAAGCTCAATGTGAACTGACAAAAGGAGGTTAGGGGATGTTTCAGGAAAGGCTTTTTTTCTGTAATTTTTAACCTAACAATTGCTGCTACTCTACATCTGTCCTTCTGCCTAGTCTGATACTGAAAGTGAAATCAAAATTCTTATGTGTAGCAAGTATGGTTGATTACAACTCCAGGCGCCTATAACACAAGACAGGACCAGACTAGAGCCTTTATCTTGCTCACTCAGCACAGGATGAAAAATGTGCTTCCTCTCTGAGAGTGGTTATTTTTCTGTACCTCTCCTGGTGTGCATCTTCCCTCTTCCCCTTGGAAAATTTCCTGTTATTTTTCCATCTTCCTGTGGCAGGATGTCACATTCATCACAATAGAGCAAGCTTTTCGGGAGAACCTAAGCTGTGCTGGTGCCTTCTGGTTTCCAAATTTCATTCCTGTAAGCTGCCTACCAAAGTCAGAAAAAACTTTAAATTCATGAAAACTGGATTCCGATCCTTTCCCTTTATTCTGTATCTTCCTTAGAATAGTAAGGGGATAACTACACAGAGTAATGAATATAATAGTGATTTTTTGCCCTTTAAAAACCAAGCAAAATTTGTAGAACTAGCTGCTGGCTTTGTTCAGTTGCAACACCAAACAATGGTTTGGTGCTACCGGCATGAGTTTAGAAGGGTTTGCTGGTATGATTCCCTCCCCCCCTCCACACACACACACACACACACACACACTAAAAAAAACACAAACTAATTAGGCACATCTTGGTTTAAACCCTGTTAGCGAGCACCTCTTTTGCAAAGAGTAGGGTTTTTTCCCTTATTAGTTACTATCCTATCAAGACATTAATCTGGAATTGTCACAGTTCATTTCTTCAGTTTGGGGGGGGGGGGGTCAGATGGCATTGCCAGCTGACTGTTGTAGATGAGTGCTGTCTCTCTTGTCCCTTTTGTCTCTTTAATGCCCCCCTCCCAGTGCTTGCTATCTAGTGGAGAATGGCAAAATACCGCTGATGTGCCTGGCAGGAGAAGAGGTGGTATTGGAGGATGTTGGTAGTGCCCTGACATGTCCCCCTGTTTTTACTTCCATTTTGAAATGTTTTGCAATTCCATTTTTATTTTTAATTTAATTAAATTTTAATGTAATTTTTTAAAAACCCTTACAAATAGCCAAATGTCTATTACTTATAAAAACAGGGTCCAAATATCTTACATATGAATTTTTCAGTTACCTTTATATTTATCAGACACACACACTTATAAATACACTGGCTGCACCCTTTCCTAATAAGTCTTTCAGTCTGCATGAGGTCTGGTCCTCTTTTAATCTGTCTGTCACCATCGCTATTGCAATATAGCCAGGGCTGGCTCCAGCATCGCCAGCACCTGAGGCAGCTTAAGGGCTGCCTCTGTGCGCACGGGCATGCGCACCAGACTACAAGATGACATCACTGAGTGTGATGACATCACTGAGTGTGATGTCATCACGCAGAGCTGGGTGCGTGCAACGGGGGGCCTTCCAGCCCTGCCATTCAGTTGCTTTGCGCCTGGCCCACAGAGCAGCTGAATGGGAGGCTGACCGCTCACTGCCCCACGCTGCTGCCGCCAGCATGGCAGCGGCAGCTCCATGGTACGCGCCCCTGCCCCTGGGCTGTTGCCCCTCCGGTGCCTTAGCGCCCTGACGCAACTGCCGGGCCGGCCTCAGTGGGTGGGCTGGCCCTGAATATAGCACAGCTTTGGAATAACCAAAAAGAAATAAAATAACTTTTTGACAGAGAGGGGAAATGCAGAAAGGACAAGGGTGGGAACGATACAAGAATCTGCAGAAGTCAAAGGCTGAGAAATAGAGTCTTTGGAGTTGTTCCTCTGGATTGGAAGGAAGCGGGGTGGGGGAGGACTCCAAGCTAGCCAGTTGCAAAGGCTGTCTCTCTAGTGCTTACAATTCAGCTAGAGGTGGTGGGGCTTTATGATGTTGGGTTGTATATTACCATGTGCTCAGAACATGGAGGCATATTCCTCCAACCGAAGGAGCTTTCTTCCAGTGCTGAAGACTTCTTCAGCCTATGGAAGTGCCTGTTGCATCAGAGGAATGTTCCTTGTGGTCAAGGAACACACCACCATGAGCTCAGTGAATAGGATACAACCTAGTATTGCTAAATGACAAATAGCAACCGTTGAAACGATTACTAAGCGCATGGCAAATGCAGCATGCATTTACTCTGGTGGGAGCTACCTTACACTTCCTGTGACTTTTGTTTTAATTTTGAGCATGTAAGTACTCTATTAAATTACATGACCCAAGCAGCCAGTAAGACTAGCCAAAGCAATTACATGCTGTCTGCTTGCAGGACACACCCCTGCAGTGGCTAATTTGATTGTAGTTTCAGTATATCCTGGCTGGGTCTAATATATAGGTTACTAGATTAGGTTATGTCACAGTTTAAGATGATGTAGTATCATAATTCTGCTAATTAAGCTAATTAAATAAAGACAAATGGAGAACCAGGAACTGGTCGTACTCTTTTCCTATGAATAGTAGCAGGACTAGTTACAGTGATGCTGTGTTGCCAACTGGAATAAACTATTAAGAAATATCTATCACACTTCATAGATTTTACAGTGGATTTTTAAAAACACCTGAATACACACACAAACAATCTGAAATGAAAATAAGCGCATCTACCCAAAGCCTATCCTATTAAAACAGATACTAAAGAACATTATAAGCTCTTCCAACACACAATGAGGATACCAATCATACTGGTATTACATGTAATGCCTAACGTGGTATATCTTACAGGGGGGAAATTTAAGGAGGATGAAGATATTACCGGGAGTCTAAGCAATATGTCATTTCACAAACAAAAGTTCTCAGGCAGAAAGGTTTAAGTGCCCTTCCTTTTTTGCCTCCCAGTATGCATGTCTTATTATGATAATTTCAAACATCGCATTTTCCCCACATAGATCATCTCCATATTGGTTACAATATTACTTCTGAAGCATTTCTAGTAGAAGTGTACAAGGCAAGAAGATATTTTGCAATAAGTAAACCTGCATGAGAAGTAATGCTGTACATATTTTTTTTCTTAAGCAGATACTGTCTCCATATAAGAAAAACACAAAGAGACAATCCACATAAGGGTAATTTAGTATTGCTGAAGGTTTACTCTTTGCAGTTAGAGATGATTTGTAAACATAATATGATTTTATCTTTTAAAAGTACCCAAATCAAGTCTGAAAAAAGATAGGAGAGTTTGGAAACCAATGAAATATGACAGTTTCCAACAATGTGATCAGGATTCTCAATTAAAACTAACCATGTCATTTCCAGACTAAAAAAGACACACAGAAGCACCTGATATGTAGTGGCCTTTCACAGACATTAACTCTACCCATGGTAAGAACTTGAATCTTCCTTTGTTCTATTCAGTCCATTCTGCCAAAGGCATCTACTAGAACAACTATTTAGTTTAGTACAGGAATTAGATTGTTCTGGTTCCTTTCCAGTGATTTGTTTTTTATTAGGGTTGATACACGTATGCCTATCCATTATTTGATGCCTAGAACATCCAGTCATACCTTATATTTTAGACAGGGTTTTCACAATCCAACACTACAGTTAAACGTTTGTTATTGCCTTGGGGTCAAACTCCCAATGTTTTCTTTACATTAAAAAGCACAGGGGAGAGACGTGTTTCATTTTGCAGACTGCACCCTCCTTGCTCCATCATCCTATAAGAGGCCAGAAACAGCCACTCCACTCCCTTTGAAAGCTGCAGCTACTTCACATTTTCTTTAAAAGCAAAAGTCTGAATCTGAGGGGAAGGATTAATTAAGCATTCTACACAAGCAGGGCTCTCCACAGTTCTTTACGTCCAATGGAAATCCAGTTTCTACCTGCAAACAGCCAGCACAGCTGTAATCACAGTCAGACAGACACCCAGCCCAGCTATTATAGAACTGCCCATTCAGCATCAGTACTAAACCTGCTCCTCCTACTTCCTCTGCAACCTCTACTGTCCTCATTTGTGTGGTTTCCTATTCTAATTACTCCCCGCCTACTACTGAGCTTTCTTCCCCAATTCTCAGTTGCTAATGCTCTCCTGTAAAATGAACTCCAGCACCATAAAATATACTTGCAACAATCATCAGGAAAAGGGAGCATGGAGTGAAGTTAGACAAACAGCGGGGTCCTTTGTCACAGAGGAATTTTGCAAATGAAAGATTGAAAATTGCAGTAATAGAGCTAGTTTGCCTTTCTCTCTCTCTCTCTTCTTGTTCTTTTTGATGGTCTTTTCACCCTTTTCAGTGGCTACAATGCAAATGAAACAGGAGCTTTCCAAAGTCTGTCTTATCGCTATTTTATTTTTAGGCAAAGTCACATTGTCTGCAATCTAAAATAGCAGCATGGAAGTGAACCTTAGCTACAGGAGAATCCTGGGCTGCAGCAGCATGCTCTGGAAGACGTCACTGGGCTGGCACCTAGTGCAAATCTTCAAATCTGGTCTGCTTGACGTAGCCGGGCATCTGTCACTGCTGAGGCAATGAGGCAGAAACACTTCCCTTCGCCTTGGCTCAGGGGCCCATCTCCCGCTTCAGCAGCTTTCTTCATTGAAACAGTCAGCTCTCTCTAGCTTATCTACCCTGCCCATTCATGACTATAAAGAAAAGCTGCTATGTTGTGCTCATTGGGCAGAAACTGTACTGTCTCGATTGCCTCCCACAATAAAGATTTGTCTGAAGGTGAAGCCCACACCATTGCATGTCTTGGGTGAATGTAACCAGCCCCATAATCCATTATTAATTATTGCCTCCTTTGGTACCAAAACTGTGGCTGCCAGTAATACATTTTAGTTCTTATGCCATTTTCAGCCTATGCATCACAGGAGGGAAAATAATCAGGCAACAGTCTGGTTGCATCAACACTAAAGTTTTAAGTGGCATTTCTAGTTATAGTTTCGTTAATGCCTGGGAGTTTTGAGGTGTCACAGAGCGGAACTACAAGTGACAAAAGGCACGGATTGGACACTTGTCAGCTTCCCTCAAGTTTTGATGGGAAATGTAGGCGGAATGTTGGACAAGTGACAGTTGAAAAGTCCATTGGACAGCAGTCAGAGAGCCAAGCTGCAAGACTAGGATGCCTACATTTCCCATCAAAACTTGAGGGAAGCTGACAAGTGTCCAATATGTGCCTTTTGTCACTTGTAGTTCCACTCACAGTTATCCTGTGTGTGGCATATTCAGAGCAATTTTGACTTTTCAGCCCATAAAACAGCTATAGATCTTTCCTTCTACCCGAAGGTAGTAAACCACTAATGGTACATTTGCCATAAACGTTCACCACAATTCCCATTTCTGGTCCATCCCAAGTTAAATGTGATTCAGAAACAAGATGATGTCAGATTATTTTAGGGAGCATCTTTTCTCACGCAAAAGTGAGACCCTCTCAGAGTACCATTATCAATAGTTGCCTCAGTAGCATAGAATACTCACACACATTAGACAAATATCCAGTAGGAGCAAGACCTTTTCCGTAGATGCCCCAATGTTATAGATGCTGCCCCCAGGACGCCCAATATGCCCCAGTGTTTCCCCCTTTCGTACACAGGGGGAGAAACACTCTTGTTCCTCTAGTCCTTCTAGGATCTGTTTGGGGTTTTATCTTGCTCCTACTTGGTCTGTATTATTAAATTTTATTAGTTCTAAAACTGTGCCTTAGTCGTGTTATTAAGGAAGGACATTTTATTCCATAGACCTCTTTGAAAATTACATAAGTGGTATGTTAATGTAGTTGATTAATTTTAAAAGAACAAATGATCAATTAGCCTGTTAACAGTATGTTTGCTAGGTGCAGAATGTCCTGAAGCAAAACAAGCTGTTTGCCTCTACCCCCACCCCCTTTTATTTCTCTTCTCACTCATGAGAGATTACTCCAATATGGTGTAGTATGCCAGTATGTTGTAGTGACTAGAGTGACAAAATAGGATCTGGGTGACGCAGGTTCAATTCCCTGTTCTGCCATGGAAACTTGCTGGGTGACCTTAGGCCAGTCACACACACTCAGCCTAACCTACCTCACAGAGTTTGTTGTGAGGAAAAAAATGGAAGAGGGGCGAATGATTTAAGCCACTGGGTCCCCACTTGAGAGAAATCCGGCAAACTTCATGGGATTCCAGTCTTTAAAGGACAACCCAGAGTCCTTTGCTGAATGTCAATGATAATAACTAGCGTGACAAGAACGGTCTCCCCAGGCAGGGTGTTCCCCATAGATGAGTATTACATCTTGACTGTGCTGATGGAGATGAAATTAAAATAAACATTTGCTTCCATCTTTACCCCACAACATGAAAGTCAGTTACCGGGCTGTTGGCTTAGGGATATAGTGGTGTTTGGTAAGTGGCTACTCAAGATTTATTGTGGGCACAATTACTCAACAACAGATGGCAAAGCAGGTGAGAAACCAGCAAGAAGACAGAGGGGGATTGTTTGGAATAAAGTGCAATGGTTATGAGCCACCCACTTTTTCTTTCTGTCATAGGACAAGACTAGAAAAGGAACTTTTGGTGAATTGGTCTAGCTTTCCTGTTCCAAACTGGAATGTCATTTTAAAGATCAGAAAGAGCCCTTTCAGCTTGGATCTGCGGTGTGGAGAGAGGGGCTTCCCCCTCCCCTACATTTTCAGAAGCTGAAATGGCACAGGCAGGGACTTATTTACATAACTTCGGAATGGCATGCATTCAGAATATTCCACATGCTGCTCTGAAACAACTCACTGCCGGATGCCATTTCAGCTTCTCAAAAGAGCCTGGGGGGAGGCAGCACTCCTTCTCCCCCCACCCCGCCCATTCCTCAGGTCCAACATGACAAGAGCTCCCTCTCATCTTTAAAATGACATTTCCTACATCTGCTTTGTGGGTGCAACAGGATTGCTAGCGGCCTAACCAGGGGATGGAGGTGCAGTGGGGGAATGGCAAGTACTTACCCCACATGCATTCCAGCATAATTTCTGGTACAACATGGAAGCAACACGTCACACCAGGAGGTCAATTCTCTAAAAATTAGCCCCAAATTGATCTTGATTATTAGATAATCAGTTGCTAGAAATGATGTCATTTTCTGGTGATGTTGAAGTGTGCTTGCCTATTTTGGCTGTGTGCCTCCTGGATGGAGTGCCCAAGGTTGGCTAGTCCCCAGTACCTCCATCCACCACCACCCTTGCTTGGTGAGCAGTGGCCGGGGCAGCAGCTGGTGGGTTTCCCCCTAGGTTGCAGGGAACATGAGTTGCAGTGGAGGCACCTAGACAAACTTGCGCAAAAATGTAACATCTAGTTTGGCCCATGGCTGTGGTTCAAGGAGGTCTCTTATGATTCCAGTATTTCTCAGTAAAAGATCTTAGTCTTTATCAGGCTTCATTATCAGCTATCAACCAAGCAGATGAGAAGAAAGATGTCCTGCTTGACTTTCATTCCTTGTTTAACCCACTCTACCATTTCCTTCCATTGCTGTACTCGCCCATCTTTGTTGGAGATAACATGATGTAAACTGGGTGTAAGCCATTGCACGTACTTAAACAGTGCTCCAAAAGCCACAAGCCATGCTAGATCTCTACATGTGATGCAGAGGAGTTAGCCGTGTTAGTATGTAGTAGCAAAATCAAAAAGAGTCCAGTAGCACCTTTAAGACTAACCAACTTTATTGTAGCATAAGCTTTCGAGAATCACAGTTCTCTTCATCAGATGCATGGAGGGCAAGAAGAAACTGGTCAGAGTTAGGCTGGGACTGAATAGGGACTATGAATGGTTATCTCATTATCAGAAGTAACTGATTTCCTTAACAGAAGCAAACTGATCTCCATATCAGAAACAGCTGTTTGCATCTACTCCTCCCTCCCCTCTCCTCCTCTATATCTGACCAGTTTCTTCTTGCCCTCCATGCATCTGATGAAGAGAACTGTGATTCTCGAAAGCTTATGCTACAATAAAGTTGGTTAGTCTTAAAGGTGCTACTGGACTCTTTTTGATTTTGCTACATGTGATGGAATACCAACAGAGGGAGAAATGCTTTCCTGCCCAAGGGGCAAAGACCTTATGGGCCTGGTCTACACATGCAGCAGAATTAGGTGCTAAAATCTAGATGTTGCAGCAGGTAAGGAATGACGGTTTGGAATGTTCCCCCATGTAAATAATTCAAGCAAAAAACCTAGCACACCAAGGACAAAGTTTCTAGCACAGTCTGCTTCCTGATATGCTAGTTTTCTAGTTGCAAAGGTTTTGATGTAGGTGAGCACTTTAAAAATGGGATCCCTCACCTGCAATCTGAAGTTGTAGGGTCTATTGCCTCAACATTACCACCGCATTTCCACCTTATTTTGCTACACAAGTTCAGTGGCCTCATAATTAGGCAGGGGGTGGTTCCTGGTATTTCTTTCTTGAATGCCCTTTTTTCTTCCCCTTCTTTCTTTTGTAGATGAATTGCCAGGAAGTAGCGTTGGACAGCAGCAACTCCAGCCTTCTACATTCAGCAGCAAGCACATATAGCTGCTGCCTTGTTTGAGAACAGAAGTGTGGGATCACTGCACAATGTGGGCACCTGCAATTAATGTGTTCGTTTAGTCAAGTATTTGGGATGATGCAGCTGTGCAATTAAGCAATGCTGTACCTTAATAAAACAGGAGTCCAGTAGTATCTTAGAAAGTAATAACATGCATTCCAGCATAAATTGAGTCAGTATTTATGCTGGAATAAATATTGTTAGTCTTTAAGATACCACCAGACTCCTGTTTTATTTTGCTGCTACAGACTAACATGGCTCCCCATCTGAAATTACTCTGTTTCTGCACTCAATTTTTCAAGTGTGCCATTCTAAGAGAATGGTATCTTAGGTGAGGTGCTTCAAAGTCTCTAGGTGCTAAATTTGCATTTGGAGCTGTACACTTTGAAGCTGTTTGTATCCAAAATACTTACATGTCTGCCTTTCTCCTAACCAGCTAGAACCCAAGGTGGGTATCAACAACAAGATACAATAAAATTGTATATAGTCACAAATGTTAAAAATGAATGTTCCTCCATGCAAAAAAATCTCTGAAGATAGAAAACTATCTTCAGGGGGGAAGGCTGGATTAGAACCTTTCTCCCTGATATATACTTTTCTCTGTTGGGGGATATGTTTTTCTTCTGTATGGAGGAGAATGCAATGTAACTCCCACCACCCTCACCCTAGTCAACAGAAGGTGTACAGTTCAGGTTTACCACCTAAGGGCCAAATGGCTTGTGATGGAGAAACTCCCAGGAATGAATTCTTGATGTGCCATTTGGCCCTAAAAAGTTGTTGAGATTGATGCTGCAGTGCTGAGGAGTGTGTGCTTGTTAATGCTTTCCCCTACAACATGTCTTCATTCAGAAACCTTTCCTCTAGGTATTTTAAGCTCTACTGGGAAAAAAACTCAACACAATGGCCGTTTTCACACTTGCACAAAACTCCTGGAATGACGCGCCTTCCTGGCATGATTTCCTGTCATAACTCCGGTTATCGTGGGAAATCGCACCAGGAAGGTGCGTTGTTCCAGGAGTTTTGCACAATTGGGTAAGCAGTGTGAAAACGGCCAATATGGGGACTGTCTTTTTTTCCCCTATGAAGGCTTAAAACAGCCCATGGAGACCATTTTCTAGGGGAAGGAGACAGAGTAAGGGGGAAAGTTATACCCTCCTTCCCTGCCATCAGAGCCTCAACTAATATCTCCCTCCTCCATGTCAGTGGCTACTCTTCAGGACTAAATACCACCTGTGGCATTCCAGTCCTGGAACTCCATGGGCATGCCCGGATCTCATCAAGAACTAGGCCAAAGTTCTGAAAAATGAATGTATTGCTACATGATTGTCTTTGGCACTTAGGGCTTTGAGGAGGCTGATGAGTTAATGCTTCTGACGCATATAAAACCATTTTACTTCCTGTGCCATTTTACTGTGCAATTGCTTTTAACGAACTGTGAAAATTGCAGCATTAGTGTTTTTCTTCTTCCCCTGCACCTTGTTTCCCCACCTTTTAATGTCAGATAAAATATATTAGACAGCAAACAGAATCAGTCTATTTGTATTAGTTGATTAGATGCTAGGAATTAACTGACAGACTGTAATCCAGCAGTGTGTAGTTAACACTGTCTTTGTGGTAAGCTGATTATGATAAATAAGCATGCCACATCTTAGAAGATGGCTAAAATCAGATCAATCCAATGCAGGTGGTCAGTTATGTATTTTTTAAAAATCCCTTAGAAGCAAATTGTTGGCTTTGCTGAAATACCATAGTTGATTTGAAGAGCAGTTCATTGAATGAGGTCATTTGGTATCTGAGATGCCACAAAAGATTCAAGATTGAGCTCAAGTGAACACTTACTTGGTCACTGCAGTCACTAAAGGAAGATATAAATTTGTTTGTTTGTTGTCTTCCTTTTTCACTGGGACTCAAGGCTGATTACACAGAATAATTCCATACAATCAAGAGGATGAGACAGCCAATGAACTTGTAATAAGATACGTACTGTAGAAATCTGGAATCAACCAGAAGTCTGATTTCTGGTTGATTCCAGATTTCTAAAACCAGTTGCCCACCTGAGGGTAAGTAATGATCCAACAGAGGTCTGGATTTTTTGCCTTCCCCACACACACAAAATTGGGCTTCAGTTTGCAAGAACTTCTACCCCAGTGAATGTATGATTAATAATTCACAGTGAAATGTTTTGTGTTGAATTTATATTTATTAACAACTATTTGAGGGGAGGCTTGATTTTATTTAATCAGGTATTTTGTTCAGATATTTACAAAATTCCTGTGAAGCAAGTTAAACTGAGAGTGACTGGGTAAGCATCACCCAGTAAGCTTCCATGGCAGAGTAGGAATTTGAACCTAGGTGTCCAGGGCCGGCATGCCCTTTGAGGCCAGGTAGGCGGTGGCCTCAGGGCGCAGGGTGCCGGAGAGGGCGCCGGAGGAGGCACAGGGGGTGGGAACACGCGCCATGGACCTGCAGCCTCCTAGCCCTCCCGCCCCGAGCTGCTGCCGCCGCCAGACCACTCCCCCGGCCGGGCTCAGCTGTGGCAGGCAGGCGTCTGCGGCAGCGCAGGGAAACCGAGCGGGAGAGCTTGGAGGCCACCTGCGCGCCATCCCAGCTGCCCGCCACAGCAATTGGGCTGGCGGTCCGCCCACGCGACCATGATGACGTCACACGTGCCGTCATCACGCAGGCCAGTGTGTGCACAGGCACTTGGCCGGCCGGCCGGCCGCAAGCACCAAAAACCCTGGTGCCGCTGCTGTAGGTATCCCAATTCTAACCCAGTACTTTAACCACACTGGTTCCTACTTTGTATGCAAAAAACAAGGGTCAGCTCAAGCTACAGACCTAACCCAAGCATCCTCCCCTCCATGCCACCCACTTGCTCCCCGTATTGGCAGAAGAAGAAGTGGCTTCCTCCACAACCCAGCTTGGATGGATTGATCCGAGATGTCTGCCCTCCAAAGATTTGATCCCCAAAACAGCTGCTTGCATGGTGCACTGACTCTGAAAAGATCTCTGAGGGGCTTCAAAAGAAGATAAACATAGTTCAGAATGAAAGAAGGTCTAAGAGATAGACAAAGGCAACTATAGCCTTCATTTATATTTTCTAATATTTCTACTCCTCCAGTTCTTTAAGGAGGGCTTATTTATTTAGTTCATTTGTAGCCCGCCTTTCTCACTGACACTCAAGGCGAACTACAAAATATGTTGACCAGTTGCTCATTTAGGTACTGCCCAGATCTGCTTAGCTTCAAAGACAGAACATCTTATTACTGTCAGGCCACAGTAACTGTTGTTGAATGTGTTTGCTTCGTTATTTATAAATGTCACTTCTCAAGAAGAAAGAGAGGTTCTACATCTTCTCTATTTCAGAAGTTGCACTGAGTTAGCTTCAACACAAGACCCTGCAAAAATACTGGTGGTTTTTTTTCCCCCACTATCATAATCAGGTCCAAAAACAATTTTTTTCCTGGGGGTTCAAAACTACTGAAATTATGCCCACATCTACCCTATGCTCTTTCCCCAGCATATATTATTTAATGGTTTTTGGTTTTTGTCAAACACAAAATGACCAGGAAAAGATAATTAAAAATAATCCTATGACAACCTACTTGAAACACTAAACTGTTTAATGTAGAATTTAGTAATTTATTGCAATTGTAAAAATAATTCTGTTAGCCGCTTTGAGAAAATATTTTATCATGAAAAGCAAAATATGTATTCTCTAAGTAAATTTTAAAAAGTTAACAAGTCATAAATAGACAAATGGATCACAGGCTAAACTATAAGAAGAGCCCTGCTGGATCACACCAGTGGACCATCTAGTCCTGAATCTGTGGCTAACCACTTGCCCCAGAGGGCTAACAAATAGGGCATAGAAATCAAGGCCTTCCCCTGATGCTGCCTCCTGGCACTGGTATTTGGAGATTTGCTGCCTCTGAATGTGAAGGTTCCCTTCAGTCACAATGGCTAGTAGCAACTGATGGATCTTTCCTCCATCTCTCTAATTCCCTTTTAGAGTCATCTATGCTAGTGGCAAGGATCATTCATAAAATGGCTGCCAGAGGGTGGAGCCAATAGCAATTCACTTGGAGGTTCCAAGCCAAGCATCCTGTGACGGAGAACGGATCCAAAGTGCAGGTACAAATGCACTGATGCTTTCTGGGCTCCTCTGAGGCTCATCAATTAACAATAATTTCCATTAATCTTCATTAATTTAAAAAAAGACAGAAAAGACTGGCTGAAAAAAATCACAAATCTTCAGAGAAATGAGCATGGTGTAGGAGAGGGCAGCCTAATGGAAGCCCACTTTTGTTGTGTTACTTTCCTGATTAGTTGCCGTAGTCCCAAATTAAACAAGGCAGATCTCATGTAAAGATAAGCTTCTGATAGAAGCATTTTGCCCAGCTTCTGTTTTCTTTGTGTGAAAGAGAAAATTAGAACTGTCTGCTAAAATTATTATTATTATTACTGCAACATTAATATGCACTTTTCCTCCAAGGAGCTCAAGGAAGTATGTATGGCTCTCCCTTCCCCATTTTATCCCGAAAAGAACTCTGGCAGGGACAGGGCTCAGAAGAGCAAACAAAGGACCCACCTGCCTTAGCAGCAGCCCTCCAGCTTTTCTCTCTCTCCTTCTTCTCTGACCTGCTCAAAGTGAAAATGAAGCTCCCCACCCCACCCCAATTCTATTACTGCTTCAAACAGAATGGGTGCAGGTTCAGAAGCTTTACATTGGAGAACTTGGGGTTTTTTAAAGTAAAATTGAAAGTTGAATTTTATTTTACAATTGCTCTTCCTGGGGATGTAATTACATCCCCTGCACACACACCCTTTATCTACTGTCCTGATCATAACATAACAATCCTAGAAATGTGGGAACTAATGAGACAAGATTATGGGAACAGACCCATGGTTTACAACATGTTGCCATCAAATAGATATAAACAGGGCTTTTTTTTCTGCTGGAACGCAGTGGAACGGAATTCCGGAACCTCTTGAAAATGGTCACATGGCTGGTGGCTCAAGCGGCACAGAGGGCAATCTAAACTCCCCTCTGTCTGGAGATCAGGGGCGGGGCCCTCAGCCATGTGACCATTTTCTCTGAGGGCGGCCCACTGAGTTTCACCACCTCTTTCCCCGCCCCCCAAAAAGCCCTGGATATAAAGGAGGGAGACTGGGGGCAGCTTTATGCTCAAAATGAGTGAGCACTGAGCAGGAGATGGCATTAAACTGTTCCTCCACTATGTTTCCTCCAACTGGGTGAAAAGCAGCTAGGGCAGGAGTTTCAGGTGAAAGAGGGGAAGGTTCAGATGCTCTTCCTACCAGCTACTTCCAAGTTTTAAATCTTCCCCCAATATGCACACACACTTTATGCCTGTTCAACATGACCCCAGTTTTACCACAGGGAGTTGTCCTACTGTCACATCAAGTTAGACCCAATGTAATGGAATAGCTTGAGAGCTGGACTCTTCAAATCCAGCTGAATCTGTGGAAGTCTGGTGCCATCAACAATTTACACAATTACGTTTTCCATAGCAATTATCATATGAGAGCCTAGTAATTTGCAGCTTTGATCACATGATGACTCAGCATTTGAGGCAACAGCTGCTAAAGAGAGCAAAGCTTGCATGGGATGAGCTATCATTACAAGATACGAATGGCTTGTTAGCTTCTCGTGTGAGCTAACTATTTTTCCAAGTACACGATTACTTCAGAAGACACTGGAATGATTCAAAACTATCAGAAGCAAATTGTTTATATGTCTGGATCACTCCTTAAAAAACATAAAATGTGTGGCATGCTTATTAGAATCTGACAATGGAGTTTGCTCAAAGTATTTTAGCTTCATATGATCTGAACTTCTCACAGGGATCAGAAAATTATCTAAGCTACACTAGACAGCAAGTAGTAACATCTTTTTGTCAAACAGCTAAGGCAGAGAACAAAATGAATCAAAGTAGCACCAAGAAGCAAAAGGAAGACAAGGAACTACCCTTCACAGGAGACTGCTCTAGGCTGCTTTTCATGGCTTATGCCCCTCATGTAGTCCTACTGATTTTGGGTGGACAGATTGACTGGGGCTCCTGATCTGCACTTGTCTCATGGAAATCTTATTAAAGAGATACTAACATTGCCCCAGTGTACTCTGCAATATCTATTAGGGATTGCAAAGAATTTTTGCTTCTTGGAACAGCAGGTTGAGATCACTTACATGTAAGTAGAACTGCACTTGTGTAGGTGCAACAGTGGAGCAAATCTATCTGCAAAGAAGTGCTCCAGGCTGCTCCAATAAAACAGCAGGTTGGCCCACCCAGAAGCTGAGCTGATCTGCCTATAAACATATTACGCAACCTGCCATTTCAAGGGCAAGACATTTCTACCTAGAAACATAGTGATATACTGCACACGTTTAGTGCAAATGCACAGAAGACAACCAAGCAGACAAATGGCAACTTGGGGCTGTATAAGGATGTACGGGATAAAGAGAGGTGAGTTGTCTATTAGGACTGCACTGCAGATGTAACTGATAGGAAATCCATGCTTTGGTTTCTAATCTTCCCCAGTCCTGTTTCTAGAAAACAACCTCAAATTCTGCCTTTCCTGCCTGGTCCTTCAGATGTGGTTGATCTGTGAGATAAACGCAACCCTCAAAGAACTGGCTTCCAAAGCAACAACTGACTAGGTATTATGAAGTCAAAAAGTAACTGGCAAAGGTAGGAGGAGGTAAACAGGAGCCAGTTTTTCTGATCAGCCAATACTTTTTGCCTGCTCCCCATTGCCTGGGAAGCTCCTTGTTTCCTCCCACTCCATTAGTGCAAATTAGGCCTGACTCACCTACGCAGCCAGCACCCTAAGCTGCTAAGCCAAAGCCAAACTGAATACCTCTGCAACTCTGCTCAGAGCTAAGAAGTGTGGTTTGGCTTAGAGGTTTTTCAGTCAGCAAGGAGCCTGTGCTCCTTGATGAAGCATCTGCAGTGACTGGAACTTAATTATGCTAAACTCGTATTTACTGGATGGTCATTAATTCACTAAAGCTTTTGAGAATGTACACATCACAAAATTGGGTGGGGGGGGGGCAAGCAGGGAAGAAGCATTGTGACTTGTACTGTGTGTAACATCCATGGGGATGTTACATGAATAGAACTTCCTTGGACAGGAAGTTCTATTGGGTTCTATTCTTCAGTGTAACATATGAAGTATCATCTTGTGAATGGGAAGTCAGTGAGGTGTAGTGATGAGTATCAAACTAGGATATGAGGGAACTGGGTTCAAATCCCCACCTACCAGTGGGAGCCTTGAGATAGTCACTCTCTCTCAGCCTAGCCTACCTCATAGGGGTTTGTTAGGATAAACCGGGAATGGGGAATCACGTATGCTACCATGAGTTGCTTATAGTGATAATCTATCAAATGAGACCTATGTGCAGAAGCAGGCATATAACATGTAGCTGACACAATAGTAGATGTTCCCTGGCTGCAACCTCCAAAATCCTCCTTTACCATAAACAGTATAGTCACTGGAAGAGATTGTTAATGTCCTTCTTCCCTTACCCTCGCATGAATTGCCCTCGTCGCTGAAACACACAGGGCTGTAATTCTGTGCCACCACAAACAGCAAAATAGAAGTGGGAAACTAACCAAAATGAATGGACTTGAAATTTGCCCAAAATAAAACAACAAAGGCCCTGACCTGGGCAGCTCAGGCAAGACCAATCTCATCAAATCTCAGAAGCTAAGCAGGGTTGGCCTTGCTTAGTAATTGGATGGAGTCCTCAAAAGAAGACCAGGGTTGTTATGCAGAGCCAGGCAATGGCAAACCACATCTGTAAGTCTCTTGCCTTGAAAACTCCAGCAGGGGTCACCATAAGTCAGCTATGACTTGACAGCACTTCCCACCAACAAAGACAAAACAGGAGTTTTTCAAAAGTTTGCTGTGCCTAACTGTTCTGGGAGTAATTAGCTGCTTTAAAATTATAAGGGTTTCTATTGGATTCAACAGAGGGGGGCAAAGCTGGGAAGGATGGAAAACAAGATAAGCCTAATATATAAAAAGAGGCAGCTCAAAAGTAAAGCTTCCTGTTGACCACAGGAAAATCCAATCAAGTTGCTTCCTTCCTCCATACCTTTGATGTAGAGTGGTGAGTGTTTGAAACATCTGTTTGTTCCCTAGCAGCTTGGAGTATTACTGAGCCAAGTAAGTAAACATTCTGCAGAGCTTCCTCCTACACCTCTGATGTCACACAGATTATACTGAGCACCTAAATCTGTCACATGTCCCTTCTGACTAAGCCCCACTTGCTTACAGTAACTTCCATGGGGGCAGCAAGAAGCAAATTCTGGGCATGGCAAACAACCCAGCGATTCGGAGAGATGCTCCAAGCTCCACAACAAGAGTCTTGTAGTATCTACAAGGAAACATAAAATATTGATCTGTGATGTGGGAATATACTACACGTGTGTGCTCATGCAAGCTAAATAGAAAACCTACAAGGTCTATGCCCAAAAGCGATTCTGGGGCCCTTGGGGTAACAAGTTGCATGATTTATGAGAATAGAGCTTGATTCCCTTTACCCTCTTTCATGATATTTGTCTTAGAATAGCAGGAGTATCCCTGTCATTAATTATGTTTAAAACCATTTCCTGTTGTCCATATTTTTGTAAAATAGAGACTCGAGAATTTATCCTAAGAAAAGCTGCATAAACTGCTGCAATATGCAGATATCTAGGTCTCAGATTCCAAAGGTGTCCAAGAAAGTATTTTTTCCAGCTCAACTACCATGCCAATTCTCTGGATTTAAAACTGAGCCCTGGGGACTTTTTCCACATGAGTTATTTGCTCCAGATTTACTGCTGTTGGGCTTTTACCTGCTTTCCTACAGCATTGTGGTTTCTCCAGCTTTTCTGCTATCTTCCCCAAATCTTGCAGCAAAGCTTGCATAGCTGCTGTGTACATGCAAAAGTTTGGACTTTCTTGGCCCTACCTACACCACAGCCATTTTCCCTGGCCCCTGCAGTGGCTACCACTAGGGAACTATTTTGATTATTTAATTGGCAATTGAATGTCATTATAGCAATGTACCATTTAGTAATCAAATCAAGCCTGAATCCTCCCTAGAAGCTAAAATAACATAACTAAGGTTATCATACTTTGGTCACATCACAAGAAGACAAGATTCTCTGGAAAAGTCCATAATGCTAGGAAAAGTGGAAGGCAGTAGGAAAAGAAGATCTAAAACAAGATGGCTTGACTCAATAAAAGAAGCCATGTCCTCCGGTTTGCAGGATCTGGGCAAGTCTGTTAATGATAGGATGTTTTGGAGGTCTTTCATTCATAGGATCACCATAGGTCAGAGGTGACTTGATGCCATATACCACACACACACACAATATGCTATTATTACAGTTAATCTGTGTATCTTATTCTCTGCATTCCCAGCTTTAATTTTTGTATATATAAAAAAAAGTGTCTCTAGCCTCATCAGTTGCAGGTATATTACTTTCCCCCTTATATCTCAGCAATGAAAGTAGCTAAATACTTGCTTTTAAAAAAATGAAAATCCCTGGGTGAAGGGGAATGGCCACTGCCAGAGTCTGGAGCAGGAAACCCTGTTGCTGCTGTGCTGTGGATGATAAATGCTGCGATGATAAATGCTGTGGATAAATGCTGTCATCCTCTCTGGGACTGCCTGATGATAATGACATTCTGGGAGGAGGCAGAGATGCACAACTGCTTGGTACTATTATTGGAGAAATTAGCTTTTTCATTTAAAATCCTGTCTCTTGGTTATATTCCACACCTGTTAAAATGGAACCAGCACACAGCCCTCTATATTAATAGTACATTCTTTGTAGCCAACAGGCTAACTTAAATAGTAGTAGTATTTCCTGGAATATATACTGCTGAGTTGGAAGTAAATGAATTAGCTGGATTTTATTATTGGTGGTGGTGGTGGTGGTGGTGGTGGCAGCAACAACAATAATGTCAGGTTCTGCCATAGGTGCCGCCCAATGGGACGCCGGCCTGCCTGACTTCTGCCTTAAAGGATCTTCAGGGAATATGCGGGGGGATCCCGCTCTGTGGAAGGAGGGGGGTATACCTCACCCTCACACCCTCTCAGTCCACTCGCAGTTCCCTTCAACCTAACATTGTTCTGGCTGCCTTCCATGACAGCTGTCCCCATCCAGCTGTCGGTCTTGCTCCTCCTTCTCCTCTTCATCTTCTTTCCTCCACCTCCTCTCCGCTGCTTTCTCATTCTCATTTTGCATTTTTCCTCCTGAATGTTCCCCTGTACCAATATAGAAGTCATTCCCCTGTGGCAGTCTAATGTGGAAGTAATCACGGCATGTGTAACTGTTGCAGATTTGCAGAACTGCAGGTGCTTCCACCTGGATGTTCTGCTCTGCCTTGATCCCCAAACTACAGTGACCGTTTCAGGAGTATTCATATGACATCATCCTTTATTCGCCTGGCTCCATGTTTTCTCCCACTATGCTACAATCTTTCCAAAAATTGGATTGTGTGGCCAGTTTGGTGCAGTGGTTTAGAGCACGGGACTCTAATCTGGAGACCCGGGTTTGATTCCCCACTCCTCCACTCCTCCGTCACAGCTTCTCGGAGCTCTCTCAGCGCCACCCACCTCACAGGGTGTTTAGTTGTAGGGATAATAATAACATACTTTGTAAACTGCTCTGAGTGGGTGTTAAGTTGTCCCGAAGGGCGGTATATAAACTGAACGTTGTTGTTGCTGTTGCTGTTGCTGTTGTTGGAAAGATCTCAGTTAAAGCCTATGGATGCTATGCAGATGGGAAGGTGTGCAATTTTACCTGTTCCACCCACATCAGCATCATTTTCCTTGCCTCTGGCCCCCGTGGCTACCATTACCAACCCACCCCACAGTACTGGAGGCCTCTTTAGAGGCTTTTTGCTTTTACATCCACAGTCACTATATCACTACAGTGTTAAAACTATAACAATTGCCTTGTTTTCTTGTTTATTCTTTTAAAAGTCCTCGAGTAGATTAGGCAGAGGAGATTTGGCTATCATGAAGAACCGAGTCAAAGAAAGTGTGAGGGGAACTGCTCTGTGGATGCCTGTTCATTCATTGTGGCAATGTGAGCTCTGTTGCTATGTGGAGGAAACCTGTGTCGGATTGCGTAATGCGTTATTCATACAGGTTGCAGAATTCAGCTTCCCTTTTTATTGAATACTAAGGAACCAAACAAGAAACTATGTCAAGTCAAGACATATAATTTGGCCCTAAAGTACAGCTGTAAAGGGTCTAATCTGGACTGGGACTGTGATGCTGGAGAAAGGGCAGGCTTTTGTTCTTTCTGGAGTATTTCAGTTACTGCAAATGTGCTTTAGGTTCCTGTGGGGAAAAAAGGAGAGATGTCCATTTGGTGCCTACTTCCCCACCGCCACTACCACAGTTTAAAGCAGCTGAGGGAGGGGCATTTTTATCAAGGAAATGGCTCAGGAGGCAGAATTAACCTCTCTTCCCCAGCATCATGGCCCCAATCCAGATTCTGCCCTCCTCCACTGCTGCTTAGGGCAAAATAGTATATCTGGGGTTTGGCTGGGTCTCAGGCACCATGTGCAATTTGACTCATAAATACAGCTCTCTATTTTTTAATACAGAGTATATACACTGCTGCTTTAAGAAAGGGAAGCCCCTGGCCTGGCCTTTATGTTCTATGCAGGGCTCATTTTGAGGAGGAATGTGCAGGAAAGCAGTTCCAGCAGTTCCCCAAAGAGGACACATGTCAGGTGGCCCCATCCACCTGACTCTCATCCATTTTGGCCAGTTTCGGCCTGGATTGGGGCCAAAATGGCCCGAATAGGGCCTCTGACGGGTGGTGGATCACTCTCCCACTCAGCAGCAGCCTGATCATGACCATTTTGGGCCCCTTTTCAGCCATTTTCAGCCCCTTTTTGCCATTTTTGGCCCAGTTTCGGCCCTGATTGGGTCCAAAACAGCCAGGATAGGTGATGTCAGGGGGTGTGGCATATGCAAATAAGTTATGCTAATGACACACTTCTGGTGATGTCGAGGGGCATGGCATATGCTAATGAGTTCTGCTAATGAGTTCCTCCAGCTCTTTTTCCACGAAATGACTCTTGGTTCTATGCATTGTTCCAATGACATAATCCACTCTGTGCATATGTGCATGCACATTTACACACTGGTCTGTCACCTTCTGTGCAATTGCATAGTAAGAGTCCTCCTAGGAAGGGGTAGTTGTACTCTGTGCCCTCCACCAGGTGCTATCCTAGCAAGAAGGCTGGAGGGACCAGAGCACAACTCCCTTTCTTAGTGAGGGCAGATGGGCAAGTGGGCTGTTTGCTGCCTGCCTATGGGCCTTGGCAGATGTTCAACTGTGTGTGTGAGAAGGAAAGCCAGGCTCCTGCAGGGGGTGGGAGTGGGGGATCCCCCACCCCTAGCTGCCACTCCCTACCACAGTTCACAAGGCCAGTAGCGGGGAGGAGGGAAGCTTGCTGAAACCTGCAGCAAAATGGCAGACATGGGCTCTACATGCTCCTGATGATGTTGCTTCTGGTTTAAACCAAAAGCCACGGCCTCTTACAGTGTTTCACTCCACTGAGACCTCATTGCTTCCACTTTAAACCAGAAGTGACATAATTGGGAGCATGTGGAACACACGCACCTCACACAAGTGTGAAAGAAAAGCAGCAAAACCCCCTGCCAGGAGTCCCCTATGTCCCCCTACAAAATGCCAGTCCTGTTTAAACCTACAGGATTATTGAAAGGAAGCAGTCTCCCCTTGTTTGGAAGCAACTGATTTGTTGTCCTTTGTGACATGAACTGCCCAGAATGAGAAAGGAACTAGTTCAGCCCAATTGCACCACCTTTGTGCCTATGAGTTGTAGCACTAGAATGTAAACTTTGAAGCCCTTAAGAAACTTCTGTGGAGATGTCTTGAAATCCGACCATAACAGATAGTTTGCCAGAACTCAGCAAACCAAGCTCAAGATCCATTTTGTGCAGTATTTGCTCCAGGGTAATAGAGTGAGCATTTTCAAGTCCAGTGTGAGTATAAGTGGATTTGGTGCCTCTAGAACCAAATATTTTTCTCTGTGTGTATGTGTGTAAGCACAGTTGCATGCCTGTATGCATATATACATAATGAAATCATTGCCCCATCACTTTGATATCCGGGTGCATCATTCGTTTAAGCAGTGTGTGCTGTCAACCCCTGGCCTGAAGCCCAGCTATCTTCACCTCTGCTGACTAATTTCCTTTTTCCATACCTCCAGCTGCTTGTCCATATCATAGCAAAGGCTGAATTTAATACAGCATGCTTGTTTTGAAAGTCTGTAGACCTGGGAAAACAGGAAAGGAAATCCAAAGCATGGGGACTCTTTAGCAAGAAATGCTGTTTCTAAAGCTCTCAAGGTTGAAATGCTGCTAGACATACATCTTCAAGAGGCTAATATATGTTTGTATGATATAATCCTTAGGTGAAGATAAGAGTTTTAAAAATCAGCATCCCTAACACCCCAAGGATACAACATCATGGAAGAAATAATATCTGGCCTGGCACACATCACTCATACGTTAGCTCCTCAAAACCTGAACTGCAAAACCTCTATTTATTAATATTATAACTAATACCTCATTTTAAAAATAACATTTTGAAATCTTTAAATGTCTTAGAGTTCACAAAGGTCAGAAGGAAAGGGAGAAGAATGATAAGAAATTAACTGAGCAGATACATAACTGACCAAGGTGTAGGTCCAGCAGCAGCACATGCTGAGATTGGGCAGCTGCCAGGGTCCATGGCTTCTAGTGGGGTCCACTACTGCTGACTCCCTCCTCACACATGTCCTCTGGTGCACCGGATGGGATTACAGCGAAGTTTTATAAAATAATGAAGAAAGACCTAGCTCCAGCTTTAAGAGTTGTAACGAATGACATCGTGAAAGGAGAGGATCTTCCAGATACGTGGAATGAGGCAAATATTACTTTGATACCAAAAGAGTCACAGGAACTGACTGATGTTAAAAACTACAGACCAATTTCACTAATAAACAATGACTATAAAATATTGGCAAGAATATTAGCAGATAGACTTAAAATATGGTTAATGGATTTTGTAGGAAACGATCAAGTGGAGTTTTTACCAAACAGACAATTAAAAGACAATTTGAGGGTGGTTATAAATGCCATTGAATATTATGACAAGCGTCCAGATAAAAAAGTTGGGGTTTTTTTTGAGGATGCAGAGAAAGCCTTTGACAACTTGAACTGGGATTTTATGTTTGCATCGATGGAAAAGATGGATCTAGGTAATGAATTTATAGAAGCTGTAAAAACAATCTATAAGAACCAAAGAGCAGCAATCTGTGTGAATGATAACCTGACGGAGAAATTTGAAATAAGGAAAGGAACAAGACAAGGTTGTCCACTGTCGCTGCTGTTATTTGTAATGGTCTTAGAAATACTATTGCGGCAGATAAGAGAAGATGAGAATATAAAAGGGATTAAATTAAAGGGGTCTTCATACAAGCTAAGAGCATTTGCAGATGATGTGATGTTTATAGTTGAAGACCCAGTACAAATTCTGCCAAGATTGTTAGCTAAGATCAAAGAGTTTGGAGATTTAGCAGGCTTTTATATAAATAAAAAGAAGTCGAAAATAATAACAAAAAATATGACAAAGAAGAAGCAACAAGAACTGATGGAAGTAACAGATTGTGAAGTGGTACAAAAAACAAAGTATCTGGGAATAGAGCTGACAGTAAAAAATATTGATTTGTTTAAAAACAACTATGAAAAGCTCTGGACTCAAATTGAAAAGGATATGATAAAATGGAACAAATTGAATTTATCATGGTTAGGTCAGATTGCTACAATTAAAATGAATGTGCTGCCTAGAGTTATGTTTTTGATGCAAACGATACCAATTGTTAAGGACAAAAAACAGTTTGAAAAATGGCAGAGGAAAATATCGGAATTTGTGTGGGCAGGAAGGAAACCTAGAGTCAAAATGAAGGTGCTTTGTGATGCAAGAGAAAGAGGTGGTATGCAATTACCTGATCTTCGATTGTACCATGAAGCAATATGTCTGGTATGGTTAAAAGAATGGGTGTCCTTATCCAATCATAAGTTGTTAAATTTGGAAGGCTATAACAAACTTTTTGGATGGCATGCATACTTATGGTATGATAAGTATAAAATGGACGCAATGTTCCAACACCATTACTTGAGAAGAAATCTATTGTCAACTTGGTTAAAATACAAAAAATTCATAGAGCAAGAGAAACCAATGTGGATTGTTCCGGCAGAAGTAATTAACCCAAATTTGGAATATAAAGGAGATGAATGGCTTACTTATAAAGAACTATTAAAAACCGAAAACAATGAGATGAAATTTAAATCGAACGAAGAATTGCCATTTAAATACGGTTGGCTGCAATATCGACAAATTAAAGACTTATTTGAATCAGATCAAAAGAAGGCAGGTTTTAGAAATAAAAACTCAGAATTAGAAGAACTTTTATTGGGGGATAATAATAAAATAATCTCTAAAATGTATAAATTATTGTTAAAATGGTATACTGAAGATGAGACGATTAAGGTTCAAATGGTAAAATGGGCAATAAATTGTAATAATGAGATTATGATGGATGCATGGGAACAGTTGTGGAAAAATACTCTAAAAATTTCAACGTGTACCAGTATTAAAGAGAATGGCTATAAAATGATATATAGATGGTATTTAATACCGAAAAAGTTAGCCATTGCCAATAAGCAGCTATCCAACAAATGTTGGAAATGTAAAGAGCATGAAGGTTCTCTATTTCATATGTGGTGGACTTGTGATAAGGCTAGAGACTTCTGGTCTAAAATATGTACTGAAATGTCTTTAATACTCCAAAATAATGTAGTTAAGAATCCAGAAATGTTATTGTTATCCTTGCATTTAGAAGACATTGATAGAAGGGACAGAGTAATACTGTACTATACGATAACGGCGGCAAGAATTTTGTATGCACAATACTGGAAGAAAGAAGAAATACCGAAAACTGAAGAGTGGATACAAAAAGTGTTATATATGGCAGAAATGGACAAATTAACAAGGAAACTGAGAGAGCAAGATCCGAAGGAATTTTTTGAGGACTGGGGGAAATTGAAGAAATACTTAGAAAAAAGATGGGATGTTAAAGGACAATTATGCTCTTTTGAGTGTTACTAAGTAAGATAAGATATAATGTAAATATTTACCATTAAGTTTAAAATGACAACTAAGAGATAGCATTTGTAACAAGAAACGGGGGGTTGAAGTGCTGTTGGAAGTCAGTAGAGGAAAGGGGGAGGGGAGGGGTGGGGAGCATATACTATATATATAGGGGATAATTAGTAAGTAAGATGTAATAACAATATGTATGTTATGTTAACCATCCAATAATTAAAAAAAAAAAAACAATACGTCCTCTGGTGCCTGCACTCCCACCCTTCCACTACCTGCTTGTGGGTGCGTTGTCATCTCTGTTCCCAGCTGCCTCTGCTGCCTAGGCCTGCTGGAGAAGGGCAAGGGGGTGGTGCACAAGTATCAGCATTCCTGGTGGCCATGGCAGTGGCACTCTTAGCTGTACCCCCCCCCCCCAGCACCATCGGAGAAAGGGCATACAAGCAGTGTGGGCAGCTGTGGCTGCAGGTGTGGAAGAGGTTGCAAGTGGAAAGATGCACAGGGAGGACCCACAGGCAAGTGGGGATATGCAGGTGGGACGGCAAGAAGGAGAGCATAGTAGCGGGCATAGGGGTACCCTCAGCACTCTCTGCCCAGGGTCCCCAAAACCTGGCACTGGCCCTGCAAGAGTCTTTTCCAATCAGCATGTTACAAACAGATCCTGCCATCAAAGAGATGGTATTAGATGTCTAGAAATAACATCTACATCGCTGGCTCACTGACCTGAAAAGGACTCCTGTTTATTTTATATAAACACAGTTTTGCTTCCTGCTCTGTTCTCTCTGCTGCTGTACATGCTAGGCAAAAAGGCAAATATTTTGCTTGCATAGCCTAGCATAAAAGCAGTGCTGCTTGGTAAGGGAGAAGATACGGCAAATATTAATTCCCCCATCCAGCAGAAGGTAGCATTGCTGCGGAATCAGGCTGAGGAAAACCTCTTGCTTGCACATGCTGGCAAACAGAAAGGAGCACTGGAGACCAGGTGGGAATTGAAGGCAACTGCTACACTTGCCCTGGATGCCAGATCTCCTCTGCTTTGTTATCTGCTTTCACACACAGAGAATAATGCACTTTCAATGCAATTTGCAACTGGATTTTACTCTGTGAAATGGGAAAACCCACTTGCGAACAGTAACTAAAGTGGATTCAAAGTTTATTATTCAGTATATGTGAAAGCAGTTGATGTGTGTGCACTGCAATCAGTGAGAGTAACAAAAGAGGCAGGCTAAGACAGCCAAATCAGAGGAGATATAAGAGATCCATGGTGAGGCTCTGAAATTTCTTTATATCTTTAATTTTCTTAAAAACAATCAGGTAGTTGAGGGTTTGGAATGAATTAAACTCCCTCCCCATTGTTTCCATGCCATTAGTCTTGCTACCCAATGCTAGGCATGTCTGCTCAGAAGTACATTCTGCCATGTTCAGTGGTGCTTAGCCCCAGGCAAGAGTGAACAGGATTGCATCCTTAGTAGGAGGGAAAGATGGTTGCAATGGAAACAGGTTCATCTTTGTCTGTAAAAGTGAATTGTATGCACTGTGGCACTCTTTGTCTGACCAGTTCCAACTCTCAGATTGCTTTCTTTGTACTCAGTGGGAGAAGGAAGTGTGGGGAGGATACAGGCAGAGCTTGAAGGCGTGTCCAGATCTCCTCCCTAAGCTCTTTACTGGGCACCTTTGAGGAAAGAGACAGCAGTTTCGCTTGTGTTCTGTGTGAGCTAGAAAGGGCTGCTGCCACGGAAGGAGCAGCCAAAGTTCCAGAGTCTGGTCCTTCTGTATTCCACCACCACCACTGGCCCCTGCAGTAATTGACTGCCCATATACTTTGCAGAACAGAGTCTGCCCCATCACCAAATAATTCCTCTGTATGTGAGAGAGACCATTGATTGAGAAGACCTCTTTTCAGCTTACAGCTGTCCTGGAGGAAGCCAGTGATGCTTCCAGCCCCATGTAAAACAAATGGCTTCACCAATGCAATGTGTGGGGGCCAGGGTGGGCAAACCCCATCCCACTTGGCCATACCTTGCTGCTTGGAGTGCCTGGCAGCTTGAATCATGATTTTTCCCCATCAGCCTGCCCTGCAAATGAGAATTCCAATTGCCCCTAGAATGAGGTGTCAAATGGAGTAGAATTCTTCTGCCTTCCAGAAAGCTGGGAGGGAGGATCCTTTCAATGCTGCTAGGTGCCTGTTTGAGAGCAGACCCTGCGCTGCTTGTATCATTGGCAACTCTCGCTATCATTCCATGGATAGTTTCAAGCTAGCATTCCCAGGATAAGTGGGATATGGCCAACTGGATATGGATAAGAGGGATATGGTCAAACCTGTGTCCCATCTCCCCTTTTCGGGAAAGGTGATACCGCCGGTAATAGGAGAGCATCTGCAGACATTTCTGGATGAAGCATCTGCCCTGATGCATTTGAGTCTGGGCTTCAGGCCCAGTTTCAGGAGTGAAACAGCATTATAGGCTTTGATTGTGATCTTCAGCTGCAGCGAGATAAGGGTAACCCATCAATGTTGACCAATGTATGTCCCGAACCTGTGGTCAAGTGGCACTGTCTCGAAGCTGTGGTCAAGTGACTGAGGATAAACCAACTGAAGCTTAATCCAGACAAGATAGAGGTGGTCATGTTGGAAAGAAAGAGGGTTTGGCTGGTGTTGACTTACTAAATATAGATGGGGTTAAGTTCTTAGCAAACCAAGTTAAGAGCTTGAGGGTGCCTTGGACCCAGCGTTGTTGATGGATAAACAGATCAGTGCGGTTGCAAGGGGGTGCCTTCTTTCAATAACATTTGGCTCATGAACTGATCCCTTATTTAGATTCTGCTGGCTAGCCATGCTGTTCCCTGCTCCCATAGCCTCCAGACTGGACTGTTGTAACACACTCTATGTGCTTTTGAAGACAGCTCAGAAGCTTCAATTAGTACAAAATGCAGTAGTGAGACTCCCATCTGGAGTTAGCCACTCAGAACATGTAGTTCCAATGCTGCAGCAGGTGCACTTCTGAGCTCAATCATAGTACCTTTAAAGCCCTTCATGGTTTAGGACCCTCATACCAATCAAACCACATTTTTCAATATTCTTCCATGTGCCAGTTATGTACTTCATAGCCTTCTCCTTGTCATAGGACTGTCTTACAGCAACAGCTAGAGCATGGGTATTCTCCATGGTAGGTCCTGTCCTCTGGAAGGCCTACCAGAGTGGATACATTTAGGAAGGCCTACAACGACATTTATTTGATGGAGGGCAAACTGCTTAGTCTTGGCTATGATTTTAATATGCATGTTTGTTTTTAATCTGCCGTCATTCTTAATCTGTGCATTTTAATTTTTGTTTTAATTGGTATTTTTTTTAATTGTTTTTACCTTGCATTTGTTAGTTTTCATCATATTAACTAACCTATGTTTTTGTGTTTTTGCAACTTGTTGCTACATTGCAAAATAGAAAAGAGTCCAGTAGCCAACTTTACTGTAGCATAAGTTTTCAAGAACCACAGTTCTCTATGAGCCAAACTACAAGTGACGCCTGACACTAGTTGGACACTTGTCAGCTCCCCTCAAGTTTTGATGGGAAATGTAAGCAGCTTGGTGGAATGTTGGACAAGTGACAGTTGAAAAGTCCAGTGGACAGCAGTCGGAGAGCCCAGCTGCAACACCAGGACGCCTACATTTCCCATCAAAACTTGAGGGAAGCTGACAAGTGTCCAACCTGTGTCAGGCGTCACTTGTAGTTTGGTTCTGCATCTGAAGAAGAGAACTGTGATTCTCAAAAGCTTATACTACAGTAAAGTTGGTTAGTCTTAAAGGTGCTACTGGACTCTTTTCTATTTTGCTACTACAGACTAATACGGCTAACTCCTCTGGATCTGTTGCTACATTGTGAGCTCCCTCAGGTCTAAAGAAAGAAGGTGGGATGTAAATGTTTTCAATAAAACAAATAATGGATACAATCCCTGACAGTGGGAATGTGTTTCCAGTTGAAACCAACATAAACCTTACCTAATGATCAAAAAGAGTCCAGTAGCACCTTTAAGACTAACCAATTTTATTGTAGCATAAGCTTTCGAGAATCAAGTTCTCTTCGTCAGATGCATGATACAGAGACTGGTCAAATATAGAAGAGGAGGGAGGAGAAGAGGAGGAGAGAGAAGAGGCAATTAGGGGGGGAGGGTGCAACCAAAACATTCCTTTGCTAGTATATGTAAACATCTCCTTTTGGTGTGTGGATCAGTTGGCTTCAAAGGAGTTTCCCTGTTAGTTTGTAGCAGCCAAGCAGCTAGACCATCCAATTCCAATGCAGTATGAGCCTTCGACAACCACAGCTCTCCCTGCCAGATGCATCTGACAAAGAGATCTGTGGTCCCTGGGCTTTCGGGGACCACAGATCTCTTTGTCAGATGCATCTGGCAGGGAGAGCTGTGGTTGTCGAAGGCTCATACTGCATTGGAATTGGATGGTCTAGCTGCTTGGCTGCTACAAACTAACAGGGAAACTCCTTTGAAGCCAACTGATCCACACACCAAAAGGAGATGTTTACATATACTAGCAAAGGAATGTTTTGGTTGCACCCTCCCCCCGCCTAATTGCCTCTTCTCTCTCCTCCCCTTCTCCTCCCTCCTCTTCTATATTTGACCAGTCTCTGTATCATGCATCTGACGAAGAGAACTTGATTCTCGAAAGCTTATGCTACAGTAAAATTGGTTAGTCTTAAAGATGCTACTGGACTCTTTTTGATTTTGCTACCACAGACTATCACGGCTAACTCCTCTGCATCTCTTACCTAATGATGACTCCAAATGTGTGTCACATCAATATTAAAGATGTTTGGCAAAGGAAATGAATTCAGTCCAAACTCAACTAAAATTTCTATCCATTTCTATGCATACAGCTATTTATGTGCCATGGAAAGGATGCTGGAACCTTTCTCATGATGTTTTCAATACGAGTTATGATTTTTATGTCTATCTGCATCGAAGACAAATGATTAAATATGTTCCTTGCTATTTTTTGCTACTGTGCCAAAATGAAGGCACATCCCAGAGGATGTCAAAAGTGCCATATAGGGAATGTACAGAATTCCAGCTTAATTTACGCCTATTCCTTGGAGTATATATGTTGTTGGAGATTGTGCAAAAATAAAGTATTTCAGTAATTAAGGCTATATCAGCATCCGTTAGCTCTGCTGCTTTAGTATAGTAGGCAGAAGGATGAATGGGGTAGGATGAGACAGCAGTAGCAACAATGCTCAAACCCTGTAGATGTGAATATAGCAGCTACATCCCTCTGCTGGATAGATCCTGTGACTCAGTTGTCCATTAGTATTCAGGAGATCACACTATTTGGGTGGGCTTTGTGAATATGCAACTATGCAAATACATCCTAATTATCAAGTAGCAACAGCTACTTGAAAGGCAAAAAAAAATACTGTTTTAGAAAGAAAAACTAAGTCTGAAATACAAGAAATCAAATTTTATTGAACCGAATTTTCAAATGAGAAAGAAAGAGCAGCCAAGAATAGGGGAAGGAGGGTTGTAGCCTTTGTGGAACAAAGATGAAACCTCTGAGTTGAAGTAGGACAGAAATAAGGTAGAAGCACCACCAGGAATGAATAAGTGCTAAACTAAAGCAAACTATGCCCTACTGCAGCCATGGAATCCTGCAAGTAAAACCGATGATTTGGATCAAAGCAGTATAGCAAGAGGAAATCTGGGACATAGCCAAGATACTATGGCAGTAGAAAACATAAACTGCTCTTCCTGAATATATTACTCCAAATCAATAGACAAACTTGACACAGTTAAAAGGTGCCTCCTTAGCAAATTCTAATGCTCAGAACATCAGAAATCTTGTTTGGTACCTTCTGCAATTAAGAAGAGCCAGCTTGAAAGCAGCATGAAGAGGGCTAAACCCTTTTTTTTCTTTCATGAACCATCTAGCATTCTCTTTATTTCAAGTCAGGTGCAAAGCTGATTCTCTGTAGATTAAGCATTAGGATGTATTTGCATCTGTGCCAATTTGGAGCTAAGATTCACACAGCCAACTCCTCAGTCTGTCCACTGCACCCAGCCCTAGACTCACACACATCCTCATCAGAAAAGGATTGTAAACCTGGTGCCAGCATGATGGGCAATCTGCATGACTGATGCAAGCATGAGATTCTTCCATGCCAAATTATCCTTGCCAGAAGGGGAATCCCATGTTCCTGCTGAGTAAATCTGAAGTGGGAACACAGCAAATGCCAAATGCTGGTGCAGATGTGCCCTTAGAATTGCTTATTGCCTTTAGTGGCAACATTACTCATAAATAACCAAGTCATTGGAATGCTGCCGCATTTTCCTGCTGCACCTCAGCTCAGTTTATCATGACTAAGAAAACAGGAACAAGCACTTCCCACATGAAGATATGTGTTGGTTACTTAGCATGCTAATGCTGCTAAAGCTTACAGGAGCCATGGCAGAGCAACTGTGCCAATATCAAATAAATATCAAATAATATCAAATAAATATCAGCATAGTTTTGGTTGCCTTAGACAGCTGTTTTTTGTTTGCATTGTTTTCCAGTTCTGTAATCCTAGCCCTACTGCATTGTTTATTGGAGGACTTTGCTGTCTGACAGAATTGCTTTCAAAGTGCAAAATCAAAAAGAGTCCAGTAGCACCTTTAAGACTAACCAACTTTATTGTAGCATAAGCTTTCAAGAATCACAGTTCTCTTCGTCAGATGCATGACTGCAATCCACCTTGAGTCTCAGTAAGAAAAGCAGGCTATAAATGAAGTTAATAACAACAACTGGCTAGCATAACCTTTCACAATAGGATTTAAAAACTGTCAAATTGAGCCTCACCCAGTTAGTGCCAGTTTAAATGTGATATATTTCCTACACAAAGGCTCTAAAGAAAGCAAATGTATCTGGTTCAAGGTATGTGTATGTACTGGTAAGCCAGGTTTGGTAGTACATGTGTGCATGCAGTGAAATAAACACTTCTGCAATGGTCACATTTGATAATCTACATGAGGTTGACATATTTTGTTCTATATGAAAGTGGTACTGTCCTTGCAGGGAATTAATTAAGTTTGCGGTGGTCCTTATGGCTAAGACCAACACAATTGCTTAGTAGCCAAAAAGTACTGCAAGATGGGGTAACAGTCAGTTTAGAGGGCTTTTAAAATGATTAAATAAATTCATAGTATCAGTATCATAGTTTATTACAATTCATGATCAGCTAAATATTACAAACAAGCCAGTAATACATAAAAATAACACATAAATAAAATGTTCTGTGCAGGAATCAAAATGTTAATAATGATGATAAAATTATTAAAGCCCACTGCTTCCTTGTTGAACATACCAATGCACAGAATCTTACTATAGGTTTATAGGTTTTACACACCTATAGTTTATAGGTGTGTAAAATTCATAGCTGATAACTCTAGCAATGGCTGTCAGTCATGGACCTTCATGTATAAAAGTAGAGTACCAGTTGCTGATGACAAAATAACAAGAGACTCTTTCCCTCGTTTTGAGATTCTGGCTGTGGTTGGAAACAGAATGTTAGACTGATCTTGGTTTTATCCTGTAAGACACTTATTATTAAGGGACAGGCACTTACTCACTTTAGTGAGTATAATGCAATAATGATTTTATCTCAGAACCTGTATTCAGTAATCAGTGTGAAAACTCTTATAAAGTTCTGAAAGTGGGTTTATGGACAGTGGGTTCATTAGTAACAGTTATTCAAAGGGTTGAACTAGAAATGCCAGACATTACCAGACTTAAACTTGACAGTAATCCCAGGTCTGTGCATGTTGATGATAGGAAAAACCAGGGAAAATCTACACAGTTCAAGTCAACACTGAAACTGATTAGTTCCGGAGCTATTTCATATCCATCATACTATTTCTGAAACTTTGAGATGGTTCAGAAGTATGCAAGAGTACAGGACAATAAGAAAATTATTCTTGATGTTTATTTAGAACTCTTGTCATCCTTCTAGAATTGTGATCAAGAGAATATAGACCATGATCATCTTTGCAAACAGTAAGAGAAATTGCTGTCAGCTGAGCCACTATAACACTGGCCATCATCATATGCCTTGACAGAGAATTCCACAACTCAGTAGTGTACTGGATAAGCTGTCTCAAGCTACAGCTTATTGGACACTAAGAGTAAACTATTCATCCTATATTTGCCCTGTGGCTCCTTATATATTTCCTGCAATAATCTGATTCTAGCTAATGTTGGAGACAGGAAGCTGGTTTAGATGCACCAGTAGTATGACCTAGTTATTATGGCATGCTATTACCCATTTCCTTTCCCATAGACCTCAGCATGTCATACAACATCCTGTCTGTGTTTGATAGGCCCCAGTATGACATGAAGTGTGACTGAAAAACATTGTGTTGCAGACATAATGTAGTAATCTGGATTGTTCAGACTGATCTCGTAGGTTATAAAAGGATCGGGCAACTATAATGAACTGTCTAATAGCTTGAAGTGTTTGAATAAATATCTGCTGTTCAAACTAGGGATAGTCATCTTGAGAGATTCAGGTTGACAGTATCTTCTCTGACAATACTATCTTCTCTTGAAGTCTGTAGCTGCTGGTCTAGGTACTATATTGCATAGCATATTTTGCATGGTTGTATTTAGGAACCAGGTTTTCAAGTAATATTTCTTTTTTGGTTATCCAGTCTGACTACTCTTTTTTATTATTTTCTCTCACATAAGATGCAATATGTTCTTGTCTCATTCAATATGGTGAAATTTAGTCTCGTACTTAAAGATACAGTGCCAAGTGCCTAAAGACAAGATTCTGAGAGCGGGAGCTGATTTTGGTGTGGCTACATCAACATTTAAAAACATGCAGTGACTATTGTGGGGTTTTCAGTTGAAGAGCTGAGATCAGATTGATGTTATGGGACTGTGATTAACACTGGGGTCAAAAACAAGAGATAACCATCATAAGTAACTTCACTGTTAGTGGTGTTTTTGAACTCACATTTCCTTGTATCTAAAGATAAAAGGTCTCAGTTCATTTGATTCTTGCATGTATTTATGAAGTTGTTTTTAAAAAAGAGTTCAGGGAAGACAAGTCTCTTCCAAACTCAAACAGTTCTATGTGAAAATCCTGAAGGACAACAAAAGCTGCCATCCTGGATGCACTTACTTGGGAGAAAACCCCAGTGGGGACAATGGGACATCTCTGGGCTATATTCATCACAAATTCAGCGGCTGGTCTGGGAGCATCTGCAGCTATAGCACTCAGCAGATGTGGACCTGAGCAATGCCTGAATAGGAGACCCCTGGGAGTTCCCATGTAAGCCCATCTGAAATTTTTAGAATTAAACATAACTGAATAAAATGAAAAATAACTAAATAAGGCTAACAGAGAGCACTCTTCTTGTACTGGCTATATTGTTATGGACTTCTTTTGTTTTGTGAAAAAGTGAATGACAAAACTAGTAGCTAGCATTAACTGCCAGACCTATGCAATTGTGTCCTGCAGATAGGAAAAGTATAAAAAGTCAACAGGGCTAGTCTTAAAGGTACGAACTTGAATCTCAGGACAAAACTACTGCCCTTCTGCAGAAGCCAGGATGAGGCATTCCTGGCACTGGCACAGAAGACCTCATTGAACTTGGCCCCATCGTTGCCATTGTGTATTTCAGGACAGCCCAAGAGGCAATTGCATGGCACTGGTAGATGAAATATACAGAGCTAGCAGTGCTTCCCTTGGCATCCCAAGGGCTATTTGAAGATCAGAACCACCACGCATTCCCCTTTAATGGCACTTATAAACTGCCTGGCAAGCTGCGTAAAGAGCTAGCTGGTTTTCCCTATGGATACTTTAAACACCCAGAGGACCAGCTCATCCTCTATTCAGTAGTTGTGATCAGGGAGCCAATTCAGACCCGCTTGCTGGGTTACTTTTCATGTATTCATACAGAACAGTGTAATTGGCAGTGTTTCACACATATGCATTCTCAGCCCATTCCCTACTTTGTTCCTTCTCCTGCAGACCTGTTGTTGCTACACACCATTCAGCAGCGAAGCATGCAAATAAACAGGGAGCAAATCAATCAGTCAGCCAGAGATTATAAACACTATATATTTTAAGACGGTGTTCAAATCTGTTATTGATGCAATTTTGCACAGGTAAATTTTTGCACATCCTTATAGGAGGCCTTGGTAGAATCATCTTGTCTACTGCACAGATGCAAAAGCCCCATAAGACAAGGAGATGAAACTCCTACACCAAAACTACTGCACAGCTGCAAAGGTGTTTGGCAGCCATTTGAGGTGGACAGCAAACAAGCAGATAGACATTTAGCTCATGGGTGATCATGGTTGTAGGCTGTAGGCCTTGGTATGTTCATCTATAGAACATGGGTCGGGGACAGAAGGTGGCACTCAGGGGAGATCTATCACCCCGTCACCCTTTGGTGTGCAGGGTTCCCCAAGGGGCGATACTCTCCCCGATGTTATTTAACATCTACATGTGCCCCCTCACCCAGTCGGTGCGGAGGTTTGGGCTGGGCTGTCATCAATACGCGGATGACACCCAGCTTTCTCTGTTGATGGACAGCCGGCCAGACACGGCTCCAGACAATCTGGCCAGAGCTCTGGAGGCTGTGACGGCATGGTTGAAACAGAGCATGCTGAAATTGAACCCGGTGAAGATGGAGGTCCTGCAGCTGGGACGGGGGCTGCCAGATGTTGGGATCCAGCTCCCTGCCCTGGATGGGACACCACTGGCAACTTTGCCAGTGGTGAAGAGTTTAGGCGTGCTCCTGGATGCCTCCCTATCGATGGAGGCCCAGGTCACAGCGGTTGCCAAGTCTGCATTTTTCCATCTTTGTCAGATCAGGCAACTTGCCCCCTACCTGACGCCCCAGGACTTGGCTTCAGTGATCCATGCAACAGTCATCTCCAGGCTAGATTACTGTAACTCACTCTACGCTGGGCTACTCCTGGGCCTGATCCAGAAACTACAACTGGTCCAGAATGCAGTGGCGCGGGTCCTGACTGGTATATCTTACCAGTCACATATCACACCTGTCCTGCGCCAGCTGCACTGGCTTCCGGTTGAATTCCGAATCAGGTTCAAGGTATTGGTTGTTACCTTTAAAGCCCTGAGCGGGTTAGGACCGGCATATCTTCGGGACCACCTCTCCCTGTACGTTCCCCAGAGACTGCTTCGATCAATGGATAAATGTTTACTGGTGGTCCCCAGCCCTAATGAAGCCCGCCTCGCTTCAACCAGGGCCAGGGCCTTTTCAGTCCTGGCCCCAGCCTGGTGAAACGCTCTGTCAATGGAGACCCGGGCCCAGCAGGACATATTATTATTCCGCCAGGCCTGTAAGACAGAGCTGTTCCACCAGGCGTTCGGTGGTTGAAGGGGGTGGTGCCATGTCGGCCTCCCACCTTTGGGGGGTGGTTCTCCCCACCATTGCACTTGGTTAATTTATTTCATTATTGTTTTGTATATTGATTTTAGTATTGTTGTTTTCTTGTTTTTATTGATTTTAAACTGTTCACCGCCCAGAGCCCTTGGGGATGGGCGGTATATAAATTGAAATATAAATTGAAATATAAATGAAATAAAAATAAATAAATGTTTATGTGAAGTTTGTGGCATCCCTAGTTTTGCCTTGCTTGCCTGATACCAGATTTATCTGTAACTGAAGAAAACCAAGATAGTTTCATATGGGTAGCTGTGTTGGTTCTAGTAGAAGAGCAAAATTCAGGTCCAGTAACACCTTAAAGACCAACTAGATTTTCAGGAAATGAGCTTTCAAGAGTCAAAGCTACCTTTGACTAGTTACCTTTTGTGTTGCTGCTGAAGCTTTAGAACAAGTCATGTATGCCTGTGAAGAATAATCATGCTTTTACTGGAATAAGAAGCTACCTCTAGTATATGTGTCCTGTACATTGTCTGCACAATCAACTGGAATGTACTCTTTATACAGCTTATTTCCTGCCATTCATGTCTTTAAAAATCCTGGGAAATCAGGTTTTTCCCAACCAAGCAACCCCCAATCATTAACAACCATTTCCACCACTCCTACTGTTTCTGAACTCTCACCCCTACAGAATGCTACTCCCACAGAATGTTTGTTTAAGCAATCAAATGTAGCTGAACTTCAAGCTATCATTAGCACTTTAAGGCTGGGGAAGTCCTATTAATATGTTAAAGAAAGAAACATTTCCTCTGGGAGGTTTTTACTTAGTGACTCCTCCAGGCAAAGCATTGGCTAATTGAGTCTGCAAGATCATCAAACCAATCTAGCACTTCCTTTTTGAATAATTCTTTGAGATAACCAAGCTCAGTCAATCCCAAACTGGGCAGCTTTCCTCACAGCCAGATGTACTACAGTTCTACTCTGAAAGGAGTTAGAGAATAGTATTATTTGTGACAAAGAATGTCATGTCAGTTTGGGCTTCCCCTAGCTTCAAATGGTTGAGCACCTTTCAACCTTGTTATTTTCTCCCATGTATAGTTGTTTCATGATCAGTTTAACTTTCATTGCCATGAAATGTCAGCAAGAGAGATGCTGTTTTTTTTCTTGTGCTAGACCTTCATGGGAAATTCTTCTTCACTGTAAATTTTCCACTCTCTAGTTCCCTCTGTCCTTTTGTGGGTATCTCCCTTTTGCTCTGGACAGCTGTTGTAAGGTCTTACGTCAATAGTGAGGGCATTGATGCTTATCGTGTACCAGGTTTTCAGAGTATATCTGAGTATAATGGGAACAGCACATTCCTAGTATATCCAGGCATAATTCTTGTGGTGGTTTCTGAGAGAAACCCGTGGGCTGCGAGAAAGGAAATCTGCACACTTGTAACTCACAAATCAGCAGGGACATAAGAACAGAGAATTCAACATTTGTTATGGAAAATCTCTTTGCATCCCCATCCCACGCTATATTTCCAGCATCCACCGTGTATGTACCAAAAGCAATGTGATAATGTATATAACTTCAGAAGTGTGCCACAAGAGCCTTTTGAAAGTAGAATACAAAAATAAATCATTCACATTACAATCCATGAATGTACCTGGTTGGTTTAAGAGGTCCATAAAGAAGGGTTACATTTCCAGTCACACACACAAATTCTAGCCAGCTTCTCTACATGGGGTGCTTCTTATGTCTCTTAAACCACTATTCCAGTTAGTCCTTTTTGGAATACCATTTTTTTCCTGAGGGCTGTCATGTGAAAGACCACTTGAGAGGCTTGTGAGTTACAACTCAGCTCATTCTGCACTCCAATAATTGTTCTAAAACTGCAGGAACAAGTAAGCAAGTTGTATGAAAACCAGTGTTGTGTAATATTTGGAGCGATTGACTAAGACCAGGTATAAAAGTGATAGATGGATTTACAGGAGGACCCGTGTGATGTAGAGGGTAGAGCACTGGACTAGGAGTGGGGAGCTCTACATTTAAAGCTTCCTCCAGTCATGAAGGTTCCAGGATGATCTTAAGCTTGTAAGTCATCTCCCAGGGTTGTTATAAGGAGAGGAAGAGGGGGGAGAGAACCAGATACTCTACCTACAGCTTCTTAGAAGAAGGTCAGAATAAAAAATGTGATAGACATATGGACAATTTATTTATTTAGAAAATTTAAACACTACCTCTCCAGAGACGTGTTCAAGTGGTTAACAAGGAAAAAATACAATAAAATCATAAAAACAATAACTGTAACAGCATTAATGTCAAAACAACATAAAGCAGGCTAAAAGAAACCTACCCAGCCTCACAGGATTGTTGGTTCTTTATTTATTTATTTATTTTGCTGACCTTGTGGCTTGATGAGATTCCACCACTATTGCCTGTTAGTAGCCACTTTCAACTAGCAGGAAGGATGCTGATATGCCTCTTTCAAAATTCAAAGTATTTCATAGGTGATTGAAAGGTGACTGTTGGAAAGATAACAATTGAATCCATGACTGGCTACACTGAATTTAAGGTTAGATAAGTAGGTTTTCTCTTCCTTACCGTTGGACAAAAAGGTAGAGATGGGGCAGAGGCAGAAATCAAAAAGCCATTGATGGGTTTTGCTGTTCTAATACAGATCCTTAATATTAAATGAATACATTTGAAATTATGGGACGAAGTTAGCCCGAATAATAGCCCAAATCTGAGCCTGAATCTTATAATGGCTTTGTTGAAATCCCAAAACTCACAAAGGTTATGAGGTGCTGGTGGTAATGTTAGGAAGAAAGGGCTAGATACCCCATTCCATTGTACTTCTGTAATCTGGCAGCGTCTTGTTTTTCTTAATAATAAGAGAGAAACCACATGTGTGCTGTAAAATGTAGAAAGATTGAGATGCAATTCTAAATAAGTCTTCCTGCAGGGCCATCAACCAGTACAGAAACTCATATACAAATACATTTAAAGTTGTCTGTTTTCTCACACATCACAAATGCACACCAACAGTAGAAGAGTTAAAAAGCACTTTAACAGTGTAATCCTAAACATAATTACACCCTTCTAAATAAACCAAAGTCCAGCAGCACCTTAACAACATTTATTGTAATCTGGCTTTCCAGCCGACTTCTTCAGATAGGTAAGTAAAGGAAAAATCCTACTGGGGAAATGTGGGGAGGAAGAAGCCAAGGCTTAGTGGGAATTGCACTATGAATTTTTCAAATGTTAATCTCAGTGTTAGGGACAAAGGAGGAGTTGGTATAGAAAGCTTTGGTGTCAGCCCTTTCATCAATCAACAGAATTAGCAGTGACAAATAATGGATGGCGAGGGAGGTCAGATCTTAGGACAGATACACAAATAGTTTAAATGAAAATGAACTGATATTGGTACAAGGATATAATCTAATGAAACATGTTAAGAAGAGCTAATTACATTTCTAAAAAGTGAGTCCTGTAGAGATATGAGCCATGACAGAGGAAACTCAAGTCTCTGCAAAGGTCCCTTCTAAGCCCATTGGCTTCAGTGGACTTAGAAGAATGGAACTCTGCTCCAGACTGCACTATAAGTATCACAGACAGGTGAATTTGACCTAAAAATGTCATATGATTCCATAAAACCAGCCCTTTACATTTTGTAACTTTGCACACACAGTGCACACACCATTGTAACTGTTGACACATTACTGCAAAATCCGCTGCCCTACCTTAATAAAAAAAACTTTGCACAATCTGCATTCTTCTGGTTTGGTTTATTATTTTTTTTAAGGGTTGGGTTCATTTGTGATTCATACCTGTGTGGAAATATAGTTACATATTATGTTGGGATACAAAATACTTCTTCTGATGAATATTAGGCAAGATTTATAGATTTTGAGATGTTTTTGGCAATGAGTTATATGTCTACATTTATACTGAAGAATTTGTTGGATTTGAATGGATTGTACTTGGGAGAACAAGGAGTATAGTTGCAAAATCCCATTGTTAGCTTTTCATTGTCACTTTCCCAGCCTTCTTGGCAGTGCCTTCCAGCAGCAACACTATGCAAGATGCCTAATTTCATCTTGGATTGGGCTTTACTCACCCTTTATAGCAGGGGTGGCCAAACTGTGGCTCGGGAGCCACATGTGGCTCTTCTAGACATATTGTGTTGCTCCCAGTGGTCTCTGAGTATCGCCATGGCCATACATTTTAGTTTAGTTTAGTTTACTTCCCTCCCTTCCCTCGCTTTCCTCCTTTCTTTTCATATCTTTCCCTCCATTTCCTTCGTTCCTTCTATGTCTTTCCCTCCCTTTTCCTTTTTTCTTTCCTTCCTTCTTTCTTTCCATGTCTTTCATATTTTCAATAAAAATGTTGAGATTGCCAGGTCTGGCTCAGAAAATACCTGGGGACTTTGGGGGTGAAACCTAGCAAAGATGTAACATCACTTTTGTGATTTTACGTCCAAGTCAAAAGTCAGGTGATGTTTCTTCCCAAGCTCCACCCCTTCTGATAATGTCACTTCCAGCATACTGCACCAAAACCCCACCCCTTCCTGTGATGTCACTTTCAGGACACTCCCCCAAACCCACCTCTTCATCTGAAATCACTTCAATGCATCATGTCTTGCGGCTCTCAAACATCTGACATTTATTCTATGTGGCTCTTACATTAAGCAAGTTTAGCCACCCCTGCTTTATAGTGTGTGGACAGATGCCCGTGACTCCTCCTTTACAAGTATATCTGCCCCCAACTTCATACAATATGAAGTTAAACATTTATGAAAAATAGCAACAATATCTGTAAACCCAGAAGTGCTACACTATAGCAATTGATGTAATACTTAATGGTTACCAATGGGTAATTAATAACAAGACATTGATCATGTTGTGAACATGTCTTATGGTTACTGGTTCAAGTCTGCTCTGTTTGGTTTATTGCATCTTGCTCATCTAAGCACTATGCATGCAGACCAAAGAATGTTCACTCTGGAAAAGAGTTTCATTGTACTGTGACATGCCCTGCAGTGGAATCCATCTGCTCATCTACCCATCCATATTGTTCCCTCAAGGCCCCTTCCTACGCCACAAAAGATGGAACTGATACTTCTTCCAAAGGCCTCTATACTCCTAAGGCCTGTGAAGCCAGAGGAACAGGAAGACTCCAACTTGGATCAAACTAGAAAATTGAGGTATGGATTAAAGGCAATAAAATCCCATTTAATAGAGACAGTCAGATCTACATGAGAAATCATCACATCCTTTAATCAAGGGATTGTTTTGTGATTCTATGGGACCTCTCCACACCCAAGCCAAAACAGTTGACCAGTGCTTGCAAAATAATGACCTTCCATTCCTTTTTTATTATTATCATCAAGAGTGGCTCTTACAATGCAGACCTGCCTGGTAATCTAATCAAGCCCTTAATCAACAAGGTAACTTAATGTTCTGCTTAGTTACTGACCCCCTCAAAGTTCCCTAAAGACCCTTAAAATCTGGCTCTTGCTTCAGCCAGAAAAGGGTGCAGATCTTAAGTATAAAATGACTCCTTTTTCAGCAAGCACTTTAGGTTCAGTTCAGCTTTGCTCAGGATGTGAGATAAAGTGGTGTAGGCTTGGTTGTGATCCAAGACAGCTCATTCATAACTGTGACAGGACAAGGCACAATCTCTCCAGATTGTTCCCTCACCACTTTGAAACTCTTACACATTCACACAACTTATAAGCCTCCCCACTCTCCTTGCCCCATCTTATCCCTCCCCCCACCCCCACCCCGCTGTTATTGCTGTTAACCTGCTTTTCCATGTTGGTCTCCTGCTGCCTACCTCCAGTTCTCTTGCCCTTCCCTCTCCCCCTTGGTCTCTCCCTTTTCACAGACTCCTTAGAGCTCCATTCCAGAGTCCTCTCTCTCTTATTCTCTCCTTCTGTCACCAGCCTCCTCTTATACTCCTCCTCACCCCCTTATCCTTTTGCTTGGGCTTCATTATGCCACTTCTAGACTCAAGCCTGCAAACCCCCGTTGTGTGCCTCTGTCCCGCTAATTCCTGCACAACCCTGAACTCTCTTTCACAGGCCTGGGCCTACAATTTCCCTTTCCCCTCCCCCTTCTTCTGCTTCTCTCTAAGGAAAGACACCACAGGCCCATTCATGGGTGGAATCCACTTGAACTAGCAGTGTGTGGATACCTCTAGCTTAACATCTAGCTTCTTCCACCTAAGGATGTATTTGAATGGCTTGTGGATTGCTTTTTCCCCATTGTGTGATTTTGCATTCTCCAACCTGTGTGATTTACTATTTTTCTTTTTCTTTCTTTCTTTCTTTCTTTCTTTCTTTCTTTCTTTCTTTCTTTCTTTCTTTATTTATTTATTTATTTATTTATTTATTTATTTATTTATTTATTTATTTATTTACATAGTCTGCCTTTCTCATCAAGAATCAAGGTAGTTTACATAGTATAAGTAAAATACAGTCAACAGGAGGGAACATACAAAAAACAAAGTAATAACGTCTGAACTAAAGAAACTTGAAAACAAACAGAAATCTGAAAAGAGAGTTGAAATAAAGCATAAGCACCAACATGACACATTAAACAATGCAGAAATTACATAGTGGGATCATACTTCATACTTACACCATTCTCTGTAGCAGCCTCCACCTTATGGAATTACCTGCCTGAAAAGGTCAGGGAAACTCCCACTTTCCTGGTTTTCTGCAAACTATGCAAAACTGAATGATTCAGGAAGGCTTTTTCCCATAGGTAATAGGACTGTGTTGTAAGAAAATGGTTCAGAGAGATGGACTGGAATGAGATAGGGACTGTAGATTATACTACTGTGTACTGTCTGTTTCTGTAAGTATGTTCCTCCTGGATCGTTCCACGCCATAGCCATCTGCTCGTATCTTGGTTTAGCATTGTTTTTAGCTCTGTATCGGATCTCTGCTTGTTTTCTAATCTCTGCAATCCTTATCCCATTGTATTGTTCATTGAATGTCCCAGTTGTTGATCATGTTGACCTGCGCTGTGTAATCCACCTTAAGTCTCAGCAAGAAAGGTGGTGTCTATAAATAACTTAAATAAATAAGAAATAAACAGAAAGTATGTAGTATACATAGTGGTGCAGTCTACAGTTTCTGTTCTGTTACCTAAGCACCTGTCTGAAACATTTTGTTGCAGTATAGCCCTTATTACCTGAATAAAAGAGACCTCCTGAATAAGTCAGTTTCACATAGTTTGTGGGAAAACAGGAGGGTAGAAGCCTTCCTGATCTCATCAGGCAGCCCCTTCTAAAAGGTGGGGGCCACAACAGAGAATGCACGTGTATGAGAAGTTGTTGATTTTGCCCATTTGCAGGACAGTATCTGCAGAAAGCCCTGTTCAGATGAGAGAAGCTGTTATAACAGCATAGGGAGAGAAGCAGTCTTGCAGATATGATTGACCAAAGACATGAAGGGCTTTGTATGTGATAGTTAATACCTTGAATTGAGCCCAGTAACTGATGGGCAGCCAATAGAGTAACTGCAGAAAGGTAGTAATATGCATCCTCTGCCTAGCTCCTGATAATAATTGTGGTATTCTGCCCCATCCTGTGGAGCCCCCACTCTCCTGGATTTCTTCAAATGATGCAAAACCGAATTATTCAAAAAGGCTTTTAACTCAGATAGGAGGGAAGTATTGTAGGGAGGGGGTCTCAGATGCTTCACTAATGAGTTAGGGACCATAGACTTCACCACTATGTTGCCTTGCATATGATCTGTTGCTTTGAATATGTACTTCTATATAAGGGCCACCACAGAGAAAGCCCGCGTGTTAATTTTGCCCATGTACTCCTATATACTACCTGTGCTTCACGTTATCTAATGTCAGTCCTTGAATTGATTATAATCTGTTTCAGCAATTCTTTAGCTCTGTACTGGATCCTTGCTAATGCTATGTCTTTGTAAAATCCTATGACACTGTTTATGGAAATGTCTTTGACACTGTTTGGAAATGTCCTTGATACTGATTGTACTAATCTCACACTATGTAACCTACCTTGAGTCTCAGTGAGAAAGGTGGACTATAAATAACATAAATAAACTAAATTAAATAAATAATTTATCTTATTTGGGGACAGGATACTCAGTTTCTGGCATGGGATTAGCACTTGTGAGAGTACAGAGGAAAGTGTGTGGTTGTTCATACTCCAAAGGCCCCCAGGCAGAGCCAGCAATTCCAGTTTTGTAAGCAGTGTGCTGGAGTTTACTGGAAAGAGGAGGTGAGTAACAGGAATAATGTAATATTCTTGATTTGATCAGATGGCACACCTCTCTGTTAGGTTATATAGTGCTTCAAAGGGAAGATTTTCATTTGTTAGGCTGTGCACTTGACAGTAGGTGCTTTACAATTATATTATTAATCAAGTCTTTAAAGACTCACACTGATCCCCCTCAAAGTGGGAAAAATTATAAGACCAGTGAATAGGGTTTGGAAATTCCTGGAGATTTGGGGGTGAAGCTTGGGGACAGCAGGGTTTGGAGAGGGGAAGAACCTTGCGGGGGGAGTATAATGCTGTTGACTGCAAAAATCCACATCGGTCAGGGTTAGGATTTTAGAACACATATCCAGAATTAGAAATCGAGTATTAGAAGCATCCCTGGTACAACATTTGATCACAGAGCAGCATACAGAGGATGCCCTTAAATTCACCACATTGTTTGTTGCAACCAGGGCTTTTTTTCAGCTGGAACGCGTTGGAATGGAGTTCCGGCACCTCTTGAAAATGGTCACATGGCCAGTGGTCCCGCCCCCTGATCTCCAGACAGAGGGGAGTTTAGATTGCCCTCCATGCCAGTGGCTCTGAGGGCAATCTAAACTCCCCTCTGTCTGGAGATCAGGGGGTGGGGGCCACCGGCCATGTGACTATTTTCGCTGAGGGAGATTTAAACTTTAAAAAACTCCCCCCTTGTTCCAGCTGACCCAAACTGACGTCATTGTGCGGTCCTGAGTTCCACCACTGAGTTCCACCACCTCTTTTCCCAGAAAAAAAGCCCTGGTTGCAGCCAGTGCGAAAAGTGATAGAGCTCATAAGATCCTTTTGCAGAAGGAAGCTTTTTGGATTAATTATTTGGGTACCTTAGAACCGTATGGACTGAATAATGAATTCAATGTTTTTTGTAAATTAACATGATGTGCATGTACCTTTAATTCTTTGCCTGTAATAAGATATACAGATATGCCAGTGACTAAGCTTTTTGCGCACGGCCAGAACACGGGTTGCGCCGCATACTGCCACATGGGAAGTTTCATGTGTGCCAGTGGGTGAGTGTTCTTCATTATATAATGAAAGAGAGTCTTGATTTTTGTTTAAAATGTTTATTACATTTGATTTGTAATCCCTGATGAAGTTGTACCTATGAAACAAGAAATTTATTAGCCGACTTCTTGTCGAGAACGTGACATCTCTTGTTCCTGTGATTCCAGCCCCACCTGCAATGAGAAAAGAAATATAGTCAAGATATGATTTTTTTTTTATACGTATACGAGTATTTACCTGCTGGAGGTTTTGTGGGACTTCATCTTCCTTGTTGTTCCATCTCCACTTGCAGAGAGAAAATAGAGTTATTTACATGGACATAACTATTTTTGATACATATATGGATACTCACCTTCTTGAAGATTTATTGCTTACTTCACCCTTAAGAATCTACAGAGGAAATAATAGAAACTGATTACTATTTATGGACTCTATTGGCCATCTTAGAAATTTTGGGATTGTGGATCTTTTCTATGTGTCTTAGATATTTATTAACAATAATACTTTTTGGATGCAGATATATTACTAGTAGCACTTTGCACTTTATCACTAATTAAATTCTACACACTACTTATATTCTCCCCCGTTTGTGGAATACCATTCCTTGTGCAGGCCCACCTCGAGGTTGGCAACCCTACCAGAGAGAGAACGCAAGTATTAAAGTGCCAGTGTGTATAACTCTTTGAGAGTCCCCGTGCCCCTTTGTCTGTCCCCTTTACCAAGAGTCTTCTCTTGACTATTCAATAAGAATACCACCTCTGAAGAGCAAAGGAAAGTTCTTGCTAGGTTATCTGCAACAATGACAATTCTCTCCCTTAAGGAGTTACTAAAATGGGAGTAGAAGAGGCTCCTTCGAAAGAGTTGCAATCTGGGCTCACTTTAGTCGAGTGTGGCCAGAATTAACCTTTGATGTGTTTAAATATTTAGAGACTTCAGGGTGGCCTAAATTTCATATAAATAAATAGTGTTCACACAACCAAGCAGTAAGCAATAAAAGGGACTAAGGTTATCGACTGTGGCAAGCTTCAAGTTGCCCAGTTCAATGAGAAATGGAGTTTGGGCGCTTTGTCATAGCTTCTCCCTCCACTGTAACATCAGGACTGAACAAGTCACAACAGCTGAAGTTCTCTCTTGTAAACTTCTGTTAAAGGTTCTGTCAAAAGAAGAAACTCTAAAAGAAAAGCACGGGGAAGGGGAGCCTTAACCAGAAACGGAAGGGGAAATTTCTACCCAAGTTGAGGTATTTTTTCTTACATAACCTTTCCTGTTAGAAGAATTCACTCCTCCCCTTTTTTCTTCTCAGTTTAGAAACATGCTAACAGTGAAACATTTGCCCACATTAGAAGGGCAACTAGCACAAATTAGTCATATCAAAGGGGGAAACAACTGTTATATACCCCAAGCCGTTCTGTCTGTCTGTCAGTCTGTCCATAAATATCCCAAACTTGCCAGAAATTTTAAAGGTAAAGGTGCAAGCACCGAATCATTACTGACCCAGAGGGGGATATCACATCACAATGTTTTCTTGGCAGACTTTTTGTTACGGGGTGATTTGCCTTTGTCTTCCCCAGCCATCTACACCAATCAATTAAAAGCCACAACATTTTTAAAGAACTGGATTGTTTTAATTTTTGTATGAACATGTTGGGCGGGGGGGGGGGGGGTAGCCAAGAGAGAAAGGACTGGATAGTGATCTCAGAACCAATGTGGTCGAGTGCTTAGAGTATCAGACCAAGATCTGCGATTCCCAAGTTTGAATCCTCACTCTACTATGGAAACTGGGTGACCTTGGGCCAGTCTCTCTTTCTCTCACATTAACCTACCTCACAAGATTGTTGTGAAGATAAAAGGAGGAGGAAAGAACTACATTTTAAGCTGCTGTAGGTCCCCATTGGGGAGAATAGTTGGTTATAAACATCTAAATAAAAGCTCAGTTTTTAAATCAGAGATGAGAATATTTACCCCAAACATCCTTTTTTTTGCCACAAGACCATTTTTGGATTCTTCCTGTTAACAGTGCTGGTGGGAGGCAACAATAGGGTGAAACTTTGGCCTGCATGCTCTGCTTATAGGCCTTGGGGGGGGGGGGCAATTGGGCTGTACATGCCATTAATGAGCATGGATTAATGTTACTTCGCATTGACGTCATAATGTCTCAGATTTGGTTCTTGGCCATTTCACTAAATGTTGGACAGAAAACAGGGCTGAAAGACCTCTTCTTAAAATGCTTGAAGCTGTGGTTACTACTAGACTGGATGCTCTGGTTCTATATAAGAAGTTACTTCTATTATTACCCTACATTTTTCTATATCCAAATAACTTGATGCAATCCTATGTATACTTATCTAGGATTAATACACATTTAACTCAGTGGGATTTACTTCCAAGTAATCATGCACAGCAATTGGCTGCAATGTCACTAATAAGAGGTAGCAGAGATTAGATTAATGGTGACCGTATTTGCATTGTAGAAAAAGAAATACAAAGAAGAAATGATCTCTATGGGAGGATCAACTGGTCAGTGGAGGCAAGCTGTATGGAAGGAAGGAAGGAAGGAAAATTATAACTACTTCCATGGGCCCCTCTTCTATGTTCCCTTGACCTTTATAAAACAACTAGCAGATACAAGTTGAAGAAATTAATTTCACTTGGCACTGTTCTCCTAGGGAGGGGATAAGTTGTTTTTGTACCTCTTGTATGTATGAGTCTTGAGGCTATTGGTATATAGTAAGGAAAGATTCATAGCAAGCTAATGACAATGTTCCTAGCTCTAGTTCCAAGAATATCATGACAAGCTGGAAGATACAGTTGCCAGCTGCCAGGAGAAAAAGTGCTCTGTCCCTTTCATAGGAGCTTAATGGGATTTTATTTATCAATTTATGTTAATTTAAGGTAACCAGTCTTTGGCTGGCAACCCCTGAGAGCTTTGGGAGGTGAAGCAGGGCATTGCATGGCATCATGTGATGCTACAAGATCACTTCCAATCATGGAAGCCGGAACTGACATATGTATTACTGTGACTCTCTACAGCCTCCCATTCTATGTCTTAACTATAGAGATTTGGGATGGCTAGAACATCATAGCAATGTGTGATGTCATTTCTGGTCATGTGACCAGAAGTAATGTTGTGGTATTGACCTGTGGGAGCGGGGTTGGATATCCACCTCCTCAATATCTCACCCTCTGGGGTTATCTAAGCTCTCACAGATAGGGTATTTTCTTTCCCTGCCTCTCCCCCATTGGCTCTCAACTTCCCTTCTAAAGCATTTTCAGTCTGCTTTTGGCTGGTTTTGAGGGAGGCATCCCTCTTTTGCTTGATTTGCAAAGACATTTTTTTCTGTACGCCTGGGAATCTCTGAGACCTCTAGCTCATTTGCCGAATGTTTGGTTTTGCTGCTACTTTTTATACTCACGCAGAGGCTACCCATTTCACTATTTTATATAATGTGATAATTAGGAGAAAGAAACACTTAAAAGAATCATCATGACAATAACATTTTGGACAGCTCATCAGCTGGGGGAGGAAAAGGCTGGTGTCCAAAGAACAAGGTTTTGTCTCTTGCCATGCTTCAGGCATTTTGCACGATATTATTCTTGCATTCACATATAATCTTCCTGCACTGGTAGACTGTGGAAATGGGAAGAGTGGTGGCTTTTAAAGGAGGTGGTCTGTTAAGGTAGATTTTGCTCAATATACATAGACTCAGATGGACTTCACATGCCCTACATAAAGCACTTTTGAGTCTCTCCCACTTCTGGTGCACCAGTGTGAAAGACCCAAACCGCAGATGCTTTATAAAGCACAGGAAGGAAACTCTTCTGCATCAATTGATTTAGAAACCCAGTACATTTAAAACTGCTTTTCACACAACAAATAGATGCCACTCTCTCATTTGGAACTGCCTTTCTGTTTTTCTCAGAAGAATATCAATAGAATTTATTTATAGTGATGCAGGAATGTCAATTTCCAGTTATGTTTCAACTGTCCTGCATGACTTTAGAAATATTCTATCTGATCCCCACCCACCATTTCTCCCATCGAATTGCAGATACTTGGGCAGAGGGGAGTTTGGAAGTGGGTAGACAATCCCTTCTTCCTGCACTGAAATGTTTTGCTTTGTTTACCAGGCAATTGTTTTGTACTGCTAGGTGGGCAAGGCAGCAAATCATAGTTTGCACTGGAGCCTAGTTAGAGTATTATGTGACGGATTACTGAGAACTGGCTTCTTCCGGCAAGTTGAAGTGTGTGTGATGGTGGGGGTGGGGGGTGATGGTATTTAAACTGAGGAAAGCATCACTGGAGAACGGTGGTAATTGCATTCCATGGAGGGAGAAAAGATTCCACTTGACATATGATGTGGGCTTAAGCCTCCCCTACTGCTCCTACAGCTCCTTCAGTTGGCCATGAAGACTAGCAGAGAACAGTTCAAGGATCAGCAGCAGTAGCCTGCACGGCTTACAGTCAGTAACCTCTGGAGAGTTTGCACCTGAAATGACCATTTTAAACAAAGCACATTTCTCAAGTTTGGTTTGAAATGATTTGTATACAAGATGTACATAAGGAACGAGTCGCAAGAAACTGTGGATCATTGTTTACTCAGTGAGCCACTCTCTGCTTTTTTATTTTGTTTCATTTAAGCCCTGTGTTGGATCCATATGGATTTGTTATCACCCAGAGAATCTGATATAATTTCTGCAGAAAAAAGTGCCCACATGGGCAAAAAACAGCTGCTCATATACACGTGCACATTCTCTGTTGTAGTCCTCACCTTATGGAATGGCCTGCCTTAGGCCGTCAGGGAATCTCCTACTCTCCTGGCTTTCCACAAACTGAATTCTTCAGTGGAGCCTTCTTACACAGGTAATAAGACTGTGATGTAAGGAAATGATTCAGAGATCAGCTGGAAAGAGATTAACTGTGTACTGTCTGTTGCCGTTAAGTAAGCTCCTACTGGATAAATTCCACGTCTGGTAACATGTGTCAGCTTGTTTGGGGTTTTTTTAAAAGCACTGTTTCCATTCTGTATCTGACTTCTGCTTTTTTTCTGCAATCCTTAATGTATTGTATTGGTTATTGAATATTTCAACCACTGACTGTATTGACTTATACTGTGTAACCCACCTTCAGTCTCAGCAAGGAAGATGGACCATAAATTAGGGAGATGTACTGATAGACAGACAGCTAGACAGAGTTGCATCCCTCTGGAACTGAGACCCAAAATGGCTGCTTGTAGGGCTCATCTGTATTGAGTCTGGCTCCCATTACATTTATGCAAGGTGTTAGACATAGGATGCCGCCCTTTCCCCCAAAGAGGCTCACACTCAGCTCGCGCTCTCTCTCTCTCTCTCTCTCTGTCTGTGTGTGTGTGTAATTGAGCAGACCCTTCGAGCCCTAATAATCACTTTGCAGCCTGCAGAGGGAAGCTTAATAAGGAGAAGGGCCCGCTCATCAAAATGTAAAGCCTGAGTAACCCCTGCTCTCCCTTAATGGGCGCCCCTCTTGCCGCCTCTTTTTCCCTCCCCCTCCGCCTCCAGCGCCGCTTCTATTTCTGCCGCTGCCGCCATCATCATGAGACTTCCTCTTCTTCATTACTAAGTGGACGGAAACAAGTGATGGCTGAGTGAGTGTAAGGAGGACTTTCTGATGACTGGAGAATTTTTGAGGCCTTCTTCAACTTCCTCTGCTCCAAGAAGTCTGACTAACGCCTTACCGAGCATCGCCTCTGCTCTTGCCTTTCCCCGCTTCCTGGGGGTGGGAATCGCCTCGACCCGAACGGGCGTGGCCCAGAAGAATGGGGCGGCTCTCCTAGGAAGCATCTCTGTGACGTCAGTCGCCTTATATGGACACGGCTGCGCGGCCCCGGCGTTTCATTCAGATAAATTGCCTCTTCTTGTAAACGGAATCCCCCGATTGAATCCGGGGAGGGAAATGCGAAAGCTCGGAGCGGCGCTGGGCGAGCGCAGCCGGGAGGGGGCCTTCGGGAAAAGGGCGGGCAGCCCCTCCGGCTCCCTCTCGCAATAAAAGCGCTCCCCCCCTCTCGCCCCAGCCAGCTCGCTCAACTTGTAACGCAGCCTCGGAGCGCGACCCTCGCCCAGGCCACTCCTGAGGAGCCGCCGAGGGTGGGCTAGGGGGGAGGCTGGCAGAGACAAAGCAAAGATGAAGGTAACCTCGCTCGATTCCCGTCAGCTCAAGGCGCTGCTGCGGAAGGAGCCGGCCCGCTGCCTGGCGCTGGATTGCAGACCCTACCTCTCCTACTCGGCCTCCTGCCTCCGCGGATCGCTTAACGTGAACCTCAACTCCGTCGTGATCCGCCGGGCGCGCGGGCGCCCCGTTCCTCTGCACTTCGTGGTGCCCGACGAAACGGCCAGAGGGCGGCTGCTGCCGCCGCCGGCTCGCCCGGAGGAAAGGGAAGGCGACGGGGCGCCCTCCCTGCGGCTGTCGGCGGTGATCGTCCTCGACCAAAGCACGCGGCATTGGCGGAAGCTCAAGAAGGAGAGCACGGCGCAAATCGTGCTGAACACGCTGCTGGCCAGCCTGCCAGAGGCGGGGGTCCGGGTCTGCTTCCTGAAAGGTGAGGGGCGCAGGGGTGGCGAGCCGGGACAGGGGCGATGGGGGGCTCGGAGCGGGTTGGGGCGCCTGGAAGCGGCGCGGTAGCGGCAGTTCGCAGACGGCTGCAAAGTTCCCCCGGGGAAAATCCGAGCAGAACCGGCGCTGGGAATCTGGCCGACGGCGAGCATTCGGACAGAGGGGGAGTGGAGGGCAAAGGGGCACGGTAGCCTCTACGGGCGCCCTACCGACCGAGCCCGCTTTCTAGCGGGGCTCCCTTGCAAGGTCACCCCTTGCCTCTGTATGTACCCGGCGGCCCTCCGCGGAGGTTCAAACCCCGTCCCGGTGACAGAATCACTTGGGTAGGCGGACCGGGCAGGAAAGCCTCTACAGATGTGGACTGGTCGACAGGTCTTGGCAGACGAGTGGATTCGCCTGGTGGGGCGAAAATGCGGGGGTAGCGCAGAAGCCGGCGGGGAGCGCGTAGCTGCGGCTGTAAAAACGGAATAAATGCATTGGTTGTAGGACGCCCCAAGCAAGCAAATACTCTTTCATCAGATTCCGAGGCGGGAGTGGTGGTAGTCTGGCCGCTATAGGACATTTTCTCCACCTGGAAGAATCGTGGCTTAATTCCGAGTTCTCACGTTAACAATTTATACCCGTTGTAAGCTGCTAGTGAAGGCAAAGAAGTCAAATGGCTGATGAGGTTCATCGTTACTATTAATTATTAACCTGGAACTGAGCGTTTCTCTTGTCAGAACGTCGCAGTTGCTTAAAGCAATGATGGTCTACATTGTTGGGTTTATGAATTGAACCTTGCCAGCATAAACGAATATTTCAAAATGCTGACAATTTGGTCTTCCCGTTTGGGTTTCTTTTATTCTCAAGTATTGTTCTAAAATCTATATATCAATACATCAGACCACCCGGATAAGTACAAGGAATTTAGCAAGGGGATAACTCAGCAGTGCCCACCAAAGGGCAGTTTGTCTATATATTAAGAAATGAAAAATGCACCTCAATATGTCAGCCTGCATACATTCTGAGATTGCTGAACACATAACAAGTGACCAGTTGCTTTTTGAGTTTGAAAAAAGCACAGTATCTTTTATTAGAGCTAATTTAAGTCACTAAGTTGATCTTAATAAAAGATCATATCCTCCTGTTTTTTCCTCCCTAATGGGTGCTGGCACCTTTTTGTCTCCTTGTATGTACTTTGAAAAGTCTGGCTCTTCCATTATTCCACCATGTGGAGAGCACATAATTTCTGCTTTTTGCATGCTTCTCCATTTGTTAAATGCTTTATAGCACTGATCAATGTGAAGTGTTGGAGTCTGAAGACGTGACCTGTGGCTACATAGTTATTGGGGGGGGGGGGGGAGGATCAGTAAAACCTGAAGTTCTTTAAGCAGCCAGTCATGTCAGAATTCTTTCATTCTTCATTCCAGTTGTAACTCACAGAGGAAATGCCCCCCATGCAAAATCAGCCTCTTATCCTGGATTACGATCTGACCCCAGGTCATATTGGTCAAAACTCTTTTCCTATGGTTCCCTCTGAATGCCATCTGCCATTCTAGATACAGTTTCTTCTAGGCTATCCTGGGAAGAAGACAACAGTCTTACCAGGTTTTTAAAGTGCTTTCGAAGAACCTAGTAAGAATGCCAAGCAATGCACAGTTGTAGTAAAGACATTGATTGTGCTCTAGTCTGAATGTGCCCTGTGTCAAATAGATCTAGATTAAATGTTAAGTGTTGTGTTATTGCCCTGGGCTGTATTTATTTTCAAGAAGCAAGATATATTGGTAAATGTGTTTAACAGTCTCAAGGAGTGCCATTCTTGAGACATAGCTATGTTTTTAGTTTGGGCTGACTGGTTCTCACTATAAAATAACAAGAGTCCTGGGGGTTTTGTACAGCATGACGTGTAAGAGAGGATTCACTGCTGAATGGAATGAAGCAGCTATTTGGGGTTGGGCAGTTGCAGTGAGATAAAGGCATGAGTCAGAACTCTTGTCACCTACCACAGGCGCAGTCCAGCTCTTCAGGGAATTGCTTTTTCTGTTCAGTGACATAAACTCTTGTGAGGCTACCCTTCTGTCACATCTTCGTTGAGTGTCACTGTTGTTTACTTACACATGGGCAGAAGCTGCTGCTTTATCCTGATTTTTACAAGAAAAGCCTATAGGTTTATCCCCATATGTGGGAATGAGATATGGAAGCCACATTTAAAGGAGGCATGTTTAGGTTTTTTAGCACGTTTAGTAATGGGATATTTCTGAAAAACCCATCCTTGCCCAAGGGGGCCTCTACAATATTGAACTATGTCATTGTAAAATATATAATATTTTGGGAACAGGAGGTGACATTATATCTCAATAAATGTGTAATGAGAGAGACAGACAGACATGCTTGCTTGTTCTGCAGCTACCTTGCTATCTACCTAGAACGTTCAGCATTAATTATGAGAATGAAGCATCTTTCTCTAACAAGATGAATAATGCAGTCTTAACAGCAAAGGAGTTCAGAGGGAAAGCAAACTGGCAGACTTGGTGAAAAGGTGACTCATTTTGAGAACTGCCTGCAGATCTCCTCGATCTCAAAGGCTTCTGGTTACTGTTCACCTGCGTGGCACAAACACCATCCATTCAAGAGAAATCTGAGTGGAATACAGAGACTGGTTTTCTCTTGGATCGACTTCCTTGTTTGTTTATCTGTGAAAACATGGGCATATAAGTGGTTAAATAAGAATGGTTAAATGATACAGAAAACCTCTGTTGACAAACTGCCAGGAGATAAACAAAGGGATTTGGAATGCAATGCAAGAGTGTTTCACAGTGAGTGAGAAACCTAAGTGTTCATAATAAACGTTTTCTGGCCATTTAGCTGACCAAACCATTTTGAAATATGCTCTGGCGCATTGAGTAACTTGGTCCTCCCTCGCCTTGCCTTGTGTCAGTGACTGCTGCAGGACAGAATGATTGTATGGCCTCACTGCCCTTTACAATATTGTGCTTTTGTGATCTCCTGATCTATTTTTTCATTATAGTTCTTGGTGATGGGTAAGCTGGAATATTTAAAAATGTGGGAACCTAAAAGTTTGGTTGTGGATAAATAGAATGCCGTTTATAGAATACTGATATTGAAACCTATTGATACCTACAATTAGCTTTTATTGACTTTATATTATCTCATAAACCCTCATTGTTAATATCATTGTAAGAACATATTGACGTGGACAGGGTAATTTACAGAATCAGATTGCATTCATGGTTAGAAGCAACAGTGTATAGATCTGGTTTCCCAGATAAATTTCCTTCTCCCACAGAAAAATAGGAGAACTTAAACATGTGCAATATAGCTTGTGTATGAAAGCACGTTTGCACAAGGTGCATATGTTGTGGTCTAGTCAACAGCAAGATCTGAGCTGTAACTTAAAAATGGATACATTCATTTTCATTAATTGTTCACTGAACTTGGCAAGTAATCTATTTAATGGTGCAAAACTGCTCATCTGGGGGTGTTTATATGTCTCAACCAATTATAGGGTTTCATTACATTTTATGGCCCTTAATGGATCCATTTCATTTGCCAGAATGCAAGGGAATGGAAGCTATTAATCAAGGAATAACAAAACAATTCCTCTGAATTTTTATTTTCTTCAATGAACATGAAACTGCTTAGAAATGCCCAGAAAACAGATGGAGGAAACTTCTGGCTTTGGTCTTTATCCTTTTAAACAGATCCAACAGATTTCTATTCATGCAGGGTAGATATCTAAGACATGTTAACCCCACATCATATTTAGTGATCTAGCACAAGTAATCCCCTGCCCTGCACAAACTGCCTCAATACCTATTTTCTTTTCTACCTCTTTTCTCCCCTAGGAGGCTATGATACCTTTTATTCTCTGTACCCGGAGTTCTGCGAGGATGTAAAGCCTGCATCCCCAGAGAGAAATGAAATGGAGAGAAGCATCAATAACCATTGTGAGAAGCAGTGCCTCCACCACAAACCAGCATATGATCAGGTGTGTGTAGGGAAGATATGACTAATCCTGCCCACGCTTGGCTCCTTGGGGGGCTCTTCCTGTCATCATCCTGTTCATAACTGAATTGTTTGCACTTTTATTCATGTCTGGCATTGTGACAAAAAAAAATCTGAATGCATGCTTGGGGTGTTATGTACTTTAGTCTGTTCATTTACTTCTGCTTGCAGAAGTAAATGAACAGAGGAAGGAGGAAATCTAAAGCACTGTAGGAACAAAGGCCATTACTGGCATTCCCCACCCCCCCTTCCTTGGTCATGTGTACACTTCCAAGGGACTAAAGCAAGGGAGCACTTTTTTTTATAAAGCCCAGTCTAGCTGCCTCCCTAACCTAAGTGAATCAGCATTTCGGCTCTGGTCTAGAGGATGCTTTCATAATGCATGCCAGTGTATCCTAATATAGTTTAGATTTTAGTTACAGAGGTTTACCAAACCATACCGTGTGCCTTCCTGCACCAATTCTGGAAGCTTTCTAGGCACTGCGAGGTGCTTCTTTTTTGCTTTCCTCCCACTATGCATATCTGTTTCTGGGGCTTATACACCTCCCTTTCTGAATGTCTCATTTTCTTTGCAAGAGTAAAGAGACTTGATTTTAAAATATATAGGAATGTAAAATGGCCTGGATGTATTTTTATTAGAGAAAGTGCCAAGAAATACAAAAGTGGTATTTTTGTTTTTTCTCTACAAACTACCGTGGAGTACTTTGGTTCCCAAAGACAGAGTCTCCCCCAGCCTTCCCCATCCTCCCACAGGATGAGAGAACACAGCTCTAGTAAGGCACTGGGGGTGGCTGTGCTTCTGATGTGGTGGGGCTGTGGGCTTTCATGTTGCTGCTGTTTTAGGATATGAAGCCAGCTTTTAGTTGGAGAAGACTGTGCAAATAGATGCTGTCTTGTCACCTTGCAATTTAGATGGGCATGCAAAAGGTGCTGCCCTACATCCATATCATTCTTTTGAATGGAAATTAAATATGCACAGCCTTGTGTCATTAAGGCACCTCTTTGTACTCTGAAGCTTCTGACAAAACTATTTTGCATAAAGACCTCAAGCCAGGTCTCAAAATGACAAGAAGTTTATTTGTTAGCATGATGCTTTTACATTGCACTCCCTTTATATGTCTTGTTTCATTGCCTCTTGTTAAAGGAGGGTAAACGTAAAGGTACCTTGGAGAGTACACTTGAGGGGGGAGGTGTGAATGGGGCAGATATGATTCCATCCCATAGAATATAACAGAACTGGCTTGTACCCTGCTGGTCTGTTCAGAAAAAGATTAAAGTCTTCCTTCAATAATAATAATGACATAATAACATTCAATTTATATACTGCCCTTCAAGACAACTTAACACCCACTCAGAGTGTTTACAAAGTATGCTATTATTATCACCACAACAATCACCCTGTGAGGTGGATGGGGCTGAGAGGGCTCCAGAGAGCTGCGACTGACCCAAGGTCTCCCAGCTGGCTTCAAGCGGAGGAGTGGGGAATCAAACCCAGTTCTCCAGATTAGAGTCCCACACTCTTAACCACTACACCAAACTGGCTCTTACTACACCAAACTGGCTGTCAGCGGGCATGGGTCTTCTCTTTGAGAAAAGCTTTGAACTTTACTGCAGGTGTGTGTGTGTGGGGGGGGGTTGTAGAGAGAAGCCAGTGTTGTATTGCCATAATTTGCAGCAATGCAGCACTTCTGCTTGGCTGTGGTGGTTGCTCTCAGCTCTGAATTGGAGCACTTCTCAACCACAATCTGCATATTCATGGGGAAATCAAAGTTCCTGTAAGAGCTAGTACACCTGAGTAAGCAGGATCAAAGTAGGAGGCAATACTTTTGTTACGCAAAATCAGGAGTAGCAGCTGTAACCCCTTATGGCAGAAACTGCATAGGCAATGAAAAGTGTCAAGGAACTCTGTGATTATATTTGATTCCTTACCTTCCAGGGGGGCCCAGTGGAAATCTTGCCTTTCCTGTACCTTGGCAGTGCCTACCATGCTTCCAAGTGTGAGTTCCTAGCTAATCTGAACATCACTGCGCTCCTAAATGTTTCCAGGAAGAGTTCAGAGCCCTTTACAGATCAATACTGCTATAAATGGATTCCAGTGGAGGATAACCACACAGCAGACATCAGCTCTCACTTCCAGGAAGCTATAGACTTTATTGGTAAGTTCTCTATATATTGCAAGCAGAAGAACATCCACCTGATGGGGGTCTAAAATGTCCCTTTTGTAATAATTAACTCAAAATTAGTCAGATTGATATAAATAGGATGACTTGAGTCTACATAGCTTGAAGATTAACGTGTCCTTTGGCATTTTACAGTTGGTTTTCAAATGGTGAGGAAACATGCATGTGTCCTTTCATTCCATGTAGGTCCCACTAGGGGCATTGGTCGTATGAGATCACTGTAACATGACAATATTCCTATCCTGAAGTCACTTGTTTAAATATCATATGTAGCTTGGCCGAAGGATGTGCACCGCCCCCCCCCCCCAAATAAATCTGGTTGATCCAGATCTGGGTTTTCAGGGATACCAAAAAAATTCAGTATCTCTGACATCTGAGTCAGATTCTATAATCCAGTTAGACTAAAGAATCCTGGATTTATCTGTCCATTATTCCCTATGGAGAAAAATACCTAGTGAGCATTTTTCACACAAATTCCACCAAATTTGCAGAGAGTCTACTCCTGACTATCCACTAAAGAGCCACCAAGTTTCAGGAAGATTGGACCACGGGGTCCACTTCTGTGGGCCCCTGAACAAGATGCCCCTAGCCACTCCATTGTTTCCAAGGAAGAAAACATTTCCAAGGATTTCCAGGCAAAGAGAAACTGGCTAGTGGTGGCTTGAAAGGCTCTTTTGGAACTCAAGCAGGGGTGGAAGGGCAGGATGGGGAATCCATGCTGCCTGTTGTCTCCTATCCGTCACCGGCCTCACGCTGCCCTCCTGTCATGGCATGAAGCCCTTAAAGCTTGCACAGAGGAACAATCTTCCCATGACAGAACTTCCATTAACATATCTATTCAGTTGGCACATAAAATGGAGACAGATTACACAAGAGAGGTGCTGAGTCATTCCATCACCTTTCCTTTCCTTAGTCTAGAAGTTCACAAATGTCAAAAACCCAAGGACCCCCATTCTGAATTTCAAAAATTGTGACTCTCCGAAACCTCTTGCTTTCTGGCCAGTGCATATCACATCACAGGCAGTCCCTTTTCAAAGCATGTGCAGCAAACCACATGTGTCCTGTGGAAGCTTCTGACTTCTCAGGTCCTCAAAACAATATAGCAAGACCCTTATCAGCTACGCTTGAAAGCAAGTTTAAGAAAAATGACTTTATTGTCTGTATATGGCCCCCAAGGTCAGATCTCAAAAGGAAGCTGATTCTATCAGGCTGCAGCTCAAAAGGCCCTGACCCAAAATCTAATCAACTCCAACCCTTGACTGGCAACAGCTTTGTAGCAGAGGCAGCAAGACATTGCCTTATTGGGTAATAACTTCTAGCTGCAGGTCAGCTGAACAGGGATGAAAAGGGCCTGGAAAAACTTGCTTGGCTGCTCACAGAGTAGAAAAAGACCAACATCACACACACAACCTGAACTTCTGGTATTCAGCTGAAAATGGCCACTGGGCTCTATTGTCTATAAATGCAGAGTGATGGCTATATCTGTATACTGAAATCCTTTCCATTGGAACATGGAGTGAAAACCAGTCTGGTTTTGTAACTGGATGTAACTGCATGAGGATAGAACTTTGTATCTCGATTCTGCTCAGCCAATGAGAGTTCCTAGGGCTGAGCTGTTGGTTCCCTGCAACTGATCAGCATGTTTTCTAGCTAGGGCTCTGAAGTAAAATCTAGAAGTTAGGTGACTGATGACATGCATTATGAACCCATCAATGGAAGAGGGGGAAACTGCTTCTGCCCTTGAGGTGGAGAGTCCCTGCCCTGTTTCCTTCATAGATACTGTAAAATAATGTGTTCCTTTCCCACATGTTCCTTTTTAAATACCCCCTTCCTTTCCTTTACATAGAAATAGTTCAGGTACATGAATGGGAACTGCCACTGCTACATCTAGCAAAGCAGAGATGTGGTCGCCTGAGAAAGGAAAACTCAATTTTCTCTGTCCCTACACCCTCATTATAACCCTCAATGCTTATTATAACCCTCAGTTAATAACCTAGCATTGACTGAAAGGCGCTACCTCAGGAAGACCTAGTACAAAATAATTTGTAAAAGCTTAAGATATTTGTGATATTAACACCTCTGAAATGGAAAGGGCAGGGCTGCTATCCAGGAATGTTTGATGTATGTTGAGAGGGCAAGTTTATTGAAAGAAATTATCTACCTGCTTGCTGTAGAAAGTTTAGTTCAGACATTCCAGAGAATGCTTATTGTAAGAGGATTCCAACTCATTCCAAGCTTACCTTAGCTGTAAGACATTAAGACTCCGTGGTTCAAATCATTTCTGTCATGAATCTGCTTAGGTATACAAGCTTTTGTTTCTTAGTCAAACTTCAAATGTGGGGGGTAATACTATTGAAGAGGAAGGGGGGGCACACCAAGGTAAAATGAAGAAAAAACAGCAATTGGTGCAAAGGGAAGAATCTTTAATAATAGTATAACCCCTACACATTTTGCATATACCTTTGTCAGGGGGATTTTCCAAATTCCTATTAGTATCTTTCCCGTATGTGCACTACAACAGAGCCACATAGTGCCCGTTCACAGGAAAGAGCACATACGGGAAAGATACTAATAGGAATCTGGGGTAATACTATTGACCTACATGTCAAGGTTGTCGTGAGAATGCATGCAAAGCACTCAAATTATTGTTTTAAAATATATTTACGAAATGTTGCCTGCTTCTTTCATTGATGCTCTGCCTTTGTTCCCAAGGAGCTCAAGGTTCAGTTCTTAGTATTCCCTGGGCTCTGACCAGGTTCAGACTTGATAGTTGTCTCACATGCATTTAGACCATGCCCTGGGACCTACAATTCTACTAGTGCAGTTGTACAATGCTAATTATTATTTTTACTTCAAGATCTTTGTAGGTTAAAAAAAACTTTAGAAGACCAAGATGGTTCAAGGAGCCTTTTTTCAATTTTTTTTTTTGTTAATTGGTTTGCATGACTGTTAGTGTTTCCAAGCTGAGCAAAATGCAGCATGGCCTGTACATCTAAACAATCACATTTCACAGTAAGAAGAAACTTGGGAATTTATTTCTCAATCTTGCCAAAGCAGGACAACTTCTATTTTTAATCCACACATTTTACCTAAGGAGCTTATTTTCAGCATTTTCTTTTTAATCTTATAACAATAATTGAATTGTGTGAGTAACCTTGGGCCTCCCATTGCGTAAAATGATAGTTCTGCCTAAGCCATTTATAGCCTGATTTAAGTCCAAGTGCCACTTATCAAAGGTTATAATTAGAGATTTTTCGACTAGTTTATTGTGCACTTTGTGGCGGAAACCCCAGGAAACGGGGACTCGACATCCCTGCTTAACATGCATGCTGAGTGGCTCCCAAAAGAGCCCACAGGGTGGGGACAAAGGCAGTACCGTTCAGGCATTCAGCCAAGGGGGAAATGAGTACATCTCCTCTTCAGACTGGAGGGGATATGCAGCAAACCCACATCTTTTGCCACAATTCTGTGCTGATTTTGAAAAGAACCTAACTGTTCTAGTTCTTTTGTGGTATTGTGATGGTGTAGTAGTTCTCTTATTACACATCTGCTGCTATTCATCTAAATGTGGGGGAATAAAACCTCTTACCTTTATCCAAACCAGTTAGTCTACTATATAACCCTAAAGATTTGATCTTTGAATAAATGTGAGAAGTGCTGTGCCACACTTGGTGGATGTCATGAAGTTTTATTTTCTCACATTCTGAAATTAGTTCATGAAACTTCTTTGGTCAGCCCTATACACCTCACAAAATGGGTTTTGAAATAAGATTTGAGGAATTTATTTGCTCACTTCTTGTGGCTTGCCTACTGGATGCTCTGCCAACTTGCACATGTTGCCATGATATTTTAAAGCTTGGCTCCACACTTGTGAAGGCCAGAACCGAGAAAAAAAAAGTTGGTAAAAAAGTTTGTAAATCACTGCTTTCAAGAAGTACCTTGTATATTACTCATTCTTGTTCTAGAATTCTCAAGAGGCAAATAACTTCAGTTCTACTTGAAATACTCACCATGACATTCACTAGTATTAAAAACTGATCTCTTGAATCTCCCCCCCACCTTTTTTTTTTTTTTTAGACTGCACCAGACGGGCAGGGGGCAAAATCTTGGTGCACTGTGAAGCTGGAATTTCTCGCTCTCCCACGATCTGCATGGCTTATCTCATGAAAATGAGAAAGTTCCGTCTGGAGGAGGCTTTTGATTACATCAAACAACGTAGGAGTCTGATCTCACCAAACTTTGGTTTCATGGGCCAGCTGTTACAGTATGAGTCAGAAATACTGTCTTCAACACCCAGCCCTCCTGTCACCTCTTGCAAAAGGGATGCTGTGTCTTTCTTCACAGAAGAACTTTCCTTGAGCAAAAGCTTTGAAGGCTCCTGTTACACTTTTCCTACCTCAGTTTTGAATTCTGTACCCATTCACTCACCTGTTCATCAGCTGAAACTTAATCCTATTGCGGCAACTTCATCCTGCTGGACCCTTCTGGGAGCAAGGGATAATACAGTCCAGTAAACACAGCAGAGATAAGACATTTTATCAACATGCAGTGCTGAAAATCTCATGGATTTCTCCCAGATACGATGGTTTTGATTTGAAGGGCCATCGCTTCCAGGAAGGAAAAGTATGGCTTTATATTGAGATGAAATCAAGGTCTGAATACACTTAAACTTGGAACAGTTATGCAGTTTCAAGGCCTTACATCATGCTGAGCCTAGCTGCTTACGCTCAAATTGACTTAGGGTTTGAACTAGAAAATATTCTTCCTTTTTTCAAAAGTAGATTCCATTCCTTTCTCCATAGGAGAAATGTGTCTATAGACACCAGTTGGTCAGGCTTTCAAAAGAGTGTATGTTTTTAAAATGTGTGCATCTTTAAGGGTGTTTTTAAATACCTGCTGGGATCTGTGTGCATCCACTACTGTACTTCCAGACCATGCTGGAGCAGAGCAAGCTACACACAAAATCAGGCTTGTCCAATTGCTTCTCAGTTCCTGCCACTTCTTCTTAATTACAGCTTCATTTTAAAGTGTAAGCAATAAGCAGCTATGTCAGGAAAGCAGAGCTGTAATGAAAAGCACAATTTATGAAAGAAGCAAACCTTAACATTTAGTGGTGGCAGAAACTTTAATGTTTGCTTTTTCCTGTTTTTATGTCCTATGTTGCAGGCTACAAGAGGATCAGAAAATGTAGGAAGCAAACTTTCCTCTTCACACACCCATGTGTTTGCCAGTGTTTATTACCATACAACTGGGGTCTAATCAGAGGTGTATTTTCCCCAGAAGCCCTGGAGGAGGGGGGAGTGTCATGTTCTAGGCTAAGTAATGAGATTAGGTAGATTTGAGCAGAGCAACTTCTAGATCCCCCAAGGCTGCTTGAAACCTGATAAGGGAGCTGCCCTCTGTATCATCCAAATTAATCCAGCTAGGAATTCCAAAGGTTCCTTATTTTAAAGAAATGTCGTTCTAGGATACCTTGATCCTATCAAAGTGCAATGAGTGGGCTGTTCAAATCCTCTTTATTGTATTAGTGGCCTGGTCTAAATGATGTGCTTATCAAATTTCTGATTGCTGATGCAATGCCTGGTGTTAGTACTTGAGCACTGATTCTCGCCAACAATAATAAGCCTTGCATGGTATAAAGGATTTTAAAAAAATATATCTTTCCATTGTGATGTGTTTCCCCCTCCTTATCTCTCTTGGGGCTCTGCAAGTTCCATATTCCATGGGCCATTGGTAACTTTCCATGGAAAGCTGTAGAAGCCATCATTTACACCAGGCTCCAATTTTGCTCCGTCACTGGATTTGGCAATATGCTATACTCATCTTTTCAGCCTTGCCCCTAAATGGCCTCAGTACAGCTGTTTGGGTGAGGAGTGTGATGCTGCATACAGTTCAAGTGGTAGCTGACCAAGGACAGCCAAATATAGGCATGGGTGAGCTATTGCTTAATTGGTCTTTTACAGTTAGTGCTGGGAAATGGTCAAATGGAGGTCAACAATCCCAAAGTGCATATTCTTCCTCTGCCATCTCTTGAGTTCAATGACCAAAGCACAGCTCATAACTCAGGTGTAGTTCACTCACACATCAGTCACTGGGTCATGTGCAGAAAAAAGTAGAGGGGAATGCCCATAGCCACAGCCTGTTCAAGACTCAGACCTCTAGTCTATTCTTTGAGCAGAGCTGCTTTGGCCTTCAAATAACATACTCTCATTTAGAATACATGTAAATTAAATAATCAGTTTCTCCCAGCTATTGAACAGAAATTAGTTATGAGTATAAATGATTGTTTTAGAACTCTCAAATCAAACTCTTGCAATTTGAATCACTAGTTGTTAAATAGATGGGGGGAGGGGAGCTTTGCAGATTGCCCAAGTGAAGTGTTATCAACTTGTACACTGTGTGTTCTTGGTATATGTTGTGTGCGGCTTGCTATTCCATGTTTAGGTCTGTTCCATATCACATTTCCTGGGATGGAATAATTTCATTTATCTAATAGGTTCCTTTTTGCGGGGGCTCTATGTGTCTAGCTTGTGTGTCTGAAAGCAGTTCAGTTTGTGTGCTGTCTGTCATATTTTTAATATGAGGAATGGCAATAATTGCCTGAAACTTGTGAATGTGAACAAACTTTTTAAAATAAAGTTTAAAAATAAACAACTCTTTTTTGTTCTAATTATTACTTGCATTAAATCATATGATATGTGAAATCATTATAACCACAATCAAAGATACACAGTTCTTAAAAGCTGGTTCTACATTCATTGTTTAGTATGAAATTGCCACAGTTCCTTCACTCTGTTTTTGGAAGAATATCCAGATAACAAATGTGTTGCTTTCCAGTGTTAGCATTCTTGTTTTCCTTCTTTTTTTCACCCAGACCTGATTTGTGTGGAGGTTTTAGCCTAATATTGTAATACCAGGCTTTTCTATGTGGATAGGGGGGAAAGCTTTTGACACTGTGGCAGCTGAGTATGCATGAGGAGGGAAGGAGGGAGAGTTCTGAGAATACAGTCCAAACCCCACACTCTAGCCTCTCTTTTTATTTGTGTAACTGGCCCCCCTCTAGCCACCCACAATCAGTAAAAGGGAGGTACAAGCTTTATTTAACTGCTTGGTAGCATGTATACTTTGTTTACTAAACAAAGTTTAGGAAACTTTGTGAGCCTAATAGAATAATGTAGTACTTAACTGTGAGGTAAGTATACCTCTTTGACACAGCTATTTTGACTTGACAGACAAGATGCAGGTAGAACTGAACAAACATACACTTTGAGGCCTCACTGGGCAGAAAGGCAGGGTTATGAAGGAAAATGAATAAAAATATTCTCAGGCAACTTTACAATTATAAACAAGGAAGTATGAAGGTCCTTTCAAAAAGCCTTGAGGATTGTAGTTCTTTAAAGAGACTAATGCTCTGTAGCACAATGGCAGTAGCTTCAAAAACTATTACTGCCGGCTTTCTAAGTTGAGAGATGCTATCGTAATTGAAATTGTAACCAGCCATATTGGCTCATATTTATATAGCTGGTATCAGCACAGTTGTACTGGCCACTACTTTTCAGCACAGTGTCTTCTGGTGAACAAAATTCTTGCTGGCCTAAAAAAATGATAAATGGTCCCATCCTGTCTTTTTTCATGTGAATCCAGGGTTTCTTTGGAAGCTTGTCAGTGCAGTAAAGGGTTAGTGAAAGACATCTTTTCCTCACTGCTCTTCCCTGCAATGAGTATGGGCGTGTTTAAGTCTGTGTTCTAGGTGCATGCACTTGCAGTTCACGGAAGTGTCAGTGAGGCCTAGGCCGCAGCACCCTATATAAATGGATTGAGTATGTACCCTAGAATACTCTTCCTGAGTCCTCAGCAATGAACGGGTTCTTCACTGGACAAACTAATAAGAGTTCTATAAAGAAAGTTTAAAAACACTGACCCAGAACAAGTGCAGCTAACAAAATGACATCATTTCTGGAAGTGACATCATCACACTGGCTGGGAGCATGCATATAGCCCATTTGCCATTTGGCAGAAGAGCAAACCACCAGGAGTTTGTATTGTCGAAGGCTTTCACGGCCGGAGAACGATGGTTGTGGGTTTTCCGGGCTGTATTGCCGTGGTCTTGGCATTGTAGTTCCTGACGTTTCGCCAGCAGCTGTGGCTGGCATCTTCAGAGGTGTAGCACCAAAAGATAGAGATCTCTCAGTGACACTCTGTCTTTTGATGCTACACCTAAAGATCTCCATCTTTTGGTGCTACACCCCTGAAGATGCCAGCCACAACTGCTGGCGAAACGTCAGGAACTACAATGCCAAGACCACGGCAATACAGCCCGGAAAACCCACAACAACCACCAGGAGTTTGCCTGCCACTGGTGGGCACCTGGCAAGCCTAGTCACATTTCATCCAAACAAATAAAATACATCATTTTGGTAGCCTTTGCAGCAACTGTATAAAGTAGGATACTATTATCTCAGCATTGCAACTGTGGGTTTGAGGCTGAGAGATCGTAACTTGCTTGCCTAAGTCTGCAGAGTTATTTTATGGCTGAGCAGAGGCTAAACTGTAAACTTCTTGGCTTAGACTCTTCTTTCATGGACTGATTCTAACTGGGCAGAGAGATGATGCCTACTCATTCTTTCTGCTGCGGGGAAATGCAGGAAGCCATTTACCACAGCACACAAATGGGGAAGTAAGGCTTTGGGCGGGGGAGGTGTTACCACCAGCCTCGCACAGTTCAGTTCTCTGACATTTGTGCTCTATCACACTGCCAGCTTGCTTTGAGACATGAGTAAATTCTCTAAATAGGGAATCTGAATATAGCTCATGAGGCACATTGAGTCATCCAAGTAAATCCGGGGTCTCATTGCAGCATCCCATTTGGTTGTAAGTCTGTTATAAATGATGGAGCCATGTTGCTCTGCCTCTTTCAACTAGAAAAAAAAATCTATGCATGGGGTATTTCAGGATGATGAGATAAATTCTACTTTCCATTACTGGCACAACTTGTACTCTAGACAAGAGGCTACTGTCAGAACAGAATATGGGGAAACAGAATGGTTTCCAATTGGCAAGGGTGTCTGACAAGGATGCATATTATCTCCCTACCTGTTCAACCTCTATGCAGAGTATATCATAAGAAAAGCTGGATTAGATCTAGAAGAAGGTGGAGTGAAAATTGGTGGGAGGAACATTAACAATTTGAGATATGCAGATGACACCACAATACTAGCAGAAAATAGTGAAGACTTGAAACGACTACTGATGAAGGTTAAAGGAGAAAGTGCCAAAGCAGGATTACAACTGAACATCAAGAAGACAAAAGTAATGATTACCGAGGAACTACACAACTTTAAAGCTGACAATGAGGAAATTGAAGCTGTTCAAGATTTTCTATTCCTTGGCTCAATCATCAACCAACAGGGAGACTGCAATGAAGAAATCAGAAGAAGATTGAGACTTGGAAGAGCAGCTGTGAGGGAGCTAGATAAGATCCTTAAAGATAAAGATGTCTCTCTAGGAATCAAGATCAAGATAATCCAAACTATGGTATTCCCCACTGCCATGTATGGATGTGAAAGTTGGACGGTAAGGAAATCTGACAGGAAAAAAATTGATTCATTTGAAATGTGGCGCTGGAGGAGAGTTTTGCAGATACCATGGACAGCCAAAAAGACAAATAAGTGGGTACTAGATCAAATCAAGCTGGAATTCTCCTTAGAAGCAAAAATGACAAGACTAAAGCTATCGTACTTTGGTCACATCATGAGAAGAAAAAGATTCTCTTGGAAAGTCAATAATGCTAGGAAAAGTGGAAGGCAGCAGGAAAAGAGGAAGACCTAAAACGAGGTGGCTTGACTCAATAAAAGAAGCCACATCCTCCAGTTTGCAGGATCTGAGTAGGTCTGTTAGAGATAGAATGTTTTGGAGGTCTTTCATTCATAGGTTCGCAATAGGTTGGAAACAACTTGACAGCACATAACACACACACATTACTGGCAATGATGCATTTTTGTCCTTTGTCTGCCGCCTGATATATGCACAAACTATACACACACTAGCAAAGACTACAATTAATGGGCTCCAGGACCACAGTCTGAACATTCACAGTCTCAGTGGGTTATTTTCTCCACTTCATCATCAGGAGAGTTTGCAATATTTAAAAATAAATAAATATTGAATCCATTTTTTTCATTGAATTTGCCAAAATTGTAATATCAGGAAAATGTACTCTCGCCCCTTTTTTCCTGTTTTGAAGTCAAAGAGCCATTTTTATTAAGAAAAATGAGAAGCAATTTGCACGTACTGAGGATAATTTACAGCCCTTTTACTTTATTCTGGCCCAGTGAGTGATCTGTTATTCACCCCCTGATGTAGTTAATGGTTTGATTAGTTATCTTCTGTCATTAAATGAGCTGCAGAGTTGTCCGGCACAGGAGCTTTGGTTTTGCAGTGTAGATAAACAGTAACCTCACGATAAAATGGCATGGAAAGATTGTTGCATGTGTTATGTTGGCCTGCAGAGACCAGTAATGTCATTCATTGGCTTGAGCTAATGCAGACTACTACAAATGTCTGGGTATATAAAGCAAAACAGAATTGCTACAACAAAGCCAGAGAGCTTTCTGAGGGTGGTATTGGGTCAATGAGCATTACTGGTACATCACAACAGTGTGGAGTATGCTAGGAGTAAGGTCTTAGTGCCAATCCCATTATTCAGAGTATCAATCAATCAGTCAATCAATATATTTAATATGGTCAAAGACCAAACAAGTAATGACGTACAATCTAATTATTACAGTCAAAGTAAACCATATTGTTTAAAAATCTATCTAGTAAGCACTGAATTTCCAGAATCCAAATTCTTAAATATATAAAATATTTAAATATTTCCCCCTATAAAATACTTCCGGATCCGTATGGCCTGCCCAGCAAATTTTGCCACTGGTTTCTTGGTGGTTTCTTGATCCCTATCAGCTAAAAGCTTATCTAGATAAAATCTATCATTTCTTCCCAGGAATTGATTGCAAATTGGAGTTATATAGGCAGCTCTAATATTTTGGTAACATTTACACTCAAAAAGAACATGTTCCCTCATTTCTATCTTCCCGGCCCCACATACGCACACTCTTTCCTCGTATGATTGCTTTGTATATTTACCCTCTATGACAGCTGATGCCATTATTCATGGTAGGGATCACTGTGTTGTGTCCTTGGTAAGCACTTGAAGGTAGGGTTGCCAGTCCAAGTAACTGGTAAAAGAGTTGGGGGCAGAAACATTGCAGGTTGGGCGACATCACTGATGTTGCCAACATCACCATATCACTTTTGGGGAAAACCTGGAAATGATGTGAGGTAACTCTAGGAGTTGCCAGAAACTCTGTCGTAAATTTAACAGTGCTCTGAAAATCTTGTATATTGCCCCATGAATAATCTCTAAATGATGTCAGAGATGTGCAGAACATCTGACTTTCTATAGGACATTCCATACATTGCTGTCAGTGTACATACTCCGCTTGCAGACTATATACAATAGTCCATATGTATACTAATGTAATACTAATGTAATTCAATATGATTTGGAGGGTCCTCATATTGACTAGATAATGTAAGCCATCTCATTGTAATATTTCCAATGGGGCTTATTTTTCACAACATCTGAATGAGCATAATGGACATTTTTTACATATCCAATCAACTCACTGACCCTCAAAGTATGTATGATAGAAATCTGCATTCAGATTAAAACAATAAATTTACTGATTGAGGGCTGACTTTTCTATCCTGTATAAAATGTTCTGAACTTCAGATACAAAGAGCAAAAAGTAACATTACCAAAACTGTCTTACTACAATATGTATTGCACGTTGCCAGCAACTCTAGAGTTAAGTAAGCAATGCCAGACCCCAGGTGGGCAGTAAAAAATGTCTGTGCTACTGAGCACTAAAGAGTTGTCAGGATTCCACTGAGTAATCCAGCTGTGAGGAGCAGCTGCTTTTCTGGCCTTCAGCAGGATGCATGCAGAGGGATAGGCTTTGGCAAATTGATCAGGGGGCCACTCCCAGGGAAGTGGAAAGACAAAAAGTGTACTGTTCTGTCAGCTACAGCAGGCAATAAGCGGGCCCATGACAGTTCTGATTACTCCAGTGAGCTGGGAAGAATACTTGCTTTATTTTTGTTCCTTGGGTTTCACCTGGGATGACTTGAAGAAAGAGAGGCTCACCTGTAAAGATGTTTGAAGGAACAAGAACATGATGAAGTTTTTGATGAAAAGAGGGTTCATTTAGATTCTGTAAAAAGAGACAAAAGGGAGATGTCTGGTGACCTTTTTGTCATAGGGTGCCAATGCCAAATTGTCCACTGCAAACATTTCCATTTCATTTTTCTTTGTCTCACTCCTTTCTCTGTTTCCTGTGACTTCTCCTACCTGCACCCAAAGAAGGATCCCTTCTAATAGAAATTCCTGCCTCACGCTTGGAATGTTGGAGGCAAAGGGGGGGGTGTTAAAAGAGAAGACATGAAAAAGCAGAGAAAGCAAGAGCATTTTTTTCTAGAGTCTCTTTTATGTGAAGTCATCCTTCATCAATCATATCTTCTGCCCTCCCCTTTCCACTCCTTCCCCTCTAATGTTTTTTCCCTGGGTCATCATGTTCCACTCAATATTAAAATGCTAAGGAAAACACTTGTAGTCTGAATGCAATGAAACAATTCCATTACTCTTTGATTCCATTACTCTTTCTGGGGCAAAATTTATAGGGGCAATAGTTAAACATCAGAGACATGATATCAAGTAAGGTTCTTCCCATTTTTCTGCTTAAGGCAATAAGCATATGAGCAGTACTAGATAGATAGATAGATAGATAGATAGATAGATAGATAGATAGATAGATAGATAGATAGATAGATAGATAGATAGATAGATAGATAGATAGATAGATAGATAGATAGATAGATAGATAGATAGATAGATAGATAGATAGATAGATAGATAGATAGATAGATAGATAGATAGATAGATAGATAGTCTTAATGAATGTACAAGTGAAGGATGCTTGCATGTGATTGACCTTATTTTTCAGAGAGGCTTCTAACAATTGTCCTTGGACGTATGGCAAATGCACATTTGCAAGGCTTTTCTTTTTCTTTTAAAAAAACTAAACTTGCAGAACCCTCTGTGGGTGAGGTTTGGGATCCATAAAATATGGCTGTAAATTAGCATTGGTAATGAGACAAGAAGCCTTTGTCTTGATTCAGTCCAGGTGGATGCATTGTCTTGAGCTTCATTATCAGTTGCAATTCAGCAGTCAATGCTAATTTCTCCACACCCACTACCCCTCTGCACACCCCACCCTATTCAATCACACCTGCCTTTGTCATTCACTGGCTATTATCATTTGGCTTCTGAAATCACCCCACTCTCCAAGATATAAGGACAGATGGATTCACATTCTAGCTGTATCTGAAGAAATGAGGTGTGGCTCATGAAAGCTCATATCCTACCACTAATTTTGTTAATCTTATAGGTGCTACTGAACTCTTGCTCTTTTCCACTGCTACCGACAGACTAACACAACTACCCATCTAGCACTATACAAGTAAGCCTCATATGTTACCCCAACAGCTGTACTTTTGGTTAGGGATGTGCATCCGAAAAAAAGTTATTTTTCAGATCTGGGTATCAGGAAAGCCATAAACATTGGCATTCCAGATATTCGGGTCCTCCCATACTGGTTTTATATTCAGATTTGGGTTGGGGGGAGGATACTGAAATTATTTGGCTCCATTATCCCTATGGAAGAATATTTCTAGGGGGCTGAAGGAGCTGTTTTTCATGCAAATGACACCAAAATTGCAGGGGAGCTGCCCATCCACTGAAGAAACAACATGTTCCAAGTAGATAGGGTCATGAGGTCAAAGTCTATGGGCATCTGAATAAGGTGCCTCCAGCCATTCTCCATTATTTCAGTGCTTTCTCTACGAGAAAGAAGCCTTAGCCAAACAAACAAGAATAACCACGCTAGCCAAAAGCCTCCCAATGCAAACAGAACCAACAAAACCCAACAGAACAAACATCAAACCAGAAAATTCCAGAAGAACCTATGCCAGAGTCCCCATAGAACCAACTGAAGCCAGGGATAAAGTTACAAGCCCAACAGAATCAGGGTCACTCACAGAAGCCAGGCAGAAACCAGGGCCAATATGGTAACATGTGTAGAGTATGTTGCAGTAATGTGATCTAAATGTTACCAAGCCATGCATCATAGTGGCAAGATCTTGCTCTGCCAAGGGCCACAGCTGGCTCATGAGCCAAAACTGGTGAAAGGCACCCCTGGACACCACTGACACCTGTTTATACAACTGGAGGCTCAGGTCTAGCAGCACCCCAAGCTATGAACCTGCTCCTTTAGAGGGAACGCAGCCCCATCCACAACAGAGTGAGACCTTCCCACCACCAGTATCACCTCCATTTTGTTAGGATTAAGTTTCAGTTTGTTAACTCTTATCCACCTAAAACTGCCTCCAGGTACTTGGTTGGCATTTCTGGGATCTGCTGGAAGCAGGAAATAAAGTTGAGTATCATCTGCATATTGGTAGCAACTTACCCCAGATCTTCAGCCCAGTTTACAGCAATTGCATCTGGCATTTCACTGTGCCATTAATTTTAAGAGAATATTTTTTGTATTTTAAAATAACGTCCTACTTTTACGTGGTCAAGAGGCAATGTTCTATCCAAACGAAACAGCTATGTACACACTTTTAGGAGGACTGGTCCTGCTTTAACTGGAAACCTCATAAAATCTGGCAGACAGACAGGGAACAGACTTACTACACACACACACACACACATTGTTTGTATGTGGCTTCAGGGACACCAAGACAATGAGTCAGATCCTTCCCAAAAGCACAAGACTCACTTAAAATATCTTGAGATAATGCTATGAAGAAAATAGATCTCTTTATCTGATTACTGATGTACCAGACCTTGCCACATATTTTAACATGCTAAATTATTCTGCAGTGACAAAGATAAGGAATTTACTTTGAGATTTTCCTTTAGTATAGCTGGAGCTACTTATATAACCTCACGGTATGTAACAGAGCTGATCATAAAATGTATTTATTTAGAGATGTAGGTGACCCCCCACCCCCACCCCCGCATTCACTTGATTTAAGGTTGCAGTAGATTGGAAATATTATGTGGTTCCGATGACATGAAATTGTATAAAGGTGAATTAAGAGAGACCATCAGGAAATCAGAATAGCTGATGTTCAGAAAAAAATCAGTATCTTCTTTGTAACCTATTGAAATATTAAGCAGTAGGTACAAAAGAAGAAACAACAGGAAAGCTGGGATAACATTTGCTTTGCTGAATCATGTTAAACTATCTAGGGTCAGTTAAGGCTTTTATGCATTTTGTAGAAAATGCAACTGAGTTAGAAGATAGGCAAAGATGTTATCACAGTTGTATTGACAGGGAGAAGTAATTTCCTGCAAGGGATCAAGGGAGTGATCAAAAAGATATAGATGAAATGTCTAATGGTCAGATTGAACTAACATCTTATAATTTGTAGCAAATTATGTTTACATGATAAGAGTGGAAGTCTCTTTTCCGCTGACCTTTCAGAAGCAGGAACATGAGTTAAAGGACGCTGATTAATGTTGGCAATAGAGCCGGGCAAAGAACAGGCTAAATCCATCCTGGCCTTCCACTGATAAAATCACTGAAAACACTTCCTGCAACTGTATGGCATCCATATAAAGCCTTATCACCCTTATTATATTTCCTGGGAACTCTTATGTACCTAAAATATGGGAAACTTAGCAATCACAAGTTTCTTTAATTTTCAGATCTGTAGAAACCACCAATACCCTTATTTTGGAGGCTGTCTCTGGTTTCTAGAACATTTCATTCCAGAACATTTTTGTGTCCTTATTGCATATTTAATGCATTTATTGCATTATCTACAATCAGGCCTCTTTACCAGCGAGTTCTGTTCCTCATCCAGTCCCAGGTAGCTCTAGGGCTAAAGGAAGTTCAAGGCTTTTGCCAGGATGAACTCATGGCTTCAGAACTGAAAGAACTCCAGGAACAAAGAGATTTCCTTTTACCTTTTTTTGGCTCTTCTCCCTCCCTCCCAACCAAATGGTTTATTGTTCCAAACACAGCAGCAAGGTCAGTAGTAAGCAGACACGTTGCTTCCACAACCAAATGGTTTATTGTTGAACACAGCAACTTTCCCTCCTCTGCAATTCCTCATAGGTTAACCATATTTAGAGATTGGATGTCATTTTTCTGTTAGAGGGAATACATTGGTAGTCCATGAGGAATTGGGGTGGGTGGATGATCAGTCTCTTTTATTCAGATCTGTCTTTCTGGGATTCTATAAACTCTTTATAGAACAGCAGGCCAATTCCCTTATCTTATATATGATGATCCAAGTGTTCCTGATCTGTGGATATTTAAATCTGGAGGTTGGAGCCATGAACAGACAAGACAGATTTTCCTACACAACTGAAAAATGCCCCAGGTTTGCAGAAAACTGGAAAAAAACATTGGGAAGGGTAAATTAAAAAACCAAAGGATAAAAGATGTGCCAGTTGTCCTCAGTGGCTGTTGTTATGCAACCATAACAGTTTAGCTAGTATACCATCTTTGGTTTCTGTCAGTAAAAGGCAAAAGAGGGGGCAGAGCCCTTTCCAGAACTGTTTTGGCTTTTGAGGGAGGACTCATTGGGACCAGGCCCAGCAGAAAACACCAGATGACTTGATACCACATTACTTTAATGATTAATCAAGGCCTTGCTGCTTGCTACTGTTCAACAGCAAACCTCCCCCCACCCCCAAAAAGCCAGCGTAGTGCAGTGGTTATAGTTTCAGAGTAGGATCTGGGAGACCCAGGTACAAATCACCACTCTCCCTGTGCCCATGCTCAGTCCTCATAAAGGTAATTTATGGAAGGTTACTGGTTTTCCTTTTAAAGATTTATTTAAAGATTAAAGATTTCCTTTTAAAGAGAGGTTAAAGGTTCCTTTTAAAGAAAGGTTATAGAAGGTTACTTGTTTTCCTTTTAAAGATTCATATTTTTCTGAATACTTAAACTTCCTAAGAATGCAGAAATCCCTACCTTGTCTATGGGAGATCCTGTTTTGTTGCCCTATTGCTAGGCACTCAATCATCAACTTTGCTAAGGAAGTAACCAACTATAGGGGTCATAGAAAGAGGATTAAATTATGGAACTTTCTTCTCCTTTCTGTAATCTTCCCTTCCAAGATATTATAAGCTCTTTTGGGCTACAGGAAGCTAATTTCCCCATCTCTCTGTTTTCTACCTTTTCTTAACCTATCTAAACATTTCAAGGGCTATGAGTCCTCATCCAGTCATTTTGAGTGATTTTTCTTTTCCTTCCTTCCTTCCTTCCTTCCTTTTTTTGGGGGTATAATTTTTGTTTGTTTGCAGACTTAGGGAGTCCATGCCAAAATTCTGACCTTGTCAGTGAGTGGGCATCTTTCATTTCCTCTGTGGTAGGCACTCAGCTATAAAGTTTGATGCTAGAAAGAACACGCTGAGGGGGAGGACTCTTATGGCTAAAGCTGTTCTGTTCATTAGTTATGCTTTTGTTTTCAGAAAGTTTTCAGCTCTGTGCTCAGCTTTCAGTTTGTTTTCAAATTTTCTGTTACTGCAACTTATTGTCTCTGTTCACTGAATGTCCTAATTGTTGAACCATATTGTATTTTGCTCAGGTCCTAGCTGTTGACTGTATATTGTATTTCACTTGCACTGTGTAATGTGCCTTGGGTGTCAGTGAGAAAGGTGGACTGTAAGTAAGTAAGTAAGATTTTTAGAGGAAGAATAAACAGTTGGAAATCTACACGCATGCACACACCTACAGCTCTTCCCCTCCAGGATTCTATAACCTTGAGAAGATCAATTTTTTCACCACTTCTCCCTCCACCCTTTAATTAACATTCAAATGTTCTCAGCATTTTGTGTCTCCTAGAGCACATCCGGTCCTCCACAGGCCTCTGAGGAATGGTTTTTTTTCCTTTTTGTAATTGCAATTCTACCTACCAGAGGAGTCCTATGGTATGTAGAAATCACTGCTTTCTCTGTGGGTGGCCTCAGTTTGCTAGTTTCAAATGGTCACATACATCTACTTTCCTATTAAATACATTAATAGAGAGAGGGTCTGTGAGGAACTGAGGGAAGGATGAACAACTGTGAAATCCCCCATCCCAAAATCTTCACCTCCAGGATTCTGTAAGCATGCCAATGTCCCTTTGCCTTTGTGGAGAAATGGGTTCTACAGGCCCATCTATTCAACCAGAGGACTGTGAAAATGACCCAACTGCCCCAGATCACAGGCAATGATTCTATTCCACAGGCTTGTTCTACCCTCCCCATAGAAAGAAGATCCTTTTCACCACTTGCCATCAGCAAGATCAGATAAAGGTCTACAGTTTTTAGTTTTTGTGCCAATCAAAAATCTCTCCTCAAGAGCTTTAGCTGAGATAATACAATGAGCACCAACTTTATATAAAAAAAAGTTGTGTGAATAAAGCCATTGATAACAGAAATAATAAAAAACACAATGAGCAAAGTCTAATGTCTACTGAGCAAAGGATAAATTTAAGAGTGGATTGATGAAATCCTCTTCCCTTAGACTGAAAACTCCTGTGATGTTAATTAAGAGAGAGATGCAGTCCTAGTTACCCAACTTGTTTCCATCTTTGGGTGCTGTTTCTGCCTGCCCAGGTCACTTCATGAAGCTAGATACTTCATCTTATCAAGCTGATTTATCCTATCAATATGAAACTTGGCATGGAGCTACCTGGTGAGGGGTATAATATGACCCCTTTTTTGGTGGGGGGGGGTGTAAATTGGCTGCATTGTAACCGTTTGAAAATTGCCCTTTGGCTGAAGAGCTTCAGTGAAGCAAATGCCAATTGACAGAGTGAACTGGTTCACTTTGCACGGGAAGTCACTTAGTCCCAGCCATCGTAATCAGAGTTACATCCTGCTAAGCACCTTCTAAAAGTATTGAGTTCAATTGAATCCACATCCACACACAATACTGATTTCAATATATACAAGCTCTGCCGTTTCAAGAGTCAGGTTGCAGTTACTAGTCAGCAGAGACAGAAGCTTCCTATGTTTACAGCTTCTTCTGAAAGCCAGACACTCTTTTATATGAATTAATGACAATGAGCTGGCATGTGGGAGAAAGTAAGGGAGGGGGGAATCAATCTCAGCAGCCTACATGTAAAACGTGTGGTACGGAACTTGTAGTCATGCATATGGAAATGCTTCTCTTTTCCCTCCTCCAGATTTTCTCACCTAAAAGCTTGTCAAACACTTCTCAGTGGCACCATATTTTTAATGATTCACTCCCAAGATGTAGGAGGAGTTATTACAGTCTGTTGTTACTGTGCATCTCTGAGCAGGCAGAAATGGGGTGAGGATTGAGGACTGGGAAGTACTGATACCATGACTTTTGCTTTCAAGTGCCCACTGGGGATGGATTTGCAGTTCACCATCAGCAAAGTAGAAAGACTCTTACAGCACGTAGAAATGGGCCTCAGCTTCCTAAGGAATATTTCTTGGCCTTCTTCCAGTCCTACCACCACCTCCAGACTTATACAATGTCTGATGATGATTCTTTCCCCACACATGGTTTTATCATAAATAACTATCATATCATTTGTGGTGTCCTGCAGAGCAGGCACATGCAGTTGTGGTGGTTTTAAAGAACTCCCAAATTTCCTAAAGCCCCTTCATTGTTTCAAGACCTTTTCCAAACAGGTACTTAATCCGTCATCATCTGTCATCCTCTCTCCTTGGTAGATTATAACTCCATCTAGTTTGGGGGCTTTTGATGAAGAAGGAGGCAAAATGAAGAGACAGAGGGAAAGTACAGATCTGCATTGTCAGACATGAGTATTTTCCACCTGTGGGCAGACTTGTGTGGTTTCCCTGTTGCTTCTGTGGCTGCCAATACAATGCAGCAGTTACAGGCTTCCACATGGACAGTTTCCCCAGTCCCTTACCAATGGCCATCTTCACTTCCCTCCACACACTGGAGCTTTTTATTTTTTTAATGCAGTTAAAACAATCCATTTATGAAGTCAACTGCATTCCCAGCTTTTGTTTTTGTTTTTAAAAGTCTCTAGCGCAGATATTGCCTTTCTACTTATATCTCCCCAACCAAAGGAGCTAGAGACTTATTTTTTTTAAATGAAAGATGGGAAGTCAGAGAACCTGATACACAGAGTGTTATAATGATTTTCAATTGCCAATTTTTAAAGAACTGCATACAAAGGAGGGGCTTGCCCAAGACACAGAAACAACAACAGGAAAACTTCCCAGGAACCAAACCAATCACTGGCAATGCATATATCTCAATTCATCCATATCATTAAAGTGCTAAAGTGCTCAAAGTGAACAATGGCAGTAACTGCCCAGATTTCATACATACGATCTATAAATACCATAAATATATCAATAAATATTGTCACAATATAAATATATGCAGCAAGAAACAATATAATATTTCTCCATCAAAATACAGTACAGAAGTCTTCTAGACCAACTGTTAAGTATGAAACAATATGATAATTAAACCACCACTTGGAACCTCAATAAATATAGGGTCCAGAGAATGTAGGTAAGTAAGAATTCATTATGCTTTAGGTGTAAAGCATTGTCTTCTTCTTGTTATTGCAGGAGAAGCCTTCAAAATAAATTTTCAAAAGGAATTGCCTTGCATTCAAAGTTCAGTGCCTATAGAAGCCTTCAGTGAATGCCTGTCCACAATGAGAATGTTTGCATTGCTTCATCTCAGCACAGGACAGTAACAGTGAATACAACAAGATCAGATGTGAGACTAGCCCACAACTTTATTGATGACAGCCATAGGAGCATTGGGACAGCAGTAAGGGCAATGGATCCACTACGTCAAACAGCCCCCGCTACTTGATGGCATGCATTCCCCAGCCCACCTGTTGGGCATTGAGGGATGGCAGGAGGTTTAGCACTCATCCAGGCTTGATCCTGGCAGTTCCTGCCAGATAAGGTGAAGCCTGCGAAGATGAGCATAGGAGTGCACCTTTCAGCTTCCCCCAGATCCCTTAAGGGGACCTCAATACTACACTTGATCTTAGCCAAATAGCTGGAAAACAATCAAATAAGAAAAGGACATATATTGAGTGATTTAACAGAACTTGAGAAAACGTTAATTCTGGTAACCATACAATCTTTTCTATTATATTTTGGCTTTGATTAATACTATAATCAAAAGGAAAAACTTTGTTAAAGAAAAGGTTTAGGATACACTATAAATGCCAATATGTGGAAATTTATATTTTTTTAAAAGGTCAACATTTTTGCTGAATTTGGGCATAAGAGAGAGAGAACATTGTTAACTTCCAGTTGGGGGTAATGGCAAGACCGTCGTGATCCGGAACTCTGGACCATCCGAAGTGCTGTTTTTGGCTGGTGGGGTGTATCGATCACCCACAGCCCCCTGATTTCAGTTAGAAATCAGGCTGGAACGCTTGAAGCCCCAAGAGTGAAGGATCTCGGCGGGTGGGAGGCTCTGAATTAAGGGCTTTCCTCCCAAGCCTTGAGATTCTCCTCGGAGAAGGGCAGCTAAAATCTCTGCAGCAGCTTCTGGAAGTCATTAAATTGGCATAGGCTCACCCAAGCCTCAGGAACAGAATTTGACAGAATTGGATGTTTGAAGCAGTGAGTACAACCCAAGAAGTTTGTGTTAAGTAAAGATTACTATCTCCCCCAACAGACTGTTTTACTGAACAAAGACCGATCTTATAAAAAAATTAAGAACTGAGATCCTAAGCGAAAAAAGCATACTAAAGAACTGAGTTGTTTAATTTGAAGTTTGAGAGTGAGAAAGAGTTAAAAAGAGCAAAGAAAGAATATTGTTTTGCATACTTGCGGTTGGGGAGATAGTGACGCGGAGGGAGGATCGTGGGAATCGGAAGAAGCAACGCGAGGCAAGAAGTGATTACAGCAGAGTATAATAGACGGAAAGGAGACAGAGTGGCGAGGGAGAGGTCAGGAAGAGCCGGAAGGAAAACAACATTGGAAGAGGAAGTGAAGTGCCCACCACTGAAAGTAAGGGAAGAGGAAGAGGAAGTAAAGTGCCCACCATTGAAAGTAAGGGAAGATCATAGTATTGTCATCATTACCATAGAGAAAGATCGCCCAACATTTTATACCATAGAAAAACATCGCCTGACATTTTAAGGGTAAGGGAAGCCCTAACCGCCTTTTTAAGTGAGGGCAGATGGCCGAAATTTTGATATAAACGAATTGAGACTTGATTTAAAAGGAAGACGGAGTTAAGAAAGAGAGCAGATTCGTGGGGGCCCAAAGCAAGCCTGATGGCTTCAAAAAAAGAAAAGGACTGGCAACTTGCTATGGAGAATTTGGACAAAAAATAGGGAAATAAAGAGATTCGGGAGATGGTACAGCAACTGCAGCAAAATTTAATGATGGAAATTAAAGAAGTTATTAAGACGGAAATAACAGAGGTTAAAAAAGAGATGGTGGCAATAAAAACAGATTTACAGAATACCCAACAAAAAGTGCAAGAAATACAACAGATGGTGCAGGATGGAGAAAAAAAACCAGAGGCTATAAAGACAGAGACTATGGGCATGGGTGAAAGAATTGTGATGATGGAATGTAAAGCAATGGATAGGCAAATTCGTATGAGGGGTGTTCCGGAGAAAATGGGCGGATCTGCTCTGAAACAAGTAGCTGAAATACTGGCAGAATTTTTAGAACAAACAGAGGAGGAAATGATGATGCACTTGGATATCGTGTACAGAGTCAACTCAAAGTATGCAGAACAAAAGAATTTACCAAGAGATATTATTGTCCAATTGACCACGAGGAGAATGAAGGAGGAAATTATTAGAAGGCATTTTGAGACTCCACTGGAAATAGTTGGGACAAGGGTTCGAATTATGAAAGAAGTACCACGAAAAGTGCTCCAAGATCGGAAAAAATATAGAGATTTGATACAAAAGCTGAAGGCAGCTGAAATTAGATATAGATGGGAGTTGCCGGAAGGAGTGACTTTTGAATTCCAATCAGGGAGACAAGTGATTAAGTCAAAATATGCAATGGATGTCTTTCTGATGGAGAATGGAAAAGACTTTCCTAGCTCAAGTAGATTATAATTATGGAGTACAAATTAATTTCATGGAATGTTAATGGACTCAATTCACCCTCTAAACGAAAAGCTGTGTTACATTGGCTATCTAAACAAAGAAGTAATATGATTTGCTTACAAGAGACTCATATTAGAGATCAAGATGTTAAATATCTATTTAATAAGAAGTTAGGAAAACAATTTGTTTCGGCAACAAAACAAAAGAAGCGGGGAATTGTTATATATATTAAGGAAGAATTGCAGCCCAAATTAATAGTTTCTGATAAAAATGGAAGATACCTGGCTGTGGAATTTTTATGTAATGCCAAAAAAACGTTGATACTTGGAGTATATGCACCGAATGGTTCTAAGGATTTATTTTTTAAAGACTTAAGAGAGCAAATGGAACAATGGACTTATGATCATATAATTGTAGCTGGAGATATGAATGGAGTTGTGGATTTACAGTTGGATAAAAGCTCATTACCAAGTAAAGTAAGGGCAGGGAAATTACCAAAGTCATTTTTTGAAATTCAGGAACAAGAAAATTTAGAGGATATTTGGAGAAAATACAACCCTAAATCGAAGCAATATACTTTCTTCTCAACTAGTCATCAATCCTTTTCTAGAATAGATATGATCTGGGTGTCTAAAGAACTGGTAGTATTTACTAAAGAGATTGATATTTTACCGAAAATTAGCTCAGATCATAATCCTGTGATGTGGAGATTTGGAATGAGAAACAAGAAACGGAGATGGAGAATTAATGAGGCTCTTTTGGGAGACCCAGAATGTGTGGAGGTGCTTAAAAAAGAAACAAAGTTTTTAATTCAATGTAATGTTGATAAAGGAGTGTCAACACATAAGGTCTGGGATACACATAAAGCAGTAATTAGAGGTGTGTTGATGGACTTAAATGGTAGAGACAAAAAGAAAAAAGAAATGAAGTTAAAAGAGATTCAGGAAAATATTATTCAAGTAGAACAGCAATTGAAAAAGAGGCCAGGTAAAAAGAAATTGTTGTATGAAATAAAGTTATTGCAAGAACAAATTAGGGTTATGGAAAATAAAGAAGTGGAGTGGGAACTGAAGAAAATGAAGCAAAAATCATTTGAAGGAGCTAATAAACCAGGGAGATATTTGGCGTGGCAACTGAAGAAAAAGAGAGAAAAAAGAACAATAAGTAAAATTATGGAAGAGGGGAAGGAATTATATGATCAAGGACTGATTGAGAGAGCATTCTATAAATATTATGCAAGACTATATCAGAAAAAAACAGTGGACTATGAAAAGATAAGAGACTATTTTGACATGTATTGTCGAAGGCTTTCACGGCCGGAGAACGATGGTTGTTGGGGGTTTTCCGGGCTGTATTGCCGTGGTCTTGGCATTGTAGTTCCTGACGTTTCGCCAGCAGCTGTGGCTGGCATCTTCAGAGGTGTAGCACCAAAAGACAGAGATCTCTCAGTGAGAGATCTCTGTCTTTTGGTGCTACACCTCTGAAGATGCCAGCCACAGCTGCTGGCGAAACGTCAGGAACTACAATGCCAAGACCACGGCAATACAGCCCGGAAAACCCCCAACAACCATATTTTGACATGATTGATTTACCTAAGGTGCCAGAGAAGCTGAAAGGGAAGCTTGGTGCTGAAATAACAACAATGGAAGTGGTGCAAGCAATACAAGCTACTACAGTTGGTAAAGCTCCGGGACCGGATGGAATTACAGCAAAATTTTATAAAGTGATGGTAAAGGATTTAAAACAACTGATGCAAAAAGTGATGAATGAGATATTGGAGGGGGCAGAGATTCCAGATACATGGAATGAGGCTAATATTACATTGATACCAAAGGAGACATTAGATTTAAGTAATGTTAAGAACTATAGACCAATATCTCTAACTAATAATGACTACAAAATATTTGCTAAGATATTAGCGGAAAGCCTTGTGTGGTTAGTGGAATTTATAGAAGAAGATCAAGCTGGTTTCTTACCGGAAAGACAAATAAAAAATAACTTACGAGTATTGCTGAATGCCATTGAGTATTGCTGAATGCCATTGCTGAATGCCAACCCAGGGAAGCAGGTTGGGGTTTTTTTTCGTGGATGAGGAGAAAGCTTTTGACAATTTGAACTGGGAGTTTATGTTTGCAACAATGGAGAAGATGCAGTTGGGAGAGAAATTTATACAAGCAATAAAAGCAATATATAAAAATAAATCTGCAAATATAATTGTTAATTCAGATGTAACAAAAAAGTTGGAAATAAGAAAAGGAACAAGACAAGGGTGTCCGCTTTCCCCACTTCTGTTTGTAATGGTATTGGAGATTTTACTTAGGCAAATAAGAGAAGACCATTCAATAAGAGGACTGAGGGCAAAAGGATTTTCATATAAAGTCAGAGCTTTTGCCGATGATGTAATGGTGATAGTGGAGGATCCAACAGAGTGCATGCCTAAACTGATGAAGAAAATGAAAGACTTTGGAGATTTAGCTGGATTTGTTATAAATAAGGTGAAGTCCAAAATATTGTGTAAAAATATGACTAAACAACAGCAAAAGGAGTTGATGGACAAGGTAGAATGTGAAGTAGTGAACAAAGTTAAATATTTAGGAGTGGAAGTGACAGCGAAAAGTATCGATTTATATAAGAATAATTATGACAAGCTATGGCAACAAATAGATAAAGACATGATTAAATGGAACAAAATGAATTAGTCATGGTTAGGTTGTATTGCAGTAATTAAGATGAATGTTCTTCCAAGAATGATGTTTCTACTACAGACAATACCTATTGTTAAAGATAGTAAACAATTTGAAAAGTGGCAGAGAACGATTTTAAACTTTGTTTGGGCTGGAAAGAAACCCAGAGTTAAAATGAAAATACTGTATGATGCAAAAGAAAGAGGAGGTTTACAATTACCAAACTTTAAATTATATCATGAAGTGGTATGTTTGGACTGGATAAAGGAATGGTTGACATTGAAGCATTTGAAGCTGTTAGCATTGGAAGGATATAATAAACTATTTGGATGGCATGCATATCTATGGTATGACAAAGTAAAAGCAGACTCTGTTTTTACATCATTATGTAAGAAGAAGCTTGTTTGCTGTATGGACCAAATATAAGAAATATATGGAAGAGACTATACCAATGTGGATTATCCCTGCGGAAGTAGTAAATCCAAGAACAGAATATGCAGGGGAAGAGTGGCTTGTTGTAATCTAAATGTCAAAAGCCAGTGTGCAGAGGCTCTAGATCAAAATGATCTGTGTGACAGTTAAACACATCAGGTGACTGAGAGTCAGATGGTCAAGTTCCAAAGTCAGGAGACTGTGAGGGAATGACTCAGCTAAATTCACTCATGCATGTGATTGGTTGTCTATATGTATAAATTGCTACTGTGTACATTATGGTTTGGCTTCTTTTGAGTCCAGGTGTAGGCGAAGCACTTTGTCTCTCTGGACTATAACCTGTATATTTATTGCTCTTTATCCGCCTGTAAATAAATTGTATTATACACCTTTACCGGACAAGCAAGGTGTGGACTCTTTCTGGGTTCTCCTAAAGCTGGTGCAGTCATGCTAACTCCGCGCCAATCAACAGGGTTATGGGCCCAGATAGACTGCGCCAAACTGAGGAGGCTCTACTGAAGTGTGTCGAGACGCAGCAGAGTCAGTGGTGGATGTTGGCACCCAACGGCCGCAGTCCTTCGGAGGAGGATTTATTGGCTGTGTAAAGTGCCAGTGACCAGGAGGAGGAGGAGGCAAATGAGCTCCCTCAGGCCGTTGCAGCAGCAGGTATGGCTCAGAGCACGGTTGTGTTGGTGGAGAAGCTAACCTCCGCAAATTACTCCACTTGGTCATTATGTGTGGAGCATTTTCTAAAAAGAGAGGGGCTGTGTAAATGTGTCAGCAATCCCCCTGCGGACCCCACTGATGCTGAAAAGAGTGCAGATGAGCGTGCTTTAGTTCATATCATGCTGGCTGTGGGGGGTGACCAATTGCTTCACATCAGGGACTCAGCTACGAGTTCAAAGGCCTGGGAAGATTTAAAGCTGGTCCATGCCAGAACATCTGCAGGGTCATTAATCATGCTGACACGTCGCCTCTACAGACTTGCTCTCAAGCTGGGGGAGAGCATGCAGAAACATATAAACAGTTTGACTGAATGTTTCCAGCAACTGTCTGCTCGTGGGAAACCCACGGAAGACTCAGATAAGGCATACATTCTGTTATCAAGTGTGCCTGATGTATATTTTCCTCTTATTGCAAGCCTTGAGAGCCTTGAACCGGATAAACTCACTTACTCATATGTTGGGTCCCGTCTTCTTGAGGAAGAAGCTCGTGTTTCAACATACGGGAGCTGGCATTCAAGGACGGAGCAGCGATCGGACGGAGGGGCCCATCGAGGGGTTTCTGCCACTGACGGCGGAGGAGTTACCAGCAAACAGCGAGAGATAACCCAGCTGACAGCAGCAACCATAAGGAAATGTTACATTTGCGGCTCCACTTCTCACCTTCGTCGCTTTTGCCCGGACAGAAGAAAACAACAGAAGCAGAAGCAAGGACACGTGCAGGAGCCTCGAATTCAGGATGAACATGCAAGGCTGGTCACCGCTTCTACTGCAGACACACGCTTCCAATGGATTTTAGATAGCGGCGCCTCGGAATGTTTTGCCTGGTCAGAGGAGGTGCTGTGTAATTTACAACAGAGCAATCTGCAGTAGGGATGTGCATTTCGGCTTTCTGAAAGCCGAAAGAAAGCCGAAACAAAAGTGTTTCGGCTTCTTTCGGGTTAGCCGAAACGTTTCGGGCTAAGCCGAAACGTTTCGGCTAGCCGAAAGAAAAAAAGCCGAAACGTTTCGGCTTTAGGCTTTTTCAATGGGAAAATGCCTCCGGCGTCTTCCCGGACGTCTGGGGGAGGCATCTTCCCACCGAATCAGCCCAAAATTGGTGGGGACCTTCCTCTAACCCCTCTCTACAAACCCCCCCAAGTTTAAGTCCGATTGGACTTTGGGGGGCCATGTTATGGCCCCCCAAAGCAGGTCCCCCTATCCTCCCATAAGAAAGCGAAGGAGCAGCATATTGTTAGCATGCTGCTGCTCATCTTCTTCATTATTTCCTATGGGGAAAAATGAAGAAGCAGGCTTCCTTTGCCAGGGGTGGCATTTTGCATGCAAAATGCCCCCTCACCCTCAAAAGCACAATTCCTGTCAAAAACACTTTATTTCTTGAACAGCTTTAGGTTACACAGCAGGGGGGGAACACCAAAGGGCATGGAAGCAGTATCTTACACAAAAATAACACAACTCACTTCACATTAAAGAATCACTCCAAAAAATTGCTGTCAAAAGCACTTTATTTCTGTAACTGCTTTAGGTTACACAGTAGGAAGGCACAACAGAGCAGGAAAGCAGTGTACTACACAAAAATAACACAACTCACTTCACATCAGAGAATCACACAAACACAATTGCTGTCAAAAACGGTGAAGTGGGTTGTATTATTTTTTGTAGTACATTGCTATCATGCCCTGTTGTGCCCTCCTACTGTGTAACCTAATGCTGTTCAAGAAATAAAGTGTTTTTGCCAGGAATTGTGTTTTTGTGATTCTCTGATGTTAAATGAGTAGTGTTATTTTTGAGTAAGATAGTGCTGCCATGCCCTTTGGTGTTCCCCCCTGCTGTGTAACCTAAAGCTGTTCAAGAAATAAAGTGTTTTTGCCAGGAATTGTGCTTTTGTGATTCTCTGATGTTAAGTGAGTTGTGTTACTTTTGTGTAAGATAGTGCTGCCATGCCCTTTGGTGTTCCCCCCTGCTGTGTAACCTAAAGCTGTTCAAGAAATAAAGTGTTTTTGACAGGAATCGTGCTTTGTGATTCTCTGATGTTAAGTGAGTTGTGTTATTTTTCTGTGTGGGGGACTGCTGGTGTAATGTGTCATAATGCTTTGCCTACTTGTACTTTGGAAAGGAGAAAATAATTTTTTAAAAACTTTATTTTTTGTTCTTGTTTTATTCTTTGTTGTGCAGTTGGTTCCCATCATAGGGAACAATGGGGCTGGCTGGCCAGCCATCTCTGTAGGTGGTGGGGGAATTTGAGGGAGGGTGTCTGTGGTTCAGGTGCTCTTTCACAGGGACCAGCTGGCACTCAGAAGTGTGCCCACCATTGTGGTACCCCTGGGCTGTGCAGAATTGCCCAGGGAAAGAGAGTTTAGAAGTTCCCAGCATAGGGAACAAAGGGAGAGAGCTGGCCTTTGCCAGCCTGTTCCTGGGGTTATGGGTGTGGGGCAGGTGGGGGTGGATTTGGGTCTGTGAGGGGCTAATGTGGGGATTTGGGTCTGTGTGTGGCAGCTGGGGGGGAATTGGGTTTGTGTGGGGCTGTAAGGGGTGGACTTTGGGGGCTGAGAGCACCTACTTGGGGAGGCCATGAAATGGCCCCCTCAAGTGGGAGCAATCTGAGCCTTGTTGGGGGTGGGAGGAAGGGTGGGAGAAGGGCCCCAGAGGGCTGGGGGGCATTTTGCATGCAAAATGCCACCCCTGGCAAGACAAGCCTCCCCCAGCTGTCAGTGGTAGAGAAAAGAGCATCTACTTGGGGAGGCCATGAAATGGCCCCCCAAGTGGGAGCAGGCTGAGCCTTGGTGGGGGTGGGAGGAGGGGTGGGAGAAGGGCTCCTGAGGGTAAGGGGGCATTTTGCATGCAAAATGCCACCCCTGGCAAAGGAAGCCTGCTTCTTCATTTTTCCCCATAGGAAATAATGAAGAAGATGAGCAGCAGCATGCTAACAATATGCTGCTCCTTCACTTTCTTATGGGAGGATAGGGGGACCTGTTTTGGGGGGCCATAACATGGCCCCCCAAAGTCCAATCGGTCTTAAACTTGGGGGGTTTGTAGAGAGGGGTTAGAGGAAGGTCCCCACCAATTTTGGGCTGATTCGGTGGGAAAATGCCTCCCCCAGACGTCCGGGAAGACGCCGGAGGCATTTTCCCATTGAAAAAGCCGAAAGCCGAAAGCCGAAAGTAAGCCCAAAGCCGAAAGCCGAAACGGCTGGCCGTTTCGGCTTTCGGCTTATATGAAAGAGAATCCTCTTTCGGCTTTCTGCTTTCGGCTTTAGCCGAAAATTTTTGGCTTGCACACCCCTAATCTGCAGTCCGTTTTGTTGGCAGACGGGAGAGAATCTTCAGTGAGTGCTATGGGAACTTTGTGGTTTACAGCTCTGGAGGAGGACTTTGCGCCTGTGTATTGAGTTCCCTCTTTGGACCATAATCTGTTATCTGTAAGTAAGTTGGCCCAGAAGGGATTTGAGGTCCAGTTTATAGGGGACAAATGTCTAATAAGCAAAGCTGGCAAGGTTCTAGCAAATGGGGAGCTGAAAAACAATGTATATATTGTGGAAAATCGACAGGCAAAGGCCGACACGGTTACTAACAAATGTAGCCATGACAATTGTGTGCATTTTGTTGCCAAGTAGGCCCCCTCCCCTGCTTTGAAGCCTGCCATGAACTGTGCTAAAGTTTCCTGCGTTGCTGTTTCACTGCTACACCAAAGACTGCTTTGCACGTGTGTGTTCTGATACACGTGTCAGTTTCCTGCCTGCGTGTCAAGTACCTTGCTGCTATAGACTGTGTAGTTTACTGACTCCATGTTTGGTTAACTGCACAAAGGACTCTCTTTCTGGGCAGCCCTGCCCTGACCTGTATCTGGAATTCCCAGTGTGTGTTTGGACTGTGTTCCCCGTGCCTGCTTTGCCATCTGCCACGGACCGTGCCTGTTCCCTGCTTTGGACTGTGTTTTAAAGTGTTGTTCCCGCTGCCTCCATGGAAGCCTGCCTCATATGGGCCCAAGCCGCTGCTAGCAGCCGGGCGCCTGCCGGGGAAGCCTCCAACGAGCCTGGCTAGGCGCTCCCTGGTCAGTTCCCGCCTGGAGCCTCCCGCGGGTCGGTCGCCGAGCTTGCCCTCGCTACCGGGCAGCCTGCTATCCAGCCCCAGCTATGCCCAGCCGGCATCCATGTTCTCAGGCACCCAGAAGACCCAGAGGAAGAGACTGCTTTGAGAAGCCATTTCGGCGAAGCGGGCACACCACGTCCGCAGCGAGAGCCCCTCGCCCCGCTCTGCATATCTTAGGAGCCGCCCCGGAGAAGAGCTAAGTGCTGACCATCCCAAGCACTTAGAGAATGCATCTCAAAGAAACCTCCGCATTCCAGAAGCTGATGACATCAGGACAAGCCCTGTCCGCTGGAACATCCATTCAGCCCACTTGGATTTCCCCCTCCCTCTTTTGTCCCCTCTTCCTGAGGTGTCACTTATCGCAATCAGATTACCAAAGTGGCCCATCCAAGCCATTCAGTAGCCCATTAGACCCTTTGTTTTAATCTGTGAGAACCACCAAGTACAGCACCAGCCCCAGGGTACGTTTTGGGGTATTTAAGCTGGTCTCTCAGACCACTCGGTGCCTCGGCCATTCCTATCCAGACTTCCTTGCTGTCCGTCTGTGGTCCCAGTGCTGGCATTGGGCCACCCTCGCTGCTGTGTCTCTGCTTCGCTCCAGGATAAGTGAGTATTTCCCCTATCATCGTTGGGAACCAGCTAATGCGAACGTCTCTGTATTTCCTACTCTGTATTTCTTAGACCTTGTGTGTTCCTTGTATGATTGTGCAAGCTAGGCTTACGCTACACTCAATACACGTGTTTGTACCTTACTCCTTGTCTGCCTCTTTTTCACTAGAGTGTCTGGGATCGGGACCTCCGTAAACATAGGTTATGATCCTCGCTTAATATTAATAGTTACAGACTGCTACAGCTAATTCCCCATTATAATAAAAGAGCAGTTCTGGTAACAGTTTACTGGTGGAGAATGCGGGCATAACCCAGTTCGTGTGAATCCACGTGAGTCGACACGCGTGTCTTCAGCGAACTGACTTAGAGGAAAATTTTCCAGACCTCTGTGTAAAAAGCGCAATTTAGCTCAGGGAATTAAAAGTGTGAGTGTGTGTGGCTCTAGCGAGCATTTCTATCTTGTGGGTTGGCTTTTCCCCCATTTCCTCCTTCAGCCAGCTTTGGACTACTTGCCTTTTGTGGTGCACCGCGAGGCCCTCCAGCCGTTATAACCGGTGTACTGTGGGTGAGGACCTCTGAACTGGTGAAGTTCCTGGCCACCTTCCGGGCCGCCTAAACGCGTCTATGTGGGTGGGATCCCAGAAGTAGGCTCTCTCTATATATATATACATCCTGAGGCAGCACATATAAAACTCTTTTCCGCCCTCCCCCGTCTCTCCTAAGTCCGTCCAAACCCCGTTCCTGCCAGCACTTAGGCTTCAATCCCCACTCCGGAGGAAACGTGAAGGGATCGTTAGTCCGTTCGTTCAGTTTAGCTTTGGGAATCTGAAGCCAGGTTCCTGAAGCACCGCGGCAGCCGGCCGCACCGTGCTTAAGAGTTTTAAGGTAGACTCTTGGGCACCTTTCCGCTTGCGAGTTTTAAGTCAGACTCGTGGGCGCACCTCGCTTGGGAGTCAGTGGGACTCTTGGGCGCACCCTGCTTGGGAGTTGTTTGAACTCTTGAGCGCTTTTTCCGCTTGGGAGTACCGTAGTTTTACTCCTGGGCACTTTTGCTTGGGGACTTGCAGAGGCAGTCCTTGAGCACATTTAGTCTTTTGGTCTTGGCTTGGAGACAGTTTAACCGTTTGTCTCTGAGCACGAGGCCTGGGGACACTTTTGAGTACAGTTCTTGGGCAGAGAGCTTGGGAGCATTTGCAGTTTCTGAGCAGAGGCTTGGGAGCATTTCTGGTTGCCTGAGCAGAGGCTTGGGAGACCCCTTTAGTAGCAGTTCCTGAGCAGAGGCTTGGGGACACCTTTTGGTTTCCGAGTATAGGCTTGGGAGACCCCTGAGCTTTAGCTTCTGAGCAGAGGCTTGGAAGCGCTGAGCGTCTTTTGGTTCTTGGGCTTAGAGAGCTTGAGAGCACCCTCTGAGCCAGTAAGCTTTTCCTGGTCCCGTGGCTTGTAGGCAAGCTTGAAACGGGAATAGGAATTTTCCTTCTCCCCCGGTGGAGGAGAACCGAGTGTAGAACCCTTAAAAATACCCTTGTGAACCTAAAAGTAGAACCTTAAAACCCCCTGGTAAAAACCCTTGAGGACCTGAGGGAAGGATAAACCTCCCAAAAGGAACATAGATAGGAAGAAGTTGTTAAAACCCTTGAGCAGCTTTAATCGCCCCACCCCTGGTGTCGCTGATCCACTCTTTAACCTCCCCCGAGATCAGCCTTAAACTAAAAAGAAAAAAAAATGTACCGGGCAGCCCCCACCGTGCCCCGCCTGGAGAAGTGGCTAGTTAAGAAGGGAGATTGCCCCTGGGAAGCCGGTTCCTTCAAGGGACCCGACCCACTCCAGATAGTTAGAAGCGCCTTCCAGGACTTTTGTGACAAGGAGAAACCTAGGTCTAGCAAAAAGGACAGATATGGAGCCTGGGCACTTTTCACCGCCCTGCAGGACAGCGTGTCCCTAATTAGCAAGTTGCAAACAGCACAGGAGGAGTTAGAGGAGAGGTCAAAACGAGAGCAGGACGCCTTGCGCCTAGAAATCCAGACTCTCAGGACCAAGCTAACCGACCAGGAGAGAGAACATGAGGAGAAAGCAGTTGAGTGGCGCGCCAAACGCGTCAATTTCATATTAGAGAAGCAAGGACTAACTACCGCCCTCCAGGACGCTCAGCACAAGGCTGAAGCGGCCACCGCTCGTGCCGATATGGCTGAGCACGCATTAACGGAGGGACAAGAAGAGATTACTAAGCTCACCCATGCCGCCCGGTTCATGGCGGACCACAACCAGTCTAAAACCGCAGCCGCGGACCATTCAGCTTGTAAGAGGGAGCTAGAGGCCCTAAAGCGACACTTGGGGATGCAACAGGCCGTAATTTCCGCCGTGCACCCCTCAGCCCTCTTGGCCCTCCCAGAAGATAGTAAGGATAGCTGGGCATCTCAGTCGCCCCAGCCCGAGGAAGCCCCACAGCCCCTCCATCCAATAGCTACTAAGGAAATTGTATCCATGGACGAGGATGGCAGGAAAACAGACCGGGTCGTTAAGGAAACCCGCAATTGGAGGCCCGATGAGCTCCAAGCCATAGCGGACCGCATGGGACCCCTGAACCGGGACTCGGCTATACAATGGTTTGCACACGTGACCATGTCCCAGCCCTCCGCCAGTGGCTCCGATGTAGCTCAGCTGGCTCGCCATTGTGCCAGCCCCGAAATAGTCACCTCTCTTAATGCATACATTTCTAACCGGAGACTAGCCACTCGCAGTCAGTATGGTGCCATGAAAGAGTTGTGCGCATTTCTGTGGCCCACCAAGAGTTTAAAAGCCCTGTATATTGCAGAGTCTCAAAAACCCGGAGAGGATCCAGAGGCATATTTAGCCAGGAAACAGCTCCTAGCCGAACTAGCAGACGAGGTAGACTTAGACTTGAGCGACATGCCTGACTTCGATGACTTAGAGTTTAGGAGAGCAGTCATAGATGGGCTCAACAGCACCACTCGCCTAGCCCTAGCAGGAGTAGAGCCCGGGAGCATTACATGGGGAGAGCTGGAATCCCACATCAGGAGCATTGCTGGCCTGTTGCGAGAGACCGGAGCCATCCGTCATGTGAAGTCCCCGGCCTCCCATAGGAAAGAGAGTGAGCCCATCAACACAGTCATGTATGCCAACCATGGTCCCCACTCCCAATATCGGCCCCAAGGGCATAGCTCGTACTCGGAGCCTAGAGGTGGCATCTTGCGTGGGAGAAGTGGTAGCTTCACTCGGGGCCGCAGCCAGAGGGACTCCCGTCCAGGAGTAACCTTTGTGCCCACCCCCAGTCGCTACCCTTCCTCCCCACAGGGACCCTCTGAGCCCTGGAGACCTGCGCTGCCCTCGGCACCCCCGCCCCCTCGGGCACCTCACCCCTACAATCACCAGGTCTACCCTCCCCCAAGTCAGGCTGACTCCTGGAGACCGCAGCCAAAGGACCACGAGGAGCCCTCTGACCTAGGAGAGCCGCCACCAGCTGGGAACCCCTTTTTCCAATAGGGATGCCCGGGGGTCACACGTGCTTCTCCCCACTTAACTGCCCGTGGGAGAAAACCAAAGGTTGAGGCTAGCCTTCGACCTCCGGGAACTAAAAATAGCTTGGAACTTAAAAGAGAGAAGGAAAGATTCCAAAGGGTGATTCGCACCCAGAACCCAGCACCAACTTTGCCAGACACCTCTGAAAGAAATCTGGCAGAGCTGCAAAATAAAATTCAGGAACTCATAAGTGTAAACAGGGAACAGAATTTAAAAATAAATGATCTTAATAAAGAGAATGAGGAATTAAAAGAAAAATTAAATGCTTGCACAATAGAGAAAGAGCAGCTCCACAGTAAATTCCTTAGCATGCAGACTTGGCTGGAGAACCAGAATAATGAAACCGCCACTTTAAAAACCCTGATGCAAAATCTCCTGGAATCCCAGAGACTCACTGAGGCCAGATTAAAGACTTTAGAGGAACAATCAGTGATTGAATCAGCACCCCGCCCCGCCAAAGGCAGTGAAACAGGTAGCCAGTCACCTTTGCCTCCAATTTCTGCCTCAGCCCCCACGCCCAAGAAGCCAGAATTCACTTTAGCCTCTGAGCATGTGCAGAGTTTAAAAGTCATTCCCCAAGAAATTGTCTTGGCTCCCATAGACTGCCCCCAGCCAAGCTATACACAGCCCACCGTGACTGTGCCCTCTTGCAATGACCCTGAAAACCAAACAGACAAAAGTAAAAATGCAGTTCCTTTAAAAGATTTAAAATGCTTTGAGAATCCAGTGCTTGCAACTACACACCAAATAGCTTTCTCTCAGCCTTCCCTGACTAACACCCCTGAAGAAAACCTTATGTTGTGCCTGTGTGGTTTAGTAGTGCTTGAGCTAATTCAGAGACATTTGTGTATCTGTTTCCACGTTTTAAAAGGCTCAAGCCCAAAACTTAATGAAAAGGTAGAGCCTCCAGCAGTAAGTGCAGTCAGGAATGTAATAATGCAAGTGAGCAAACTCCAGAAAGACTCCCAGTTGCTAGCAGCATCTAAAACAGACTATTCCCACTCAGCGTTGCACCCCCACCCCTCATTGAAATGGAAAAAACTGGCCAGACCAGGATTCTGACCTCCTCCCAGTTCTTCCTTTTGTCCTCTCCCAGGCTGAAGTAAGCCTAAATAAATGTAATCACTGGTTCCCTGTCCGAATTTGGAAGGGATTGGAACCAGGAGTGGAAAAGCCACCTTAAGGAGACTTGAGTTCAAGTCCCCGCAGCCCCCGTCCCTTTTTGTTGTGCAGTCTTAACTTTATGTGTGTGTGAACCTGAAGCCCAATTCCCTTTTGAAATTAGATGTAAAAAGCCAACTTGGCTTCATATAATCATTTAGTGTTTTTGTTATTTCTTTTCAGTTCTATTCTTTAACTTCATTAGGCGGGCCCCACAGTTGGGACCCTGAGTATAGGGGGAACACGGCAACCAAGGCCAAATAGGACCACCACCGAAAGTGATTCTTAATTGGATTTTAAGCCGCATGTTCGGAAAAAAAATTTTGCACAGGCAAAAGAGAGTTGCCTTGTGGTAAGTTTTGGAGAGGCTTTAGCCCAAAGGTGATTTCCAATACCGTAGATCCACCAAATAAGGTGATCCCGGTATTCGAAAATATATCACCCGCCGTGCTGGTGAAGATCCCGCATCTACGTAGATTCGGGGTCTCACCTGCCAGACCCACGCTTTCGCATGATGGTCGGCTTTGGCTTTGAGGGCCGTGCCTCCCCTGGAAAAGGTCCCCCAGATAACCCAATACCCCTCTTTTACTAATGTTCATATTCGTCATGGTGAGTTGCTATACGGCGCCACCAGTTAGTACGCTTTAGTGCAAATGTAAAAGACCCGCCAGTATTTTGTAAATATGTGCCCTCTGGAATGTGTTATTGAGGTGCGTTCGCCACGCACAAGGGGCAGCGTGCCTCATTTACATAGCCAGGATCCCCTGCGCCAAGATGACCCCCGAATAACCCAGACCCAGTGGCGCCGGCAGATCTCGGCCGCCTCTGCCGCTTTTCGATAAACGCTGCCGAGCGCCTTCGGCCCCATTTCGGCCCTTTCCGCAAGCAGCCGCCCGCCCCACGTAATCTTTTCCCTTGCCCGTACCGTACAAGGGAAAAGAAGGGGGGGAGACATATTGAAGATATAATGAAGCCCTGCCAGGCACCCCAAGTAAGGGCACCCGAAAGTACCCTACACCCGTATGCCTCTTGCTCCGTGTATTTTTCTTTTTGCTCAGTGCATTTTTCTTTTGCTCAGTGTATTTTTCTTTTTGCCCGGTGTACCTTTTTTTTGAAACCAGAAGATGGGGCCTCCCGAGGGAGTCCCTCCAAAAATTGCTAGTCCTGCAAACATATGACGAAAGCCCATTTTTAGGAAATTAAAGCGAGGGCCCCCGTCTGCAGCAATCCTTATAGTTGCTGGATACCGCTCTCTAGTTTTTCTTCCTTTTAAAACGGCAAGGCCAGGCCGAGCCGGACCGACAGCTCTCAGCCCGCAAAATGAAAATAGCCCGCCGCCGAGCAAGGGGCACCTGAAGGCCACATAGCCCAGGCACCCAGGGACCCCTGGGGCGAGTTTGCATAATCCCGCCTAACGCACAGCCGACCCTCGCTCGACGTAAAAACGTTTCCCCTCTGAAATATACATGCTTTAGGAAGAAGCCCCCGCACAGGAGTCCCCCAGAGCAACAAGCTGGAAGGCTCGCTTAGTGCTCTGGGACTTCTCATTCGAGCCCCACCTAATAGACAGTGCTGGCAGAAAAACGCCCTCTCTTTTCTTTTTCCCTGCTCCACTTTATTTTATTTTCGCTGCAACAAACTCAGGGAACCTGTACTTATATCCGCAGGTCTCCCCAGGATATTTTCACTACAGAAAGGAAAAGGAAGGCCAGGAGATGAGGCACCTGGCTACTCTGTGTTTGCTCGTGCTGGCAGGCACCCTAATAGAGGGACGCCCGTCCAAATTAATGCCCTACCCCCACTGGAGATGCATTAATACCCTAGCAAGGAGTGAAATGATGGTCTGCAAAGTTGTACAGCAGAGCAATATGACCACCCCCACGGATCGCACAAACTTCCGCAGCTGTGAAGAGCAGTGGATCCGACCCCCCGAGCTTGTTATTTTATGTGTAGGAGTAAAAACTATGTCCCAAGAGCTAGTATGCTACTCGTCTACTGACACAGTGTCACCTCTTGCTCCAATTCCATGTATGTTTCTTCCCCGTATCAGGCCAGCCCCCACCGCAGTCCCAGTGGTAGACAAATATACCACCCCTACCAATTTCGAAACCTCGCCATTTGTTACTGAGGCTTTCGGACCATACTGTGAAGTTATTTTAGTGTCGGCCGCAGTATGGAAGGCAGGAGACCCCTTTAGAATGACCATCCTACTAGGCACCACTACCACTGAGTCTGCATCAGTCACTATCACGCCCCCTTCAGGCACGGCTCTCTCCTTTGCTATAGAACGCTGGGAGAACCTGACCTGGATTGTAAAAGAGGAAGATCTAGCCAAACATGGCCCACCCGATTGGATTCTGGTTCAACAGACGCCCGAATGCCAAACCAAGCCCCTTGTAGAGAAATTTCACCGGCTTGGGCTGCTCTTTGTAAATTTGACTCACGAACCAGGCAATTATTCCCTGCTGATCCGGACCCAGGAGACCCACACCATCCAAATTGACCCTTTGATTGCTAGCAATGAACAATTAAGCCAAGGCGGCACACATATAGTGGGCTCCCATGTTTTGAAAACTGACATTCGAGAGAGAGTTCTAGTCCGCCCGCAAATGTCTTTAAAAGAGATCCGCATAGACTTAGCTGAACTAAATATAACCCAGAGGCTGCCGCAGTGCGCTCCCTATCTGGAGGCCGGTAGCAAGGGTTGGAATGCATGGCTACAACTGTGGATCGATCCCTCTCCTTCTCTCTCGCATGCCAGACGAAGCATTGCCGACTGGACTGCTCCTGCAGCCGGAGGCTTAGCAATCATGGATTCGGTCAATATTGAGACTCTCGCTAATAAGTTTGCCCATGTCACGACTAGCATCTCCGACTTAGGTAAACCAGTGGTGCAGTCCCTAAATTCCATTTCAAATGGGCAACACGAGATCAGCTCCATTTTAGTTAACTGGGAGAGTCAAATTGAAAGAGATTTTTCTCTGCTGCTCAAAGGAACACAGTCTTTGGAACGCAACATGTCAATAGCCATGGCATGTATGCAAGCCCAACAATTAAATCAGGCTGTGGCCTGGGACTAATTCGGCAAGCCACGGATGGGCACTTGCCCCTGGAAATTAAAAGATTGATTATACCCAAATTGTCACCCATAGAACTGGAGCTTGAATCCTGGTGGTCTCTCGTAAATTCCTCATTCTCACCAACCACCCAGGAGCTTAAATTATTTTTATTAACGGCCAGTGCGCACGAGTCATTCCATGTGTATCCAGTCGTGCCTCTGGGACTCCAAGTCAGCGACACCGAGGTCCTCTACGCCCGCCACCCCGACCATTGGGCCCGCTTCACCCCGACCGGATGGCAGCTCGTCAGCCTCCAAGGGTGCCAGCATCGAGACCAGACCGGCTTCATTTGCCAGGACCAAGCCTTTGCACCTCATCACCCCTGTGTAGCCCCGCAAGTCGACGCCCTCAACGAATGCCCTTTCGAGGTCGTCCAGGAGAACAGCTCCGCTGTGGTCTACCTTGGGAAAGGATGTGCCTGCGTGCGAACGGCCTGCGACTTTGTGATCCTGAACTCGTTCCAGCTTAAGCCCGTGATCCCGGGAGTCAACCGCTGCTTCTGCAACCTGTCTTCGGTGGCAGCCTGCGACTTCACCTACACGGTACCGGTCTGGACCCAAGAAGAGATCCTGGTGGCGACCTCCATCTATCGTTATGTGAAGCCTGTCGCCCTTGGCATCGGTCTGGAATTAATCCACGAGCTCCTGGCCCACCCGCAGCTCCACCGCACCCTCCAAAGCATCCAGAGGGACGGGGACACCACTGCTTTGGTTGTGTCCCACAACGGAAAGGAGATTTTGGATCTGGTCCAGCGGATTAAGACCACCGGCGAGCACTCGTGGTGGGAGACCCTCTTTGGTTGGAGCCCCACTGCCACTGGAATTTACAATTTGGCTCTGCACCCGATCGTTGTGATTTTGGCTTTTCAAGTTCTACTATGTGCCTCACTGCTTTATTTGGGCTGTTGGAGCCGCCGACAGCTCCAGCAACTCCAGCTGTCCTACCGTTTGGATCATTACAACCCCGACCTCCTCTTGCCCTAAAGGTTATTCTTGGCGCCCTCCTTTAACCCTTGTTTGTTTTATTGCTTGTGCCGGTATGGACTATGATTATGTTTATTATTATGTGTATGAATCCTGCACCGGCCCCATGGACGCTCTGCTGCCGGACACCGCTCCGAGGCCCTCTTGTGGACTAGGGGGGGACATGTTTCTCTGCCTCCCAGCCCACGGCCCGTCTCCAAACGACCGCCAGCAGCGCCACCTCCATGAGGACTAGAACTGTGTGCCTGGAGCCCTTCTCGCCGCCTGCCGACCCTGCTCTGCGGATTGACGCAGACAGCAAGGGGGGTGGAAGTGTGTTTTGGAGCACATGGACTAAGTTTGCTTGTTCTTGTATATATGTAACCCAGTCCAGCAGCTGTACTGCAGACTGAGCCGTCTGTGATCTTTGTTGCTCTATTGTTTTATGAATTTCTTCTCATTGCTTTCATGAATTTTAACTCCCATGAATTTAGCCCCGAACTAGTCCCTCTCTCTATCTATTGCAAGTGCGCCCATGAACTTTATCCCTATGAATTTGATTTTAACCTTGAATTGCCTTCTTAACCCGACTCCCTCCGCCGAGGCAGTTCTAGTCTATGAATTTGATTTTAATCCAGCCATATTGATTTGGTCTTTTAATTGCAGAGTTTATTTTTCTGCCCCCATGAGCCCTTCCGCCGCCTACCCCTCATGAATTGTTTCCACGCACTTGCTTTTATTCTTGCTGCTTTTGACTTCATGAACTATTGCTTTTAATCACATATATGTATTTATGATTTTAGCCATGTATGAATTACTCTACCCTTGATGAATTATGCCATGCTTGCACATTTCACTTTACCCTGTATGAATTGCTTTTAATTGTCCCTGCTTTTAATTCTATGTATCTACTTATGATTTTAACTATCCATGAATTGATCCATGTATATTAATTGCTCCTGGTTTTTAGTGCTTTTAACCCATCATGAATTCCGTATGAATTACCCTCATCCATGAATTAATCAATGTACACAATTATGAATTATTGCTATTTATATGCATGAATTGGTCATTGCTGCCTATTACTATGAATTACTATTGCTATGAATTATTACTATTTATTCTGACGGTTGCACTTAGCACACCCCCTGGTGTGAACCCAGAGACCTGCAGCCCATTGGCTGATCGAAATTGCACTTATTCGGTTAGGTGGTTCTCCAAACTAAATTTTTTTGAGTGACGCCTCCTCCCCCTTCCCTTCCCACTCCTTCTGCGCTCGAAGCTCGACCACCGGACATTGCCGACCACCTCGCCTTTGAAGACAAGTTCGGAGACCCACGTGCCTGACGTCACATGGTCTCCGAGGGGGGGAATTGTTGCCAAGTAGGCCCCCTCCCCTGCTTTGAAGCCTGCCATGAACTGTGCTAAAGTTTCCTGCGTTGCTGTTTCACTGCTACACCAAAGACTGCTTTGCACGTGTGTGTTCTGATACACGTGTCAGTTTCCTGCCTGCGTGTCAAGTACCTTGCTGCTATAGACTGTGTAGTTTACTGACTCCATGTTTGGTTAACTGCACAAAGGACTCTCTTTCTGGGCAGCCCTGCCCTGACCTGTATCTGGAATTCCCAGTGTGTGTTTGGACTGTGTTCCCCGTGCCTGCTTTGCCATCTGCCACGGACCGTGCCTGTTCCTTGCCTTGTACTGTGTTTTAAAGTGTTGTTCCCGCTGCCTCCATGGAAGCCTGCCTCATATGGGCCCAAGCCGCTGCTAGCAGCCGGGCGCCTGCCGGGGAAGCCTCCAACGAGCCTGGCTAGGCGCTCCCTGGTCAGTTCCCGCCTGGAGCCTCCCGCGGGTCGGTCGCCGAGCTTGCCCTCGCTACCGGGCAGCCTGCTATCCAGCCCCAGCTATGCCCAGCCGGCATCCATGTTCTCAGGCACCCAGAAGACCCAGAGGAAGAGACTGCTTTGAGAAGCCATTTCGGCGAAGCGGGCACACCACGTCCGCAGCGAGAGCCCCTCGCCCCGCTCTGCATATCTTAGGAGCCGCCCCGGAGAAGAGCTAAGTGCTGACCATCCCAAGCACTTAGAGAATGCATCTCAAAGAAACCTCCGCATTCCAGAAGCTGATGACATCAGGACAAGCCCTGTCCGCTGGAACATCCATTCAGCCCACTTGGATTTCCCCCTCCCTCTTTTGTCCCCTCTTCCTGAGGTGTCACTTATCGCAATCAGATTACCAAAGTGGCCCATCCAAGCCATTCAGTAGCCCATTAGACCCTTTGTTTTAATCTGTGAGAACCACCAAGTACAGCACCAGCCCCAGGGTACGTTTTGGGGTATTTAAGCTGGTCTCTCAGACCACTCGGTGCCTCGGCCATTCCTATCCAGACTTCCTTGCTGTCCGTCTGTGGTCCCAGTGCTGGCATTGGGCCACCCTCGCTGCTGTGTCTCTGCTTCGCTCCAGGATAAGTGAGTATTTCCCCTATCATCGTTGGGAACCAGCTAATGCGAACGTCTCTGTATTTCCTACTCTGTATTTCTTAGACCTTGTGTGTTCCTTGTATGATTGTGCAAGCTAGGCTTACGCTACACTCAATACACGTGTTTGTACCTTACTCCTTGTCTGCCTCTTTTTCACTAGAGTGTCTGGGATCGGGACCTCCGTAAACATAGGTTATGATCCTCGCTTAATATTAATAGTTACAGACTGCTACAGCTAATTCCCCATTATAATAAAAGAGCAGTTCTGGTAACAGTTTATTGCACCGGCGCTTAGGGCATGCTAGCTTTGGGGTTATACGCAAATCTCTAACACTCCTGAAGGGAGAAAAGGTGTCAAGCTGCTCAGAGTTCCTAGCCTGCACTGTTTGTAAAGCAGTCAAAACAAAGGCATTCCCTGTAGCTAAGAAAAGTGGTCGGGTGTCTACAAAACCATTCGAGTTGATCCACATGGATCTGATTGGTCTGTTCCCCAAAAGCCATTCTCAAAATTGTTATGCCCTGGTCCTAACAGACGATTTTAGCCGGTACTCATGGATTTATGTTATGAAACACAAGTCTCAAACTTTTGATTTGTTTAAGGTTTGGGCAAAAAAGGTACAAAAACAGTTGGTGCTGGAGATTAAGGCCATCCAGTCTGACCAAGGGGGAGAGTTCATGTCTGTAAATTTCTCTCGCTGGTGTGATCTAAATGGTGTCTTGCACAGGGTAGCGACTACAAGTGTGCCGCAAGAGAATGGTCTGGCAGAAAGGCATGGTGCCATTATACAAGAAAAAATGGCTGCTATGTTAACTGATGCCGGTTTGCCAAAAACTTACTGGGCTGAGGCAATTATCTGTGCCTGTTATGTGGTAAATCGTCTGTGGTCCCGTGCTGTGAATGAAATACCTTTTAGGTTACTTTTCAAAAGGGATCCTAATCTAAGTTTACTAAGGCTGTTTGGCATGAATTCTTGGGTGCACATCCCTTTAAGGCAGTGCAGAAAAGGGGGCCCAAAAGCCTCTAAGTTGATATTCGTTGGATACCAGAGTGGCATGAAGGCCTACAGGTTTGCCAATGAAAACAAAAAGATATCATATAGCCGATCAGCCAGTGTATGTGAACATGGGAATTGGAGAAGGCTTCACGGGTATGAGAGTGAAAGCCAGATTGCATTGCCAGTTACCGAAGAAGTGCCTGAAATAAGTCCAGAGGGAAACGTGAGTGTGAAGCAGGAGATTAGTTTTCCAGCCAGGCAGGTAACACAGGACACACAGAGGTCTAGTCCTCCAATACACGTGTCCAGTCGGTCAAATAAGGGTGTCCCACCTCAAAGGTTTGGTTTTGAAGCTGCAGCAAACTGTGGACTAGTTAAAGAGCCAGCTAGCTATTCAGAACTTCTCACTTATGAGGGGGAAGAGAAAAAGGCTTGGCTCGAGGCCATGAAACCCGAGTATCAGTCTCTAACTGACCATGAAGTTTTTACAGTTGTACCTAAGCCAAAAGACGCCAATATAATTGGCTGTAGGTGGCTGTATAAGATAAAACAACTTCCCTCAGGAGATATGCAGAGGAAAGCGCGTTTGGTAGCCCGTGGTTTTTCTCAGGTACAATTCCAAGATTATGACCAGGTATTTTCTCCCACCGTTAGGCCTGAAACAGTAAAGTTAGCCTTATGCAAGGCAGGGGTGCAACACAAAAACATAGATCATTTTGACGTCTGTACGGCTTACCTCCATGCTCCTTTACAGGAATGTTTATACATGGAGCAAATACCAGGATTTGAGGTGTCAAATAAACATATGGTGCTCAAATTAAACCGGGCTTTGTATGGGTTACGTCAATCAGCACGAGCTTGGTTTCAATACCTATCACAATCACGAAAAACAGCAGGCTTTGAGCAAGGCAAAGGTGATGCCTGCATTTTTACAAAAATGGTAGGAGGTTCAGAAGTCCAACTCCTTATTTTTGTAGATGATATATTGTATATATACGAGACAGACGAACAATTATGCTGGTTTAAACAAATAGCAAAGGATATTTGCAAGGTGAAACATTTGGGTCCTATCTCTAACTATTTGGGAGTGCAAGTGTCAAAAACCCAGGACAGATTTTACCAACTGAATCAGAGGGATAAAATTGTAAAGTTGCTCACAGAGTATAAATTAACTGGAGTACATGGTGTGTCTACTCCTATGACGACAGGGTATATCAAAGAGCCAGATGACATTCCCTTGGAAGATGTACAGAGATATCAGTCGTTGGTGGGCAGTCTTTTGTATCTCTCATGTTGGGGCCGTCCAGATATAACACAAGCAGTAAACATGCTATGTAAAAGGTGTGCTAAGCCTTTCTGTAGGGATTGGATAGCAGCAAGACGCGTATTAAGATATCTTAAGGCTACTCTTAATTTCTCTTTGGTTCTGAAAGTTACTGAACCTATGCAAGTCACTATGTTTTGTGATGCTAGCTGGGCAGACCGCCCTGACGGAAAATCAACCACAGGACTAGTTATTTTTGTTGGAGGTGCTCTCATTGCACATAAGACATCAAAGCAATCTTTGTTAGCTCCTTCATCTTGTGAAGCTGAGTTCGCAGCCATAAGCCAAGGTATTTTAGAGCTGGAAGTAATACAACAGCTCATGTCTGACATGAAAATGCATTGTGCTGTACCTGTTGATGTTTATGGGGATAATACAGCAGCACAGCATTTAGCCCAAGATGGTGGGGCTAAATCACGAAGTAAACACATCCTAATCAGGTATTTAAATGTAAAATGTGCTGTAGAACAAGGTTTCATAAAATTGTTAAGATGTACATCTGGTGACAATATAGCAGACATGTTTACTAAAAGTCTGTATACTGTACAATTCGAACGATTACGTGATGCTTTAAACTGCTCTCATACTGGCTTGGAGGAGTGTTGTAATCTAAATGTCAAAAGCCAGTGTGCAGAGGCTCTAGATCAAAATGATCTGTGTGACAGTTAAACACATCAGGTGACTGAGAGTCAGATGGTCAAGTTCCAAAGTCAGGAGACCGTGAGGGAATGACTCAGCTAAATTCACTCATGCATCTGATTGGTTGTCTATATGTATAAATTGCTACTGTGTACATTATGGTTTGGCTTCTTTCGAGTCCAGGTGTAGGCGAAGCACTTTGTCTCTCTGGACTATAACCTGTATATTTATTGCTCTTTATCCGCCTGTAAATAAATTGTATTATACACCTTTACCGGACAAGCAAGGTGTGGACTCTTTCTGGGTTCTCCTAAAGCTGGTGTAGTCACGCTAACTCCGTGCCAATCAACATGGCTGACATACAAAGAAATTCTTGAGACAAAACAGAACAATTATTTGCTTAAAGACAATGATGAATTGCCATTCCAATATGGATGGTTTCAATATATGCAGATAAAAGATTTGTATGAGAAGGACAAAAGGAAAAATGGTTTTTGGCCACAAAATTCTGAGACTGAGAACTGCTTGCTTCAGGGGGGGAAGAAAATGATTTCTAAAATATACAAGATATTATTGAAATGGTTTACAGAGGAGGAAGTTGTTAAAGTTCAGATGGTTAAATGGGTAATAAACTGTAATAGGGAAATTTCAATGGAAGCTTGGGAAAAGTTATGGAAAAATACAGTTAAAATTTCAGCATCTACCACGGTGCGAGAAAATGTTTATAAAATGATGTATAGATGGTATTTAACACCGAAGAAGTTGGCCAATGGTAATAGTCAGATGTCTGATAAATGTTGGAAATGTAAACAACATGAAGGTTCATTTTATCATATGTGGTGGTCTTGTGACAAGGCAAAACAGTTCTGGGGGGATATAGTAAAGGTTATGTCAGATATTTTACAAAGGAATGTAATTAAAACCCTGGAATTGTTGTTATTATGTATGAACCTAGAAGACTTCAATAAAATGGATAGAGTTATGGTATTTTATATGATTACGGCGGCCAGAATGTGTTATGCACAGTTGGGGAAGACTCAGGAGATACCATCTATGGAAGACTGGATCTTGAAAGTTCTGAATATGGCAGAAATAGACAAACTAATGAGGAAATTGAAAGAGCAAGAAGTATTGGAATATACATTAAATTGGGAAAAATTCAAGAAATATGTGGAGAAAAAGTGGGACATGAAGGGGAAATTGTGGTCTTTGGATAGTTGTTAAGGGGGAGATAGAACTTTACTTAAGGTTATTATATTTTATTGGATTAGTATAGAGTTATAGTATTATAGTATTATAAAGTTAAGAGTAAGACTGTATTCATATGGGAAGAAATAAGGTTGAATAATAAGGTTGAATAGGTAATAGGGAGTATATATAATATTTTAGTGATGTATTAGAAGTAATAGATTTATAATATAGATAATAGGTATTTAAGATAATAGGTATATATATATATTGTAGTTAGTATAGTATATATTAGTTAGTTAGTATATGTACCTATTATATACTTATATATTTTTTACACTCTTAATTTAGATAAGTATTATATTAACATAGTTAATACAACTAAATAGACTAGATTCGTATGTATTATATAGATATATATTATACATATTATTATAGATGTTAAGAGTTTATAGTATATATTCTTTAGGCTAAGTTGGGTATGGAAAACTGTTGGGAGTCATTAGATAAGGGAGGGGGGAAGGATGGTAAAAATGCAATGGGGTGGAAAATGATAATGATTATTATGTTTATGTTTGTTAACCCATCCAATATTTTTTTAAGAGAGAGAACATTGTTAAGATGTTGAAACAATGGCATTTGTCATCAAAAAAGGATGGCTATAATATATAACTGTTCTAACCACTTTACCTTTCAATCTCTACATTTGCTTCAATGTTGTTGCTCTAAATTGTGGCTATGCTGATGTAATATTATCAGTGTTGTTTAGCACATATATGAAGCTGCTTTAGACCCTGTATTGTCTACTCTGAGTGGTAAAGGTTCTCCAGGGTCTCAGGCGGACACTCTCCTACTATACTTCCATCTAAGATCCTTTTTAGCAATAGATGTCAAGGATTGAACCTAGGACCTCCTGTGTGCCAAGCATGTGCTCTTCTACTGAAACAGTTTCAGGCTGGGGAGATCGGGGTTCACTAAGTGACTTTCCAAGTCTAACTTAGGATATATTGTTTAGGGGTCTGCCCTGGGCCAATCTCAAACCATATTGTGCACTAGGAATTTTCTATTGAAACTTAATTCCCTGACATGTAGAGGCCCTGTTCACATTTGGACCATGGTGTTTTGAGAGTGAGGGCTTAGCCTCCTCTTCACACACCTTTTCCCTAACCTGAAACAGCTCTAGAGAACAGCTGTTTGCCCCACTGGGACATTTATATGGAGCCCATCAGAACACATAAGTTTCTCCAGCAGAGCAAATAGTAGCTCCCTGGGGTAATTTTGGGGAGAATGTTTAAGCTTCCCCTCTTTGTGTGCCATGTTCTCAATCCAAATTGGGTCCAGGCATACTGAGGAATTAAGTTTCAACATGGAACTCCCAGTGCACATCTGGTTGATACATAAACTATGTATCATGTAATTAGGCCCTCCGCCTAGTCTATCACAGAGGGTGGTTATAAGGATGAAATGGGATAACCCACACTGAGCTCTGGATGTCTGATCTGATACATAAAATATGCATAGGTCTGCATTCAGCAGACACCTATATATGTATATTTGTTTAAGACATTTATGCCTCACATTTTTATGTTCATGAGAATGCTTATAAAATGGAACTGAAGAACAGCAGTGCTCTATTTACTTTGCTGCTTTTCCTTTCCTTTTAGTTTCTTTTCCTTACGTTCTGCCAGGCATATGGTTGAGGCCGGTCTTGTATTCATTTTGGTGAACCTCCCTACCGGTGTCTTGTTAGGGGGGCTGTATAGTTATCTTGGCCCCTCACAGGAGTTGTAGTGTGGACAGTAACAACTGTTCCCTCCCCCGACACCCTGCTGTGCACAGTTGGGAGGGGTGGGCTGTATTAGTTGCTGTCTTGGAAACTGTGTTCTATGATAATTATGATGTTGTTTTTATTGAGATTTTAAAATGTATTTATATTTGCTGTAACCTGCTCTAAGCCTGCTTGTGGGAAGGGTGGGCTAGAAGCGAATGAATGAATGAATGAATGAATGAATGAATGAATGAATGAATGAATGAATGAATGAATGAATGACCTTTATGGTATAACAAAACAGGTACCCTTTCACCCAATTGTTGCAGAAAAGCAACTGAGTAGATGCTACAGTCTATACTGCATTCCATGATCCATTGTTATTGGTTTTACAATTCCTGGAAGGTTTTTGCACAAAAGCTTGCCCTCATTAAAGAGATACAAGCTGCTGCACAGTTGGCTGGACAGAAGTTTCATGCTATGCCTCTTCATTGACATTGTCCCATCAGTTCTTTAGCTTTGTGTTATAGTTTTCTTTCTTTCAAGTTTATATTATAACACCCAAAGTCCCCCCAGTTACTTGGGGGGTGGGGCATGAAAAAGAAAGAGCAAAAATTTGTTTCTGTGCAAAAATGAAGTCTTAACAATTTAACTTACTTATAGCGTATTTTTTCAACTAGTTCAAAGTACCTTATAAAAACATTCAAAGATATTAAAAACAAACAAAAGACACAAACAATAAAATACAAAACTTCACAAAACCAACTAAAACAAAAGTTTTTGTAACCTGTCCTGAACCCTGAGGAAGATAGATTCTCTGCTCTTTTCAGGGAGGAGAATCCACAGATGTAAAAGCCCTAGTATTATCCACCCTGATGCCTAGAAACAGAGTGATGAGCAATGCTTCAGCCAGATCTCAACTGGTTGCAGGGGTAGGTGGGATGGGGGTGGGGAGTAGAGATGGGCACGAACAGCAATACGAACTTCGTGTCTTTCACGAAGCAATGTGGGGCTAGGAGAACCACAAGCACTTAAGCTGATCAGATAAGGAAACAGTAACCCCATTGGTCTTCCAGCTCAAGCATTGTCAACCAGCATCATTTCCAACTTGTCTAGGTTAAATTTTAACTTATGTCCAATTTGCAGGTTTAAAATGGTTATAGAGGAAGCTCCACAACTGCTAATGTTACACACTGCCATCTGCAGGAGGAAAATATTAAGTCCATTTTGAATTCTTTCCCCCTTCTTCACTTCTGGTTTTGCATTTGGCATTATCAAATGACAATATGAACCATCAGTTGAGTCACTCATGAGTTATACTTTATTTATACTTTATTTATAAGAAACAATCCACTTAGAGATAAAAGGAAAGTGAACCTTTCCTGGTATAAATCCAGAAATGTTCTTGTATCAACATCAAAACATATTATTCAAATTTAGCTATTACACATATTTCCACCCTTCTTTTTAAAAAGATGGGTTGAAGTATTCAAAATTCTGCAATCCAGCTGACGTTCTGTCCACAGCAATTTGCACTGAGAGCTAAATGAAACTTCCACATTCATTACCTGATTCAGGGGATTAGCAACAGTGGATGGACTTTGCCTTCATCTAAGTATCTATTGTATAACCTGTGCTTTCTCTAAGGAGCTCAAGGTTGCATATATTGTTCTATTCTCTTCCATTTTACCCCTACAACAACTGTGAAGTAGGTTAGGCAAAAGTGGCTGGCCCAAAGTTTTCCAATGAACTTCTGGCTTAACGGGGATTTGAACTTTGTCCTGAACCAATAATATATAATGTTATTATTTAAAAAAACAATTTCAAAATTATTGAACTTGGTAAATGGATACTTCAGTCAAAGTAGATGCAAGAAGCAGATCCATGTATAAAGCAGGGAGTAAGGAGAAATATTTTTTGAACAAAAATATAACATGGAGGTCAGAGGAGCTAAACACTGCCACTTCCCTGTGCGCCTTATAACTTTTCACAGTTCCAACTTAGCTGCGACAATAGAAGTGAGTTAAGGTAGAAGGGCTGTGAAAATGGTGGAATACAGAGAGGTAAAGTGGGGAAGTGGCAACAGTTATGTCTTGTATCAAAAGCAAAACATGACAACATTAAAAATTCAAATTTGAACTAATAAAATTTGACAGATTTCAGATTTGTGCAGCATGTTTGTGCAATGTGTTTTTCAGTCTTAGATTGTTTCCTGGTGCCTCTCAGTCCCCCCCCCCTTTTTCTTTCATATAATGAAATCCAAGAGTAAAAATATTTGTATATTTGGGCATAGATTATTAGTAGTAAGATTCTATGACAGGGCTCTTCAGTCTTGTTGAATAAGTGGAAATTTTTGAAACATTTTGTGTGCAGAATGGGTATCACCCTAGAATGGCAACCATAGAGTCAGGCCCAATCACAAAGCCTAGAGAGTTTGCAAGCCTAGAGACATCAGAAATTCTGTATCTGCGGCCAATTCATAGTGTACATGGCTGTGATGTTCGTGCTGAGATGGGTTCAAATGTGTTGCTATTCATCTGACAGGAAGTGACCCAAAGCTTCTTGGGGTTTTCCCCCTGCTTCATTCAATATCCTTTGGGTTTTATTCTCAAGAAGCAAGCAAATACTGGATCAGGAGGTATCATAGCACCTCGTGGCTGCCACGTTGGGATTGCTATGACATGGTATGCTGCTACTGGATAGATTACTGAAAATGTAGGTATCATAGAGAAGACTTAATAGTTAGATGAATTTTTTTTGAAGGCAAGAATCATTGTGCTTTAATTGCTAATTATAAACCTATCAAAGACTTCAATAACTCACCCATTTGTTATATAAATGAGTACTATTTCTAAACTGTAAATCATGTTTAGAACCTAGGACAATATTTCAGTAAATATTGCTGCCTTGGGCCACTAAAGAAGAGTATAGAGTGCCACCTACTGAGTGATAAAGCCATAGTCTTCACTCATCTACAAATTTATTATTACAAATATTTACTAATAAATAGGGGTTTATTCACTTACAAGTGAAAGATTGCCAGAAACAAGAAAGAAAGGAATTATTCTGTACAGAAACAAAACAAATGAAAAGGATTGTAGGAAAGCCATTTAATAAGTTGACAGGAATATTTGTAGATTTGTAGAAATAGGGATCCTGTGCCTTTAACAGCAGTATGATGGAGACAAATTCAAGAGAGATTTCCGCTGCCGCCACTCCCACCGCCGCCGCCACCACCACCCGGTCATAGAAAAACAATCAGGAAAACTTCAGCTTTTGAATTTCTGCCCATTGTTTAGTTCTGAAAGGCATAGGAGCCTACTGAAAGAAAGGAATATACATTACATTTCCCAACAAAAAGCCATCCATACACAATTTAACACTATTTTCTTTAATACAATTAAGAAGTTTTATGTGTTTGGAGATTTAACGGGTTATTTTGTGTTTATTTTAAGGTTTATTATCCACCTGGACAGTTTATAATTGGGTTGTACTACACTGGCAAATCAACAAAGGGTTGCTGCCCAAGGCTGGGGCTGCCTCTGCTGTAGAGGTGGGCATGGATAGGGAAAATGCCATGGACCACTGGCCTATGGGCCATTTATTTTCACAGACCACAGACCTCAAACTTTCCACAGACCAACCTGTTCACGGACCGGTTCGTCAGTCCATGGTCCATCACTTCTGGGAGCCCTAGGACGGCCCCCTACACACTCAGAGATGCCAAACTCGCAGCAAGGCTTCAGCAGGCTCTCTTCCAGCCACTGTCCCCTAAGACTGCATTTCAGAGGTCTGAGTTACAGACCCCCAAAGCGGCTGCTCCCAGGAAACTTCCAGTAGATACTAGGAGTTGCAAATGCCAATGGACTTGCTTTGGCTTGCAGCACCAAAAAGTTGCAATGAAGCAAAATCAAACAGAAAAGGGTGCAGGAAGAGCCTTCTCACTCACCACACAGACACCTTCCCAGCCGTAGCCTAGGGAATTAATTCTTGCTCCTTGCTCGCATAGAGCAGAATGGGAGATCTCTGGTTGGCAGGCAGAGCTGCCTATCAAAGTTTTGAGGACTAAGATTGGTGTTCCCATGGCTGTAGAACGTCCACCCCTCTGTTGCCTAGGGAATTGATAGATTGGAGCCAGGATGTCTGGACTCACAGACCATGGACCAGCCCAAACGGACCAAAGTTTGTGAAAAAGGTGAGTCCCACGAGCCATGTGTTCATGAACCATGAACCGAGCCAGACAGTGTCAAATTTAGGTCTCTTTTCTGGACCGTGCCCACCTCTACTCTACTGCCTCTCACCCAGTGCAGGTGAAGGATTTGGGGCACACTAGGCTAGTATGTCCAAGCTGCCCCCCTCCATTAGAGGGAAGACAGAAGAAGCAACCACCCTCCTCAGCCTCCCACACTCACACCATGGAGGAGGAAAGGAGGAAGAGGAATCACCTAAAGCTGCTGCTTGCCACTGCAGTCATGATGCCAGGCAATGGAACAGCAACAGGCCTCACTGGCGCCCCTCCATCTCTGGCATCCTATACAATTACCTAGCTGTATTTAGTGAACAGCACAGTCATGCCTCTCACTGCACCTATGTGCTGTTGCCACCCGAAACAACTGATACCCCCCTGCCTGTCTCCTGACTCCCCCAATCATCCTCAAACACAGTGCAAACACTGCATATGTGTTATGTTAAAGACACTGGTGGGAGTGCAGAAGAAAGAAACATTAGGTTCCTTGGCAGGGGCTGGTGTTGGCAGAAGAGGCAGCTGCAAGGGAGATAAGGCAGGAGCGGCAGCCTCTGTTGCCTGTCCTGAAACATGCCCCCAAAGACCTCCACCTCACTTTGCTTAGTTATGCAGCCTGCCCTGGGGACTAAAATCTAAATATCTTTCTCTCTTTTGCAGTTTTTCTGCTTAAGTAAGTCCTTCAGGCATTACTGGTGAAAGGTTATATCCCACCTTTTCAAAGAGTGTTCGCTAAAAAAAATATTACTATTAAAGGACTATTAAAGGTGCTTTGTGGTGCATCAATGCCAATGGTAAAGAGAAGTAATTTGCCAATATCTACTGTTCACAGCAGAGAGTCAGGAGCAAGCAATTATGTTCTCAACAAAACTGTATTAATAAGAAAAGAGTTAGTTGCAAAAATTCTATTAAGAATATAAATTGATTTTGGTAGTAATTACATTTCTAAGATGAGGTGTTGGCAAGGTAAAAACCCCATTTCCTTTCGTAAATTTTGTTTTCACTGTTGTTACCTGTTGTGCCTAAAATTACTATAATTTCAAATGTTAGAAATAACAATTTCCCTTTATTTTTTCAGATTATATTGTGACTTCTATAGAATTCAGTCAGCACATAATTTTGACATAGTATCTATAAGAAGTTGGTCTTAGTTTTTCATCTGCCAAGTAGGAAAGACAAAAGGGGACCTTTCAAAATCCACAGACGTGGTATTTATAGTACTGCCTCTGCGCTCGTTTCTTATTCACACGCTATGTTCACACACAGCCACTCACACTTATTCGAATACATCATCACAGAGTTGATCACAGCTGTGCCAGAGAAAGAGCCAGAAATTTTATAGTGAGGGGGGCATGAGCTCTCTGAGGGAGGCACAGGGTCCCTTAGACTATCAGATGGGTCTGAATGGTGTTATAAGAGTCCAATGATGTCACAGGGTAGAACCTGTGATGTCACATTAAATAGCAATATCTATAGCAGCAATTCCACACACATCTGTTAATGTGAGTAGACACAATTATGTGGCTTGTATGGGCTGTTTACCTGATTAAAAAATTAAAAATATAATGGAGATTAACTATTGCTAAATGTAAAATATAACTGAGGTGTTGACACTAGATTATTGCCTGCATCTTTAATTTACATGTACAGCAGTTACCACAAGCAGGGAAAAGTGATTTCCTTCTAATCATACCATGAGTCCTTTATCAAATTAATTAATGTGCTTAAGAGATGTTGTAGGACGTAAGGCTGGGGAGGGGGTAAGATTCAAAATGGTGCTGGGAAGCTACAACTACAGAAGTGGACAGCTTGCACACTAGCAGAAACTGTGAAACAGCACAGCAGAGCAGGACAGGCATCACGCTGGCTTGATGCTATTTTAGACACTGATCAGCAAACGACCATGCTCCCAGCTAATCTGTGCCTTGCGGATAACAACCATATGCTCCCCTTCCAAAGGGATGCCCGGCAGAGACGTTCATGCACATTGCAAATAAAGACTTAATTCTTTTCTTGTGAATCAGCTGAATACTCCTAATTAAAAAACAGATAGATTACATGATTTAGCCAAACACACGAGCAACGTTCTACTCAGAGAACAGACAAACTTCGTAACTCTTTCACGTATCATTCCTTCTCCCTTCCTCAAAACATACTTCTCACTATTTGGATTTTTCACTTGAAATTGATTATGCCTTATTTTATGGAATTATTTATTTACTAAGAGCCTTACAGTTAAGAGGTAGGACACTCTTTCCAGTTTTACAAAGGGCAGCAGCACTGAAGTGGACAGAACTTTCCCAAAGGTGGGGGTGCTGTGGAATTTGAATCCACATTGTATTTAGGTATCCATCCACCTAGTTTTTATTCTGCCCATCCACAGGACACAATGCAAGTTTTTTTTAGAATGGAATTGTCTTAGGAAATTAGCCTCCACTCTCTTTTTAAACGCAACCAAAAATTCAGAGGCATTCCACATCTTTAGCTGCAACAATAGGTTGCAAAGGCCACCCGAGTGCTGCAGGTGGGACCAGCAGTTAGGACATGGCAGGCTTGAACTGGGTATCATCTCTCATTTCAGCCTTCTTCATACTGAACTGGCTCATATGATGAGAGGGATGCAAAAATATGAATTATATATTTGCAGGGCTATTTGATCATTTTCTTAATATACTGTTGATTAATATAATGCTTGGATGGCTTGGCTGACAGATTTCATGACTTCAAGATCCAAGCCATCAGAACATCAAATGACACTATAAATGCAGATAGTAGCAAAAACAGTACTACTATGTCTTTGGCCTTGGGATGCTAGGTTCATAAACCATTTTCTTTAATTTCCCTTAAAAATGTTTCTCCCTCCACTTATTTATTTCATTTTACCTACTGGGGAATAAACAAAGTATAGGAATGAATTCAAGAAACCACTAAACTGGCAAAATCTGGTAAAATTAGAATGGAATGATACTCTAAAGTGAACAATAGAATTGCAAACTGTTCCATATGCTCAATTGTCTACATACAAAAGTGACTGTGCACATTCCCTTTATTCATTGTAAAGAATCATGCACAATGTCTGAGTCATTCCTGGGATTTGCTTGCTTTCTGTTGAACACGACCTGTATTAGCTTTGTTCCTTTTTAGCTGTACAAATTGGTCATCAGTAGCACTGTGGGAAGTAACTCTTTTATTAGTCATATCCAGATATGCAACACTAATGCTGAAGGCAGAAAGTATCTCTTTTGATGACCCCAGCCTACAATGTAATTGCCTCAAGGATCAGAATGAAGAAATATTTAAAAGAGCACTATAATCTGATACCCTCATCAAGCGTTTTCCAGTGGACTGTGTCTTTGGATTCTAAAAGCAACAGTAGTGTAATACCTTTTATTAGGACCAACCAAAATCTTACAAAATAGTGACTTCACAATCGGGAGTTCCTCAGAATGCTTCATCAGGCAGTACCAGGCAAACAAAACTGGGTGGGCAGAAAAATGTTTCAGGGCATGGTAGTAAAGCCCAAAGTCTGCAGTCTGTAGCTTTCTTAAAGTGGAAAGTTGTACAGACTATATAACAGGAAGTTATATAGACTAACTAGCTTACATGGTATTGAGAGAAAAACAGATTTCAATTTGCAACAGAGACTCCTGATTCATGTGGGAACGAATGACACGGCTGCGAATACTGTCACAAGAATTAAAGAGGATTATGAAGCTCTTGGAAGGCAGTTGAAGACATTGGGGGCTCAGGTGGTATTCTCTTCTTCCAGTCATAGGATGAGGAACGCGCAGGGAGCAGACCATACTTGAGGTGAATCGTTGGCTGAGATGGTGGTGCCGGCAGGAGCGCTTTGGGTTCTGGGACCATGGAATAGGTTTTCTTAGAGAAGGCCTTCTAGCACATGATGGGCTTCACCTCTCAAGGGCAGAGAAGAAAACATTTGGAACGAACCTAGAGAACTTCATCAGGAGAGCTTTAAACTGATGCCGCAAGGGGAAGGGGACGATCGACATGGTGATTTCAATGACGAAGTGAAAACAGTGGGGACCCACCTGGGTAGGACAGGTCAAACAAAGCGACAAGGCTACAAGTGTCTATATACCAATGCCCGAAGTATGGGTAATAAGAAAGAAGAGCTTGAGCTTCTATTGCAAACAGAGGGCTATGATATAGTAGGAATTACTGAGACTTGGTGGGATGATTCCCATGACTGGAATGTGCTAGTGGATAAGTATGAGTTGTTCAAGAAAAACCGGAAGGGTAGAAGAGGAGGTGGAGTGGCGTTGTATGTGAGGAGGGGGCTTGATTGTCAAGAAGTTATGGAGACTGGGGTGGACAGCCCAGTGGAAAGCATATGGGTAGAAATAAAGGGAGGAAAGACAAAGGGTATTATTGTTGGAGTCTACTACAGACCACCTGACCAGTGAAAAGAAACGGATGCTGCCCTCTTTGAACAGATTGGTAGAGTATCCAGACATCAGAACCTTGTAATTATGGGTGACTTCAACTTCCCCAATGGAAGACAGGCTCAGCAAAGCGTCATGAATCATGCAATTTCCTGACCTGCCTGGCCGATAACTTCCTTTTTCAAAAGGTGGAGGAAACTACAAGGGGCTCGGCCATACTAGACTTGATATTAACCAACAGGAAAGAATTGGTATATGAGATGAAGGTGGTGGGGACCTTAGGGGGAAGTGACCATGTCCTCCTTGAATTCCAGTTGCTGTGGGGGGCCAAGGAAGTTCGTAGCCAGACTCGTAGGTTACATTTTCATAGGGCCAACTTTGATGAACTCAAAGGCTTGATGAGAGTCATTCCGTGGGGGAGTGTGCTGGAAGGGAAAGGAGCGAGTGAAGGGTGGGCCCTTCTCAAACACGAGCTTTTGCAAGCTCAAGCCCTCACTATTCCAGCAAGACAGAAACATGGTAAGGGCTCCAAGAAACCGATGTGGATGTACAGAGAGCTCCAGAATAAGCTAAGGGAGAAAAAGGAAATGTTCAGGAAATGGAGAGAAGGACAGACCTCTAAAGAGGAGTATATGAGGGTTACTAGGTACTGCAGATCAGCCATCAGAGAGGCCAAAGCTCAGTACGAGCTGGGTCTGGCCAGGAGGGCTCGCTACAATAAGAAAAACTTCTACAGATATGAGAGAAGCAAACACAAGGTAAAAGAGGCAACTGGACCACTGTTGGGAGTAGATGGAGAAACTCTGATGCAGGACAGAGAAAAAGCAGACAGGCTTAATGACTTTTTTGCCTCTGTTTTCTCCCTGAAGAACTCAGGCACATCTAGAGATAGCAGAAAATGTGGCAGGACACCTGAGTGGCTAATTTACATTGACAGAGAGGTTGTGGAGAGGCATCTGGCTGCACTGGATGAATACAAATCCCCTGGGCCGGATGGGGTGCACCCAAGAGTGCTGAAAGAACTTTCTAGAGAACTTGCAGAACCCCTGTCCATCATCTTCAAGGCCTCCTGGAGGACTAGGGATGTGCCACAAGATTGGAGAAGAGCGGATGTTATCCCAATCTTTAAGAAAGGGAAGAAGGACGACCCGGGAAACTACAGGCCGGTCAGTCTGACTTCTGTTGCTGGGAAGATATTAGAACAGATTTTAAAGGGATCAATCTGTAAGCATCTGAAGGACCGCTCAGTGATCCGGGGAAGTCAGCATGGTTTTGTCCCTAACAGATCTTGCCAGACCAACCTGGTTTCCTTCTTTGATCGAGTGACCAGCTTACTGGATCAGGGGAACTCTGTTGACGTGATTTATCTGGATTTCAGTAAAGCTTTTGATAAGGTTCCCCATGACATTCTGATGGGCAAACTGGAAGACTGTGGACTGGACTATAGGACAGTTCGGTGGATAGGGAACTGGTTAGAAGACCGCACTCAAAGAGTGGTGGTCAACGGCGTTTCATCAGATTGGAGGGAGGTGTCCAGTGGGGTGCCGCAGGGCTCGGTTTTGGGCCCGGTACTTTTCAATATTTTTATCAATGATCTGGATGAAGGAGTGGAAGGGCTGCTCATTAAATTTGCTGATGATACCAAATTGGGAGAAGTAGCAAACACCCAAGAAGATAGAATTAAAATTCAACAAGACCTGAATACTCTGGAGAAGTGGGCAGCTGTGAATAGGATGCAGTTCAACAAAGACAAGTGCACAGTATTACATCTGGGCCACAAAAATGGAAAGCACAAATACTAGATGGGGGATACACTTCTGGGCAGTAGTATATGTGAAAGGGATCTTGGGGTAAGAGTGGGCTGTAAACTAAATATGAGCAGTCAGTGTGATGTGGTGGCAAAAAAGGCTAATTCAACCTTGGGTTATATCAAAGGGGCCATAGCATCGAAATCGCAGCAGGTCATAGCCCCTCTCTATACTGCCTTGGTCAGGCCACACCTGGAGTATTGTGTGCAGTTCTGGAGGCCTCACTTCAAAAAGGATGTGGACAAAATCGAGAGGGTGCAGAGGAGAGCGATGAGGATGATCAGGGGTCTGGAGACTGAGCCCTAGGAGGAAAGGCTGAGGGCCTTGGGAATGTTTAGTTTGGAGAAGAGGAGGTTGAGGGGGGACATGATTGCTCTCTTTAAATATTTGAAAGGCTGTCATTTGGAGGAGGGCAAGGAGCTGTTCCAGTTGACAGCAGAGGGTAGGACCCGAAGCAATGGGCTTAAATTACATGCACAAAGGTACCGGCTGGATATTAGGAAAAACTTTTTCACAGAGTAGTTCAAAAGTGGAATCAGCTGCCTAGGGAGGTGGTGAGCTCCCCCTCACTGGCAGTTTTCAAGAAGAGGCTGGATGAATACTTGTCAGAGATGCTTTAGGCTGATCCTGCACTGGGCAGGTGGTTGGACTAGATGGTCTGTATGGCCCCTTCCAACTCTTATGATTTTATGATTCCTGGGATATTAAGTCACACCCTTCCTCCAAGGTAGTAGGTGATGTGCAAGACCTTGACTTCAGAACCAGGAGAGCCACTGCCACTCTGAGAAGATGATACTGACCTTGATGGCCCCGTGGTCTGATTCAGTATAAAGCAGCTTCATGTGTTCAGGAGCTCAGGGCAGCAAACATGATTTTCAATTACCATGTTATCTTCATAAAACCCTGTGAGGTAGGCTAGACCAAGACAGTGCAACTGGCCCAAGGTCACTCAGTGGTCTTTCATGGCAGTGTGAGAATTTGAACCCACATCTGCTAGATCCTAGTCCAACATTCTAACTACTATACTACATATGGTCTCTCCTCACTTCCTTCCTAAATACTTCACATCCACTCTGATGAAGAGTTCTGATGGGACACAAAAGCTTACTATTTTGTGATTATCTGGTTGTTCCTGTGAAGAAAATATGCTTACTGCAGTGTTTGTTATTCTTCTATGGACCGACATGGCAACAGAAAATCATGGTCTGTGGAAGTGACCATTAAGATCCCTCTCTGCTGGGAAAGAAAGACTAGGTCAGTTTTCCTGTACCAGCAAACATTCTTCATCAGGCAATAAATCTATCCCATGTTCACAGACCAGAAGGGCTTCATAGGGCTGCAAATTATCATGTGATTGCTTTGCCCACATTCACATCCTACTATATAAAAGGCAAGTCGTGTTGCCTATGACTCACTTTTTATTCTCGCACAGGTGCATTGCTGACAACTCTGGCTTCAAGACCACTGCAAAGTGCCTATTTGCCACCAGGAGGGGGATCGGCGAATCGATGGCCTGAGCACTCTTCCTGGCGGCAAGCAGGCGATTTGCAGTGGCCTGGAGGCCAGAGCGGGCAGGCGCTGAGAGAAGGCGTGGGGAGGAGTGCTTAGGCTGCAATCCTGAAGGCAGTTTCCTCAGAGTAAGCTCTATTGTCCACAGACCAGAGCATGGTAAGTTACTTCCCAATTCTGACAAAATCTTACAAAAAACATTTTATACAAAGAAATCTTTCATTGCTGATGACTGATAGTTATGTTTCAAGAAGAAAAAAAAAACTAACAACAATTTTCTAGAGCCCGTTGTATTTTTTCACACATTGGGCTTTGTTGCTCATTCTGCTATAATACTGAGGGAAGTAGGTTTACACTGGTATAGTACATATGAGTTGAGATGCAAGCTGAATTCATGAAGAAGCTGTCACATGACTGCTAATTCCCTGCTGGTAAGGACTTGCATGACTAAATTCTCCTCAATAAAAATTAACTCCCTGCACCTAGAAAACTAGATACCATGGCCTAGTTTTCTTCCTAACACTTTGGTATTCTATGTACAAAGGGATATTCTGATGGTATATTATCACTGGAGCTCCAATCTCCAGCCTGAAGTTGTACAGCTAAGACACAGGATTAGGCCTCCTCTACCATGAACACAGCTCAGCCCACATACATTCACACAACATTCTCAGCATTTAATTCATGTGAATTGGCCCAACAACATGTAACGCATAACATTTGTTTATTCATTTACTTCATCATTTGGGACCTAAAGCAGCTTGCATCATTCTGCTTTCCTCTGTTTTACACAGTGATGCCTCCAAATCATTGTGAAAAGTGTTGGGAATCAGAGAACGTTCAGAAGCTACAAAGTACCGCCAATCAGGAGGCGACTGCAGCCTAGTAAAATTATCAGAGCTTGCCTAGCCCTTCTGCTAGCTTTGGAATAGGAGCTCATGTAAGAATCCACAAACCTTCCAGTCAAAAAGTCCGGCAGTTTCTTAATTTGCTAAAAGGGCCTCTGCGCTGAAGGTCTCTGAACAGAATGTGAAACAACCCTTTTCCGTACATGTTTCAGTACTCCTCACAAAGACAGCTGTTCCTCACACCTCTTGCTCCAAGGCTAGAATTAGGTCTTGCCTGCATCTTATTACTGTTTTTACAAACAAAGCTCCAACTTTATTTCAACTCTTCGAGTCATATGAAGGAAGTGCTTCTGGCTGTGGAAACGAATAAGAGACATGAAGGTGGTAGGAACTCAAAAATGGCGAAGGGAAGGAGCAGTTCAAATGAGTGGGCAACTGCTCATATTATGTGTCACCTTTCAGCACAATCCTAAGCAGAGTTACACCCTTTTAAATCCATTGAAGTCAATGGGTTTAAAAGGGTGTAACTCTGCTAGATTGTGCTGGGTAACTCTCCTTATGATGACACTGTCTGCCTTGGTACACAGATAATTTGCTGGTATAAGTGGCCCCAAATCAAATAAATTTTGTTGCAATATTTGTTGTTGAGTCAGTGCATCATGATGGATATTCTGCTGAAAAACCTCAACATTGTGGACATACCTAGGAAAGTTGGCGATTCAGTGTCTGCCCCAAGTCAATATTAATCAGATTCAAAAAGCGTAAGTTGCCGTCTGCTGATGGGCACATTACCATTACATTAGATATAAAAACCACAGCGCAGAGACTTGCAATAAACCCAAGTCGACTTTATCACTAGCCACATTATGTGCAGGAAATGGCAGAGGACTTCAGAAAGTTTTTTTTAAAAAAAATGCAACAGAACTGCCATCTAGTGCTCCCCACAAACATCTGCAGGGGAAAGAATCAGGGTGGATAAAAATCAATGATTTTTTTAAAAAAATCAAAAAAATCAGATTTTTTAAATTTAAATCGGATTTTTTAAATTTAAATCGGATTTTTTAAAATAAAATGCTTTTTGAGGAAAATATATTACCATCCAAAGGTTATTCCATCATGAAATAAAGATTAGTTTTTAATTATGTAGAATAAGGCTGTATATGTTTAATTTTTTTGGTAAATAAATTCCATTAATCCATTCACAATGTCATGCTCTTCCAGAGGTTTTTGTAAGATTATTGGGCAGTTTCTCTGCCTACAAGATATTATCACAGATGCTTGGTTTTGCAGTTCTCAAAACTGAATTTGTGTCAGCTCAGCAGAGATCACATGCCTCTTCTTCACAGCAAAAATGTTATAACATGAACAGAGTTGAGAAAAAGACCTTAATCCTATTGTTCTACAAACCTATGAAGACAGAATCAACCCCTTCAGTGCTAAGTTTCAAGAAGTTCAGTGAATAGAAACAATATTTTTCTGATTGTTTGGAGTGGAATAGATCTGCACAAGAAGAAACTAAGTGTGAGGAGGGAGGGGCAAGCAGTACAAAATGAAAGTGAAACTTTTTGAGCACAATACTGCACAAGTCTTTGGATCTTTTGTGTGTATGACCTGAGGTTTATCACATTCTTTCCTTGGAGGAAAAAACCTATAATGGCAGCAGGCCGTAAAAGAGACCCAGTTTGGGAATACTTTAATGAAGTTCCTTTACCTATCGGTAAGGCAGGCATGCGTGCAAAATGCAAACACTGCAACAAAGAAATGCAAGGCCTGGTGGCCCAAATGAGGCAACATCATGAGAAGTGCTGTGATGAAGATGACCAAAGAAACACATTTGAACAGGCAGGATCTTCAGGTTGGTAAACATTTTTATTGAATCATATTTCTAAAGACTGCCTTGAACTGTCATGTTTGAGCAAAATTATATTATTATTACTGCATGTTACTGTCATTTGGTACAGTTATGAAGAAAAGCAAATATTCCTTTTGGGGCAGTGCTGTACAATAAGCAGAAATTGTATAAACAATAAAATAACAGCATTGACTTTTTTGTTTAGGGGAATTCATCGTCAACATTAAGGATTCTGGAAACTATCCACCTTCAAGATCACCATCCTCCTGTTCTACAGTTTCAGAGTTATCCATCCCGGATAGTGCTTCATTTGCATCATCATCAGACACCCACAGTATATCACCTAAAAGAAAGAAAAAACCCTTCCCTCCTGGAACCACCATAGATAAGTTTGTGATAAAAACTAGCAGATTAGAAAAAGAGTTAATTGATGAAAAAATTGCCCAGTTTGTTTATGCAACGAACTCTTCTTTCCGTCTGACTGAGAACCCACATTTCATTAATATGGTTCAGTCACTGAGACCAGGGCCGATTCCAGACGGCCCCCTGCCTTGCGAAACGTCGCGCGTCGTCGCGCGTCGTTGCGCAGAAAACGTGAAATATCGCGTTTTCTCGCGCGAGTTTTGCGCGACGTCGCGCAAAACTCGCGCGAGAAAACGCGATATTTCACGTTTTCTGCGCAACGACGCACGACGACGTGCGACGTTTCGCGAGGCAGGGGGCCGTCTGGAATCGGCCGTAGATACAGTCCAGCCTGCAGAGCAGATGTTGCAGGGAAACTGCTGGATAAAGTGTATGACAGAGAAATCGAGCAACGTGCAACAGCTCTGGAGGGCAGAATTGTTAACCTAAGTATTGATGGGTGGAGTAATGTCCACAATGATCCTGTTGTATGTGCCTGTATAACAACAGAAGAAGGGAAAGTCTTCCTTGCACAAACAATTGATACGTCAGGAAATGCACACACAGCAGAATACTTACAAGAAGTGGCAGTAAAAGCTATAATAACATGTGAACAAAAATTCAAATGTCTAGTACGCAGTTTGGTCACAGACAATGCTGCAAATGTATCCAAGATGAGAAGAAATTTAGAAGAGCAGGAAGGGAATACAAAGCTAATAACATATGGTTGCAGTGCTCATTTGCTGTACCTCTTAGCCAAAGACTTAAGTGTTCCAGAAATAAAGACTAATGTCGTTGAAATTGCTAAATACTTCCGTAATAATCATTTTGCTGCAGCAGCTCTGAAAAGGATGGGTGGAACCAAGCTAACGCTCCCACAAGATGTTAGATGGAACTCTGTGGTGGACTGTTTTGAGCAGTATATCAAGAACTGGCCTATTCTGATGACAGTTTGTGAACAAAATCGAGATAAAATAGATGGCACTGTCACGGCCAAAATCCTCAACATTGGGCTTAAGAGAAATGTTGAACATATGCTGAGCATCCTGAAACCCATCTCTGAAGCTTTAAACAAAATACAGAAAAATAGCTGTTTTATTGCTGATGCTGTTGAAATTTGGAAGGAACTGAGTGAACACTTAAAAACAGAACTACACATGGACAGAATTAAATTACAAGCATTAAAAAAACGAATGGGACAAGCACTGTCTCCAGCTCATTTTTTTGCAAATATTGTCAATATCCAGTACCAGGGTCAAAACTTAAGTGCTGAGGAAGAGGAGTTAGCTATGACATGGGTATCCAGCAATCATCCATCTGTAATGCCAACTATAATAAACTTCAGAGCTAAGGGGGAACCATTCAAGAAATATATGTTTGCTGAAGATATTTTAAAGAAAGTCACACCAGTGAACTGGTGGAAGTCACTTAAGCACTTGGATTTAGAGACTGTTCAAGTAATGATTTCACTTTTAACAGCAGTAGCTTCTTCTGCAGGCGTTGAAAGAATATTCTCTTCCTTTGGACTCATTCATTCTAAATTGAGAAATCGTTTGGGACCCGATAAAGCAGGAAAGCTTGTTTTTCTTTTCCAGATTATGAACAAAGAAGAAGATGAAGATGACGAGTGAGCTACAGAGGACAGTATTTAAGTTTTTCATGTGTAGGCTGGGCTGACAGTCTAAGTTTCTTAAAATATATATATTTTGTTTAGCCAAATTAGTTAACAAACATGGATGTTTGTTTAAGCAAATAACATATGCTGTAATGTTATTGTTTCAGTTGAATAAATAAAACTATTTAAATTGTTATTATTAAGGTAATGATTATTTTTCTCCTTCCAATAAAGTACAACAGAAAAGTTGTCCAAATATGAATGATTAACCTAAACTGGGGATAATTCATCTCACAATAAATTAACTATAATGTGTTTCTAATAGTATTAAAATCAATATTTTATACAACTGTAAAACTAATATGAAAAGTTGTTATTCTAAAAATCTTCATCTACTTGCATATTAAAGTTATACCAGCAAGATTTAAATCAAGCCTTACTGACTAGTGATTTAAATCGTGATTTAAATCAAATCCACCCTGGAAAGAATAGATGGATTGTCCTCAAACCTTACCATTGTTTTCAAAGGCAACATATAAAATGGTTTTGCTATACTCCAAGTGCAAGTTGAATATAAAACCTACCATGTTTATTTGGCTTAAAAATAATAACAACAACATATACTGCCCTTCAGGATAACTTAATGCCCACTCAGAGCAGTTTACAAAGTATGTCATTATTATCCCCACAACAAACACCCTGTGAGATGGGTGGGGCTGAGAGAGCTCCTAGAAGCTGTGACTGACCCAAGGTCACCCAGCTGGCTTCAAGTGGAGGAGTGGGGAATCAAACCCGGTTCTCCAGATTAGAGTCCTGCCACTCTTAACCACTACACCAAACTGGCTTTGGCTTAAAATTAAGCCAAATTTTAAGCTCTTCCATATTTTAAGAGTATTCACAAGTGACACGCCCAGGACAAAAAAAGGTATTCTTACTATCACTTCTAAAAATTATTATTATTTATGCTATTTATAGCCTGTCTTTCTCACTGAGACTCAAGACAGATTACACAGTGTGAGTCAGTACAGTTAAATTGAAAGACATTTCAATAAAAATGTCATAGGGTATATAAATGCACATTTGCAGACGTTTAAAAATAACAGGAATCCAATACAGAGTTGAAGAAATGCTAAAATAGAGCATGAGATTCTAAGACTGACATATTAAACAACATCGACACGATCCAGTAGGATCATACTTACAGAAACAGACAGTAGTAAAGTCTAAAGTCCCTATCCCTTTACTTATGCCACTCTTTGAGTCCACTTCTTTACAGGACAGCTCTCCTATTGGAGTAAAAAGCCTTTTTGAATAATTCAGTTTTGCATAGCAGGATTTGAGTCCTTAGAGATCAACAAGATTTTCAGAGTATGAGCTTTCGAGAGTCAGAGCTTCCTTCTTAAGATACAGCAGTTTAATTTTTGCGTAGTTTGTGGAAAGTCAGGAGAGCGGGCAGTTTCCTTACCTTTTCTTTCACCTTCAATACATTGGCAATGAGAATCCTGTTAATATTCTGAACATTTGATTTCATTCAGGCAAAAAGTGTAAGACTTGTCCTTCTGCTATATGTACAGCTCAGAACTAAAAAATAATCAGTGTTTTTTACATCATCTTTATTTATTAAGTACCTTAAAAATCAGCACTCTTTATACACATTAAAAGACGGGCTTACAATCGAATTTAAAAATACCACAAAAAAAGTAAAATAAAAAACATTTTCTTTTTCTTTTAAGAGCAGTCTGTATGCGCAGAGATCCACTGTGATCAATTACACAATGGATTTTTGTGCTATGCATGAAAATCATGAAGATGCAAGATATACACTCTGCATTAGAGGTGGGCACAGACCAGGAAAAAACCCTGCCCTGTGATCCATCGATTTTCACGGACCTTGGAACATGAACTTTTCACAGACCAGCCTAGTTCGCGGATTGGTTCATCAGTCTGTGGTAGAGTTGCCAGGGACCTGGAGTCCCTCAATGGGGGATCCCCAAGTCCACAAAGTCTCCCAGTGGGGGATTGGTAGCCATTACTCACCCCGTGATGTTCTTAGCCTGTGCACGCTCCTGGCTCATGTGATGATGTCACTTCCAAGAGCAACATCATCACGTGGGGTCAAAGGGCGCCCTGAGTCAAAGGGGGCCCTTGTCCCAGCCGGCACAGGCTGCTCTTGCCTGCACGACCACGGCCCACTCTTGTTCGGCGCACAGGGGCCACAGCAGCGAGAGCAATAGTAGTGAAGTCTTGCTGCCACTGCCCATTCTCCTCTGTGCACTGAACGGGAACAGGCGCTCCCCCGTGTGCCAAATGAGAGCAAGCCATGTCAGTGAGAGCAGGCGGCAATGGTGAGAGCGGCCTGCTCTTGCCGGTGCTGCCCGCTCTCACTGTGCAGGAGTGCGCCCCGTCGGGGGGCACGCCGTGCCACCCTGGGAGGGGGCACCCCAGGGAGCACACCCCCAACTGGTCAGGTAAGTGGGCACAGGGGGAAAGGGTAGGATCAGGGGATCCCCTGCCCAGGGGCCAACCCTAGTCTGTGGTCCGTCACTTCTGGCAGCCCTGGCTCTGACCCTTCACACTCAGAGAGCCCAAACTCGCAGAGAATCATCAGCAACCTCTCCTCCAGACACCCTTCAAGTTTGGTCAAGATTGCATTTGGACGTCCATGTTACAGACCCAAAAAGAGGCCACCTCCATGAAACTTCCAGTAGATACTGGAATTGCAAATGCCAATTGACTTGCATTGGCTAGCAGCACCAAAAAGTTGCAATGAGGCAAAATCAAACAGAAAAGGGTAGGGGAAGAGCCCTCTCACTCACCACATAGACACTTTCCCAGCCGTTGCCTAGGGAATTAATTCTTGTGGTTGGCAGGCAGAGCTGCCTATCAAGATTTTGAGAGCTAAGATTGGCTGCAGAACGTCCACCCCTCCCTTACAGAATGGGAGCTCTCTGCTTGGCAGGCAGAGCTGCCTATCAAGGTTTTGAGGGCCAAGATTGGCTACAGAATGTCCACCCCTCCCTTGCAGAATGGGAGCTGCCTGCTTGAAATAACTTTTCAAAGTTATTTTAATTTTATTAATAGAAACAAAAGCCCATAGATAGGGCAAAAAACAAAGAATTAAAAAAATGTAAAAAAATAGTAAAGAAAGCTTACAAGTAAGAGAAGAAAAAAAGAAGAGAAATAGAAAACAGAACTTGGAACTTAGAAAAAAAAGAACGATAATACATATTTCATTTCCATTCTTCTCTACAACACTAGTCTTATTTTAACAAAGTTGCAATCTCTCCAAAATTTTCTTTTCCACTACCACCTCCCTTCTATTTGTTTTATATCCCATTATCTTCTTAATGATAAAAACCACAAATCATCAAGTCACTATTCCTCATTTTCTGCAGAAAGTTAATAAAGAAGAGTTTCCAGTTAGCCAAAAAGATAATGTTTTGTCTCTGATCAAAGCTGTAAGGTTCGCCATCTCTACTAACTCTGTCATTTTCATAATCCAATCATCTATTGAAGGTAATTCCGTATTTTTCCATTTCTGTGCATACAAAAGCCTAGCTTTTGCTATAATCATATATAGAAATAAAATCCCATGCCAATTTTCCAACTGTTTATCCATTAGCAGGGCTTTTTTTCAGCAGGAACGCAATGGAACGGAGTTCTGGAACCTCTTGAAAATGGTCACATGGCTGGTGGCCCCACCCCCTGATCTCCAGACAGAGGGGAGTTTAGATTGCCTTCCACACTGCTCAGCGGCGTGGAAGGCAATCTAAACTCCCCTCTGTCTGGAGATCAGGGGGTGTGGCCACCAGCCATGTGATCATTTTCGCCAAGGGCAACCCTCTGAGTTCCACCACCTCTTTTCCTGGAAAAAAAGCCCTGTCCATTAGGCCCAAGAAAAAGGCTTCTGGCTTAAACTGTACAGTAGTCTTTAGTATTTTTTGTATTATCATATGAATCTGAGTCCAAAAATTTTAGCTTTACAGCAAGTCCACCCGAGATGACAAAATGTTCCTTCTTGTTTCTCACATTTCCAACACTTATTTGACATACTTTTGCTCATTTTGGCTAATCTATCAGGAGACACATACCACTGATACATCATTTAATAAAAAATTTCTTTAAGTCCAACATTCAATGTAAATGTAAGCCTTTTTACCCACATATTTTCACAATGCTCCATTATTATATTATACCCCAAAATTTTAGCCCATTTTACCTGCTCGGCAGGCAGAGCTGCCTATTAAGTTTTTAAGGGCTGCAAAGGGTCTGCGGATGTCCCCTCCATTGCCTAGGGAATTGATAGATCAGCACCAGGATGTCTTGACTCATGGACCACAGACCAACAGACCAGCCCAAATGGATCAAAATTCATGAAAAAGGTGAGTCCCACGAACTGTGTGTTCACGAACCACAAAGCGGGCTAGACCTTGTCTAATTTCGGTCCATTTTCCAAACTGTGCCCACCTCTACTCTGCATCATGATTCTGCTGACAATTATTTGTGGTCACAAATGTATTTGATATGTCAATTGTGATAAGAGGATTCGTAACTCAGATCTTTTTTTACTATAGTAGCAATAGGGGATGCTGGATCTATTATATCTATGGTGCTTTCTGTAGTCATGGATAACAACAACAGTGCCTATATACTACTTTTCAAGACAGATTAGTGCCCCACTCCAAGCAGTGAACAAAGTCAGTATGATTATTATCACCACAATACAACTTAGGAGCTGGTGCTGGGAGGAATGGCTTACTCAAAGTCACTAGTTGAGCTCTTGGAAATAGTAGGATTTGAACTAGCAGAGTGCTGATTTGAAGCCCAACAACTTAACCACTACACTACAGCAAGCTATTTTTAGACAGTTGATTTCTCCGCATGAAAAATAATAAGAGGATGCCATGGGATTTCAAGTTGATAGTTGGTTAACAACTTCATATGATAGTTTCAGGTAGGTAGCCTTCTTAAGATATAGCAGAGGGAGAGGGAGATACAACAGAGGGAGAGAATTCTTTTTAAATGCCATGTTCTTTACAGACCTTTCTTTGGACATTCAGAAATTCTGTCTGCAGCCCCCTCTAAACCCTGCATATGCTGCTCATTGATAACTGTAGCCACATTAAGGAACGGGCTTCTGAAAACATCCACTCTGGTGTGCTTCCACAAGCCATGCAAGCCTTTAACTAAGGATCAATTCATGTAGTTGGAGACGATTTGGCTGGCTGGCAAGCTATTTGTCAGTTTTTAAACAGCTGTTTTTTATAACTGTTGTTCTTAAAATTTTCACTGTAATCCACTCTTCAGAATCCCTGATGGGAGAAAGGTGGATTTTAAAAGCACTTACCTACACACTACAATGAAGATGTTTTTCATCCTGGTGAGTAAACCTCCCTCACCCAGGCAAAGGCAAGTTGAATGGTGATCATGATCTACTGCTTTGGAGAAGGTCTCAGTCTTTTTGCTCTGTGTTTACTTTTTCTTTCCCATTCATATGCAAAGCTACTTGGCCCCAGGAAGACTTGCTTAAGAGCTGGGAAGAGGACAGATAGGATATGTTGCAGATGCTGAGCCTCTTTTTTTCCTCACCTGTCTGTACTTGCCTCAGTTTCCCTTTGCAGATCTCTCTGCCCTGAAGTCTTTATTAGCTCTACTCAGGTACTTTTGTACTGTTCTGTCCTCATTTTCATCTGGGAAATACTGGAGGATGTGAGATCTGTGCCCATATCCAGTGCCTTCCACTACCTTTCACCTCAGTCCCTACATTGATAATCTACTCCATTGTCTATTGTCGAAGGCTTTCATGGCTGGAGAACGATGGTTGTTGTGGATTTTCTGGGCTGTATAGCCATGGTCTTGGCATTTATTGAGAGAGTTCTGTCTTTTGGTGCTACACCTCTGAAGATGCCAGCCACAGCTGCTGGCGAAATGTCAGGAACTACAATGCCAAGACCACGGCTATACAGCCCGGAAAATCCACAACAACCATACTCCATTGTCTGTTGTCACCACCTTTGCAGCCATGTGTGTGTGTGTGTGGGGGGGGTGCTTTTTACTATTTATCCAGCTTGCATTTATTGTTGGACAAAAAATAAAGGTTTGCCACACAGATCTCTTATGATTTTTAAGTTTTAAAAAAATTACATCATTTAAAGTCCACCTTACTCACTGAGACTTAAGGCAGATTACAGTTTGAGGCAGTACAATCAATATCAAAGACATTTTGATATAATGTGTGTATACATGCAATTCTGCAAGATTTAAAGAAAAAGGAAGAAAGAAAAGATTTAGAAGGCACTTTTAAGCAAGTCTTCTCAGAAGTAAGACCCAGTTTATTCAACAGTGCTTCCTCCCAGGAAAGAGCCTTTAGAACTGCACTGTTAAAGATTTAACAATGTTGAAACAGCATAACCAAATTCCATGACTGATATACTAAACATCATAGGAACTACCCAGTAGGAGTATACTTATAGTAATAGTAGTGAAGTGTAACCCCCATAGTTAAGAGGACCAGGTTCAATGTTTACCAATTCAAAAGATAAATGCAATTTATTTAAACACAACTATGAAACATTCACAAAGTTATCAATACTGGATCAGTAACCAATGACCCCAGCACAAAGTCCTACTCACAATCCCTTGGTAAAGTACGCAGACAGTTCTGTGGATTTGGCCAGAGGCTATGCCTGGAACAGTGTCCGAAATATCCAAAAGGCCTTGCCACAGCAGGACTCTGTTTGTGAAGATGCTGTCTGAATCCTGGGGCTTGCTTGTTGCCCTAGGAGCAGTTCCCCATTTCTCCTAGCAAGATGAAGTGGGGCAGCTCTGCGCTAGGGTGCTGGTCTCAAAGAGTCAACGAGTTCAACTGCCAGCAATTCCTGTTCTTTGCTCTTCCCTGTTTCTTCAGCTCTTGTCAGTTACTGCAGTTCTCCCAAGGAGAAGGGTTCAGCTCTTCCAGCTAGCAGATACAGCTCTATGATCTTCTTAGCTCCAAAGCTTGAAAACAAGCTTTGCCTTCCAAAAAGCAGCAGCTCCAGCTCTCTTCTCTCTCTCCCTCCAATCTTTCCAGGTAGCCTAGACCTGTATTATACAACCCCTCCTAGTCACAGTGACCTCTTTTTTATATACATGCCCCGTGGGCCTTTGCTAAACATGCAGATTAAACAACCCTGGGTACAGTTATCTGCTAGTCTGGTCTATCTATTTATCTGTAGTCTATTAATCAGGCCTAGGTCCTAGGCCCCAAACGCTTTTTCCTGTACAGGCTTACAGAAGACTATGGTCCCTCATTGTTTACAGCAATAGCAGTGAAGTCTGCAGTCTCTCCCCATCCCTTTATTGATGCATCACTTGAGACCGCTTCCTTATGGTACAGCTCAACCATCAGAGCAAAAAGTCCTTTCGAACAGTTCAGTTTTGCAACTAAGTCTACCCGCAATCAAGACATGAATTCCCCCGCCCACCCTCCACAACTGGTCCTTGGACATATGCTTTGAGCTTGGAGGGTTCACTGAGCCATCAAGCCCAAGATAGATTGATAGACTGATCCCCCATGAATTTCTCTCACTTATTTTTAAATCCATCTCAGGTGGTTCTCAGCACCTTAGGGACTAACAATGTTTATTCCAGCATGAGCTTTCATGAGTCAGAGTTCACTTCTTCAGATGATACGAAGAAGGATCCCCCCCACCCCACCATACACACACATTTTTAGAAGGAAAATTACTGAGGTGGGCAGACAGCGGCTTGGTGTGAATCCCATCATAAATCTTTCTGGTGTAATTTGCTGTGTAAGGGACTGGAATGGATTAGGTTGAGTCACATAATCAGGGCTTTTTTTCTGGGAACTCAGTGGGTTGCCAACACAGGGGGCAACTCCTAGCGGGAAGGAGTTGTGTGTGCTACCATATGCGCACACACAAAGTGTGCACACGCTTCAGGGCTGCACAATGATGTCACTTTGGGTCAGCTGGAACAAGGGGGGAGTTTTTTAAAGTTTAAATCACCCTCAGTGAAAATGGTCACATGGTCATTGGCCCCGCCCCCTGATCTCCAGACAGAGGGGCGTTTAGATTGCCCTCTGTGCCATGGAGGGCAATCTAAACTCCCCTCTGTCTGGAGTTCAGGGGGTGGGGCCACCGGGCCATGTGACCATTTTCAAGAGGTGCCGGAACTCCATCCCACTGCGTTCCAGCTGGAAAAAATTCCCGCACATAATGGATAATAAAGGAATCACTCTCTCTTGATACAAATGGAATGCATTTGTGCCTGACAACAAAACAATGGGGATTGGTTAAGGAATGCATCCTCCTTCCTAACCAGCTAAATGGTTTTTTAAAGCACCTGGGCTGTGCCTGGAATTCTAAGATCCAATGGCCAAACATAGAATGGTACCGTAGCATGTGTAACATGATGAAAAGGGTGATATGACCACAGTTTATACCCCATTAGGATATTGAGATCAAGTATACAATCCAAAGGGTAATGCTAATCTGCAGTAGATGCAAGTCCAATGGCACTTTTTTTTTGAAAAATAAACCAGAGTTTATTCTACATAGTAAACAAGATTGCAGGGACACTGATTAGGGAAATTTGAGCGCTTTGATTTTGAAGTCTCCCTCCACAGAGAGGTAAGGCATTGTGTTGCCCAGGCGGTTAGGGAAGGAGATCTCTTGCCCTTTGGAAAGTTTCACTTTGAATTCAGAAGTATCAAAGGAGAAGGAGATTTTGGTTTTTTCACCTTGCTGAAAAGGGAAGTTGCTTTCTCGTTGTTCTTCCCCCCATTCCCCTTCTTGCTTGGAGTTGCGCACAATGGTGTTCACATCCCCGTGACAGCTGAAGCATGGATTAAAATGGAGCACCAGGTTCTCGCAGTCTTTCCCTAGGTTCACCACAAAACTTGGCAAGATCTTCCCCCTCACTTGGATGATTTCTCCAGGCTTGATTTTCACCTGAGTTGCAATTAGTCCACCCTCCATGCTGCAGCCTTGCCAAATTCCATCCAGCAAATCCAATCTCAGTTCACCTAGCAAAGAAGCTAGTCCAATGGCACCTTAAAGACCAACAAGATTTTGGGGGAGATTTTTAGAGTCAAAGCTCCCGTTATCAGATACTTCATCTGAGCAAGAGTAAATTACATGGGAGAAGTTCAGGAATTAAATTAAGGTAAATGATAAAAATAAAAAAATATCACTCTGTTAAAGGCTAGTGTCACCCAGGTCTCTTTTATTAGAAATGAAAACACAACAAAGCACTGTGCGTAAGAACACCTTCAATGAACAAAGAGCCTTGATTGTGCCATCAGTCTACAAATGAGTAAATTTTAACTTTTGTGTTTATCTCATGCCTCACAGGCTGGCCATTGCGGCTAATGCAAGCATACTGGATGCCTCCCTTTCTACCTATTCCACCAATTTGCCTCATTTTATTCTGCAAATAGCACCACCTGCTCCAACTAAGTTTGTAGGGATTTCACTATAACAGAAGTGGCTGGTTATGAACCCAACGTGGAAGCACGTAGAGTTCGAAAAGATCATCAGCTTGGCAGCACTGGCTTTCAAGGCATTATAGGGCCCTTCTACCTCTGCCGCATTTTGCAGATGTTTTTATATGCATACAGAATTTGAATACAGCATCATACAGAAAATGACAGTATGCTATTTATCTCAGCCTATTGCCAAAGTTTATCACCTTGCATAATTTTCTGAATGATAGTAAGCCTTTTTGGAAGTCATTCTATAGTGTTGGGACCATCGTCACCGCCAAGGCTCTAGATTGTGCCAATGTCTTAATCTTCTAAATGGAAGACACAGAAACTGCTTAGGCCTAAATGAGTGAGTTCTAGTAATTTCTCTTTTTAAAAAAATGAGAAGCCAGAGGAAATTTGATTCAAGCTAGCAAGCGCTATAAAGATTTTTTTTTTTTAGAAAAGTTTTTTATTGGGTTAGAACATTATTATTTTTACATTACATTCGATTTTCCCCAAATTTTTCATTTCTAACCCCCTCCCTTTCCCCCCCTTTTGTTGACTTCCAACAGCTTTCCCACCCTCTGTCCCTTTTCCCTTACTTCTATTAAATTCCTCTGTCTAAAACAGATATACATTCTCCATTATATTAAGCAGTACATCTTTAACTCCCTTACTTATTATACACCCAAACTGTACGTCTTTGGATAAACAATTTATCCCATTTTCCAGTTTTGAATATTTCTATATATCATAAACCATAAAAATTTCCCACATTTAAATCAAACAATTTGATTTGTTCTCTATATATTACTCATTTCATCTTTTTATGGTAATTCTATATAACTCATAATCAATCAATTTAACTCTTCTGTACATTCAGTTTGGTGCATATAAATCTTATCAAAGAAAGAAAATATTGTTAGTTACTCAATCCTCATGTTTAAACCTTATCCTTAATTATTCTCTATCAATGTTCTATCAGTTAACCTATACATATCTATATATATATCAATCTATTAATCTAACTGCTTATATATTCACATTTCTCTTCCTCCCCCGGTAAAGTCACCCCTCTCTTTTATACTTTTATTATACTTCAGTAGTTCTCAAACTGCCACAGTTTTCCTCCCACCTCCCATTTCTTCTCCAGATATTGTTTCAGCTTCTCCCAGTCCGTGTTAAACTGCCCTGAGTCCAGATCTCTCAGTTTTCTTGTCATCTTGTCCATTTCAGCCATATACAGCAATTTGTAGATCCAATCTTCAATAGTTGGCACTTCTTGTACTTTCCATTTTTGCGCATACAAAAGTCTAGCTGCTGCTGTCATATAAAATATCAACGTCCTATGATGGGCTGGAATTCCCTCCATTCCCAAATTTAGTAGCAGGAGTTCTGGGTTCTTATTTATTTGAAACTGTAAAATTTCACTCATTTCTCTTATTATTTCCCCCCAGTACTGCCTAGCTACCTCACACGACCACCACATGTGGTAGAGGGAGCCCTCATGTTTCTTACATTTCCAGCATTTATTAGAAGTATTCGAGTTCCCTAGCGCAATCTTCTTTGGTGTCATGTACCAACGATAAATCATTTTGTAAATGTTCTCTTTAATATTAGTACATGTCGTTATCTTCATTGTAGTTTTCCACAAGTATTCCCATGCCTCCATTGTTATTTCTTTATTGAAATTTATAGCCCATTTCACCATCTGTGTTTTAACTATCTCATCCTCAGTATACCATTTCAACAGTACTTGGTATACCTTGGATATTCTTTTCTTGTCTTCTTTAAGAAGGGTCTGCTCTAGTTCCGAGTTCTCTGTTCGTATGCCCCCTTTTGCAGAGTCCGAGTTGTATAAGTCTCTAATCTGTCTATACTGGAACCAATCATAGTTAGGTGATAGTTCCTCTTGCGTCTTTATTCTAAGTTTGGATACTTCAATTTTAGTTATTTCTTTGTACGTTAAACATTGTTGTTCATTATCAACAGCTCTCGGGTCTATCACCTCATATGGAACCACCCACAAGGGGGTTCCTTCTTGTAGGTAAATTCTATACTTCTTCCAGATTGTGTATAAACTTCTCCGTACAAAATGGTGCAGGAACATCGAGTTGACCTTTACTTTGTCATGCCATAGGTATGCGTGCCATCCAAAAAATTTTTTATATCCCTCTAGGGCTAGTAGTTTCTTATTCTTTAATGTCATCCACTCTTTCAACCAAACTAGGCAGATTGCATCATGATAAAGTCTCAGGTTGGGCAGTTGCATTCCGCCTCTTTCCTTTGCATCTTGTAAAACTTTTACTTTCACTCGAGGCTTCTTGCCTGCCCAAACAAAATCTGATATTTTCCTCTGCCATTTTTCAAATTGTTTAGAGTCTCTGATGATTGGTATTGTCTGTAGCAAAAACATTACTCTTGGTAACACATTCATCTTAACTGCTGCAATCCTGCCCAACCATGACAAGTTCAATCTATTCCATTTGATCAAGTCTCTCTCTATCTGAGTCCATAATTTTTCATAATTGTTCTTGAACAAATCTATATTTTTTGCAGTCAGCTCAACTCCCAAGTATTTCACCTTACTAGTTACTTCACAATCCGTTGTTTCCATTAACAATTGTTGTTTCTGCTTAGTCATGTTTTTGCATAATATCTTTGACTTCTTTTTGTTAATGAAGAAACCTGCCAAATCTCCAAACTCCTTGATCTTATCTATCACTTTTGGCATGTTCTCCAATGGGTCTTCTACAATTAACATTATGTCATCTGCAAATGCTCTGACCTTATATGAATAGTCCTTTATTTTTATTCCTCGTATTTCCTCATCTTGTCGTATTTGTATCATCAGAATCTCCAATACTAAAATAAACAACAATGGAGATAACGGGCAACCTTGTCTTGTTCCTTTACTAATCGTCAATTTCTTGGTCAGTTCATCATTCACTACAATTGCTGCAGTCTGGTCTCTATAAATTTCCTTAATTGCTCTGACAAATCTTTCTCCCAATTGTAGCTTTTCCATAGTGGCAAACATAAAGTCCCAGTTTAAATTGTCAAACGCTTTTTCAGCGTCCACAAAGAAGAAACCAACCTCTTTGTCACAACGCTTGTCATAATATTCAATAGCATTGATCACTGTCCTTAAATTGTCTCTTATTTGTCTGTCTGGCAAAAAGCCTGCTTGTTCCTCCTCTATAACTTCCGAGAGCCACCCCTTCAATCTCTCCGCCAATATCTTCGCAAAAATTTTATAGTCATTGTTAAGTAGTGATATAGGTCTATAATTTTTCACGTTGGTCAGGTCTTGGCCCTCTTTTGGGATCAATGATATATTCGCTTCACTCCAAGTATCGGGAATCCTTTGATCCCTAAAAACTCCATTCATCACCTCTTTTAGGAATGGTGCCAGTTCATTGGCCATTGTCTTATAAAATTTAACCGTAAGTCCATCTGGCCCTGGCGCCTTTCCTAGATTCGCGGATTGTATTGCCTTACTTATTTCCTCATCAGTTACTTCACTGTTCAACTTATTTCTCCAAGCTTCCGAGATTTCTGGAAGTTTGGTTTTCTCCAGATATGATGCTATTGATTCTTTGTTTACTTCTTTTTTATTATACAGCTTAGCATAGAATTTATAAAAGGCTCTACTAATGGTAGTCTGCTCCAAGTACGTTTTATTTTCTTCACAAATTTTATTTATTATTTTCTTTTCCCTTTTCTTCTTCAATTGCCATGCCAAATATTTCCCAGGTTTATTAGCACCCTCAAACGCTTTTTAATTCAGGCTTTTAAGGTTCCACTCCAATTCTTTATTGCTCATTGCTGTTAGCTGTTCTTGAAGAATTTTGATTTCCTGGTATATTTTCTTTTTTCCTGGTCTCTTTTTTAGCTGTGCTTCTTTGGCTTTTATTTTCTCCTCAATCTCTTGTCTTTTCTCCTCTTTCTTTTTCCTTGCTCTGCCATTTAAATCCATTAGTATGCCCCTTACAACCGCCTTGTACGCATCCCAAACTTTGTTGGTTGGTACTTCTTTGTTCACGTTGTATTGTATGAAAAACTTTGTCTCTCTTCTCAATATTTCCATGTTCTCTCTTTCCTGTAACAAGTCCTCATTTATTCTCCAGGCTTTCCTTTTTCTCCTTTTCCCAAATTTCCACATAATTGGGTTGTGATCTGAGCCTACCATCGGCATTATTTCTACCTCCTTAGTCCATAACGCTAATTCTTTTGAGGCCCAGATCATATCAATTCTTGATAATGTGAAATGCCTTGCAGAGTAAAAAGTAAACTGTCTAGTTTTAGGATATTCTCTCCTCCATACATCTTCGAGAGTCTCTTGTTGAGTCAACTCAAAAAAAAGCTTTGGCAATAGTCCTCTTTTCTTTTGTGCTGTTGTAGTCTTTTTGTCTAGTTCCAAATCTGTCACTCCATTGAAGTCTCCAGCAAGAATTATCTGGTCATATACAAGATCGTCTAAATGCTTCCTTAAATCCTCAAAGAAGCTTTCCTTTGCACCGTTAGGTGCATAAAGTCCGACTACCAACACTCTCTTTAAATTCCAATTACATTCCACTGCTACAAATCTAGCTTCCACATCTCTCATAACAAATTTTGGCTGCAGCTCCTCTTTTATATACAACACCACTCCTCTTTTTTTCTTGTTGGAGGCCGCTGCAAATTCTTTGCCCAATTTTCCAGATTTTAAGTATTTTACATCCTGTTTTCTGATATGGGTCTCCTGCAAACAAACAATATCACATTTTTGTTTTAGTAGCCAATGAAAAATATTTTTCCTCTTATTCGGTGAGTTTAGTCCATTTACATTCCAAGATAATACTTTACACTCCATATTCATGGTTTTGTTGGTAAGTCTTTTTCATTGTCCTTAATAAATCTCTCCATCTCCCGCTCAGATCTGATGCGTTTTTTGCCCCTCCAAACTCAAAGGACACTCCTTCCGGTAATTCCCATCTGTACCTGATATTCATGTCCTTCAAAGTCTGAATTAGCACTTTATATTTTTTCCGATCCAATAACACTGATCTGGGCAGTTCCTTCATTATGATAATCGTCTTGCCATCAATCTCCAGTGGATCTTGAAATTGTTTTGTCACAATCCTCTCTTTCATGTTTCTAGTTGTAAACTGCACAATCACATCCCTTGGTAATTTCCTCTGGGTTGCAATTCTCGAGTTCACACGGTACGCCACATCTAGGATAGCCACAATTTCCTCCTCCTCCTTCCCCAGGTATTCAGCCAACACCTCAGTCATCTGTTCTTGCGCTGACTTCCCTTCCACTTCTGGCAGACCACGAAAACGAAGCTGCTTCTCCATGTGTTTAGTTTCTGCAACTGACATCCTCCCCTTCACCAGTCTCATCTCTGTTTGTTGCGTGTCTATTAAATTCTCCATCGCGTCTTCTACTGTTTTAACTCTCTGCTGCGTTCCTTGTAATTCACTACTAATCGTTTCCACGCCTTTTTTCACTTCTGACAGCTCCGACTTTACTGTCTGTGTAACCTCTTTAACCTCCTTAATAAGCTCCAATTTCGTGTCCTTAAGTTCTTTCATCATGTCTACAAGTTTTTTGTCCAGATTTTCTATTGCCGATTGCCACTCTTTTTTCGACATCGTGGGGCTTGCTTTAGCTCGCTCCCACGAATCTGCTCTCTTCCTTAACTCCGTGGCGTATAATTAAACGTTTTCCTTTTTTCAAATATCCCAATCTTTGCCAAAATTAAATTTTAAAGTGTCCAAAATGTCGGGCGTCTTTTCTCTATGGTTTCTCTATGCTGTTGTAATCCAAGATGGCCTACTTCCTCTTCCGCTGAAGCCGCGACCCTTCCCCTTTCAAAAATGGCGATTCCCTACTTCCTGTCCTTCGGCAAGGGCCGCTTCTCTCCAGCCACTCTATTGTTGTTACGCACTTCCTGTCTCCCGTCTTCCCACAGCAGGTCTCGCGATGGTGTCTTTTTCCCACAGCTCCAAAACCACAGGTATTCAAAACAATAGTCCGATTTTTATAATAACTTCTTTAAACTTAGTCTCTTTTAAAATACAACTCCTGCCGAGTCTTCACCTCCTTTTCACTAGTCTGTTGCAGTTTAAAAATCTACTTTCTTTCCTCTCTGTTTTTGTCAATCTGTCCCGTTTCAAGAGATAGCGATCTTTACCTTCCCTTCACCTTTCTCGGGTTGTAATCGCTGTTTCGATCTTAAATTCTCCTCTCAGCTTCCTTCCCCGATCGAAGCTTGGGTATGTAGGTCTTATGCCAGCCGAATTGGCCCCGAAACTGCCGCAGAGATTATAGCCGACCCGTCGCAAGGTGGGACCTCAAGGATCGGGGGGGAGACTCGTTGAGTAGAGCCCCCCCTCGTCCGAGATCTAGCTCACCCTAGGGTCTTGAGCGTTCTTTGCCTGCTCCCCGCCTGAGAGCAGTCGGCCGCGGGCTATTTTCACCCCTCCGGCCGGTTAAAACGGCAGTCCGGTCAGCTCCGCAAATGGAGCTGCGTTAGACCTCCATGAATCCCAAACCGGAAGTCTCCCCAAGCGCTATAAAGATTTAATAGTCTACCATGGGGGGGGGGAACAGTCACGTTCGTTCCAGCTACCTCTGTGTTACATACCCCACTTAAAAATAATCTCTGATAGATGCCCCCCTCCTCTTTATAGGTAATACTAGATTTTAAAAATTACGTATACAGCAACAAGACGAAACGAGGGCAGAAACTAGAGTTAATTCGTCCCTATTTGCCTTCCCTACAAAAAGACCAACGAACGCGCAAAGCCACAAAGTAGCTTGGCACCACAATATGCTAACATATTCATGGCGGACTTGGAACAACGCTTCCTCAGCTCCCATCCACTAGAACCACTACTATACTTAAGATTCCTGGATGACATCTTCATCATTTGGACCCATGGGAAGGAAGCTCTTGAGAGATTTCATCAAGACTTCAATAACTTTCACCCTACTATCAACCTAAGCCTGGACCACTCTACACAACAGGTACACTTCCTGGACACCACTGTACAACTACATAATGGACGAATAAATACCACTTTATACCGGAAACCAACAGACCGATACTCATATCTACATGCCTCCAGCTACCACCCTAAACATACCACTCGGTCTATTGTCTACAGCCAAGCCTTACGTTACAACCGTATCTGCTCCAATGCTCTCGACCGAGACTCACACTTAAGAGATTTACAACAAGCATTTTTGGGACTACAGTACCCACCAAATGAAGTGAAGAAACAAATCAACAGGGCCAGACTAGTACCCAGAAACAGCCTACTCCAGGACAAACCTAAAGGAACTAACAACAGAACACCACTGGTTGTCACCTATAGCTCCCAGCTCAAACCCATCCAACGTATCATCAGTGAGCTACAACCCATCCTGGAAAATGATACCTCTCTCTCAGAAGCCCTGGGTGGAAGACCTTTCCTTGCCTACAGACAGCCCCCCAACCTTAAACGACTTCTCACTCACAACCATGAATCAGCCAGCAGAGTCACCAGCACAGGTACCAGGCCCTGCAACAGACCCAGATGCCAGCTCTGCCCCTATATCTACCCAGGGAATACAATTACAGGACCCAATGGCATCAACTACACTGTCTCTGGCTCTTACAGCTGCTCATCCTCCAATCTGATATATGCCCTCATGTGCCAACAATGTCCTTCTGCTCTGTACATTGGACAAACCAGCCAACCTCTACGCAAAAGAATAAATGGACACAAATCTGACATTAGAAATGGAAACGTCCAGAAACCAGTGGGAGAACACTTCAACCTACCAGGACATTCCATCAAAGACTTAAAGGTCACTGTAGTTCAACAGAAACCTTTCAAAAACAAAATCCAACGGGAGGCTGCTGAACTGGAATTCATATGCAAATTTGACTCTGTCAAGCTGGGACTGAATAGGGACTATGAATGGTTATCACATTACCACAGGTAACAGATTTCCTTTACAGAGGTGGGGTCTGGGGGAGCTCAGTGGTACCTGGCGTGGGCTTTCGGGAACCACAGATCTCTTTGTCAGATGCATCTGGCAGGGAGAGCTGTGGTTATCGAAGGCCCATACTGCATTGGAATTGGATGGTCTAGCTGTTTGGCTTCTACAAACTAACAGGGCAAACTCCTTTGAAGCCAACTGATACACACACCAAAAGGAGATGTTTACATATACTAGCAAAGGAATGTTTTGATTGCTCCCTCCCCCTCCCCCCCTAATTGCCTCTTCCCTCTGCTCTTCTGTGTTTGTCCAGTCTCTGTATCAGGCATCTGACGAAGAGAACTTGATTCTCGAAAGCTTATGCTAAAATAAAATTGGTTAGTCTTAAAGGTGCTACTGGACTCTTTTTGATTTTGCTACCACAGACTAACACGGCTAACTTCTCTGCAAAGTAGGTGTAGTTATCTGTACAACAGGCTCCTCCCTCACCTTCAAGGAATGACGAGCGCCCTCTGTGGGCTTTTCTGCAGCGAATCTCCCAGCAGTTCTGCACGCTACATTGACAGCGGGGAAGAGTTTGCTGCTCTTTGCCCCCTCCCATTGGCTGCACTTGCGTTTGGCGCCCATCCCGGCTCAAGTCGGGCGGTACCAACTTCCTACACGGCGGACAAGAAATGTGTGCTGCCGCCCGCTCTTCCACGAATCTTGAATGTTGGCAGAAAAAATTCACCCGGAGTGATATTTTTAGGAGGTGGTAGGGAGGACCAGCGCTACAATCGCTTGTTTTTTTTTTCTTTTCTGCCTCCCCTCTATTCGACTGTCAAGTGGTACATTCCACGACGAATGAGTGAGGGACGCTTTGCCGCCATTTTGTGTGTGAATGTGAGTGGGGCGGGCGCTGCGCGGTGAAGAGGGAGGCTGTCGCCCGTTACTCTGCCAATATGTATATCAAGCAGGTAAATACGGCTGGCCTGCACGTCTTCTGTTATTAATTGTTCAAGGAATGGGGGGGGGGGCGTTCACGAACGGAAAGGGCTGGTCGTGGGGCGGGGGGAGCCTCGCGTTAGGCTTCGCTTGTTCAGGCCAGTCTCTGCCAGAATTTGGGGCGGGCTCCAGGGGTATCGCGGACTTTTGCTTTTGGGACGTATTCTCCCAAAGAGAAAGTTGGGGGGACTCCAGAGATTTGAGGGTGGGTAGTTGTGGGCGTCCAAGCGCTGCGTTGCATCAGCAGACGGAATCCTGCCCTTTCTTATGGTCTCCCCCTGGTATAGTGGTACGGATGAAAATAATCCTCAGCTGTATGTTGACAGGAGTTGGTGATCAGCCTTTGTACTAAAATGAATAATTAAATAAGTAACTGCTGGACGTTTGGGTCATACCTGGAATTATCGTTGAAAAGTATTGGTGGTGACGTCGAGCGCTTGCCGGTGTGAATTTTGCTCTTTCAGACGCAGATTCTCTCAGAGATGGAGACAATCTGTATCTGTGTTGTGCCTGGCCAGAGTGCAGGTTGGCATTTATGATTGAGCCCTAGTACATAAACAAAAATTCCCTGCACATAGAAAGCTAGGATGACAGGGAAGAGTCTTCTCCCTAACATTCTAGTTTTTATTATGAGTAGAAATGTGTTTTATGGCAGACCACTCCTTCATGTGAACATTATCCTTTAATCAAGTGATTTAGCTCAGACATTGGGCTTTCTACCTCAACAGCTGTCTGTGAGAACTACTCAATGTCACTTAATTGATAACTTCTTTGTTATTTTCTCAAAAACAACTTCTAGCATTCATAAGTCATGTTGCTGGTTTTATGGGGTTGGATCCAGACTAAGTTTTCCATCACTAGAATGGAATCCTCCTGCCTTCTTCCTCTCATTGCATCCCAGTGATCCCCACAAACTGCTGCTCCTGTGGGATTAGGTATCCTGAGGAACAGTACAAGAGCAGCCTATAGCAGTAAAAAGCAACCAGAGGAAATTGCCAAATTAGCTTGGATCTATCCCATAGTTTTATGGTGTCATTTTTATTTGTGAGCTGTCTTGAGCAGGTTTTTGGAGAGGCGGCATATAAATTTGCTTCATGATTTTATTGTTGTAATTGCTAATTTGCAGTCCCATCCTATATTGAGTTACTCCAGGCTAAGCCAATTGAAATCAAATTTCCTACTTTTCTTGTGTGTTGAAGCTATCTGGGGGGGTGAACTTTTGTATTATTAATATATTTTATTTAAAACATTTGCATGCCGCCTTTCCACCCAGTTACGGCCCTCAAGACAGTGAACAATTAAAAAGACATTGAACGTCAACTTTAAAAACAGTCCAAATTTATAAAACCAGCAATTAAGAAAAATCAGAAGGCGTGTATGTAAGACAAAAGAGAAAGATCTTCTTCACCTGCTGGCGGAAGGAGGGTTAGTGGAATCTCCATGTGTTGGGGGCACCTGAAGAAAGGCCCCCTTTACCACTCTTAGCTAAATTGTGAGCATAACAAGGTGCGGAATATTTTAGATAAAACTCATTTGTGTTGAAGGATGATATTCCTCATTCTGTTTTATTCTGCAACTGTAATGTATAATGTCACTGTTGCTCCTCACTGGAAAATCCTTAGTTGTCCCATAAGTAGTTTTTGCTTTCATGAAAGATTTATGCTGTGTCTGACATGTTTTATAGGCTGCAGCCTAGAAATCTCCTATCCCTGTTTGTTCTCTAGCCCTAGTGTGTCCTATTCACACTTTGTGAAGGCAGTAAGCAGAATACTCATGTGGTAAACTTTTCTTTGCTATTCTTTAAGTAAATAACGGGATTGAGTGGTCAGATAGCAGCACTTCCAACAGCCTGTTTGACCACATGCACCTGGAATTTATGGCATATTCATAGTCTGAAAATTAAAACAAAAACTTTATTGTTTGGTCACCTGAAGATGATTCTTTCTTGTGACAGATGATCATACAAGTGACTAAACAATGCTTTCTTAGAGACCTTTTAAAAACTGAAAGTTTTTACATAAAGGCTGGGGAATGTGCACAGTTGCTGGGTTTTGTGCACATTGTCCATTCAGTTCCAGTGGACACCAGCATATATAAGACCTTTGACCACTTTTGTAACTTAATATGCATATATTTGATCAGACATGTCCTTACCTGCTGTAATATTTCTGTTCCATCCAGTGCTTGTCTGAACTCTGTGTGCTATATGCTACATTTACATAGAAGCCAATAATAATATTTGATTTATATTCCGCCCTTCAGGACAACTTAATGCCCACTCAGAGCAGTTTACAAAGTATGCTATTATTATCCCCACAACAAACACCCTGTGAGGTGGGTGGGGCTGAGAGAGCTCCAGAAAGTCGTGACTAGCCCAAAGTCACCCAGCTGGCTTCAAGTGGAGGAGTGGGGAATCAAACCCGGCTCTTCAGATTGTCCCACACTCTTAACAACTTCACCAAACTGGCCTAGTTGTGTACAACCAGTATTTATGACCCAAACCATGTATGCCTGGTTTTGTATGGCTTAGGCCTACATATGTTGGACTTCTGTGTATATAGGCACCTGTGTAAATTTGACACCCTGTAGGTGGATGACAAGTGGAGTGAGCCAACCCAAGTTCTCCACATATTCAAATGAACGTCTGCAAAGGGCTAGCAAAGTGATAATCTGTATCTTGGGAGGCCATGTAGCTCTTCAGAGGACCATTCCCCAATGTAGTACCCACCCCATGTTCCAGGAAATTGGACCAGGATGTTACCTGGTACGGCTAGTGGTTGTCATATGGTCTGCAACTTGATACAGCTATCTCCAGAGGGATTGAAAGCTACAAGCTTTACTGAGCTGCTGGCCTCATGCCAAGAAGGGAAGTAAAGGGTCAGTCTTCTCCAACAGTCTCTTATTATAGTTATATATTTAAGACTAATATTTGTATTATTGTATGTGCGTATTTGGTGGGATGGTACACAGGATGTACAGTAGCCAAGTGGCTTTTCATGAGCCATGGAGTAACTACTGCTGGGCTATCATTAATTTAGAATGTTATTCTTCCTTAATTCCTCAACAGTTTCCTACTGGAGAATAGGTTGAAAGAAAAACATACTGTAGTGTGTGACACAGATACATGCATGGATCTATGTTGCTTGCGGAGCCTAAGACATCCATTTAGCTGCAGCAGAACAAGCTTTATACTGTTGCTAAAAAGAATCCTTGTAAATCCGTCGGACAAAAAGTTCTGATTTTCAGAATTTATTGCAGTATATAATTGGAAGGAAGGATTTAGTTCAATTTTGTACCCAAATAAATGATGTATAAGGAATATGAAAACAAAACAGTAAATGCTAAAATCATTTTTTTCATATGGGAGAGGGGTTAATAGCAGAGGGGGAAGAGGTGTCACTCTAGCCATCAATTCTAACCCTATTTGAATTCATATCCTGCGCACTAACTTGTATACAGCATTAAAGGGTGCCTTGAGTACCATGGTAGAAGAAAGACAAGCTATGTATGTAATAAATGAAATAGTCCTGTTAGTTCCTTATGACCATGGAGCCCCTTGAAAAATTTTCTTCAGTCAACAGGCACTTAGGAACACTGTAGGGAGCAATGTGGGGATCTTCAGTGGGAGAGGAGAATTGTTAGAAATCAGTGCTCTCTTTTCCACAAACAGTAAAGCCATCATGTCAGAAGAACTGTGTAACTAGATATATGCTAGTATTCTCTTGTAATAATTAAGGCAGAGTTTCACTGAAAGCTCTTTTTGATAAATAGCAAAGAGTGTTGTAAAATTATTTTTAAATTGTTATTTTTTTCCAGCAACCTATGTTAAACCACTTGAACTGTTAGCTAATTTTCCTGATAAATACAAGCGTGGTACATTATCTATAATTTTACATGCCTGTCAGTGATAAACTTCTTACTGGCTGGACTTGCAGGTTAAAACTTCCAGGTGGGTTATGAAATCCATTTTTAAAATTACCACAGCTGTAGAATTGTCTACATTATACCATATTTTTTATTTATTTATTTCAAATTTCTATTCCACCCTCCCCGTGAGCGGGCTCAGGGTGGATAACAACATATTAAAATACAATAAAAATTCATCTACCTTAAAACATTAAAACAGCGTATGCACTCTTTATATAGTTCTTAGAGGCATTGTTTCATCTTAACATGCTATACCAGCAACATTTCACTTATTTTAGAATTCTGCTAAATTGAATATGCTTTGACCTAAATATATAAAAAGCTGTATTAAGATTTTACAGCTGAGGAGCAAGAAAATGACATCATAGAGTTGGAAGGGGCCATACAGACCATCTAGTCCAACCCCCTGCCCAGTGCAGGATCAGCCTAAAGCATCTTTGACAAGTATTCATCCAGCCTCGTCTTGAAAACTACCAGTGAAGGGGAGCTCACCACCTCCCTAGGCAGCTGATTCCACTTTTGAACTACTCTGACCGTGAAAAAGTTTTTCCTAATATCCAGCCGGTACCTTTGTGCATGTAGTCTTAGCCCATTGCTTCGCGTCCTACCCTCTGCTGCCAACTGGAACAGCTCTTTGCCCTCCTCCAAATGACAGCCTTTCAAATATTTAAAGAGAGCAATCATGTCCCCCCTCAACTTCCTCTTCTCCAAACTAAACATTCCCAAGGCCCTCAGCCTTTCCTCGTAGGGCTCAGTCTCCAGACCCCTGATCATTCTTGTCGCTCTCCTCTGCACCCTCTCGATTTTGTCCACATCCTTTTTGAAGTGAGGCCTCTAGAACTGCACACAAGAGTGATGTAAAGAGTAAGATTTGAGTAGCACTATCAGGTTCAAATTTCTCCTCAGCTGTGAATCTGTTTTACTGATTTGCTGAGAGATACAGAATTGCTCAGGCTTCCTTTGTAAACATGTAATGTGAATAACCACATATTTCACATTTAAAAATATAATAATGAATCTCTGCCTTTAAAAAAAATCCATTCTGATGTATTGTAGTTTCAAAATCTGCAAATGATAAAAATGAATTTACATGTTTGTTTTTTAAAAAACTTATCACAGGTGATCATCCAGGGGTTTCGAAGCTACCGAGATCAGACTATAGTAGATCCCTTCAGTTCAAAACATAATGTCATTGGTAAGGTTTTTTAGTATAATTGCTGTAATGATATGTATCAGTAAGTAAGAACCTCCTTAGAGACATCTGTTCATGGATTTTTGGACCATTTTAATAACAAAAATTGATAGCCTTTGAGTATTTGTGGTTTCCCTTAAGGCTGTACAATGTTTTAAGGGAGGTAAAAGCATTTCACACCATAACCCAGTGGGAGGTAAAATGTCTCTTACCCTTTCATTGGTCTGCTAGTCATAGCTCAGAACCATACTGATCAGATCAGAACTTGTACCTGCAGTATGAAACATTACATAATTCTGGATTGCTCATTTAATTATATCCTGGGATCCTGTATATTATAGAACCAGAGTATAATAGAGCGCGTAACTGATCTGTACCAGGAAGACTAATGTTTAAATACTGGCTTGCTTGTGGAGATCATTATGTCTGGTCCCAAATGAATGGTTGTGGAAGCAACATGGGACACTGTCTTGATCACCTTTGAAGAAGATGGGGGGAAATCTAACAGAATATTTCTCAAATCTGAGAAGTTTCATTCCATGAACTCCTGAATGAGCAGTTCTCTTGTGTGAAACTGGAGAAGGGGACGGGTCCTCAATGTCTTTCCAGTTGTATGCTCTTTGTTTCACTCACAGATTGCTCTAGCTGTAACTTCAGTGGGAGTTAGAACTAGGTTACAGATTTCCATGTGATATATTCTATGCCCACAGATGGTGAAGCTTCCTATGCAGCGTCTACAATAAGAAACCCCATCCTTTCCATTTAATCATAGGTTTATGCTGATGTGAGACCTTTTAAAGGTCTTTCCCAAAAGTGCTACCTGAGAGCCTTTAATTGGAGATGCCAGGGATTAAACCTGGGGCCATCTGAGTGTTCTCTGCTACAGAGCCACAGCTCTTCCCGATATGGATTGTTCTGCTTCTAGATCTGAGGGATTAACACGCACTCCCGAGATGAGGGATTGCTTTAGAAATACATAAGTTTGTATAGGAGATAAAATTGTTGGTCTGTGAGAATTGGAGAATATCATCAACCTACAGATAGGCTTATTAAAAATTGTGTACTTTGCATAAACTGATAGAATGTTAAATATAGTCATGATGTTTAATGCTACATTGCTGTTTCACTTTTTAAATGTCTGTCTCTGTATTTTACAAATAATTCCGCTTTCCACCCCCACCCACCCCTCACTGGTCTGTGGAAATGTGTTTTGACATGTCTGTTAACTCCGTTTTTATTTTTAGTGGGTAGAAATGGTTCTGGGAAAAGCAACTTTTTCTATGGTAAGTTCAAGCATACAAGTAATAGTCAAATACAATATTTTACTGTTTGAAATCTTTGTTCATGCTATTGATTCAAGTTTACATTAGGTTAGTTCTAATTTACTTCAGGAAACACCCAAATAAAGAATCATTTTAAATAACCGAAGTATTTTGTGACAGTTTATGCCATAATAAATTGGTCTTCAAGCTTATGGCATGAAATGTTGCATTTAGTTAGCAGAGAGATTTGGTCAGTCTGGATGGTCTATATGCAAGATAATAAATGGATACAAATCAGGCATTAAAATCAGTAGGAGAACCCTTCATTCTTCAAGAACATTTAATAACAGTATTAAAGGGTGCAGTATTTCAGCTGAAAAGTTTCTAAGGCAGACTTCAGTTAGAAGGTATTAAGTTGGAATTCATAAGCAAATTGGATACTCTGAAATTTGAAGTGAATAGGTTGATTAGGACATGACAAAAAGGTACATGTATATAATTCAAATTCATCCTGTTTTTGCCTATTCATGAGCAGCAGTGTATGGTTCCTGCTCATTCTCATTTGCATATTTTTTTCTTTTCATTGTTGTACAATGATAATCATTGTCCTAAGAAAATGGACCTTTTGGCCTCTATTTGTACTTGCTCCCTTCCCCCCTTTAATCTTTAAGGTGCCACAAGATTATTTCTGTTTTGGTTCTACCTGAGTAACAGTGGAATCCTGTGTACTGTTCTATTCTTAAGCTAGAATGTAGTTTTTTAAATTAGGGGTGTGCTAAGGAAAAAAAATGGTAAATTCAGTTCGGTAATAGTGAACTGGGATTAAATTCAGTATTCTCTGAATACTGAATTCATTCTCTAGTTCGGTTTGGTATTACAGAGCAAATTTGGTAAAATTCAGCCATTGTTCCTTATGGGAAACTCTTTTTTTTTTTTTAGTGGTATGGAGGGGTCATTTTTTGACTGAATTTCACCAAATTTGCAGAGGACCTACTCCTTACTGTCAACTAATGACACCCTCCCCCCCCCCCATGTTTCATAAAGATTGGACCCCGGGGGACCATTTTATGCCCCCCCCCAAGTAGGTGTTCCCAGCCACCTCCTATCTCCATTATTCTCTATGGGGAAAACTATTAGGGCTATCCAGGCCGCTGGGGGTGGCATTTTGCAAGCAAAATCCACCAACTTTGCAGGGGACCTACTCCTGACTGTCCTCTAAAGACCCCCCAAGTTTCAGGGATATTGGACCCCAGGTCCAATTCTGTGGGGCCCTAAACAAGGTGCCCTCAGCCACTCCATTTGTTCCTATTGTGGGGAAAAACTCCAAACTAACTCCCACTGCAGAATCACATGGGCCAAGGCTCCCACAGCCAGAGGCACACTCCCAAATACAAGCTCCAGACCAAACAGTCCTACAGAACCATACTAATGCCCTCCCCAAATCCCAACACCCCCTGAGCAGTCTGACCATACACTCTCCATTGTTCCCAATGACGAGAACTTTTAAAGGTTCTTTCCCAGGGGCACACACGCACAGGGCAAGGATGCCATAGCCAAGGCACGCTTCCAAATGCAAGCTCTTCCCTGGGGAAGCCCAACAGAACCAAACTGACACCCACCCACCCCACACCCCCTGAGCAGGCTTAGCAGCCACTCTCCATTGTTCCCCTCTAATCTTATCCCTTGCCTTTCCTCAGAGCCCTCTTTGGTCTCTTGTCACTCATTTTTCTTTCCCCTGTAACGTACACTAACTAAAAACTAACCTTATTAAACAGTTACATTTCCAACCCACCCAAAGCATCAGCCAAAAATGAGAGTTTCTTTTAAAACCAACCTGCCTACTCTGGAAGCTTGTTTTGAGGGTCTAAACCTGGAGAGGGACACACAAATGTGGCTGGCCTGGCTGTAAGGGAACCAGAGGTTGGCAGGGAAAGTCTAGTTAAATGTCAGTAATGGGCAGCCTATTTATCTATAGAATTTGAGTAGAATGCAAACACACCTGAACTCTTCTTAATTCATACACGAGCCTATGGGGGGAACTCTGGTGATCCCTAAAAGCAAATTACATTTTGTTTTACAAGACTTACAACTAGTCTATCTTAAAACACTCTTTTTAAAATTCACACAGCCCTCACTAAATATCCGAAGTACACACAAACACTACTAGGTAAAAGTAAGCCATGCAGCACCCCTACGATCACCCACTCCCAGAAGAAGAACAACAAACCAGCAAATACACCAAGCCAAACCTCTGTGCCAACAGAGAACAGAAACACCAACCACAATTCGATAAAGAAAGAGCAGCACCTTCAATGGGAAAACAGCCCCCCCCCAAAGAATGAACAAATATGTACAGCAACAAAGCACCCAAAACAGAGGAAAACACAGCCCCCTCCCCCCCAAGAACAAATGAATCAAAAAGCAGGAAGGAACTATAAAACGGCAAACAAAGCACCCCAACAAAACAATAAAATGGGGGGGGACCCCAGGAAAAACAGCAAAATGAACACTATTATAAGCCAAACCAAAGCACTCCCCCACAAAAGCCAAACTAAAATGCATCCTCCCGCACACAGCAAAAAAATTTCCAGCTTTTAAAATGCAAACTAGAAAAAATATCCCCCCCCCCCACATCCCTCCTAGACACCAGGCCATCCCCATCTCCAAGGGCAGAAAAAAACCAGTAAGTCTATGACTCAAACCAAGCAGCAGCAGAAGTCCTCCAGGTGCAGCAGCAGGAATCCAATCACTGGGTAGTAGGATCCAGTTGTAGTCCACATGCAGAGAGAGGGTTCACAATCAACAGCAGGCAGGGTCGTAGATCTCTCCAGGCAGCCAGAGCACACAAAATGGAGGCTGCTCTGAGGCAAGCCAGCTTTAACTCCTTGAAGGGCAGTTTTAAAAAGCCACTCTCGTTCTAGAGAAACCCATTGGCCAAAAAAGGAAAGCTCCTGCAAGGATTGGCCAGTTCCACTCATTCCTGTCTCCTTTCCTCTTTCTCCCTCCTTTCTGCTTTACTCCCCCCTCCCTTCTGGTAAAAATAGGCAGGAACCAGTTTCTTTGCAGCCCAGCAAAGGAACAGCCCAGCCACTATTACTAAAATTTACCAAATTAACCCTAATTAATTTGTAGAGTTCAGGGATATTCCCTTTTGAGTTTGGTAATACTGAATTTTACCGGATCAGGTAAAATTTGGTATTTTCAAAGGAATACTGAATCTGAATTGCTCATCCCTATTTTAAAGTATGGGGTTTCATGGTCTCCTTTTTTGTTTATGTTGTTTTGTTTCAGTAGAGTAAAGAACATGTACTGTTTAGCTATTGTATGTTCTTCCCAAACTAAAATGTCAAATTAATAGCATATATTTTGCATATGTCAAATTAATAGCATATATCAGCGATGGCAAACCTATGTCACGCGTGCCACAGCTGGCACGCAGAGCCCTCTCTGTGGGCACGTGAGCCAAGTTGCTGATCGCTAGGTCCAGGGCTCATTTGGAGGGGGAACGCCTGGAATGGCGTTCCAGTAGCTCTGAGCAGAGATCACATGGGTTTTGGCCCTGCCCACGTGATTCCTTTTCCTCAAGGCTGCCTCCCTGCTGCCCGTCTCTTTAGCAGCAGGAAGCGGAGGCAGCAGCTGGGCTGCTGGGGCTGGCTTTCTAAAGAAGAGAAAGCTGCTTAGATTTAACTTGCTTTACTTTCAGTCGTGGCTCATGAGTGAGTGAGCGAGTGTGTGTGTGTGTGTGAGAGAGAGAGAGAGAGAGAGAGAGAGAGAGAGAGAGAGAGATGTTAGTTTGGACAACTGTATGAGTTGTCCTCAGTATTCAGTATTCAGGTTTAATTGCAGTGTTGGCATTTTGAAATAAATAAGTTGGTTTTGTGTTGCAGTTTGGGCACTCGGGCTCAAAAAGGTTCGCCATCACTGGCATATATCAATAATTTAGCATTTTCATACTTTTCCTGAGATTGAAATTTACCCCTTTTTCAGTTTGATGGTTCATGATTTGTGTGTTTCTGCAGTTGCTTGCCTAACTATTTTAACAGAAAGCTAAAATAACTTCAGATGTCATAAAGAAATCCTTGCTGTAACATTTACCAAAATTCCACAACTCTAGTGATAGGCTGGATGGTAGTATTTTCAGATTTATGTTTTTAAAGTTTATCACTGAATTCAGTCCAGTAGTTTAATAGACAAATGTTATGCTTTTTGTATTACAGCAATTCAGTTTGTTCTCAGTGATGAATTCAGTCACCTTCGTCCTGAGCAGAGGCTTGCTTTGTTACATGTAAGTGAAAATAATAGACATGCTGTGGTTATACACTGTTATTTAGGGGCATTTATTGAAACTGCATAGTAATCATTGCACTCTTGGGTAAATGCTTTCTTTATGATATATTATTTCATAGTAGACTCTTTTAATTTCTTTTTCAAAGATAAGCTTTTCTTATGTAGCAGGAAGAAATAGAAGGCTTGGGTGTAGCAGTATACTACATACTACAACTAAGACATAAAGCCTTTGAATCTGATAAAATAGTTTACCAGAGCATGGGAACGGCATTATAAGCCAGAATAAATTGGTTCTAACTTCATAAAGTTGTAAATGATTTGGTCTTTTTTTTTAAAGGAAGGTACGGGTCCTCGTGTTATTTCTGCTTTTGTGGAAATTATCTTTGACAATTCAGACAACAGGTTACCAGTAAGTTCAATATATTAACTTTTTATTGATATATCTTTTTTTGCTCGCTTACTTAAGAATCAAATTTTGTAAATAGTTCAGAATGTTAACTCTGTGTCATTTTGTTGCCTTAAGATTGATAAGGAAGAGGTATCACTTCGCAGAGTCATTGGAGCTAAAAAGGACCAGTATTTCCTAGACAAGAAAATGGTTACGTAGGTGCAATTTCTTCTTTAATTCCATTCTGATTTGACTGTATACCATAACACATTTTTGAGGCATACTAGCAATAATTGAGGATGGATTCCACAACTTCTTGATGAAATTCAGAAAAAACTTGGTATTCAGTTTTTACATAAAACAGTATCTAATATTTTTCCAGTCCTCGTGTTTGAAAACATTACTGTTGCATATTTAAAAGGCACATATACCAATTACTTTGTGTTTTTATTCTCTGTGATTTGCAGTCCAGTTCTTAGAAAATGTGAACTGAATGGTACCACGGTTGGGGTCATTGTAGGTGTCTAGAAGTTGCAGCTCATAAGAAAAGACTATCAATTTTCATAGCCTGTCTGTAGCAGTTGCTTGAAAATGATTCTGAAGCGTAGACTTCAGATAAATATTCATGTTAAAGAAATGACATGCTTGAGTGTCTGCTGAAACAAATGCTGAAAAAAAGAATTTCATTCCTCTGTGACAATCACATTCAGGGGTAACCGATTGATTGATAGGGAGACTTGGGACATCGGATACCATGCACTCAGAGATCTAGATAGATCTATCTATCTATTTATTTTGTATTTGAATGGCAGTCCAGACCAGGCCACAATGCCCTGAATTGTTGACATGCTTATTGACAGCAGATGTATTAGCCATAGCAAAGGTCTGCATGACCGGACACATTCTGTTTTTGCTATATTGATACACAAAATTTGGAAAGAAATGGCTACTGGATAGAGGTATCCCAGCAGCAAATACTCTGGTGGTATAGGCCACATTCTTTAGTAATGTAAAAAGATAACCATTCAATAAGACTCAAAATCTTCTAAGTTCACGAAAGATGACATCTTCACATCTAGATTGACATGGAAGCAGATCATTTGTTTTTTTAAAAAAAACATTTTTGAATTATTCCATTTATTTTTAATTAACACAATTAGAGTTTACTCTTTGAAATTTTACTTCCAGAAAAAATGACGTGATGAACCTTCTTGAAAGTGCTGGATTTTCCCGCAGCAATCCCTACTATATTGTTAAGCAAGGAAAGGTATGATTAAATTAATAATATTGCAGCAAGTGTTTTTCATTTCTATTGTAGATCATTTTGATCATCATATTTGCTTAGTTCCAGGTATAAACGTCTAAAATAAATACATATAAAAGCTACTATGGATTTTGATGAATAAGTAAGTTGGCATTATCCTACCATCCATGTGTGGATGTATGTCGTTTTCCCACATTCCTCTCCATTGTGGCAGCTTTTCTGATTTGTGGACATGATTATTCCTGGGGTTGCAGGATCAGTGCGAAGAAACATCTGTGAGGATTGATGGGCTAAAATAATAATAACAATAACAACAATTGCGCTTATATACCGCTCTTCTAGACAGATTAGTGCCTCACCCAGAGCAGTGAACAAGTTAGTGTTGTTATTATCCCCACAATACAGCTGGGGAGCTGGGGCAGAGAGGAGTGGCTTACCCAAGGCCACCTGCTGAGCTCATGATAGTAAGTAGAGTGCTGATTCGCAGCCTAACCACTGTTCTACAGCAGAAGGTTAAAAAAGATAAAAAGAATACCCCTAAATATTCTTTTCTCAATATTTTTAGATCAATCAAATGGCCACAGCTCCGGACTCTCAGAGATTAAAACTCTTAAGGGAGGTTGCTGGCACTAGAGTATATGATGAACGTAAAGAAGAGAGTATCTCCTTAATGAAAGAAACAGGTAAAATGCTCTTTTTTAGTATATATTTAATATTCATTTATGTCACTGTATTGTCATACCTTCCAAATATTTCTGACTTGTATATTTTCTTAATTTGCATTTTAATAATAGATGTAAACCAACAAGCTAGTATTTTGACAACGTGTGGAAGCTATTACTTTTCAGTAGGAGTCTGGTATGTGTGCATTAGTTAAACTGTATATGTCAGGCTACACACACACACACACACACACACACAGAGAGAGAGAGAGAGAGAGAGAGGTGTATCAATCCTTGGTTAATCAGCTACGCAGGATATACTAAGTCCCAATCTATCACAATCTTGTCAGATCTCAAAAGCTCTTAAGTAGCATCGGTCTTGGTTAATAGTTGGATAGGAGACCACCAAGGAAGTCTAGGATTGTGAGGCAGACAATGACAAACGAATTCTGGTCTCTTGCTTTGAAAACTCTGTGGAGTCAGCTGCAGCTGGATGGCACTTTATGCACACAATAGCTCTGAACAATACTAATCTTCTGGATTTTTATTTATATTTAAAATAGAAGAGAGAGTTGATCTTAAGATTTAGTTTAATTAAGCCACATGGAAGTTTAAATCTGATTTTTTTTAACAATAAGTTTTGAGAACACATACTGTAATGTATACTAATGTCTCCTAATATAAGGACGCTTAAAAACATTTCTGACTGTGGTAAAGGGGTTTAATTATGATTATCTTCGTCTTGCATGCACTCATGATTATTCAACTTTTTTAAAAAAACCTAATTTTCAAAAGAGGGGAAAAGAGAGAAAATCAATGAGCTGTTGAAGTATATTGAAGAACGTTTACATACTCTGGAAGAGGAAAAAGAAGAACTAGCTCAGTATCAAAAGTGGGATAAAATGAGGAGAGCGCTGGAATACACCATTTATAATCAGGAATTGAATGAAACCCGGGCTAAACTTGATGAGGCAAGTCATTTTGTAAATTACTTTTCCTATGTATAATTTCTTTTACTATCCACTTTTGAGCAGCGTACATAACTTTATGACATTTTTTCATTGTAGATATTATCAGAGTTGCTGATTAAATTTCTTCTTTTCAGCTTTCTGCTAAACGAGAAACAAGTGGAGAAAAATCAAGGCAGTTAAGAGATGCTCAACAGGATGCTCGTGATAAAATGGAAGTAAGATCCAGAAGAATTTGATCATAAGAACAAACGTTTTCATTGCACTTTAGCCTCTCTCCGTAGATGCATACGACAAAAGGTTGTCATGATTTAGTAGTTCAAGGCAGTAGATGGAATATGCACAACACAAATTAGGGTTACTGGTCTCCATCCATGTAGTGCAATATAAACAGCAGTGAGATGAGATTTGTTTCCAGGTGTATGTCACCTGTATGTCACTCCGTAGCTGGATCAGAAGGATAGGAATGTCTATGATATAAATTACAAACCAGGGCCAGAAAATAAATCTAAATCTGTGGTTTTGAAGCATATTTGCAGATTACTGGCCCAGACTGATTTGGTATTGTGTATGAACTAATAAATAAATAGTATATAATTACTCTCCAGAAAATTTCATAAATGTGTTCTTTTAACTTAAATCATATACCTTCTTTCTACTTTTGCTCCTCAGTATCTGTTGCATAGGCAGTTCTTTGCTGTGAAGTGAATTCCACTTAAGCTATACACTTTTTGGTTCCATGGAAGTCATTGGTCTTAGTTAAGGAGAAGTGCCTAGTCTCAGAGAAATGCGTCCTCCACAATAGATCAAGAGGAGCACAAGCAGAAGGTATAGGTTTCAAGACTTAGTGTTCACTTCCAGAGCAACTTCAGGTGCTGTCATTTATGAATCAATATGTCTAATTCTCAACCTAGCCAAATCTGAGGATACCTAAATCCGAAGATTGGAGCCATGGATAGATAAGATAGATCTTTCTACAAACCTAAGAAGTGCCCCAGGTTTGCAGAAAAATCTGAAATAAAAACAGTACATTGGGTTAACAAACACTCCAAATAAGAAACTGATGCACTCACTGGCCATTTGCTAAGCAACCACAAGGCAGAGGGATGGGAGGGTCTTTTCTAATGCTCTTTTGGCCTTTGAGGGAGGACATTGGGATAGTTATGCATTCTCAACCTAATTTGCCTCATTTACGCCTGAAGTAAAGGGAGGTGCAGCCCAGCTGAGTCCCATATGAGTTGAGGGAGGCAGTGGCCAGTTCAGCCTATGCAAAGCGAAGGAGGAGACAGTGCCTGGCTTGATTGGGCTTGGTGCAAAGCAGCATCCTACGCATGGAAGTACTGGGCTAAGCATGAGGTGATGCCCAGCCAATGGGTTAGACAGATTGCCTCTTTTTCTCTCCCTTCCTCCTTTGGAAAGGCAGAGCCAGGATGGGCTGGGGGAGGGAAATAATGTTGGGAAAGTGACACTGGGGAAAACAAGGTGTCACTTGCAAGTTCTGCACTATAGAACTGGGTCTGGTCCAGCAACCAATACCATACAACTGGTCCATAGTTTTTCCAGATATACTGTAGGTTGTCAGTAGTAGAGAAGAAGGGAGAGCTGAAGATGAGTGGTAAGGAAAAGGCTATGGGGGTTTCCAAGGAAGGGAGAGAGGAAACAGTGAAGGGGGATTAGATCCCCCCACCTGGAGTCCTTGTGGTTTCTTGCTTGCCTAATTTTAATTACTTAAGTATCTTGACGTTTCTACAATAGTATTTTCTGTAGCTGATCTGTTATTCTTTAATCTTTCAAATTTCAGCTCGTTTTATGTTACTGTGCTTTTTCTGTTGTTTTTTACCTATTTTGTTAGATAACCAAAATAGATGTTTTGATTTTGAAATTACATAACAGAGATCTCTCCGGTCTTGTGTTAATGTTTGTTTGGTAGGAAATTGAGCGCCAAGTTCGAGAACTAAAAACCAAGATTTCAGCTATGAAGGAAGAGAAGGAGCAGCTCAGTGCTGAAAGGCAGGAGCAAATTAAACAGAGGACCAAATTAGAACTTAAGGCAAAAGATTTGCAAGATGAACTGGCTGGCAATAGTGAACAACGGGTAAGGGATCAATGTCTTGGTCTTTTTAATGAAAAGAATCTTGGTTTGGTTTTTTTTTCTTTATTGTGTCCTTTCAAATTGTTAAAACTTCAGTGCAGATTGTTGCTCTGTTTTATTAAATGCACTCATAAAATCCAGTGAAAGTAATACTCTTTGTTACCTGTTTGCATTTCCATGGTGAAAAATCTAGTCTCGTGTGCCAATTGTATTTGGTATACTGAAGGAATTTAAAGAATGTGTCATGCAGATCTCAAAGTGAAATTAACCCCATTCCAAGACTTCATGTTCTCTTAATGATGTCCCTACTTGATCACACTCCCAACAGAAGAGTGGAACCAGAAATTACTATGTTTCAAGTTTTTGGTTCACAGTCACAGAGTAACTCTTGCTTTGAAGTTAGCCAAATTTTTAATAGCCAGAGCTGTTTCTGAGCAACCATTTTTAGTACTTCTATGAATATTAATTTTTTGACAAAAAGCTCTTGCTTGTAAATCACTTGTTTTAAGGTTCAGATTAATGTACCCTTTGTTTTCAGAAAAGACTGTTGAAAGAGAGGCAGAAACTTCTTGAGAAAATTGAAGAAAAACAGAAGGAATTAGCTGAAACAGAGCCCAAATTCAATAGTGTCAAAGAAAAAGAAGAACGAGGCATCGCCAGGTTTGTGTGATGGTTAGCGGCACTAATATGCCGTATCAATGAGTAACATTGTATGTATAGTGCAAAATGACTGTGCATATCCAAGCTCTGTCTTGAAGAGACTGGGAGGATTTGTCACAGGAGAGAGCAGTGTTATGAGTTACAGTGATCAGTTAACACTGAACATTTTTATTAAGGATATACTGATTATGTTTATTCATTGTAAAATTATGTTTTTCTCTTCAAACAGACTGGCACAAGCTACTCAGGAAAGAACAGATCTTTATGCAAAGCAAGGTCGAGGAAGTCAGTTTACCTCTAAAGAAGAGAGAGATAAATGGATTAAAAAAGAACTGAAGTCCCTAGATCAAGCAATAAATGACAAGAAGCGGCAAATAGCTGCTATACATAAAGATTTAGAAGATACAGAGGCTAACAAAGAGAAGAATCTGGAGCAATATAGTGTAAGGAATCAAAATTGTAGCTACAGAAATTTTTGAATGCAGGCTCAGTTACATGTACTTAATTCAGATTGTTGCAGTTAGGAGCTGCATTTTTTTTTTTTACATAGGGAATAGCTGTATGCATGACATTTGCCAGCCTCCAAGTCAGGCCTGGAGATCTGGAATTGCAACTCATCTTCAGGCAATTGAGATCAGTTTCCCCAAAGGAAATGGCAGTTTCAAAGGGTGACATTTCACCCCTGCTGAACTCCCTAGACTCCACTGCCAAATCTTAAGAAATTTCCCTACCCTGAGTTGGCAACCATACTGTTAGCTTGAAAATCCTACATCATTGTTTATATGTGGTTTGGTTAAGAGACCTGTGGGTGGTGTTGCAGTATAAGGACCTGCAGGTCCAGTCCTTTAATGAATTAGTTTTCTGACTGTTTTTACTGGAGGTAGATTGTCTTGTTAATCAAAATTGTAACACCTTTGAAACTTTAGATAGATTTTCTGTTTAAGCAATAGAAGATTAAAGTTGCATCAGCCTACCCTGGTTCCCTTGGTACGCTCATTTTGCTTCTAGGTGCTCTTATGTATCACATTTAACCATGGCCCCTGGTTTGACAGATCAGTATTGTGTGAATTGGCAGGATAATAATAATAACAACATTTGATTTATATACCGTCCTTCAGGACAACTTAATGCCCACTCAGAGCGGTTTACAAAGTATGTCATTATTATCCCCACAACAGCAAACACCCTGTGAGGTGGGTGGGGCTGAGAGAGCTCCAGAGAACTGTGACTAGCCCAAGGTCACCCTCCTGGCTTCAAGCAGAGGAGTGGGGAATCAAACCCAGCTCTCCAGATTAGAGTCCCGTGCTCTTAACCACTACACCAAACTGGCTTTCAGTTTGAGCAAGGTGGAAGGGTGCAGTATAATGTGATCCAAATTCCCCCCCCCAAAACGGGTATATGACTTACTTTGACATTTTTCTTTTATAATTTATGTGTCAGATACAGTTCTTTTGTATCCTGTCTTCATATGTTTCTGCTAATTCTTTGTATTCCTGTGAAAGCCGTATCTGTATTGGCTATGTGGTTGTTCTTTCTTTGTGCTAATCTAAAAGTCTCAAATACTTTAAAACCAGTCTGCTTTTTAGCACTTTAATGATATTGAAGATAATAAAGCATTCAACTCAATCAGAGCTATGAGATGAATAGTTTTAAAAACCTTTTTAATGTGCTTTAGAAATTGGATCAGGACCTTAATGAAGTGAAAGCTCGTGTTGAAGAATTGGACAGAAAATATTATGAAGTAAAGAATAAAAAAGATGAACTACAGAGTGAGAGAAAGTTAGTAATTTATTGTGTCTTTACCTCTCTTGTATCAGTTCTTTTGAAGAATGTGCAAGCTTAGCATAACTTCTAAAATGTATGTAAATATTTTTCATATTTTTAAATGTTTTACAAAGATATCATATTAGTCTCAAAATTATTAATTACTCAAGAAATATATAAAACAGTTTCACTGTTGAAGACTGTTATAATTATACTGTGCAGATAATTTAAGAAAATCCTGAATTTTTTTCTATGAGCAACAGGGTAATAATGTTTGAACTGAATTTAGACAATGCCTGTTAATAAAAGGGACTGATATTTGAAAAGAAGATGGTGTCTTAAACATAGACACTGCAATTTACTCCTTTAGGTCTGGAGATTATCTGTCTCCCTAAAAAAAAAAAACCTGCTTACTTTAGCTTGAATTACAGTCTGTAGAAAAGTTGACAAGTGCTAACAATGCTTGGAATGTGGTTTAGATTTGTTTAGAGATTTCAAAAACCAGTGCAAGCATTCCGAGCTGGCAGTTTAAATATAGAGATTATGAACTATGTCTTTTATGTGGAGTTTAATAGGTGTCTTTAATAACATGAAGGCCAACTGTTAATTTTTCAGTTACTTATGGAGAGAAGAAAATGCAGAACAGCAAGCTCTTGCTGCAAAACGAGAAGACTTGGAAAAGAAACAGCAGCTGCTCAGAGCAGCAACAGGAAAGGTGAGGAGTCATAATTGTGTTAGAGGCAGTTGTTATGTTAATATTGCAGATGCTGTAGTTCTGCTGAAGCTTCTTAAAATCTATGTTGTTTGACAAGGATCTTTTTGGAAATTAAAGGAGCTTGTTCAAGCTGAGAGTGTAAGCATTTAGTACCTGAAGATAGAGATTCTGTTGACAGTATTGTAATTTGTGATTTAGAAGATTCAAATCAAGCTAGGCTACTTTTTCTGTTTGGTTCTTCTGCTGCTAGGCGTATGCTTTAGAGCAAGCAGCCAACAATGTTTAGGCTAAAACAACCTAATTCTAGGGTTGGTATCCCATCAACTGTCCATTATTTGGCTGCAGTCAGTTATTATATGAAATCAAGAATGCCATTGTGTAAATGAAAGCAATATTTGTTTTAATTGTACCTCCATGGTAATCCTTGACTTCTAGGATAAAAGCCAAATTATCACATTTATAGAAACCCCACCAAATTTTGTTAATACATGACTAATTCATTATGACATTTTAAAGTTGTTTTGAATTACTGAAATTAGTTTTTCTTGTGATAAGCATAAGTATCAAACCTGTTGATGATAAACATGTCTTTTTTGTTGCTTTAAATAAAGTTAATGTTTTAGAAATACTTGAATACTATTTGATAACTGAGCAGATCTTTTTATAACTGGTCAAATGCTCTACCCAATTCAAGTACATTAGTTAATTTGTCTGCTGCTGCTGTATGCTTCATAATGTCTTTTAGACAGCACAATTAGAGATGCCTGTTAGCTCATATCCTGTTTGCCAGTCATGAATAGGCAGCTGATTTTTTTATTGATTTAACTATTCGTCATCCCATTTGTTGTTCAGCAGATGGTTTTACTGTGTTTCTTCCTAACCATGCAATACAGCGCAAATGGATTTTCACATATGTGTGTTCTCACACAATCAATTGAGTTCTGGTATTCCCCCCCCCCCCCATCCATGCTGCTTAAGTATTCTGCTCATCAAGTAGTTGTGACATATCTGTCATAAATTGTATAAATTAGTCTTGAATACTGAAGGACAGTATTTGTCTAAGTAGACCATAGCAAAGCTAATAGCTGCTAGTTTGAACTGAGAATCCTTGCCCATGAACAGTTCTGCAACAACCTGAGCTGTCTGCTCACATTTTATCAACACCTTTAAACACGTTAAGTTCAACTGTCAAGACACATTTGTGGTGAAATAATACAGTAAAGATACTCCTGATTAGTTTAAATTTGCAGACGTGGTTAGAGCTATTTTCCATGTCCTCCATTATCTTCATTTATTTTACTTTGTAACAACAGGCTATTCTAAATGGAATTGACAGCATAAACAAAGTATTGGAGCATTTTCGCCGCAAAGGCATTAACCAGCATGTTCTAAATGGCTATCATGGAATAGTGATGAATAACTTTGAGTGTGAGCCTGCTTTTTACACTTGCGTTGAAGTTACTGCAGGAAACAGGTATATTTGAATGTTTCTTCTCGTATAGATGTTTGAAGTTGAAATAAAAGCAGTCTGAGAACATTCTGTTGAGAAATTATTCCATTAAACTAGACTGTGAATTAATGAAAGTATTTAATACTATTATAAAATTGGGGTCCTAAGCTTATTGTCAAAGATATGAATATTTTATTGATTGCATTTTTTATCTTGGTAGCTTTTGATGGGTGAGAGGTCAGTATTTTTTACATCAGTGCTTTGACTTCTCTCTCTTACTTTATGTTAGGTTATTTTATCATATTGTAGATTCTGATGAAGTTAGCACGAAGATCTTAATGGAGTTCAATAAAATGAATCTACCCGGAGAAGTAACTTTTCTGCCACTGAACAAACTGGATGTTAGAGATACTGCATACCCTGAAACCAACGTGAGCCTGTTTGTTTTAAAATTAATACTTTCAGCATTGCATTAGCCACAAATAAAAGGGCTGAGAGGGCTTCATGAAACCTGCAGGCTATGGGTTAAATCCTACAGTCTGCTGGAACCAGTGGAGTGAAAATATAGTATATGACCTTCACATGGTTCTGTATATCATCATTTTGTAGCCATATTATTTTCATTTCTTCAGTGGAATCCTAATGTGAACGTCTTGCATTCAAGACCAATAATTTTTATGTTTTAATTCATTATACAATAGATTATTACATTTTTTCTTCCCATTTGTGTTCTGTACTTTACATTCTGTACCTGAGGGTAACTGCAATATTGCTTAAGTGTGTTGATCCTGATTTTGCTTTCAGGATGCTATTCCTATGATCAGTAAACTAAGATACAATCCAAGATTTGATAAAGCCTTCAAACATGTTTTTGGAAAGACTCTCATTTGTCGCAGTATGGAAGTGTCTACGCAGCTGGCCAGAGCTTTTACTATGGATTGTATTACTTTGGAAGGTATGTTTTGGGAACAACTTTATAGTTGCTTTTCTTCTCCACACTCTGTGAATCCTGTATAGCAATTTCTTGTAAATTATACGAACTTGAAAACTATCTCTACAAATTCATTCTTCAAGAGATGGCTGTTTAAGTTTAACTCTCAACATACAAACCCTATATATAGGTCAGCTTTTTTATGGAGGCCTATAATGTCAGCAAAAAGCATGAATGCCAAGTTCCATTAATGAATGCCAAGTTCCATTCAGGAGAAATCTAGGTGAAATTTGGGGAATATCATCCTTTCCTTGGAGAAATACTGCTGGGTCTCCCCTACATTTTAGAGCTACATGCAAGAAGGTTGTTCGGAGTGTAACGTACATCTTAGTTCTTGCATTTCAGCCATAGCTTTTCTTTTTATTTACCAACTATAGTACTAACTTTATTGAAATGGGCACTACATAATTAACCGTGCAATCTTAGGAAGTCATACCCTTTTAAGCCCATTGCAATCAATTGGATTAAAAGCATTTTGCTCTGTTTAGGACTGCATTGCAAATTTTTTACATGTTCTGGATGATAGTGTGCCCACATTAGTATAGATGTCCACCTGTATAGGATAAATCCAGACAAGTTATTCTGTAAGATATATAGTATATGGTAGGGATTCTTTGGGTGGGGGGTGGGCCATACAGTCCTTATCCGACCTAAATTATACTTGAATTTCAGTACTGAAGAACAAGTACTGAAATGGAAGGCAAATTAGACATTGATATATAGGATCTGGTACTCAGATTAAGAGAAAGTTAGGAAGTATATATGGGGAAAGTATTTTTAATGTAGAAGATTTATTGATCTGCTGTTGTGACAGGTAGTCAGTACCTCATCTGTAATCCAGTGTGCTTTGATAAGCTGATAATGTTCTATGCCTGCGCTGTATCTACATTTGTTCAGTCTATGTATTATAAATGCTAGCCATGTAATTACTTGGATGTTTAGAAAAGATTAGTCCTAGTGCTGGAAACCTACTGTTCTTGAGGGATTAATAGTTTTAAAAGGCAAAACATTTACATAGGGGATTTGTATATTAATGGCACACCATTAGACTCATGATTCTGTATAGAAGCTGTCTCTGTAATCTTGTACTTAACTGCTATGCTAATAATGGTGAATTACTCTTGAGGTACACATTGTGTGGGTATGTAGCAGTTAGCTAGCATTTATTCTTAACAAAAAATAATTTTTGTTCTTAGGTGATCAAGTCAGCCACCGTGGGGCTTTGACTGGGGGTTATTATGATACAAGGAAGTCTCGACTTGAACTCCAGAAAGATGTTAGAAAGGCAGAAGAAGAATTAGGAGAACTTGAAGCAAAACTCAATGAGAACTTGCGTAGGAACATTGAAAATATCCTTCATATATGTGGAATATCTACTTCTGTGAAAGGTCTTGTGTGTAAAAGTAGACATAAAATTGAAGTATGACTAAAGTATGAAAGCTGTTGGTGGTTTTGTATGTGTGCCCACTTCTGTTTGTTAGTTACTGACACTTTTAGGAAAATCACAAGAAATAATTACCATTAAGACAAAAAAGTTCAGGTAGGTGCTTAACAGAATGTATCAAAATCTGCTACTACGTGGAAAGAAAGAACTAGAAATATCTGCTGAGAGCTGTGTGTTTGGAGGCTGAAACTAATATTTAGGCAGTTCAGAAGTTGAATAGGGCAACCAGCTGGAAAGATAAACTAGCGGATTATGCTATGATGGCCAAACTAACAAATTATAGTAATAAAAGACCCAAATCAGAATTTCAGGAAAGAAGAGGGAAAGCATATAATAATAATTAAGATAACCTGTGGAAGAAGTTTAGAAGAATATAGCAGAAGATGTATAACAATGTAAATGCAGCATTAATGAGACTTTAATTAATTAAAAATTTTATTTGGAAGATTTGAAGTATTGAAATTTGAAAGTATAGATTTATGAAATAATATTTCTTTTTTAATTTTTCTTGTTTTTAGTTGTATATCTTTTTTTCTTTTTGCTGTTTATATTTTTTGTAATTTGCAATATATGCCTTTTTGTTACATTTTATATCATTTAATAATAACAATTCTACCAGGGAAAAAATGGAATAGGGGACTGTTGTTGAGCTTGTGTTTTCATTTAGAGTGGATGGCAGAATTCTGTACATTTTCTGTAAAGAGGAAGATGCTGGGGTGTATAAACTTCCATGAATACGTTCAGTGTTTTTATAACCTGGGGCAGGGCCAATCTGATTGATCCTCTCTCTGTGTTAGAGCATTGAGTAATGATATCTTGAGACCTTGATCCATTTGAGCAAGTCCTGGTTTTTATCTTCTCCACTGCACATGTGGTTGTATGCAGCACAAGTGGTTGTTGAGATAAATAAGAAAATTCTGTGCACTTCTCATATTCCCATCCAGCCACCTCTTTCTTTCCAGTACAAATGATGTATGCTCTAGAGTACAAATAATTTGTCATCAGCTGAAAGGAAGGATTTGATATGCAGGCCTCCCATTTTCCTTAACAGTTATGTTTGTTGGGAAAGAGGTGAAAATAGAAATCTTCTGCACATTAGGATTCTACTGCAAATGGATTAAATCTAAAACTTGTTACTTTTTTCAGAATAGTATTAACTGCTGCAGAAACAGTATTTGTTTAATTTGTTTTTAGGAATCATTGGATTTTACCTCTTAACTTGTGTTCCATTTAATAATTTTCTGATGCTAAATAGTGATCCGAATTTAACCATATCGGTTGCTAAATTTCTGTCTAGCATATTTTCCATTAGAAATTAATTTATTCTATTAGTCGCTACTCATTTAATCAAAGGAGAGGAAATATTTGTTTATTAATATTTCTATCACTGGAAAGAAACATTTTAAATGACATAACACTGCCCATATTTATTATTTATTTATTATTTAAATTGGTTCAATTTATGTAGCATTAATATTATTGAGAGGTATCTAATGCAGCAGTTACTGGATGGGTTTTAAAAGCACAATTTAATTCAATTTATTTTACAATTACTTATAACTAATTATGGCATGGAATACTTAGTTTTTGCATTGAAACAGGAATGTATTAAAAGCTTCTTATTAATATATAAAACGTGAAATATATTAATGTTACATAATGATAAATTTTTAAAAGAAGGATTTTTCCTTAGCACATTGAATGGATTAATAATGAAATTGATCAGCTCATGAATCAAATGCAGCAGATTGAAACTCAGCAAAGAAAATTCAAAGCTTCTAGGGACAGCATCTTGTCAGAGATGAAAATGCTGAAAGAGAAGAGACAGCAGTCAGAGAAAACATTTATGCCCAAGGTATGGGATTTCTGAGAACATTACAGAATTTATTAGGTAACTGATTTAGTTACATCCGTTATAGTATTCAGGGTATTTAGCACAGTGTAGAATCTGAGTTACAGAATTCTGTGCTACTGGTTAGGGTAACTGCTAGTGGTCTAGCTGTTGTCAGAAAAAGCAGTGGATAGGAATGCATGAGGCTATTGTCTGTTTAAACAACTTCAGTATTCTCAAGGGTCCCCAAACTTACAGTCTTAGGTTCTTAAGTCATGTATAGTTGAGATGGATTGTTGTTTATTGCTTTTTCTAGCATGTGGTGCTGCCACTTTTACTGATGGAGATGAACAGGAGGTGTAACACTTATCCATTTTCTGTAAAGGGGTGCTCACATTGAACATAATTTTATTTTTAGCAACGTAGTTTACAGAGTTTGGAAGCAAGCTTACATGCTATGGAATCAACGCGAGAATCATTAAAAGCAGAACTCGGAACAGACCTGTTGTCTCAACTCAGTTTAGAGGACCAGAAACGAGTAGATGCACTTAATGATGAGATACGACAGCTACAGCAAGTAAGAAAAATAAAATTAAAAGTATAGTATTCAGTACCATTTTAAGGATTAAACATGGTAGTTCTAAACTATCTTAGGTTGTTGATTATTGATCTCTTTGTATGTCTCCTGTTATAATGTAAAACAAGAATTAAAATTAATTCTAAATGATTTAGTTACTTTTCCATTTCAAAGGAAACAATAGACCTTTTACAGTATAGATTCCGTAATACATATCAGTGGTGTGGATGTGTGTGTTATGTGTAGGGATGTATGCTTAGGGTTTCCAATTCAGAAATATTCGGGATTCCCGAATCAGCTCCAGCATTGCTGAGCCTATTCAGGAATCCTGAAGCAAAGCTTTCCAAAGTGATTTGTATCACTTCTTAAAGCTTTGGGCAAAGCGGCAGCAGCTACAGCACTTTTCTAGCTGTTTGCATTTGCTACCCTGCCGCTTTTTTCAAACTTCCAGCCCCGCCACTTTTTTCACCCAGTTGGGGAGGGGGAGCAGGGAACCCATCAGGTGAAAAAGTGGTGGGGCAGAAGTTTAAAGTAACTTTTCATGCCGTTTTCAAGTACTGTACTTCTTGGGACCCAAAGCAGCTCCTCACCATTTTTCCCTCATAGCAAACCTTGTGAGGTAGGTTAGGCTGAGCGTTTGTGAATGGACCAAAGTCACCCAGCCCAACACGGCTTGCCACATCGAGATTCAGGTTTTTCTTAATTGTTTTCCCGCTTTGGGTAAACCCGAAGCAGGAAACCTGAATCTTTTTCAGCTGTACACCCCTAGTTATGTGCCATCAAGTCACATAATAACCTCCAAAATGTCTTAATATTAACAGTCTTCCTCCTATCTTACAAACTGGATGCCATTGCTTCCTTTATAGAGCCAGTGTTGTGCTAAAGTGACAGACTAGAATCTGAGTGATTCAGGTTCGATTCCCTGCTCTGCCAAGGAAGCTCACTGGGTGACTTTGGTCCATTCACAAACTCTCAGCCTAACCTACCTCACAAGGTTTGCTATGAGGGAAAAATGGTGAGGAGCTGCTTTGGGTCCCAAGAAGTACAGTACAAATAAATAAAAATTTAGACTAGCCATCTCATTTTGGGTCTTCGTTTTTTCCTACTCCCTTCCACTTTTCCTAGCATTGTCTTCCAGTGAGTCTTGTCTTCTCATGATGTGACTAAAGTACGATAGCCTTAGTCTTGTCATTTTAGCTTCTAGGGAGGATTCAGGCTTGATTTGATCTAGTACCCACTTATTTGTCTTGTTTGACTGTCCATGATATCTGTAAAACTCTCCTCCAGCACCACATTTCAAATGAACTGGCTTTCTTCCTGTCAACTTTCTTAACTGTTTATCTTGATCTTAGTCCCCAGCAACATATCCTTATTGTTAAGGATCTTTTCCAGTACCTTCATGGCTGCCCTTCCATCTCTCAATCTCCTTCTGATTTTTTGGTTGCAGACTCCCATTTGGTTGATGATTGAGCCAAAAAATAGAAAATCTCGAGCAGTTTCAGTTTCTTTATTGTCAGCCTTAAATTTCATAATTCCTTGGTAGTCAATACTTTTGTTGTCTTGATGTTCAGCTATGCATTGGCACTTTCTCATTTAAGCTTCATCTGTAGTCATTTCAAGTGTTCACTACACTACAAATTGTTAATGTTCCTTCTACCTTCTACCAATTTTCATTCTTCTTTCTTCTAAATCTAATCCAGTTTTCCTTATGACATGTTCGACACATAGGTTGAACAGACAGGGAGATAATATGCGTCCTTGTCTGACGTCTTTGCCAATTGGAAGCCATTTTGTTTCCCCTTATTCTGTTCTAACAGTAGCCTCTTGTCCAGAGAATATGTTGTGTACTAACACAATCTGATGTTGTGGCACATCTGTTTCTTTTAGCACCATCTGTAGCTTTTCATGATAGGTGTGGATAGGACAGATCAACAATATTATTTTCTCCTCAGTAGTCATGTTTAAAATACTGTTGAGTTCAACAACTTGTTTTCAAGACCTTTATTTCAAGTTGAATTTGGATCCTGTTAATTCCAAGGAAACAAACTTTTAAAATCTTGGTATACATTTTTCATAACGATAATAAGACAGGCCCTGCCATGTTCTGATTCTTTTAAGTTTGAAATACGTAGCTCACCAGATTTTTTAAAAATGAATTTTTAGTACAATTTGCTTTCCCTCCCTAGGAAAACAGACAGCTTTTGAATGAAAGGATCAAACTTGAAGGCATCATCACACGAGTTGAAACATATCTCAATGAGAATCTTAGGAAGCGTTTAGACCAAGTGGAACAAGTAAGACTTTTTTAACCTCTGCAGTAATAAACAACTTTTGCACATGGATCCTGAAGTTGTATTGCATATCCAAGATGGAGTTTATATGTTAGCCTGTGTGATGCAGTTTTATTTCACTTTTCATCCAAAAATAGACTTCCTGAGTAGCTCACAAAAATCAGACCACAAACAAGAATTTAAGTATTCGGCAGGAGGGTATTATTGGTTGAGTTATATTCAAGCATTGTGGAGGGGTGCCAAGTTACGTTCTTGTTAACAGCAGTTGGAAGCTGGAAATTGAAGTGGTGTCAGCTGGACCTGGACCCAGGTACAATGGAAAAAGGTGCCTAGCTGATTTCTTTCTTTCCTCTGCTGATCCTGTTGTTATCCAAATTGCTATGCACATGGAGGCCCAGTAACAAGCAGAGGCGCTCCCTTGCTGGCCCAGAACAAACATGTGTACAGTGGAGTTTTTAAAACAATATTTTGGGATCTTTAACATGTGTATACCAAGGACTAGGTACAACTCAGAACTCAGAATAACTAGGGGTTATAAGCGTGTTTAAAATGAAAACGGTTTTTATTAAGATGACATAAGCCAAATTAAACAACTGTTACAAGAAATGAGATTGCAAAGCAAAAACCAAAAAACCTTTCCCTAACAGCTGCCTGTCTATAAGAGAAAATAAAAGGCAGGGGGGAGCATATGACCTGTCCTTCAGAGGATGGAAATCCTGTAGAGTCCTGATGTGAAGAGCAGAAGAGTGGATATAGAGACAGAAACCAGCTTGTCTCTCCAAGGAACCTGTTCCACACGGGCAGTAGCTGGAGAAAATGCTGCCAAGTATTGGGGATTTGTGGACTATACTTATAGTACAGATTTTTTTTTCTTCAGTCTTTCTTTTCAGTATAATATATTTTTATTTTGAAAAACAATAATAGTAATAGATCCAAAAAGAAAAAAGGGATATAACATAGTTGTATAGATTGGAGATAGTTACATATAACAGAATATATAAAACACAAAGTATTTCTCCCCATCCTCCCCTTCATTAAATTTTAAGACACTTTCTGTTAAATACAATACTTATTTATATTAAGATACATTTATATTCAGCCTTTTAAATTACAAATTTAATAACTAATCTATGTTACTGATAATTGTTCATAGTAGAGATGGGCACAAACCGGAAAAAAAACTAACAATGCAGTTCGTGGTTTGTTGCATTTCACGAACCGCAAACTTCCTTGAACCTGCCCCGGTTGGTTTGTTTGGTTCATGAAAACGTCACATTCAGGTCAGCAAATAATCACTTACGGGTCAGCAGAAGGTCTGCAGGAAGTTTATCCCCTGTTGCCTAGGAAACTGATTGATCAGCACCAGGCTTTCTGCAGTGATGAACCCAAAAAATGAACCAAACGAACCGGCCTAAAGTTTGTGGCAGTTTGTCAGAAATGGGCTCTAATGCAGTCAAATACCTAGAGTAAGTGTTAAGGTGTTTATAGTTTCATTATGCCGGATCCTCAACAGTAAGTGGAAGTATAATTTGAATTGCTGTGGTTTATCTGCTTGGAATCGAGGAAGGGGTGTGAAAGAAAAATAGTTCATATATTTTACTTTATTTTGTAGGTATTGCAGTGTATTGTTATTTTTATTCAATGTATTTTACAGGCTATATAGTCTTAGATATATATAATAGCTTTCTGTATAAGGTTCTATGCGCTATCAATTGTTCTTTTCTATTTCTGAAATAAATCAATTTTAAAAAAAGAGAGAAAGAAATGGGCTCTGATGAACCGCCAGTTCACAAACTACAAACTGGCCGAGTTCGTCACAAACTTTGGTTCGTATTTCGGTTTGTGCCCATCTCTAGTTCATAGTTATTCTTAATAAAGCTACATGATCAAAAAAAGGCTTTCAATTTTTCCTGACATTCTAGGATTGGCCTATTGTGTATTTAAGATGTTAGTACTGATGTTCATGATATGAAATGTGCTAGTCATAAGGTGAGGCAATTATAAGTGAACAAAAAACAAGAGAGACATATGGCTGTCTTTGGGAAGATGATTTGGGTCTATGATAAGGCTAATCACCTGCTAGCTCCTGCCCTGCATTAAGGCTATCAGAAAACCTAATTCTGAAGAGTCAAGTTTAAAGTGGAGACTGAGAGGAATCTAATATTGAAAAAAGGAGTTTTCCATGTTTGCATGAAAGTTTAAAAAAAACTTTTTGGAGGAGAAACATGTACGGCTGAGTGAATAGCAAGATTAAGGAGAGGGCAGAAATCTTCCTATACATTTACTTAAGATAAGGTGGAGGAACTAGCTGCGGCCAGTCCATTGCTCATTGTCTTGGAGACCTGGGTTGTTCATTAGAGTCAGATTATTCAGGGAGGAGGCTTCAAAGTCCTTGGGGAGAATGGCCCTCCATTTTAGTCAGCCTAAGATGGGCTTTAGGTAGGAGCTGGTCTGCATTGCTCTGCTGCTTAATGACTCACCACAGTGTCCTTGGCATGGCTGCTGATTAATGAACCACTGTTCTTACCTTAACTTCAGTAGGATGCAGACTTCATTTTCTAGCCCTAAGCCCATGTTAGAACTAAAGTGGATGCCCAAAAATGCCCCCCCCTTAAGACAAGGGTAGGGGCTACACTGTTGATGGCAGTTGGAAGCAGGGAGGAAGGGGCTTTCAACTGGGACTAGAGCCAGTTGTGATGGCTGAAGGCCTGTCTGCTGCCTGCACTTCCTCTTTTGTTGTCAATTCCAGACAAATGTTCTGAATGTCTGCTTGCCAGATGTACATTGATGAATGCTGACAATTTAATTGAAGTACCCTATAAATATTGACTGGTGCATTATGAGTTGTTCATTGATCTGAAACTCTTGACATTCCCTGTTACAGTATATTGTACATGCACATCCACATACCTCTCTTAGTTTACTTGTTGCTTGTGCACTTCTCATTATGAAACTAGAGGTGACTATATTTAGGATATCACTTCCATTAAAAATACAAACTTAGAAAAGAAAAATCACAAAATAATTACAATAAGACCACTCTTGAACAATTTGTACTACTTGTCAGGTTCTGCCAGGGGTGCTGCTATGTAAGGCGCTGGCAAGGCTGACCTTGATCCTGGGAGGCCATCAGGGACTGCAGGTTCCCGCTCTGTGGCAGGAGGGGGGATATACATCACCCTCACTCCTTCTCAGGCCTGATAACCTGACAGAGCCCCAGCTGCCTTCCCTTGCCTTCCACAGCCTGCAGACACACTCCTCTCCTTCATCTTCCTTACTCTTCCTCCTCCCAGCTTCTCTCTCTCACTTGCCTAAATCCCACCACACTCCTACGCAACCCACCCCGCCCTGTGGGTGGACTTCCCTTATATCCCTTCACCCATTCCTGGCTCCACCTGCCAGCCATCCCCCACCCCGCACTCTAGGCACGGCCTTGGCTGTCTTAGGCAGCCACATCTGAGGTTGCTCTGCTGGCTGCTTTGGGCAGCCACACCTTCTTTGCTGACTGCTGGGCTTTCTTTGCTGATTGCCGCAGGCAGCCCCACCTGTTGTTGCTTTGCTCCCAGCCTCACCTGGTCCTTGCTAATCCCTTCTAGCCTGCCTGCAGGTTGGGACGTGGCCCTTTGCTGCCTTTCCTCTACTGCCGGTAAGGTTGCTGTCTGGCTTGCTGCTGGCTTACTGTCTCTGTTTCCTGTGCCTTCTCGCTCTGGTCTGGTCCCCTCCTGGTGGTCCTCACTCTCCCTGCCTGGTCCCCTGGCCTCCCACCAGAGGGTGCGGCTGGCTGGCTTCCACTTGCCCCGTCTGACCCTCTGTGGCTTGGGTGCTTCTTTCCCCCCCTCTGTTGTCTGCACATTCGAGCCCTGGATGTCTGTCGGGGCGGCTGGGTAGCTCTCCCCCAGCTGCGTCCTGTCCTCTCCTCCTGGTAAGTCCGGAGGTTGAGCCTCAGACCCCAGACACTACTAACACTTCAAAAAGATGCAAAATAAAATACTCTTTTGTTCATATTGCACTATTCAAACATAAATTCAACAAATAGTTTTTATTTGATAAACTTTGTTATAAATTGTCTCCCCTTACTTATGAATAAAATCTGTAATTTTAGTCATTTATTTACATAATATTTATATCCAGCTTTTTCCAGATCGATGGGATTTTAATGCAAGTATCCCATGGTAGCAAGCTGAAAGTTAAAAAAGTAAGCTCTTTTTATGGAGCTGAGAGTCAAAAGTAGGTTCTTCTTATGGAGAACAATTATTCTCTGGTAACTAAACTTTGTGCATTGCAATTTTAGGAGCTGAATGAGCTTAGAGAGACTGAAGGTGGCACTGTTCTTACAGCTACAACATCCGAGCTTGAGGCTATCAACAAACGAGTGAAGGATACCTTAGCAAGATCAGATGGTTAGTAACATTTCTTCTTTAATCTACTTTATTCCATTAAATCACACATTTCAGCAAACTTAAGAACAATTAGCATAGCATACTTCTGAGGGCAGTTTAAAAAGTCAGCATTGTCCTTAAAAAACAAATAGAACTACTGCCATATACCTGGTCATTTTTGCCATACTTTTTAGGAAGGCTTCTAAAAAGGTGCAACACTTTAAAACTCCTGTTCTACTGCATATTGCAGTTGATTCCCGTGTCTCAATCCAAAATTCTGTTGCTAGGATTATCCACGTTGCTGTACTTGACATTCTTTACTTGCATCCAAATCAATATGGACTTCTGTATAACCTTTAAAATTTCCTTACTATTAGCCCCTCTAACATATTACATGAATACACATACATCCTGCATGTACATACATACATCTGTTTGTAAGAAAACATCCACCACACACTCATTGTACATTTGAAACCAGGGACCAGTATCTTGGATAAATGTGGGACTTGTGTCACGCATTCAGCTATACATGTGTTTCTTATAATATAAGAAATAACACAGTTTAAAAGAATCAAAGGTATACTGATTATACGTGTATTCACGATAACTTGAGAACAGGACTATAGGCAGGGCAGCAATATTTTTATCACACATTAATGTTTAAAATAATGGGTTTTTTAACAGTTTAAGTAGGACTATACTTTTTAACATTTTTCTGTTCATATACTAGATCTGGACAATTCAATTGATAAAACAGAAGCAGGGATTAAAGAACTCCAGAAAAGCATGGAACGTTGGAAGAATATGGAGAAGGAGCACATGGATGCCATTAATCATGACACAAAAGAGCTTGAAAAGATGACTAATCGTCAAGGCATGCTTCTGAAGAAGAAAGAAGAGTGTATGAAGAAAATCAGGGAATTGGGTTCACTTCCACAGGAAGCGTTTGAAAAATATCAGACATTGAGCCTAAAACAGGTAACAGCAGTGTTCAGCTTTCTCCTTCAAAGATAGTGGGTATTGGTGTGATACTGACTGACTGTTTTAAACTTTTATACAGCTGTTTCGCAAACTGGAGCAATGCAACACAGAACTGAAAAAGTACAGTCATGTCAATAAAAAAGCTCTTGATCAATTTGTGAATTTTTCGGAGCAGAAAGAGAAATTGATAAAACGTCAAGAAGAACTGGACAGGGGCTACAAATCCATTATGGAGTTAATGAATGTTCTTGAACTCAGAAAATATGAAGCTATCCAGCTGACTTTTAAACAGGTATTAAATGGTACTGCAAGATGATCCCTTTTGGGGTTTATATTTGTCTCTTGGTTTCAAACCTTTAGCGTTTTTGGCCACCATGTTAAGTTCTGTAACAGAAGCTGTAAGCTGCAGAAATGTACTTCATTACATTGAGTTGCCATTGTTGAATTTCCATTACATGGTTAACTTTTTGAAGTACTTGGCCTGTAATTATGATTTTAACTGAAAATGGTTAGAGTTTTTGTTTTGATTTTAATTGCATATTTAAAATTGTTATTATTATTATTATTGCAAACTTGGTTTTGTTTTTATAAGATTGATACACTTTCAGTTAAATGCTTTTTGTTTTTATAGGAAAGCTAGGCTGTTTAAAATCATACCAAAAGCTCATTAGCTACACAACTGTAACAGTGGCAAAGATATCTGAATGTGATCAAATTGGACAGTTAGCTAGTTTGTATTTTTATACTATGCAATTTCTTTGAGTTGAAACTAAAAGACAAAGGTAATAACCCTTGAACTACTTCCTGTTGAGCCAGAAGTTGGCATTTTGTTATTCTGCTTCAAGAAGATGTGTATTTTTCATAATACAAATGTTGAATTTCTCCAGGTATCAAAGAACTTCAGTGAGGTATTTCAGAAGCTGGTGCCTGGTGGAAAAGCCACTCTTGTGATGAAGAAGGGTGATGTGGAAGGCAGTCAGTCTCAAGATGAAGGTGAAGGCAGTGCTGAGAGTGAAAAAGGATCAGGATCTCAAAGCAGTGTCCCGTCTGTAGACCAGTTCACTGGAGTTGGGATTAGGGTAAAGCAGTATTCCATGACATAGCTTTCTAATGGCTGCTAACTAGTTTGCAAATAGCAAGTAGCGTAATGCTTAAGTAGTAACAGTAATTAACTTTATTGTGATTTTCCTTTAGGTTTCTTTTACAGGTAAACAAGGTGAAATGAGAGAGATGCAGCAGCTTTCTGGTGGGCAGAAGTCACTAGTGGCCCTAGCCTTGATCTTTGCCATTCAGAAATGTGACCCTGCTCCCTTTTACCTCTTTGATGAAATTGATCAAGCCTTGGATGCCCAACACAGAAAAGCTGTTTCAGGTAACTGTTTATGTATGTTTTAGATTAACACAGAAGTATTTCACTAGTCAGTCTAATTTCAGACAGAAAGGAATCTCACAGGGTGGTTTGAAGATGCATGGATCTCCATCAGTGGAGGAAGGTATCCTTGTAAGAGTTGTGCTTTCTCCTTGCTTTGTGGGCAGGACATGTGCAGATATTTTTGCAAAGGTTTCCACTGTCCTGAGGAGGAGTTCGAAGACCCCACCCCAGTCCAGAGCCTGCCCACTCTGTGGATGATATTTTAAAAGAATCAGAAAACTAAAGCTCCACTCCATACTCCACTATGCCTAAAAAAGAAAAACAGCACAAGCCTAAACTTGAGATACCACCAGTTTACCACCAACCCCACAACCAAAGGTTCCAACACCAAAGGAGGTTTAAAAAGGAATTGGAAAGAAAACAAAGGCTAGTCTTTTCCCCCCTACACACGCCACAACTCAACAAGCCAAAAAAAAAAAAGCCCCAACTGGAAAACTCAAAATTATTTAAAAAAATATTTTAAAACAGGCCGTAATCCAATTCAAGGCCAACAGACCAGAGCAGCCAGAAGCAAACTCCAAGAAATCAAACTGTAATGGAGTCAAGCTGCAGCCAAGGACTGCTTTTATCCTCTTTGCCCATGGCCAGAAAGAATTTAGAACAAAGCTTGTCCTATAAGAGAATCACCTTGATCAGGCAGACAGAGCTCCCCCTAACGTACAATCTTGTCTGCCTGTGAGAGCTGTCTCCCTCCTCCTCCTTCCTGTTGCCTGGGAAACCTGCAAATGGGAAAAAACCAAGATTGGAACTTTAAACTGCTGGCTTCGGATATCAGTATTATGACAGTTCTTGAATATAAATCCAGATCCCAAATATACCCAAAATTATCACTAGAATATTTTTTCAGTATAAATCAGACCAGCTATCTCTGAGTGCACATCTGTAATGTATACTCTCCCGTACTATGAAAGCCCTGAACATGTCTCTAGGGGACATTCCAGTTGCCAGTCTTGTTTCTCTTGTATGAGAGAGATACAAAGATGCACTTAAAAATCCCCCCCCCCCAAGGACATCAGACCCTAGGAAGACTCTCTTTCTCAGGAAGAGAGGGTAAGTGAAGATCTCACATTGCTGTAGAGCTGGAATGAGCTCTCACTGTTTGGCTGAACTGCCAAAGTGGACTAGAAGGATGATTCTTTGTGTGCCCTTTGGCCAGAAAATGCAAAGACTGCGTAAAACTGCATCAGTGACAGGCTGGCCTAGAGGACCTACAAGGAATTATTCCCAATCCCACGATTGGAGAGGGGGGGATCCACCCATTGGGAGAAGGAGTTAAAGTAGATGTCTGTCCTTTGTGTGTTCATTCCAAACCAAGAGCAAGGGACTGAGGAGGCAGTATTTGTTTCTGTCTCCTGTGCTTTCGGGAGCAGGACATCCACCCTTTCAGCCTGCATTTTGGGATGCTAAGGTAACATCAGAGTAAATCTCGTTAGACTACTTAAAATGGTTTATTTTAATTTAATTTGAGTCTTTTATGCAATGATCAGACCTAGCATTTCTGTGCTCTGCAACATATTTAGTTTAGTACAATAAAGATCTGTCTGTTTAAGAAGAAGGCTGTGTCAAGATTCTTCCCCTTGTGCCTAGCTGTTTGTTTATTCTTGACAAATCTCTATATGTTCAGAAGCTTGCTAGTGCCAAACTGCTGGTTTGGCACTAACCTGAGAAGGAGAAGCCTGAAAATCAAAGTGACAGGTCTGAAGAATATAGAGGGGAGTGGCAGTGTGGTATCTTGCCCTCTAATAATGCAAGCTTGTGTGCACACATCTTCCCTGGGGCCATAACAGTTTCAGGGGTGATTCTCCTCCAGTATAGGCATGACACTTTCAGAGACCAAAGTGACAGAATGAATTCTCCCTCAGGAAAGCCTGTGAAACTTCAGCCCTTGCTATCAGAACAAATGCAGCCTCTTCTGGTTTCTCTAGAGCCTCCATCCTGTAGGCAGAGGCTTACAAGAACTAGCTCCTGACCTTCTGTCAGGCTCAAATAAAACCTACTTAAAATCAGGAAAGCCTCTGAATTCTCTTCACATGCCAGTCTGAACACTTTGCCAACTATCTGCTCCCTCCTTAGCCTCCAACATCATCATTTGCTTCAACTTATGGCTGAAACACTGGAAGATAGATCTCTTCGAAGAACAATCTATGCCCAGTTGGGTGGGGTTGAGAGTCTGGAAGAGCTGTGATTGATCCAAGGTCCCCCAGCTGGCTACAAGTGGAGGAGTGGGGAATCAGACTCGGTTCTCCAGATTAGAGTTCTGCTACTCTTAAACACTACACCAAACTGATTTCAACAAAATGGGGAGAGAATTCCAAAGATATTTGCCACTACCATGAAGGCCCTTGCTGGGTCAGTAGGTGAGGACACCTGAGGCAGAGCCTTGGATGATGACCATAGCGGTTGAGTAGGTTTGTAAGGAAGAAGAGAGTACTTCAAGTATGCTGGCCCCAAGCCATACATCAGCACCTTGAATTGTGCCTAGAAACAGATTGGGTGCTAGTGTGGCAAGATTGGAGTGATATGGTCCCACTCCACACTCAAGGGCAGCCCCACATAGAGTTAATTGCAGCAACCTAATCCTGATGTAACCAGGGCATGAACTACAGTAGCCTGACTTCTTTTGCACATACTGCATTATATTGGAAGAAAATGTGCCTGTTGAAATATAATTTGAAATGTATATGATCATAACATGAATTAAGTAACCACTAAACCCAATTAATCAATTGTATATGGTATATGATGGTAAAATATGAACCAAAAGTAAATAAAGAATATATACCTCAAGCCATTCAAATTTTATTTACTAAAGAATGTGCTACAAATTGTAATAAAAATAATCTGACAACTTTGTTTTATTTTCAGATATGATAATGGAATTGGCAGAACATGCTCAATTCATTACCACAACTTTCAGACCTGAACTGCTTGAGTCAGCTGATAAGTTCTATGGTGTAAAATTCAGAAATAAGGTATGCATTTTTTTTAAATGTGGACATTATTGTAGGTTATGATTGAAACATGACTTGGAAGCACCATTCAAAACAGCAGGGCTTAGTTATAATCAAAATATGCCATGTATACAAATGTGGAATTTCCATATATTATTATACTAAATGCTATGATGGCTTTAGACAAATGGCTTAAATATTTGTGCTTGGCTTTTACCTCAGCTTCACTTGACTGATACGGAAACTGTAGTTTCAAATAGATTTCTATATTTACAGGTATATATAAAAATGTGTCTTTGAATGCTTGTTTCATTTTTAATATCACTTCTGTAGATAGCCTTGCAGTAGGGCTGTATGTGGTTTATATTTTTAAAAATATGTGCCAAGAAGGGTTGGGTTTTGTTACTTGTGTAAATTCTGGAAGTTGAAACAGAACTGTATGATTTTGCCTTTCTTATTTTACAGTAAAGTACTTCCCTTCCTTCCACTACCAAATAAATTTACCCTGCTTTTACAGGGGGGACACATAACAATCCTCTTGTGTTTTGATTGAATACACAGTGAAGGAGAGCAAGCGTGATTGCACTGTTCCAACTCCGAGCTTTTTATGATTTCTGGATCATCTACATAGTGCTGCTTTGTGGGAGCAGTGTGACATTCATATGATCCATCATTGATCAGGGAACAAGGAAGGATCGTATATACAGAAACTTCCTTCCTCACAAGCTGGCAATCATGGAGAGGTGGGGCCAGCTCCTTTGTGTATAGGGCTTAAACCATTGGCCAATGGAAATCTTACTTAGAGGCCATTCCAGTTATAAGGTTTCACCAAGATTTGTTCATACGCATCTTTACAAGCATAAGAGCTTTGAAAAAATGTTGAGACTCCCAAGAAGCTGGGTTTTGTATCCTGTGTCTCATTCTTTGAATTTCCCCCCTATCTGCAGAATAGCTGCGCATGAAGGAGACTGTAGACTGCATTGTCTGAATCATTCATATCTGTTACATTATTTAAAAACATTATCCATTTGTATCAAATTCATGCATACTGTTTAGCTATTTCAGATGTAATTTCTATTGATTACTTGTGTGTTTCTTTTTGTAACAGGTCAGTCATATTGATGTTATCACAGCAGAGATGGCCAAAGACTTTGTGGAAGATGATACTACTCATGGCTAAGTGGAGGACTGACTGTCTGTTGGGCAGATGTGTAAAATATTGTGCCTATATCAGGCAACTGTGTAAATTTGAAATACATAGTCGCTGTTAAAGTAGATTTTGAACATCACCTGAAGATTAGAATCCTTCTTTGTCTTTGTAGTGTATTTTATGTGTGTGTTGCTGTATTGTTTTATAAAACACCTGTTAGTGTTACCTTTATACTGTCTGTAGTTTGGAAAATGTGTTCTCTTGGATTTTTTTGTAAAGCATTTTTTTTGGTGTTTAAAGGATTTTTTGCAATATTCCACCTCTTCCTTCCCAGTTATGATTTTATCATTTATACTGCTTCACATGATTTTTTTAAAAACAGGTTGAATAAAACATTGGCTTTTAATGCTGTAATTTACATATATTTATTGTCTGGGGGAAATGTGATATTTACTTGATATATGATGCATTTTAGTTACATATGTAGGAGATGAGAGACAGTATGCAGATAGGTACTCTGCAGTAGTTTACTGATTTGTAGATAAATTTGAAGCCTCTGGTTCATTCTGCTTCACTGGATTTCTACAGGTCTTGTAAACCTGTGAAGTTTTGATGCAGATTCCAAGGAAGTTTTCAGTCAAATCAATTGCTTCCTCCTTTGCCTCTTGTCATAATCCTATGGAATATTCCTCTCTGCCTTTGTTCTATTTGCCATATGATCTTATTCCTCCTCCGTCCAAAAGCACAGCTTAGATTCTTGTTAAATAAATTTCTCGTGCCCACCATCTTCATTCCTGGAAGGCACAAGGATGAAGAAAGGTAAAAGAAAAGATGGTTGTTGGGGGTTTTCCAACAACCAACCATTTCCAACAACAAACCCCCAACAACCATCGTTCTCCGGCCGTGAAAGCCTTCGACAATACATCGTAAAAGAAAAGCTTGATCTAAACAGTTCCCAAATGTAACTAAGATACAGTAATGCAACACTCTTTTATGAATGTTTTACAAAATCTCTGGACAAGTACTGACACATAAGATCAGGCATAAAACACAGTAAGATGATGACTGGATTCTAAATTCACTTGAGACTTGTGAAATGAACTTTATCCTGTGCCTGATGTTGCACAAAAATCAATTCTACTTTGTTCTAATCAGAGTAATTTTTACATCATGGGGAAAATGCTTGCAAGTCTGAAATTTTTATGTAACTCTTGAACACACGTTTAATCTGTGATTCTGTTAATCGTTCTTTTTTAATGTTTAGAACAGTCTGCAGCAGACCTAACATTATTACACTGCTATTTGGTAAACAAAGGAGCAATATTCTGAGTTGTGGAAGACATTTTTTGGATTACAATGTTAGCATCTATGAAGAGCTTTGCTATATTGAGCCAGTAGTCTATTCTAGTTCTTGCAGTGGCCAGCCAGATGTCCAGAAGACCTACAAGCAGGACAGAATGGTTGAAGCAGACTCATATTGTGGTATCCAGCAGCTGATATTCAATGATATACCACCTCTGAATACAGAAGTCTCTTTCAGCCATTGTGGCTAATAGTGAGTTTGTCTAATCTCTTTAAGGCCATCTAAATTACTGGCTATCACAACCAGCACTAAAAGTTAATGGTGATTTAAAAGAAGAATTTATTTTGCTTCGTCTGAAACTGTTTTTATTTCTGTGACCCCAAATTCTGTTTTAATGAGAGAGATCTATCCACTTTGTGCACACCATGCCTAAATTTATAAATACATAGGCAAGCACAAGGAAATAGGAAAATAACACTATGCAACCAGCACCTCTGCCAATGTCCCAAAATACTTGTGTTGATTTTACAGGCAGCCTTCAGAGATATTTCTGCTGTAGTATGACAAGTGTCCAAATACCGCCTTTGGATAACACCTAGTTTACTGTTTACTAAGTTTACAAAATATCTGGTTCAGACACTTCAAGGAAGAGATATGATAATGGAGTTGGATCCAGCAATCTATTAGTAGAAGGTCCCAATGGTTGCAGATCCTTCCTGTGCTCCCCTCTCTTCTGCAGTCCTTCTAGAGAAGTTGGTTCCTTGGGATCACAGTATCCACTTGATCTTTGAAGATGTGGACAGGATCCTCAGAGGTTTGAGGCCCACCACCTGTTTGTATGATCTTTGCCTTTCCTGTCTAATTAACATTGTGGGGGAGGGGAAGAGGGGCTGGTTAATGCCTCCTTGAGAGAGGGAGTGGTTGTCCCAGCCTTGAAACAGGCTGTAGTTTGTCCACTTCTGAAGAAGTCTACTCCAGACCCAGGAGATCTTAACTTATTAATCAGTTTCAAATGTTCCATTCTTGAGCAAGGTGATTTAAGTGCCTGGACAAATTGAAGCATTCCTGGATGAGGCAAATCATTTAGATCCTTTCCAATCTAGTTTTAGGCCTGGTTATGGGATTGAAACAGCCTTGGTCACCCTGGTGGACAGAGGGAGTGTGTCTTTTTTTGATTCTTCTGGACCTTTCAGCAGCTTTTGATACCATCAAGATATTCTGGGCCATCTTTCCTAGCTAGGATTGGGAGGCACCATTTTGTTGTGGTTCTGATCCTACCTGGAGAGTAGGTTTTAGAGGGTTGTACTGAAGGACTTATGCTCAGCCCTTTGGCCTGTGGGGTTCTGCAGAGTTCCATCTTGTACCCTTTGCTTTTTAATATCTACATGAAACTGCTGAGTAAGGTCGTCTGGAGACTAGGGCTGGGTTGTCACCAATTTGCAGATGACACTAAGCTCTGTTTCGCACTCCCAGTTGATCCCAGGAGTCTGTAAAAAAAAAACAACCTGAACCTGTGCCTGGAGGCAGTGTTGGAGTAGATGCATGCTAATAAACTGAAGCTTAGTCTCAACAAGATGGAGGTACTACTGGTGAGTGGAAGGTCTGACCCAGGATGTTGTCTTGCATTTTGGATAGGGTTGCACTCCCCTTGAAGGAAAAGGTCTGTAGTTTTAGGGTGCCCTTGAATCCAGGCCTACTATTTGATAAGCAGGTGGCAGCTGTAGTTGGTGGTGCCTTTTACCTGCTTTGACTGGATAGCCAATTATGGGTATTCCTGGATAGGAAAGATCTGGCCACTGTGGTGCATGCCCTGGTTATATCTAGATTAGATTACTGCAATGTGCTCTCCATAGGCTACTACGACGCACCCCCTCCCTTCACTATGAGGTAGATTTTTCCTGCCAAAATTCAAGTTTGTCTGCTATGGCTGAGTAGCCCCAAGTAACGTGTTAATCTTTGTGGTTTAAAAGTCTGTTTGTCCTACCCTTACAGTCAGATATAATTTTGGCTTTTTAGCCCAGCCCAGGAACTAGATGGGCAGAAGCAGGAGCCTTGTTTCTTGCTGTTGGAAATTGCACTAGAGACTCCATAACATACAAAAGAAATTATTGAACAGGCAAGGATTAAATAAGGGCAGTCAAGGAATGAAAGTGCTGAGGTGGAATGTTTGATAGTACAGATTACAAACACACACAATTGGCAAACAATTTTCCTTGAAGATGAGTTTCTTATATTTGTGGCTCTTAACATTGAGAGATGTTTTACTTAATTCTTTAGTTACAGCAACAATGTTTCTTCACAGAATTTCCTTTGACAATTCAGGTTTCCTGAAGTTAATTTAAAACTTTTTCCTTCGCAACAGACCTGGGGCCCTCCTCAGAGCCAACCCCCATTTAGAAACTGAGCAGGAATTAATCTCTTCCTAAGAAGATACAATCCTTCTGCTTTTGGATCGACGGAGTTTCAATCCATCACCCTATCACTCTTGCCAACACCCAGTTCTCTTGTGGCTGTGTAAACGGGCTTCAGTTTGTGCTGACTCCTATACTTGGAATTCTTCACTAGAATTCTTCAGGAAAGTAATGTTACAGTTAAGGCAAAAGACTCCTTTTCCCTCACTCCAGCGATTAACCTGTCTGACCTTCCCTGTCAGACTACACACTGTCCCTGAAAGCAAAATCCTATCTGCAGCCGTCAGCCTGAAGGCTGGTTCTCATTGGCCAATCAGAGAGGAGGGAGCAGCTTGTCAATCAGACTCTCATTCCAGGCGATTGTTAATTATTTCCCTTTTATTTATTTATATTTATATACCGCCCATCCCCAGGGGCTCTGGGCAGTGAACAGTTAAAATCGATAAAAACAAGAACTAAAATCAATATACAAACAATAAAACAAATTAACAAAGTGCAGTGGTGGGGAGAACCCTCCCCAATCCCAAAGGTGGGAGGCTGACATGGCACCGCCCCCTTCAATCACCGAATGCCTGGCGGAACAGCTCTGTCTTACAGGCCCGGCGGAACGATATGATGTCCCGCTGGGCCCGGGTTTCCATTGACAGAGCGTTCCACCAGGCTGGGGCCAGGACTGAAAAGGCCCTGGCCCTGGTTGAAGCGAGGCGGGCTTCCTTAGGGCCGGGGACCACAAGTAAATATTTATTCGCTGATCAAAGCGATCTCCGGGGAACGTACAGGGAGAGGCGGTCCCGAAGATATGCTGGTCCCAACCCGCTCAGGGCTTTAAAGGTAAGAACCAACACTTTGAACCTGATTCGGAATTCAACTGGAAGCCAGTGCAGCTGGCGCAGGACAGGTGTGATGTGTGACTGGTAAGGTATACCAGTCAGGACCCGTGCTGCCGCATTCTGGACCAGTTGTAGTTTCCGGATCAGGCCCAGGGGTAGCCCAGCGTAGAGTGAGTTACAGTAATCTAGCCTGGAGGTGACCGGGGCATGGATCACTGTAGCCAGGTCCTGGGGCGTCAGGTAGGGGGCAAGTTGCCTGATCTGATGAAGATGGAAAAATGCAGACTTGGCAACCGCTGTGACCTGGGCCTCCATCGATAGGGAGGCATCCAGGAGCACGCCTAAACTCTTCACCACTGGCAAAGTTGCCAGTGGTGTCCCATCCAGGGCAGGGAGATGGATCCCAACATCTGGCAGCCCCCGTCCCAGCTGCAGGACCTCCGTCTTCACTGGGTTCAATTTCAGCCTGCTCTGTTTCAACCATGCCATCACAGCCTCCAAAGCTCTGGGCAGATTGTCTGGGGGCGTGTCTGGCCGGCCATCCATCAACAGAAAAAGTTGGGTGTCATCCGCGTATTGATGACAACCCAGCCCAAACCTCTGCACCAACTGGGTGAGGGGGCGCATATAGATGTTAAATAACATCGGGGAGAGTATCGCCCCTTGGGGAACCCCGCACACCAAAGGGTGACGGGGCGATAGATCTCCCCCGAGCGCCACCCTCTGTCCCCGACCCTGGAGAAAGGAGACCAGCCACTGTAAGGCTGTCCCCCTAATCCCCACGTCGGCAAGGCGGCTGGCCAGCAAATCATAGTCAACCGTGTCGAACGCTGCTGTGAGATCAAGTAACACAAGCAGCGCTGACCCGCCTCGATCCAGATGCCTGCGAAGGTCATCTGTGAGGGCAACCAAGGCTGTCTCCGTCCCATGGCCAGGACGGAAGCCAGACTGGAATCGGTCCAGGACTAGAGCATCATTCAGGAATTCCTGCAGTTGTACTGTCACCGCCTGCTCAATCACCTTGCCCAGGAACAGGAGGTTCGACACAGGGCGGTAACTGGACAGGTCGGTGGGGTCCAAAGATGGTTTTTTCAGGAGGGGCCGCACTACCGCCTCCTTTAACGCTCCTGGAAAAACCCCAGAGCTGAGGGAGATGTTAACAATGGCCTCCAAATGGTCCCGTAGCCCCTCCGAGCTGGGCTTCACCAGCCAGGATGGGCAGGGGTCCAGAGGACAGGTGGTTGGCCTCATCCCCTGCAGGATCCTGTCAATATCGTCCTGAGAGAGCAGCCTGAAATGGTCTAATACCCAGAAGACGGCCAAGAGGTCTCCAGTTCCCTTACTGTATCAACAGTGGGTGGCAGGCCACGGCGAAGGGACAAGATTTTGCCCGCAAAATAGCTCGCAAAAGCCTCACAGCCAATAGTTGAATTAAGAATTTGGTGGTCTCCCTGAGAGAGGGAGACCAAGGACCGAACTGTTCGAAATAATTGAGCCGGGCGTGAGCCAGCGGACGCAATGGAAGCAGCAAAGAAATTCCTCTTTGCTGCTTTCACTGCCACCTCATAGGCTTTCATAAACGTCCTATAAGATGTTCTTGCCTCTTCGTCGCGCCCCCGCCTCCACACTCGCTCTAGTCGTATCAGAGACTGCTTCATCTGGCGAAGCTCCTCGGTAAACAAAGGAGCTACCCGTTTTCGGGCTCGGAGAGGACGGCAGGGGGCAATAGTGTTGATGGCTTCGGAAAGATGGCTATGCCAATCATCCACCAGCTCATCTAACGTACTGCCAGGGGGCATCGGATCCCGCAGAGCCGCCTGGAAACCAATTGGATCCATAAGCCTCTGCGGGCGAGCGTAAATCCGCTCACCGCCCATCCGGGAAAGGAGCGGCATGCTCAGTTGAGCCTTCAGAACAAAGTGATCTGACCATGGCACTGCATCATAGGCATCCAAGACCACCATCATCCCTGCCCCAAAAATCAAATCCAGCGTGTGACCTGCTTGATGCGTAGGAGCCGAAACAAACTGGGAGAGTCCTAGGGCCGCCATGGAGGACACCAGGTCAATGGCCTGCGTGGAGGCACTGTCGTCAGCATGGACGTTGAAATCCCCGAGAACCAAAAGTTTCTGGAATTCCAAGGCCCAGCTGGCCACCGCCTCCAAGAGTGCAGTAGGCGGTCGGTACACCTTCCACCCCTCTGATTGCTGCTCTTAGGAAACCTTTTAAAGAGTATTCCATCATAGCTGCCTTTGAAAAGTGTTCACGCCAACAAACAAAATACAGAGGGCAATAACAATGAAAATTAAAGTGCATATGCTACATTAACATAAAAAGGATTAGTATAGTGAAAGCGTTAGTCCAAAAAGTACATAGTAAAATAGGTCAGCGGCTGTCACACAATTTCTCTAGTAACTAATAGTCTTAAGTACCAGTACAGGTGCTGAGTAGAATAGGGGAAGAAGACAGAGCAACGACGTCTCGTCATACCAGGTAAGTATATAATACTTCAAGCAAACAATAGTAGTCTGTTTTTCTTTTTCCTTTCTACAGGTGCTGTAAATATAGGGGTGGAACAAGGAGCCAGCAAGTGACTTGTTTTGTAGAACCTTCCTCAGGAGTCGCAGAAACAATACACCTGAGAAAAAAAGCACAACATTGAGACTCTCTGGTGGTAATTAGAAGCACCTCAAAGAATCGGCCGCTGGCTTGTAATTACGATCAGAGTATCTCAGTGTGGTGCTTTTTTTCTCAGGTGCAGGGCTCATTTTGAGGGGGAATGCAGTTCTGGCAGTTCCCCAAAGAGGTCACATGTCAGGTGACCCCTGCCCACCTGACTCACAGCCATTTTGGGCCCGTTTCAGCCTGGATTGGGGCCGAAACGGCCTAGATCAGGCCTCTGACGGGTGGTGGATCACTCTCCCACTCAGCAGCGGCCCGATCCTGACCATTTTGGGCCCCTTTTCAGCCCCTTTTTGCCATTTTGGGCCCAAGTTTGGCCCTGAATGGCCAGGATTGGATAACAGACAGGATAGGTAATGTCAGGGGGCATGGCATATGCAAATCAGTTGTGCTAATGACACACTTCTGGTGATGGCAAGGGGCGTGACACATATTAATGGGTTATGCTAATGAGTTCCTCTAGCTCTTTTTCTATGAAACGACCCCTGCTCAGGTGTATTGTTTCTGTGACTCCTGAGGAAGGTTCTATGAAACAAGTCACTTGCTGGCTCCTTGTCGAGTCACGGGGTCCTTGCACCCCTATATTTACAGCACCTGTAGAAAGGAAAAAGAAAAATAGACGACCATTGTTTGTTTGAAGTAATATATAGGTGGGTGGTAACCAGGAGAGGATCTTCTCAGTAGTGGCACCAAGAGACTGGAACTCTCTCCCCAGGGAGATTTCCGTGTCCCTTTTTGTTGCTGTCTTTGGCCAGCAGGTGGATTTTTAAAAAAAAAAAATCTTGTCATTTCTTCAATGATTCCTTCTCCTTCCCTAATGTTACAACTGTTGCTTTTATTATCATTATACTCTTTATAAGCTCTGGTTTTAAATTGTTTTAATGACATATTTGTATACTGCTTTTAATGGTTTTTAACATGTTTTTAATTTGTTTTGTTTGCTGCCTTAGTGACCATATGAGGGTAGAAATATTGTAAATAAATAAATTGAATAAATAAACATGTAGATCAGGGAGCTGTGGTGTGGAGATGGAAGGTGATTGAGTCATCATTCCTGCCTCTTCTAGAGTTATATTGATAGGAGTAGATTACAGCCCCTCCTGCCATGTTAGTCCAAGCAGGTCTGTGACTTTTCTAGTGTGAGATGGGCCTGCTAGTGGGAGAGGGATGCAGGAAAGATCCTTGTTCTGGCAGATTGTTGGACTTGATTAACTGCTTGTGGGCAAATACACCACATCACAGCTGTACAGGTAGCTGTGTAGCCTATTCTCCAAATAGTGCAAAGCTCTATTGTTCATGGACTGCGCAGGGCAGCTGCGAAGATGAATCTAGCTTTTCAAGGAGCTAGGAACATTCCCCCTCCCCTCAGGTACATGGGAGATTTCTCGTCCAAAGGACACGTGATGTGACTGAGGGGAAGGGATCACTGTTCCCTCAGATCTCTCTTTGTCGCTGTGAAGAAAGGATCTTCTCTTCAGCTTTCTGTCCTTTTCTTACCTCAGCTCTTTTTCTTCACTCTTCTACTGTTCTCCTCTTCTGGACTTGGTCTCTTGACTAAGAGACCTTTTCAGAGAACTTTTTCTCTGAAAAACAGAACAAACAAGCATTATAATCATGGCTTTAATGTGAAAAATGCACGGAGTGTGGAATGAAAATGACACAGTCTAATGACCATAACGGCTGCTTCATGTGTCTAGAGGAAATGCCTACCACCAGTTTACCCCTAAAACTCATCATGAGAGGGCTTCCTCCCTAAAAGCAGTTCTATGAGACAAAACTCTGGGACCCCAGTAGCCCACCCCAAAACATGCTCTTCAGAGTTTGACAAAAAAGCAAATTAAAAAAAAATCTGATACGTCTGCACCACCGGGTCCCAGCTTGCATCCAGAGCACTCCTTCTCCAAGAGATCGGGCTCAGTTCTGAGAAGTGTTCCAAGAAGAAAGGCAGAATCTATCATTTCCCCCTGGTGCCACCCATGCAGGATAATGAGGTGCTTCACCACAATTTGGACACACTGAAATTAACAGCCTGGTTTGTTTCCTCTCTTTAAGTAAATTTTTCCTCTCCAGCCCAGAAGGTCCTCTTGGAGGCAAGGAAAACATCCACCAGAAAATCTTGTCGAAGTGGAAGAGATTTTCCTTATGGGCTGCAGGCAATCACTTAGATCCGATCTCAGCCCCATTACCATCAGTGCTGCACTACCTGCTCCAACTTAAAGATCAAGACCTAGCTAATTCGTCCATTAAGGTACATTTGGTGGCCATTTCGGCCTATCGTGAGTTGATCAACGGGAAATCTCTATTTGCTCAGCCACAGTGCAAATCTTTCCTTAGAGGCTTAGCAATACCCTCCAGCATTCCGTCCCATTCCTTGATGGAGTCTTTCCCTGATCCTGGCTTCTCTGATGCACAAACTTTGAGAGTAGGGGTAGTCTTGTTTGTGCATCCTCAAGCTAACTATAATAGCAGATGTTATCCTTTCAAGACAGAAAGGTGACTCCCATACCATTCCTATTGATCATGAGGTTTGTGAACTAGATGGTCTAGGACATAAAATTTATTCTTTAGGGCCTCTAGGTTTAAAAGTAGCTAACTTCACTGCCATAATGGGTAGATATCAAATGTTCATCTACGGTCTTCAGTGCAGTCCCACACGGGAATGTGCTTGCACTGGCCAGCCATTTGGAACAGGACTCTTCAAGCTCTTAGGCTATTCAGTGGGGAAACCTCCCCCGCAGGCCACTCCGAGATGGTTCTTCCTGCCGAAACAGTCACGTGGTTGCCCCTGTTTTTCCCTCAGTTTGTTTTTTGCTGCCACAAAGAACAGACGCTCTTCAGGCTTGTACCTGTTGATGAAGTTTTTTTCCTTATTACTGTTCTTTAAAAAAGAGTTAGTTATAATGTATATAGTAGTGTTTGCTAGATTAGAGTTAAGGTATATAGTTAGTTTATGAGGTTATTAGAGACCACGATTTCATCGGCAGCAGTGCTATGGTGGATAAATCACTTTTCAAAAAGTGTGAAGGATGCAGAACGAAAATGGCGAAGACCAACAGCCATTCCCTATGTCTGACATGCTTGGAGGAAGGACATGTGGTAGAATGCTGTAAATCGTGCCAGCTATTTACCTCCAAAGCATGAGGAGATTGTGCAGCGAGACTCAAGGCGTTGCTCTGGGAAAGAGCTATGTCTAGCTCCACAAGCCCAGCAGCTATGAAATCTGCCCTGGAGGACCATGCTGTTCACCTAGTTACTGCATCCGTGGTGGAACCGACACCAACTTTGGACCCAACATGTGCCAAGTCGCCTTCGGATCCATTGATTCTGAGCACTTGAAACTGACCACACTTCTGGTCCCAAGAGACCACGACTTCAGTTCGCTTTAGGGCTAGTGTCCTACTGGTTGAAGGAGAGCCTCCAACCCCCTAAAGTCGAGGATTGAAGTCTCTGAGTCAGGTTAGAACTGAGGAAAGTGTCACCAAGCCTTGCAAGCACAAGGATAAGAGCAAGCACAAGGCTCGGCAGTGTAAGGCATTGCTAGTTCCAATCCCTTCTCCAGAACTGAATAGGCAAGCACCTCTGCAGCCATCCTCAGTGAGGAGGTTGAGCTCTGCATCACTTGCTTCAGGTAACAGAACTGAGGTAGCTCGTTATCGCCACATGAGCTCCATGGTACCCACTGTACTCTCTGCTGTGTTACCCACATGAATGGGACTACTATTCGACATACCCTTTTTCGGCTCCAGGGTCCATTAGGTTGGTTTCAAGCAAATCACACGAGTTGGATATGACATGGTACCCTCAAACCTGTCCTCTAGTGTGGAGATGTGAGTCAGACTCGAATTCGGAAGGGGAACTCCTTGGATCCACACGGAGCCCAGTTTCACATCGGATCCATTACTGGAGGAGACAGTGGGAGAGGCAGAATGGAAGTCCCTGACCATTGATTATAAGCTGTACACTGAGCAAATGATGTGAATGGCTAAATCATTAAATATCAACGTCTCGGCTCCTCGGCCCAAAACAAGGGACAACATCTTGAAATACATCTATTCTGATACACCAGAAGTGGTAGCCTTTCCAATGACAGAGGACTTCATAGAGATAATGGATGATGAAAGACATTAGCTACATTTGTGGCTGAATGGAAACCGTTTATAGATTTTTTACATGAATGTCATGGACCAACCCAGCCCAGTAGAGCAGAGAGACACAGAGGACTCTTCTGAGGAAGAGGCAGCTGGTGAACCTGACCCAGATCCACAGCCAGTGGCAGAGGCACTGCAGGAGGAGGCAGTCTCTGAAGGCTGAGACATAGATCCACAGCCAGGTCCCAACACATTGGTCCCTCAGCTTCCCAGCCTGGGCCAGCAGCAGAGAGCCAGGCATCAGCCATCTCTCCCCCTCAGCTTCCCAGCCCTGGGCTGGCAACAGAGAGCCAGGTATGGGCCAGCTCTCCCCCTTCACCAGAGCCTTGGGAGCGCTGTCAGAGGAGGGCTAGGAGGGCCCTCCAAGCCAGAACGTACAGGGCCAGGCTAGCAGCACAGCACCAGCCCAGCATCAATAGTGATGATGAGTGCTTGCACAAGCAGGACTGAGACAGCTGGCAGGTGCGTGATGCAGCACAAGTGGCTTAAAAAAGGGAGTGGCTGTGTGGAAAGGGGAATGGCTGTGTGGAAGCAACGTGTCTGCTCACTACTGACCTTGCTGTTGTGTTTGGAACTGATTGTCTTGTCTCTGATCTCAGCCTGTTATTGTGGACTTGTTTCGGGAATACCTCTTTGAACTCGAAGATGTGAGTGTTGTCTAATCGGTGCCTGAACCTTGGAACTGTGATTTGTCCTGCTCAGACAACTTGGGAGCTTTCCCTTGCCTGCTGCCTGTGTGAGTCTGCAATCGGGACAATGAAATAGATAATAATAACTTGATGGCATCTGGATTTATGGATTAAGAAACATGAACAATAGAAAAAAGAGGGCTTTTATGTTTAACAGAATAAGTGAGACTTTGAAAACAATATATATTTGTTGCGGAGAAAATCGGAACTCAATTGTAGTTTAGTTTTACTCCTTTCCTTCCTCTATCTTTTAAAACTGTTTTTTCCTTTATTATTATTAGTTATTTGTCTAGTTTGTTATTGTATGTTTATATGTATTGTTAGTGTGTCATTAGAATGTTGTGTTTTTTATCTTTTAGGTTTATTGTTTATACCTTTTATGTTCAATGTTTACTGTTTAAATAAAGAAAATTTACACTAAAAAAAAGAGATAATAGAAGATCTGTGTCAGGAGCCTGCTTCTATCCCAGCTATGATGAAAAAAATTGAAGCTCTCTAAAGGTTAAAAAAGAGAAGTGAAGGGAAAGACTCACCCACCAGCTTCATTGATGATAGTGGAAGAGTTGCAAGCACGACAGACAGGGCAGCTTCGCTACACCAGCAGGCAAAGAAGGAAGGAAGCTAGACACTGTGGGTAGAAAGGTCTATTCTGGCTCCACTCTCACAATTAAGATGGCCAATTTCTTAGCCATCATGAATGGCTATCAAATATTTTTATGGCAAGAGATGGCATCATATATAGAGGACTTACCTGAGGAGAAGAAGACACTTGCAAAGCTGATGCAAGATGAAGCCATTATCCTCTTGAAACAGCAAATCAGCACAAGCAGACACATTTTGGATACAGCCACCAGAGGTTTGAATACAGCGGTTGCTCTAAGAAGACATGCTTGGCTGCGATACATGGAATTACCTGTAGAGACCAAGAATAAAATAGAGGATATACCCTTTGAAGGGAATACGTTGTTTTCAGAGACAACAGACATATTTATCAAAGAAAAAGAAGGATTGGCAGACAGCTAAGTCTTATGTAATTCTGCCTCAGTCCTCAGGTTCAATGTCATTCTACAGGAACCCTGGGGGGAGGGAAAACTATCAGCCCAGGAGAGACCACTGTTCCTATAGGTTCCAACTCTACAAGAACCAGTATCCCTACTGGGCTCAGTACCGATCCCAGAATCAGTCTAGAAGATGGCCTTATGGGGAAGGCAAAGTTAAACCATCAGGCGCAATCCCAAAAGGAACTGTCGCAGGGAGCAATTTTGATTAGATAGTCAACCAATTGTGACCACAGGATTGTTTTTCAATAGGTTGTCACAGTTTTTTGATGTTTGGCAAGTTATCACTGAAGATGTTTGGGTTCTGTCCATCATTAAAGATGGTTATAGGTTAGAGTTCAATGTACTGCCTCCTACTCATTTATCAAGCCAGGCCCCAATGAGTACACTCTCTGAGATACAACAGGAGATTGAATCGTTATTAAATAAAGAGGTCCTACCAAAAGTACTTACTACAGATAACCCCTATGGTTTTTACCTACAGAACGATTACCTACAGATATCGAAGTTCAGGATGGTGTTCCTACCTTGGGTAATTAATATGATTTCATTGAATGCATAGTTCGCTGTGTTAGACTTGCAAGATGCGTACTTTCATATTGCTGTTTGCAATGAACACAGAAGGTATCTTCGCTTTAATTTTCAGGGTGAAAGTTTTCAGTACACAGCATTACCCTTCAGATTGGCAACAACCCCAAGGGTATTTACCAAATACTTAGCAGTGGTGGTAGCACATCTCAGAAAATTAGGATGTGCCATTTACCTATACTTAGATGATTGGCTGATCCCTGCGCAATCATCAGAGGAGCTACAGTCCCACATAGCCCTTATCCTTACCACATGTAAAAATTTGGGACTGGTAGTGAATGAAATCAGACTTGACATTTAGCAGGGTAGTAAAGTTCATAGGAGCTATGCTGGATGCCACAACCAATAAGGCATTCCTCCCTGCAGACCGCAGGCATAAGCTTAGTGCACTGCTTTCATATGCCCTAAAGTGGAACAGGTTTGCCTTATGGGCTGACACTTAAGGGGATAGCTCCTGATACTTGCTCATTAAGTGACATTTTTGACTACCTGGTATTGCTGCAGACTGCAGGATTGGCTTCAAAATCTACCAAGGTTCATATAGCAGTGATTTCTGTGTTTCACACCAGTATAAATGGTAAAACTGTATTTTCCCATTTCCTGTCTAAATTATTCTTGAAAGGGTTGTACAATTTATACCCGCCAAGAGTTCAGATAGTACCACAATGGTCCCTATCCCTGGTGCTGTCTAGTTTGATGCTCAAATCCTTTGCGTCCCTGGCAACATGTAGCTTAGCTTTACTGTCAGCAAAGGTAGCTTTCCTCCTAGCTGTTACTTCAACTAGGAGGGTCAGTGAATTACAAGTATTAAGGGTAGATCTCCCCTTTCCGCAAGTCTTCCCAAACAAGGAAGTAATGTATATTAGCCTCCGGTTTTTGTCTAAAGTGGTCTCCAAATTTCATGTCTCCCAGAGTTTGTCACTACCGGTGTTCTTTCCCAACCCTACTTCTCCAAGAGAACAAACACTTCATACACTGGATGTAAAGAGCAATTTTATTTTACATAGACAGAACAAAGACATTTCTTTGTGTGTCACACAGGCCAGAATAAAGGCAAGGCAGCATGCTCACAGACCAGTTCTAGGTGGGTGGTGTTGGCAATCAGACTAAGCTACAAGATGGCAAAGGTCTCATGTCCGTTTACTCTGAAAGCTCACTCAATGAGAGGTCAAGCAACATCAGCAGCATTCCTTCGTGGAGTACTGTTGGAGATATCTGTAAAGCAGAGACATAGTCATCGGAGGAGACATTCGTTAAACATAACGCAGTGGATGTCAACTCATGAAGGGAGACTGCAGTGGGACAAGCAGTTTTTTTGATCACTCTTCACTTGAGAGCATCACCCCATCTTCTTGGTGAGAAGCTTTCAATTCTCCCTATGTGGGACTGCACTGAAGACCATAAATGAAAACAATAATTACACTTACTTGTCACTACTATTCATCTAGGTCTTCGTGCAGGCACACATATCCTCCCTCCTTCCCTGCTGTGAACTCTCCAGAAAAATATAGTATTGGAGACTTAACGGCAGTGCAGGAGAACTGAGGAAAAAAACAGGGTCAACCTCTTATCATGTGACTCAGCAGGAAGAACTGGCTCGGAGCAACCCACAGGGGAGGTCACCCCCCCCCCCAATAGCCTAAGAGCTTGAAAAATCCTGTTCCAAATGGCTTGCCTGTGCAACCACAGACCCCTATGTGTGCCTGCATGAAGACCTAGATGAACAGCAGTTACAGGTAAGTGCAACTCTGTTTTTTTATGGGAACACAAAAATACCCCTGAAGATGAGAAGGCCTTATCAAAAGTGCTACATGAAAGAGGAGTCAGATTAGGAAAGCAGCAGTTTAATGCTGCCAGACGTGTCACTGACTGCTACAGCAGAACAATTGCCTCAGCAATCATTTCAAGATGCCACTTTTGGTTACATAACACTACCTAATGAAACCAGAGCAAGATTAGAAGACATGCCTTTTGAAGGAAAAGACCTATTTAAATCTCAGACTGACAGCATACTCAATAGGCTATATAAAAGTAAAGTCACTGCAAAATCTCTGGGGATTCTTCAAACTGCCCCTATCTATAAACCCAGATACTTCCCCAGACATGGGTATCAGCCACCTTATCAGAGGCCTTATAGGTACCAACCTGCCCACTCAGGCTCCCTACCATCCTCCTTTTGAGTCACATTCCGAAGGGAGAAAACAACACAACGGATGAAGCATCTCTCTCAGTCCTCTAAGGGACTGTGCATCTGAGAGTTAGTGCCATCTCAGGGGCCATGCCTGCAATGAGAGGACTCTGCTATGACAGTGTGCCTGCAAGTAGCTCCTGGTCTTCTGCAAACTGATTTTATCATACTTTATTATTTTCACTTAGAGTACTAGATGTGTTACCTTTCTTTGTCTTTTTAGTAATAGTTCATAACCTCCTCTTTTGTTTGTTCCTTTGCTGCCAGGGATCCATCCCCATCATTGGAGAATGCCCTTGCTAATCTATTGGCAAGGTAATTATTTTTATGCTCCCCCCTGCGCCGGCTGCCATTTTTGATGTGCTGATTGCTCTGTTGGCAGCACAAGGTTCATTTACGGTGCATACAGTTCATCCTTTCTTTGGTTCCATCAAACCTCATTCACTGTTTTTCATTCTTCTCATGTGGATCTGCTATGTTTTCAGTCCTGCTATTTCAGCAGTTTTGGTCAACTCTTTCCTGCTCTATAGCAGTAGTCTGAGTTTTGTTTGTTTGTTTCTGAGTGGTAACTGCCACTCCTTGACTACCAAATCTTGCACCTCTAAATGGATTAAGAGTCTCCACTGAAGCTATAGTAGAATTTGGACCCTGATTCCTTTGCTGTGGATTACGTTTGGGACTCAAACACTCTAAACTTTCCTTTGGATCTCCAAAGACATTCCAAGTAGGGAATGTTAACTTGTTTACTTTTTGCACCTCTCTGGTGCTTAATATTTAGTGTGCAGCACTTCCACCTGTGGAATGAAGACATTGTGTGTTTTAACCTATGCCCTCCCCCCCCATTTCACAGAATTTCACAACGTTAATATGTCCAATACTCTGGCCAGGATTCCCTACCAGGGGCTGGCTTTCAGCCCCCAAGTCTCACAACACTATTGGTTGTATTAGTCATTCAGGCTCCAAAAGAGACTTGGCAATATCTTCACACAGCCCTTCCTTTGAGGGTTAGTTGACGCTATCACATTCTCTTTTGAGTGCATGACTGTTCAATGCTCCTTACCTAGCATGGCTGTCCCCACCAGAGTGCTGTTTTTTCTTGCAGCATTCCTGCTTGTACTTTAGCTGGGACATTTTTAGAGAGCTCCCTGTTTCTTTAGAAGCACCTCTGGGTGAATGTCAATGAAATGCTAAGCTTCTGTGGGGAAGGTGATCCTCCATAGTCTCTTACTTTAAGAGCGTCACACACACCTCCTTCAGTAAGGGAGCTTGCTACTTTCCCAATGCGGGACTGCACAGAAGCCACAAAGATGAAAACTGGGTTGCACTTACCTGTAACTGTTGTTCATTGAGTGGTCTTCTGTGCATCCTTCCCTCCTGCCCACTGTGAACTCTCTGAAACTTTAATTTCCAGGGGGGGGGGTCCTCCAGAAGTGGCATAGAAAGATCAGAGAGAATAGTGCCCCTCCTCCTGGTCATGTGATTTTTTGATGGGGAACCTCCAAAGAAAGGAGGGGTGCTCCTAGCCTTTTGGAAATCTTTTCTGCAGCCTCTCTGTGTGCAGCCCCAATGTGTGCCTGCATAGAAGACCACTCAATGAACATCAGTTACAGATAAGTGCTACCCTGTTTTATTTCCTGCTTTCAGTGAAATCTTTTCTTTTGCAAGAACTTCTTGTGTAGGGTAGGTATCATGCCTTCTGTGCAGTACTGTAATAGTAAAGAAAAAAAGTGAAAATGCAAAGAGGCATTTGTTCAGCCTATTCACCAGCAAGTCACGTCACTGAGTTATTGAAGATAGGAGGATGAAGGTGGCTGATCATTGACTATATTTCAGGAACTGTGTGCTCCTGAAGTACAAAAGGAGGAAGACAACATACCAATGGCTGCTGTGAAAGAGAACAATCAATTTCTTCTAAACTGTTTGATTTAACCTTCTTTTTCTTGGAGTTAATTGCCTATGAAATGGTAAGTAAAACTCCATGGATATTTTAGCTTTGCTAAAGGCAAAGCTAACACCTAGAAATTGTGTTTTGAAATGGGGGGGCACTTTCTTTATGAAAAGCAGCCTTTATGAAAAACAGTTTGGCTTGTGGTTGTCAGGGCTTGGAAGCCAAGTAGGATTGGTCAGGGCTAGTACTTAGATGGGAGACTACCAAGGAAGACTGAGGTTGCTATATGGAGGGAGGCAACGGCAAAATACCTCTGCTTGTCTTATGCCTGCAATGCCCCGCAAATGTGATACCATGCATTGGCTGTGACTCAGTGGCACATTCTTCTTTATGAAGAATGTGACTAACCTTTTAATTTTGGAAGGTAAGATGAAGTTGGTTAAATGGCAGCACATTTCTTGATACTGAAATAATGTGAGAATAGTGGCCTTTTAGAGATTCAGAACAAACAGCTGCTTAGACAACTCTTAAAAGTACAACTGAGTGAGATCTCTGTTCTGCTCGGCTGTCTGCAGCTGTTTTCCACAGAGTGTGAGACTGCTCTAGATACACAATGCTTATCAATGCCCCACTCTGTCCTTTCCTTCCATAACCCTGTACTTGTCCAAAAATTCCTAAATCTGCAAAAATCCAAGTGAGGAAAACTTAATTCTGTTATTTTTATTTGGAAACCATTTGGGGCCAAAGTTTCCTTTTCCCTGTTCATGCAGTTAGTATTGGCTAGTGTCAGTTTAGAGTAGACTAGTGTTGCATGAAGGTTCCTCTTTCAAGCTGCTGTTCCCTGTGGTTTACAACATTGTCACTCCCTGAAAGGGGAAACAGGCGCAGCAAGAAGTTAACTGCAAACATCAGATAAGGTGTCACTGCTACAACTCCGGTATCTAAAAGGCACAGGGAAATGCCTGAAGACAACTTCATACTGCATATGGTAGCTTTCAAGTATGTTTCATTTCCAATAAATATTAACGAACATATTGTTATATATAATGTTATATATATATACTGAGGGAGAGAGAGAGATTATAAATAATTTAAATATTTTTTTAAAAAATGAAACTATACTGTGCTTTCTCATTTATAATCATTACCACTCCACAAGTAAGCAGGCTCATATCAAAGAATTCCTTGGTAATTTCTTGCATAGCAATTTTAATCACCAGATTTAATTGCAAAAAGTATGTCAAAACCAGAAGAAGATCTAGTTGGTTTTTAAGGTGCTACTAGATCCAAATCTTGCTCCTCTAATGAGACATGGGTTCTTGCTCTTCTAATGAGACATGGGTTCTCACATCATGATTTCATACAGAATTGATTAGCAGAAGCATAACTTCTTTTTTTTTTTTTTTGCTCATGAGGGATTTACATTCTGACAGTTCCCTTAATAATCTCCCATTATGCAAAGCACGTAAACAACTACGGAAACAAACCTTCAGATGCAGATAAATCAACTTGGAATTCCATGGATAATTTCCAGGGATGGAGCAAGGGGAGGGGGTTGCTGATTTCCCCCCTTTCTCTCGCTGCAGACCTCTGAACCCCCTTCCATCAGAATGCTGTTTGTGAGAGTCCCCTTTTTCCATGTGCAGCATTTGGAAGGGCATTGGGGGCTGCAGCAGGAGGAGGGAGGCAGTGGAGTCATGCGCTGTGGATAGAAATCCCTTCTGTCCTTGGAAATCTTGGGTAGTTCCTAGCCATCAGCTGTTCTGCATTAACAGGAAAAAAATTAGTCTAGAATAATATTTTTTTTGTTTTCTCTCATATTAATACTGGACTGGTGGCCAAGCTATGTAGTATTTTAAAATACGCAAGTCTAAATAGACCATCCTAAGCGTATATTTCCTTCTACTGGCAAGGCACACTAGCAGCTGGTAGCATTGTAGAGTAAACTTCTTGGATGCCAGACGGGAACACAAGCCAAGGATTTTATGTTTTGTTTTGTAACTAAACAACATGTTACTATTTCAAAGTGCTTTAATAATATATGCATGGGTTTACTCTTTCTTTGCCGAAAATTAGAGATTCCTAAGGAGCTCTTTATTTAGTGCATTTAAAAATGTTTATTGAACTATTTTTGAAACTATTAATTTTTTCTATAATTTTACAGAGATGCTGAGGGGTCTCTCTATGATGCCTCAATAGAAGATTATTTCAAGAAGAGAAAATCAGAGTTAGAACAAAGTGGAATGCAGAAAAACAAGGGCTTGCCCGCCCATAAAATCTTGTTTTGAGGTTTAACTTTTAATTTTTTCAATTTACTTTATTTATAGCCCATCTTTCTCTTTTTGAGCTTGGATATTCTCCAGATGTTCTTACATATTTTATGAATATTTGATATGACAGGTCAGCTGTTGCAGTCTGATTGATATGATGTGTAAGATTTGACAGTATTGAGAGCTGTCACATATCACAATAGTTTGCATAACTTCTACAGAACCCTTACAGCTCATATAGAATTCCTGCATATGTTCCAGAGTGTGCACACAGGTAACAGGGGACAGAGTTGGGTCTAGGCTTGGCAAATCTGGTTTGGGAAATTCCATAGAACTCACCCTTTAAAGCGGCCATTTCCTCCTAGGGAACTGTTTTCTATAATCCGAGGATCAGCTGTATTCCTGTAGATCTCCAGGCGACACCTGGAGGTTGACTCCCTAGTTGGACCTCACTGATGCTGCTGTGAGCATGTGTACAAAGTAATATTAGTAATGGTTAGCAAGCTATCTTTCAAGTATTCTTTTTACTGAGAATCTCCCAATAAGCTTCGAAAGAAGGTTGTTTGAAAACTCTTGGTATATCATATTTGAGGAAGATAAAAAGTTGCTTTATACTGAGGTCCTCTATCAAGCAATAGCTGTCTTTCCTTTGGGATTGCGCTTGGGATATTCTGCATGCAAAGCATTTGTTCTGTCATGAGTTATGGCTCTTATCCACTGATCCTGGCGTATAGTAGTATTCAGGAGTGAATTTTACTGACTCAGTCCCATTATCTGCTGGGACAACCCCAGAACGGGAAAATGGGGATCTACCCCTCAAGATCACTAGAGAATTTTTGGCTTCTTGCTCCACAGCATTTCTGCTAATCCTCTGCTCTCTGAAATGTTTTGGCACTTCAGGTCACTTCAGATTAACTAGTCTGGCCACTTTGTTATTTCTGACAAAGACAGGAACAATGAAGTTTTACTTATTCCATTGGATTTAAAAAAGAACCCCTCAGATTCCAGTAATTTGTGCTAATAGGATGCTTAGTCCTTGATGGTAAGCCTCAGGGTAACTGTCTGTGATTTTATTTTTGTTTAACTTTCTAGGGTTATGAGTTTATATACAAAGTCCCACTGAAATCTACAACTTTTACTTCTGAGTAAACATGCGTAGGCTTTAATTTACTGACTAAGATGGGTTGGCTAGGAGTGTGTTCACATGTAGGGTGCAATACTATGCACACTTAATTGCTTGATTCGCAGGCAAGTTGCATATCTTTAAATCTCAGTGTGCTCTAGCAGTAAGATGGAACTTTACAGTCAAGAATGCTGACAAAAAATGCTATTCTTTAAAACAGAAAATAATTCTGCCATAGATTCAAGGGCTAACCTTGAGCCAATCACATCTTTTCGCCTCAGCATTCTCTCTTGCAAAAATCTGAGTAGTAATATTTGGCCTTTGTACTTACATATACCAGTTATTCCATTATATGTAAAATCCTATGACATTGTTTATGGAAATGTCCTTGACACCGTATGGAAATATCCTTGATTCTGATTGTACTAATCTCACACTATGTAATCCACCTTGAGTCTCGGTGAGAAAGGCGGACTATAAATGACATAAATAAAATATGACTTATAGGATATAATTGGGTCCACATTATGAGTCACTATTTGCTGGATAGCTGTGATTGATAGACCATAAGGAAAAGCAAAGAAGGTCAAGAAAACATGCTGGCTCTAGACTACAACACATGCTCTTGCAATAGAGGTATATCCTTGAGGAAATGCAGAGTGTATTTTACTCACCACTGAGCAGTCATAAAGGGTTTCACCAGATATTTTCACTACATCAAAATTATGCAGAAGAGTTTCCAGGTCAGACAGCGGTATTTCCACACCAAATTGAATGCTGGCATCTCTGTTTCTAAAACTTAAACACTGATAATATTTAACAGTAGATAGTATTTGAAAGTTGAAGGATTAAAAAACATCACATTCACAAATAACATTCACTGATAATTAATATTTGATAGCTTTATTTATGAGTTTAAAAATGAAGAGGTCAAGAGATACACACAAGTCTTGACATACACAATCTTTAAAAATTGCTTCAAAATTTTTCATGCAGACGAGGGAAGGGAAGGGATGGGAAATTCAGCATACTGTTGCTGTTCTTGCTGTATGGGTTTCTAGCCACTAGAGGGTGTCTCTCATCCAACACTTTCTGATCTGGTTAAACCCCATGTCCTAACTTTTTTCATGTACTAGCCAGCTGTTTTGTTTTAGTGCAATAACACTGCATAACTTCAAAGTGTAATTGTCTTCAGGTGCCATTAGTTCTGAGGTTAATGAACGAAGTGTGAAGTAGTTTATGTTTCTTGAAGCAAGCAGTTGCTTTTAGCTTGCCTACTTATAAGCACAGCGGGTGAGCATCAATTTTCAGTGCTACTGGAAGCTTGACGCAGCTGTTTCAAGTTACATTTCATGCACTGGTAATTATCTGTTTTGTTTGTTCCAGAAACTTCTGCATTCCTTTCACTCCTTTGAGTCATTTTTTTCCTCTTTTGAATCAACGTAGGGTTTTTTTGTCTAATTTACTCTTGTGTCATATAGTAGTGTTAGTACATTCTAGCAGGGAAAAAAGAATTGATTACAAAACAACTTCTGATACTTGAGACACTGAGACGCCCAACAGTTCCTTGGTTTATAGACATATCAGGATCATTTTAACTCGGGAACCATCACCATGTGGACTCTAGCTGTTTCAGCTACACAGCATTCTCAAAGCTTATGTTGCATTTTTGTGAGCCTTTTTAAAATCCAAAGAATTACAGCTGAGTTTCTTTTACATTTCATGATGGAAGTGGCTGAGACACTGTGCCTGAAAGGATCAAGAATAGCCCTAAATTCCCCCCGCACCCAATATGGTTTCTAGGTCAGTCTTATGGTTTGTGTATTGAACACTGCAAAAATCCACAATATCAAAGCTTTTCGCTATCAACATTACTGTGCTTAGTTGGCTGAAAAAGGAATAAACTGCTGAGAGAAAACGCACCCTGATAATGATTTTTTTACAAAAAATGAATAGGAGAAGGTTAAAATAACCAAATTGTTAAAACTTCTTCAGATAGAATTCTGTGATAAGATTACCTGTAGACAAGACTAGTGATCAGGTCAAAGGTTTGGTTGATCTGTGGAATGCCAGGATGACCAGGTACAATCTCTCCTAGATTCCCCTCTTCTCTCTCCCAGAGCCCTCTATTCCTCATTTCACTGAGGCGCTTGGAATAATGGAGCAGGCTGGCAGATAGCTGGAGCATATGGAAGAAAACTCACAATGCTGGACTCGTTTCGATTTTGCCACTACAGACTAACAACAGCTAACTCCTCTGGATCAATGAATACAGTGAAACACATCTTCCTGCCTGCTCTTTGCCAATGATGCTGGCAAAGCCATACGGATGAAGTATTCTGAATGGTACAGAGGGCTGTATACGTAGGTCAGTTCAGAAATGACAGATTCTCATTTGTATGAGTTGCATCTTGGAACCCGCTATTTATTAATTTGGTCCCAGAATAATCTGCCACACCCATACTTGAACTCTGTCCATCTTGGTGGCCTATATCTTGCTGAGGAAGGCTGCTTGGTTGGGTCCAGGGAGTAGTGAATGCTTCACTAAAGAAGATAGTGCTGATTTGCTTGAAGGAAACGGCCATTAAATCCTTCATGAATAAGCTATTCTTGGATCCAAAATGGGTGACTTAACAATTGCCCAGTAACAGCTCTCTCTTTTGAAGTCAAAGTGCTTGAGCAGACAGTGGCCATGCAACTCTAGGTATTGCTGGATAAAACATCTGGACCTATTTCAATCCACTTTACAGCTTGCTTTTGGGGCAGAAGTGTCTTGTTTGTGCAGATGAACAACCTTCACCAGGAAAAGTCTGGAGAAGTGCAAACTTATTGGTACTCCTGGATTTAATGGTGGCATTTTATTTCAGTGACTATGGTACCAGACCAACTGCTTGAGATAGGCACTGGCAGCGTTCCACTTCAGTGGTCCTACCTGGCTGAATGGTGATGCTAGAGAAAGTGATACTGAGGAACAGATATTCATCTCTGTGGCATTTATGCTATGGAATACCAGCATGTTCCATTGTCCCCATGGCGTTCAGCATACACTTGTTTTTTATTTACTTCACTTACAGCCTACTTTTCTTACTGAGAGTTGAGGCAGCTTACAAAATATTTTTAAAAATTCAGTAAGACAGCACAAGACACCCAGTAGACAATACAGTAGGACTAGGATTACAGAGCTGGAAAATAATGCAAACAAGGGATTTGTCTAAGGTATGACATATTGTAATGCAGAAAATAGATTACAAAAGCAGAAAACAATGCAGTAAAAGCCCTGGTGATACATACAATAAACATTGCAATACACTTTAATCGCCTTATAAAAATGACTAGCTGAACTGTTCCATTATACTGACGTTCTAATCCCTCCTGAACATTTCTGTGTTGCACATTCTGTGGCATGATAGAAATATGGGAGACTTCCTTCTCCTCAGGCAGGCAATTCTGCAAGGTGGGAGCTGCCACTGAATATGCATGAATGGGCAGATACCATTTGCAGAGTGGTACCTTCAGAAGTCTTTGCTTAGATAAGCAAAGCTCTTATGGCAGAGCATAGCAAGACAGGCCTGCAGGTATCCAAGGCTCTTAAGGGCTTCATAGGTGCTAACTAGAATTTTGAAATGACTCACAGGTTATCCAGAAGTTTGAAATGAACTGTCACAGTGTGCAGATGAAACCCAACTCTATTTTTCTTTGTCAATAGAGTCTGGTGGATCTGTGGAGTTCTTTAATATGAGCTTGCTGGTGGAAATTGGCTGGACGATCATGAGGATGAATATAGTGAAGTTCACTCTAGAGAAAAGTGCTGCTGCTCAACTGTTAATTATAGAGTAAGTCTGTTCTGGATGGAGCACCTGTCCTTCTGGATGAGAAGATGCATAGCGGGGGTGGGGGGTCTATTAAATCAGTGCCTATACATGCAGGTCCGGGTCTGATAACACCTAGATTAGATGGTCATAATGTGATCTATGTGGGACTGCCCTGGCATACAGAAATTTCAGATGGTTCAGAACTCAACAACAATGGTATAGGCTGGAGAAAACACATCTAGTCTGTGTTAAAAGAACTGTATTGGTTGGAAATTTGCTTCTAATCATTATTTAAGTTTCTATCTTGGGTGCCTAGGACCAAATATTTAAAGTAGCCCGACTGTCAGTTAAGATCTGTAGCTAGATACCCTGCTCTTGTCTGCTTTCTGCATTTATTTTTGTTATATTATTCTTTAATTTATTGCTCTGAGCATTCAACATGGAGAGTGCAACATTAAACTATTTCAAATAGATGAATTGTTTTTAAAGGATTGGGTTTTTAACATGCTTGTCTGAGCAATTGCCACTCCATGGATTATAACACACACAAATCAAAGTGAACAATTTCCCCATTGTTGTTCTAACAGACATCCCAAATATCATCTGTTCCAGAAATTCTCAAATAATTACAAGCTGAGTTACAGATCATCTGCTTCAAAATCATTTTTATATCAAGTCCTCAGGTGAGAAGAATGTAAACCGCCCTCCAGTTGTGACAGTGGTCAAGTTCTCATCATGAACAATTTTTCTGAGCTGGACTTATATAACTCAATTTCCAGGAGCTAAAGTTAGGAGGAAATGAAATGGCAGGGTAGCACTCTGCTCTCAGAAACCTCCACTTCAAAGAGAAATGGTAAGCTGCCCCAGGCCCCCATGAGACCTTCATGGGCGGTTGCCTGAATTAATGACAGGAGGAATGTGGGCAGCGTGACACATTAGAAAACATCTGAGTGATCTCTGAGGTAGATATGGCCAAAAGTGGGGCCCAGCCTCTGGCAAAATTGAGCTGATAAAGGTTAACAGGGTTTGTCAGTTCTAGAACTGTTGTTGATTCACCAGTGTCAATTGTTAGCAAAATACCATCTTAATATTTCCTTCCTAGTTTTTTTATACAACAGTTTTATTTACAATCACATTATTAGCTGCATCGATTCTGATGACTAAGAATCCCTCTGGCTACAATCCTAAGAACATCTTCCTATAAATAAGTTCTGTTTCTGAGTATACCTGGTTAGGATGACTTCCACTGTATCATCCCCATTCTATGTTTATTTATTTACTTCATTATACCCCACATTTCCCCCCAGTGGGGACCTAAAATGGTTTACATCATTCTCCTCCCCTCCATTTTGCAATACCTCTGTGAGGTAGGTTAGGCTGTGTGTGTGTGACTGGCCAAGGGTCATCCAGCATGCTTCCATGGCAGAGTTGGAATTCAAATGTGGGTCTCATAGATCCTAGTCCAACAGTCTAACCACTACACCACATTGGCTGAATACAACAGAACTTTCTCACTGTCTGTTTTATAGCAGTCATCATTTCATTGTATTCAATATAGATTAAAGAGAACCTTTTTATCAAAAGAATTACATTTTCAAGTTGTACTCTACCTTTACAATTGCCTCCTGCATTGCTTTTCTGACTTCTTTTGCACTGATGAAGTATTGAGACTTTTCTATGTACTGTTCTACTTACACTACAATGAAGGCACATATCCCTTCCCTTTTTAGGGACTTTAGGGACCACACTTCGAGGTAAATCAAGCTCCATACTTCTGTATGGGGGCATAGGTTACCTTTGTATGGTACAACTGAACCAATACATGTAGTACTGTACATGTTTGTAGAATAAACTGAAACGATTGGATTGGATCCTGTCTAAATTCCAGGCATGGAAGCATGACTTCCCTGCCTCCCTCTCCCACTGCAGCCTGAACTTCCCCATGTAATGCTGTTCCTGGGGCACATGGGACCTTCAAGAGCATCATGAGGAGGCAGTTGAAGGAAAAATTGGTAAAAATTGCCTCCCCCCGTGCATGCAGATAATTTCCATGGAATACAATTCATTTTGAGATTTTAATGCTTGAAGCGGTGGTGCAGGCATTAGTCCCATTGGTACACCACTCTAGGTGTCTCCTTGGCCGAATCCACACTTCCTTTTTGTTTCTGCGCCTTTTCCGCAAGTGGCGCGCTATTCATGTAGATACTCACACGCTTTCCCATTCCGTGTGTTCCCCGCCATCACTGCGCCACTATTGCGCCTTCCCTCAAAACCACGTGATATTGGCGGAAATCCGTTTTCTCCCTTTTTTTTTCACAGTGCATAAAGGTCGGTATATCGGTAAACCAACCATAGTGAGCAGCGGTTTGCGCGGGAAAAGAAATGGTCACCGGAGTCAAGATATCGGTATACCGGATAATTGACCCTTTTAAAAAAAAACGGAAAGTGACGAGCGCCGTCAATTCTGACGGCAGAGGATGGAACCGCCCACTGTGACGCTTTACTCAGTGGAGTGCGGAGAACTGATTGCGCCATAAAGACGCAATGGAAGGGTGAATGTGAAGATGCACAGCATGGTAGCGGAATGAACCTGATTGCCACGACTGCGCAAGATAAGCGGATGGTGAGTGAGTGTGGATTCGGCCCTTATCTCAACTAACACATGAGGTAATATTGTTTTACCATTGCAGTACACATAAAAGATCCAAAGGAGAAGGCAAGAATCGTTGTGATATGTATGGAGAGACAGGAATTAAGAGTTGATGAACATAGTATTGTGGGAGAACATAGACCAAGTAGAGAGGGGTTTTTCACCACCCTCTAATCATAGACATTTTAACTCTCATACCCCCAAACCTGCTGTTATTGTTAGCTACCTCCTTTAGCCTTCATTTGAGCCCTCTAGGCATTTTTACCCAAGGGGTGCTTCAGTTTCACAAATAAAATTACCATCTACTTAGTGTACAGAACAAAGAATACTGAAGCATAGGTAGCTGTAGAGATACAAGTCCACAGATCCATTAACGATGTTAATACAAATGGTTATTTGTAAATAGGTATTATTGGACAACAACCTATTTGTAAATACGTATTTATTGGATAAAAACAAAGATACTTATAGAAAATTTTCTTCCTCACATAATTACTTAAGTTGAGAAATTTTACACATATGTTACCCAGTTTCTAAAAATCCCTTTCAGACCAAGAGTATAAGATAGTTCCAGCCAGACGGTCTGTGAGCTGTAGAGCAGCTCTGTGGCAACCCCTTTACACATCATCACCCACCAGCAGGGCTTTTTTTTCTGGGAAAAGAGGTGGTGGAACTCAGTGGGTTGCCTTCAGAGAAAATGGTTACATGGCCAGTGGCCCCACCCCCTGATCTCCAGACAGAGGAGAGTTTAGATTGCCCTCCACGCTGCTTGGCGGCGCAGAGGGCAATCTAAACTCCCCTCTGTCTGGAGATCAGGGGGTGGGGCCACTGGCCATGTGACCATTTTCAAGAGGTTCTGGAAGTCCGTTCCACCGCGTTCCAGCTGAAAAAAAGCCCTGCCCACCAGAAACCTCCCTTTACAGATCTAGGAGCTTCACAGACAGTTAAGGGCAGTCACACAACCTGCCACCTGTCTCACCTCAATTATCAAGCAGCCCACCCTGACCCAAATACACACAGGGTCTCCTCTCTCAAAGGCTTCACCAGACAGGCAGCCCATTCCCTCCATTTACTTCCCCTCACCCAGCTACAGCCCAGGGCTATTGGAGAAAGGGAATTTAGTGTTTACTTTCCCTAATGTATGCTGCTACCATTAAATTAAACTTGACCCATTTGTCATGAGTAGAGTGCTTGAGGTTTGTGTGTGTGTGTGGTTAAAAATGGCAGGACTCTAATCTGGAGAACTGGGTTTGATTCCCCACTCCTTCACTTGAAGCCAGCTGGATGACTTTGGGTCAGTCACAGCTTCTCAGCCCCACCCACCTCACAGGGTGATGGTTGTGAGGTTAATAACAACGCACTTTGTAAACTGCTCTGAGTGGGTATTAAGTTGTCCTGAAGGGCAGGATATAAATCAAATGTTTTTGTTGTTATTTTCCCTCAGCCAACAATTTCAAGCCAGACAGGGTTAAATGGAAACAAAAAATAATTTTTATTTACAAGATAGAACACTGGAGTGAATGATTTTTAAAACTCATAAATAAATTGTACTTAATTAGAGAATGATTACTATGTAACAGAACAGATTAACAGCCAGCTATCTTTCTGCTGCCTCTCTTAGCAGCATCTCAAACCCTTCTCCCCTCTCTAAGAGCCAAACTACAAGTGACGTCTTACACAGGTTGGACACTAGTCGGCTTCCCTCAAGTTTTGATGGGAAATGTAGGCATCCTGGTCTTGCAGCTGTAATGGAGAGCCAAGCTGTAAAACCAGGGCGCCTACATTTCCCATCAAAACTTGAGGGAAGCTGACAAGTGTCCAACCTGTGTAAGGCGTCACTTGTAGTTTGGCTCTAACTCCCTCCAATGGACTCTAACCCTCACTTGTCCAGCATTCTGCCTGTTCTCATTGGTTGTTTCTCAGGAGAGGAGGAGGAAATCATGGAGAAAATCTCAGTGCAGAGGCTCCACTGCTACTGTGAATGCCTTTTAATTCCCAGGAGCAATGAGAGCAAAACAAGAAATTGCCCCATATGAAAGTTTCTGGGGCCGGCCCCAGTTTTTACCCCCCCCCCACACACACACCATGCAGGATGATGATGCAGGACCTAGAGGCACCCAAGAAACCCCTAGCAAGCATACGACTATGGCTCCTTGGTCTCCCTATGGTACTTTGTTCTGGCATTGATGCCACTACTATGGCCAGAGATATGCTCAGTGTCATGTCTGTCTGTCTACATATATGCCATGATTGTGTTGCTGACAATTATTGTTTACTATTATTTACTACTGCTGACATTATGCTAAAGCCATGCTACTATATTAATGTGTATTAATTAATATGCACTCTATGTCTCTCTCTGTTCATGCATAACTGTACTGCAGGTGTTACTGAGAACTTAAGCAAGGGCTTCTCACTTAAAGAAATATGCGAGTCTCTGCTAGCTGTGACCTTGAAATATCGAAATGCCAGTTTCAGCTACTCTCCCCAGATGCGGGGAATAAGTTGTTGTCTATCTGATTCATAGTCATCATAACTAAGTTGATTCTCACAGAACTTGTGTAAGCTTGCACACCAAAACTCTAACTGTTGTTTGAAGCACGGGAAATGAAGTATAACAGAGATTGCCTGACCTGAATCGCCACTTCTGTCAAATTCTGTGATGGCAGACCTGAACTGTATGGATTCTAATAAAGCTACTTCTTATGGAACCAATGTGTGTTCACCACAGATGGGCTTGAGGGATCTACCTGCCAGGGACTGACACTCAGGCTGTCTGCCTCCTCAGGAGGTGCTAGAGGCATGGCTAACAGCCACAACAATGCATGGAGATGGGGCTAAGTTGGCATCACCAGCTTCAGCAGCCAAGGGTAGCATGCAGCCCCACCCCTGTGATAGATGATGGCCAAGGGGGCTAAGGGCCGGGGGTGAGACCAAGAGGCCTCTCTGGCCCAGTAGCCTGGCAGCCTGGAGGGCTGGGAGGCAGAGTGTGGGGCCACCCTTATCCCAGGGAAGCCTTTAAGAGGCCAGGAGCAGGAGGGTGAGGAGGTCAAGCTAGGCTGTGCTCTTGGTGCAGGAGAGGCAGCTGTGAGCTGGAAACAAGGGAAGAAGGTGCTCCCTCCTTTTCCACTTCTCAGGTCCCTCCAGCTCCCCTGAAGAGGCTTGGAGAACACACCCCAGGCTCTGCCCCAGGCCAGGAGGAGGCACCCGCAGGGAGCAACCCTAGTCTGTCAGGTCTATGGGTGACAGGCTTTGGCAGATAGATCCCTGTGCCCTCACAGCAAGCACTCTGTGGTCTTGGCTGAAAAGGCTTTATTCAAGGAATCAAATCATGTTCATAGATATATCCACAGGTTAATGAGAAGGTTGACAGGAATAACAAAATCTGTAAAACTATGGCTCATATAGGTCCCAAGTACTCATCCCCCCTCCCAACAAGAAAACATAACTTTTGGCATGAATCAGTCTCATGGATAGAATCATAGAGTTGGAAGGGGCCATACAGACCATCTAGTCCAACCCCCTGCCCAGTGCAGTCCTGAGAACTCCATAAATAGTTTACATGTTTCGTCTAGACAGGAGAGAGGCAATACATTAAAAATGAAACACAGTATTCCCCCTGAGAACTAGCAGGTTTGCAAGGTCAGAGACACTGAGCTTCAAAGCACAAGAGATAAGACACTCTGGATACAGCAGGCCTGTGAATACAAGGCAAGTTATGGCATCAGCAATATGATATCAAGGCACAGCATAGAACAATGATTCATAGCAAGACATCAACAAAAATTAATGGCATGGATGGGTGACAGACATGACACAGTTCACTTGCTTGAACTTCTGTGGGTTGGCTTCTTAATGTACAAGCACTTTTTTTGTGAAACATCTTTATCACCTTGCATGGGACATGAGCAACAAGGTTTTTCTCTAAGGGTTTATGGACTCTATTACTTATTGCACAGATCCAATAATGGCAGGAAAGCATAGATGAAAGGTCTAAATTGACTGATTATGTTGAAACTGGTTGAATGCAAACAGTTGGGGTTCAAACCTAACAAATATGTCTAACACACTGCTAAATTCCAGGGCCTGCTGTAATTCTTTTGATAATATAAAATGCTAAAAATCCCTGCTCCATACAAATTCTGATCAAATCAACATCCTAAGTGCCATACAGAAAAGTTACTGATGTTTGCAACATTTCAGGTCATTTATCATTACAGAAAGTCCTTTGTTTATTGTGATAAAATGCTATAGCAGAAATTCAGGATGTCAAGCCAAGAATATAATCTTTGCCTGGATGCCTTTCTGCTCCATTCACATAGTTAATAAAGGCTAGGCTCAGTCACAAACAAGTTATGCTTGAATACTTGGATTTAAAATTATTAAGACTTTCAATCCTGTGCTCGCTTATTGTAACTTCCACTGAGCTCAGTCGGATTTATGAAAAAAGGATGCATAAGATCACTGGGATGTCCTTTTATGATCTACTGCACAACAGTATGGGTTCTCTGTCAAGGATTCAATACCACCTCACATGCTCCCGCACAAATAATGGCTTCACTTCAATTCTGAGAAAAGTGTGCAATTCTCTTGCAAAATATTTGGCTGACTACTGAGGCTTGGCTACGCTAATCAGTTTTAGAGAAGGTCCATACGAATCCAGAATAGTTTACAAAATCTGACTGTAACTCAGGCAAAGGTTAAACAGGACAGCTTTCTGAATATCAGCCAGATCTTCTAAAAACAGTTTTAAATGATCTAGAAAGTAAGGATCTGGGCACAAAGTGAAGCAAAATAAATGCTTCATCACATAAAAGCACTAAGTCTGAGCTGACTGGTAACTCAGAACATGTTGAACATAAAAGGTCATGTGAATTGGCTTATCTGATGTTGGTTACAGGGCTAGTTTAATAATATCTTTCAAGGAATTTGAGAATTTTGGTTACATAAGTAATTAAGATTCTATTGCTTTTACTCTCCTAAATAAAACAAAAACAAAACATCAGAGCACTATTTTAGTACTTATAACAGTGGCTAATATTACTTTTAATAACAAGAGTTTCTAGTTGTTCTTGTCAGGGCTTGCTGTGGTCACTGCTGGGCGGGGCACCAGCATGCCTGGCCCTGACATCAAAAGGGTGTCAGGGATACTGCAGGACCCTGCTCTGTGGAAGAAGGGGTGGTATACATCACCCAGAATCCCTCCCAGTCCACTCGCTGGCCTGCTCAACCTGACCCAGTCCTCCCCCTTGGTCTCCTCCATCTCCTTCATCCACCCTCCTCATCTCTTCTCACTTGCTCTGCACCCTTCCACCCCATCACTCCTACTCAACCCACCACACCCTGTGGGAGGGCTTCTCTTTTATCCCCTCAGCCTTGCCAGGCTCCACCTGCCAACCACGCCCTCCTGCTGCCTTCTAACCATGGCCCTAGCTGACTTAGGCAGCTGCACCTGTGCTCATTTGGCTGGAAGCACTGGGCCAGGCCACCTGTGCCTTGTTGGCTGGCTATCCGGCCTTTCTGGCTGGGCTGATGGTTGAAGGCAGGTCCAGCTGAGCCTCCTTGGCTGACTGCCCATCTTCTCCCCCAGATTGCCTCAGGCAGGGTATCCCCTGGGCTAGGTTATTGCTTTCAAGCTGGGCTGCAGGCTGGGGCGTGGCTCTGGGTTGCTGAGGCTGCTTCTTCTCCCTGGCTGGTGAGGCTTCAGTTTGCCTGGCTGCTGGTTGCCTATCCCTGCTGAGTTGCTGAGGATGCTTCTCCTCCCTGGCTGGTAAGGTTTCTGTTTGGTCAGCTGCTGTCTGTCTGTCACCACTGCCTTTTCCCTCTCCCTCTACTCTGGCCCCCTCTGGGCTGACCCTACTCTCCCTGCCTGGGATCCTAGACTCCCACTGTAGGGTGGGACTAGCTGGCCTCCACCTGCCCCTTCTAACCCTCTGAGGCTTGGGTGCTTCTTTCCCTCCCTCCTGTTTAGGTAGGTTCTGGCCCTGGGAGCCTGCTGGGGCAACTGGGTGGCTGTCTCCCGTCCCCGCCTCCAGGTAAGTCTGGGGGCTGGGCTGTGGACCCCAGACAGTTCTTGTCTCCTCTTTCTCCTGCCCTAAAACCCATTAAAAAACTGAAATGAAGATGATTGTTCAGTCTTTCCTGTGAGTTTCACATTACTTTGTAAGGGAAACAAACTATGGCTGTTAAACAAATTCAAAACTGGCTAAAGTTAATAAGATTGATGTGTCTGAGGAGGACAATACAAATGTTGGACTAGATCTTAACTTCTATTTAAGATGGTGGAGCAGATTATGATGTAAGATCCCACTCCCCCACTGTGAGGCAGATTTTCTCTCCAAAAAGATCAAGTTTGCTTGCTGTGGCTGGGCAGCCTCTGGTAGCATGTCTTTGGGTATAATTTAAAGGTATTTTGTCCCACATTCTAGAATATATATATTTATGGCTTATATCCCAGCTTAAATATTTGGTAGGAGTGAAGCAAGAGCCCACATCTTCTTTAAACGAAATGGCACTAGAGGCTGAGTAAAGTTCAAAAGGAAACAGCAGGGGTTTTTTTAATTTAATGGAAACAGCAGGTTTATTAAACAGGCAGGGTTGATATATAGGTAGGCAGGGAAAGTAAAGTTGAGGTAAATTTTGATTGTAGAACAGAATACTTCTCAAGCATTAGGCACAATAATCTTAAAGCTTAGTTTCAGTAATTTCACATCTTAAAAGTGAGAGGTTGGTAACTTCAGACTCAGGTTACTTAACTTTCTTCATAGATTTCACTTTACAGCTTAGGAGTTCTGATTTCAATAAAGCACTCTTTCCCCTTTACACCAGACCTTCGGTCCTCCTCAGAGCCAAAAAACCCTTTTTAGACATTGGCAAGAATTATTCTTCTCCAAAAGACATAACCTTGATCACTTGGCTGAAGGGTAGTTTCCTTTTACTACCTACTTCCTCTGTCAACAACACACCCCTAGTTCTAACATGTCTGTGTAAATCAGTGCTGGCTTTCACACTTTAGTACTTTAACTAAAGTCTTCTTTAAACCTAAAGCTGTCCCAGTTAGGGCAAACTTTTCCTTTTTCTTCACACAGAGGGTTATTAGTCTGATCCTCCTTGTCAGACTCAAAACTTCAACTCCAACAATTCTGTCAGCACCAATTGTTACCTTTTCACTTGCCAATCACAAAGAAGGGGGAGCAGCCTATCAATCATTCTCCCTTCAGGCACTATTTTAACCCTTTCCCTTCCATTCTCTATGTGCAGCACTTAGTAAACTTTTCATTTAAAAGCCCATTCCATTACACTTCAGTCCATTGAGCTCCTTGCTCAAGGAAATCAAAGAACGGTTTGGGAGCAAAGTGCAGGGGTTTTTCATACTTTTCTGAGCAGTCAATCCCCAGGCATTATGATCGATTTGGGTATGTTCTTCTGCATGACTCCTCTCCCTTTGCATTTTTACAGTTGTGTTGGTTTATTTGCTCTGCAAGTGCCTTAAATAATCAAGATTTTCAAGTGAGGGTATTGTCATCATCAGTGGCATAACCAGTGATGTTACAGAACACACACCCTTTTATTTTTTGCACATGCAATAGATTGATAGCTCAATATAAAGGCTGAATTTTTAAAAAAAGATTGAAAATGAACACATGGGGAAGTCTCTGCACGGGGAAACCTAAAAGGGAAACCAGTCCACCACGCACACCTAACTCCCCCACTCATGGTCCAAACCAGAGAGCCCTACCCGATCTGATCCAGAGCCAGGAAGCAGAGGCCAGCACAGGTGGGGCAAACCAACCTCTGGTGGATGGAGCCCACAGTAGCAGCGGCTATATGCTGCTTTTTTGGCATCGCAAATGGCTGCCCCCCTCTTTCCTGGGCTACTAGGGTTTTTGCATTTTTTAAAATTATTAATTTCACTATGGTAGAACAACTTAACATCGTAATAAAAGATGCAGCAGAAGATATGACTTTTTCCTTCTATCTCGGTAAGAGAAGGGACTTGAGACTTAGTGAAAGGTGGGAATTAAAAGAACCTGCTGCACCTATTATTACAATGGTAGGTTGTTCTACCGTTATGAAATTGATGATTGAAAAAGATCAAAATAAAAGGAAGGAGGAGAAGGAAGGTGGAGGGAGGAGTGGTTTGACAATGATGAACGACCAATCACCAAAAAGAGGGTTGGAGGTGGGCGGGAATGGGCGGGGCAAACAAAATCAAAAGAAACATTATGCATGAGGGGAAAAATCAACTCAAAATGGACTTCCAGAAAAAGACTGGAGTAAAAGTGGTGTCAAAAGAACCGTAAAAAAACAGGGAGATACTAAAAAACTTGAAGCAAAAACTAAAGGCAAAAGAATGCATGCAGAGCTCAAGGGATAAATCAAAGCAGTATGGAATCAGAACCAACAGAAAAAAGTCACATGGAAAATCCTTAGGTCTGCAAGAAGAGGGGGGAAATGAACAGAAATTGCTGACCTATCTCTGTTGGCAATGGAAGTGCAGTTCTGCCAGCATAACTGCTATTACACAAGTGGAATGGCAACCTTGGAGCCAGTCTATTATTTAGACTTAAATGCAACAATTTAAGCTTCAGCAGGTAAAGGCGAGCATAAACTAGGCTATGCTAGTTTGTCAGAATATTAAGTAGATGAAGCTGAGTCATCAAGCACTTTTTGCAAAATGAAATCGCACAGATATGTTCAGAAGTTCAGTGCACATGCAAGCAGTGAATTCTAAAAATAAAAGAAAATTTAACTGATAAGATAAATGATACTATAATAAAAGAATACACTGGATCATTTAATTAGCAATTTGTAACACATGAAGCCATAATATGAGGCTTCCTTTGTTATCTCTCATGCCTCAGAGTTATGAAAGAGAACTTCTGCACCGAAACAAATGTTTTTCTCTATACTGTGCACATACCAGCGTTCGACATCTTTGATCTTCTGCCATCACATATATAAAACCCCAAGATATAGTGTAAATCCTTCTGCTACTTAAATCCTGAAATTGCTACTAAGCACTCACTTGAACCATGATGATCAAAATATAACTAACGTTCAGTTGTTAATTTTCTCCTATATTGAAATCTGTCTTCTTTACTTGCTCACCAATTTAAGCTACAACTTGTTTAATTCAGTTGCAGAAATATTAACTGACACTACTAGCTAATCCTATTGCTGCTATTATTAATAATAATGCTATCAATATGCAAGATGTTCAACCTTGTAATGTGTGAGAAGACAGCCTTCTGCTCCAAAGTGCCAGCAATCTAAAATATGACACAGGAGACAACACCGTGTAACACAGGGAGGGGAGGGAGATATATCTGGTACAAACAATTATTCTTGTTGTATATTACTAGATTTCATTTTGTTATTCTATGGGGAATAAGTTGCTGTGCCAAATACTTAATGGAGAAGATTAATTTTAAAAAGAGACTTAAAAGATATGAGAAATACGGCATCATACAGGTATTCTACATGAAGTGGGATTAAATATGGATTTATGCACAAAGAAGAACAGCTGTTTCATATACATTATGCCCGAACTATGCCAGCAGTCTCATTACTAGATTTGGATACGTGTTGGCAACCAAGTAGCACAAATAGCGGGACAGAATTCACATTTCCTCAAGAGTATACTAAATACCTATTCATGTTAATATCAGGCCTAGATTTCCTTTTCATATGCCATCACATCTGCAGCTTTTCAAAAGTTGTGATGCAGTTGTGATCCAGACCCATGAGGTAGAATTGGGTGGCTTTCATATGACTGGTTCATCCCCTGGCAATGATGCTTGTGGAAGTCAACACAGGCTGATAAAAACATCATGGCTGCCACAGTTCAAACGGTTTGTGAATGAGTCACACCCAAATCTGTCAATTACATCATGAGGCTCCCTTCAAGTGATCCACCTTGCACCTCCTGAAGGTGACCTTCCATTCTAAAGTTAGGAATGACAGAAGTAGATTCTGTGTGTAGTAAAACAAACAGTGGCAAATTTCTTTTGGCAGTCCCCCTTCGAAAAACAGTGTTAGTTGTTTTCAGGAAGCATAACATTGCAGCTGTTTAGAGAGCACAAATAAATTAAGTTAAAGAATATTGCCAAATAACATACATTTTTAAAAAGAAATACTATGTTCTTATGGTTAAACTCTGTTTTCAGATTGCTACAGGGAGTTGAGGATCTTGTTTGTCTTTACTGTGGTAAAGAGGTCAGATCTCTGCTGTGATCTGTCAGTTCTGTGGGTGTGTATTAGCTATACAGAAAAATGACAAGAGGTAACTTCAGGACTCTGCCATTATTTTCCTGACAGAAAAGGACTGAGACCTTGGTCTGAGCCCTTGACCTTAGCTGACAGCCTGGCGGCGCCAACAACATACCAGCAGGGGAGTGGTGGGGGCGGACATAAAAGACAGATGGCCTAATTCATCATACACTTGGAATAAATAAAAGCTGTTCCAAGCATTACTAGAGCAGTGATGACTGTACAGTCTACAAATATGGAAACCTGCCAAACAATTATAAACACAAAGAATAGGATGGTCAGTGCAAAGTGAGCCTTAGAGAGAATAGATGGTGCACAAGTGTGAAATAAAACTCCTCAAAGCAATTGCCTAGTGCCTCAATGAATCTGATTTACAATAGAACCATATTAGTAGACAAGTTCAGTATTTTGAAGTGGAAACCTCAAATATGACAATTAGAAATTGGCATAAATTTTTATTTACTTGCAACATTTGTATCCATGCTTTCTGCCTCGCAGGGTAGTGTGCATGGAGCTATCCTATTTTATAATCATACCAATAAAGATAGTTTGAGGAATGCTGTTATCTATGGTTGATTGTCTATACACTGCATAAGAGTCCAGGAGCAACTTGCTTTAAGATTGGCAAGTTAGTGAAAGCTCGTGTGATGGTCTGGGACATGGAGAAGCCACCGATACAACTGTCTAATAAGAATAATGGACACAGAGCCAACAGAGAAAGTTGACCTGACTCAGCACAAACACAACCGGCTTAGTACAAATGTAGGCAATGGAAAATATAGGTTTGGATCCAATGTTTTTTTTCTGCTAATGGTGGAGACTTCCCCTCACATAAGGAGTATTCCAGGAGCATTCCACTGGTGGAAGGAGCCTTATGCTGGTGGGACGTGCATTTCCTACTGTCAAAACATTCCTTATGTTGGAGGAAGGCTTCACTGTTAATGGAAAGGGAATTACAATTCAGCCCAAGGGTTTGTGGGGGACATTGCACTATTTCCTGCCAATGTCTCAATATATGCACAGCTTCATCACGTACTACATGGTTGCTTCATGGGATTCTTATAATCATATACTACTAGCCCACTTTGTGTCTGGAATTACGTGCTTGTTTGTGAGGAATGAACACAAAAGAAACTATATCAAATAAATAAGCACTGCAATGTCCATGGGAGAACTACATAGTGGTACTTCCTATATTATGCATAATTCGTGAATATGCAGATTCAGACAAGAAGCTGGATGAGATAGGAATGAAGAGGGGATATTAAGAAAAACTATGGTATTTGTTGTTTTCATTTGACTGTGAACTAATAATGTTTATATTAATTCTTTGGGGATGGAATAAATAGGACCCTTGAAAACATAATAGCTTGTACCATGCCCTCATTGTTTGAGGTGGCAGTGATTTTCACTAGTTCCCCTTTTCAGCTGCAGTACACCTGTTTGCCTCCAATCCTGATCATTAGCTCATAGAAACAGAATGTGGGGACAGTAGGGGAGGGGAGTCTCTTTCTGTAAGCTTTATTTCACTTGTTGTTTGTTTGATACAAGTTCATATATGCACTAATCCAGGGCTTGAAAATTGTTGAGGGGTGCTTAATTGCATTCTTTAGCTTGTCATTACAGAATTCTTGTACTGATACCATTTGATCTTAATTTCTGAAAATTTTGCATACTAAATGTTATGTAGTATGGTGGATAGCTAGAAAGCTAAGCCCTACTGAATAGCATGGGACACATCTCAGTAGACCTGCTTAGAATTGTTCCCACAGATATAAATCAGAGTCTCTTTACACAAGACATCTGACACATGAAGAACATGTGTTGGGAGATGCAATGGTAGCTGGGAAGGGTAGTTTAAAAAGACAGAGGCAGCGGCAGGGTAAAGACTTTGCTATACACTGAAACTGTGTAAAGGGGCTGTGAAATGCCAGAAGGAAAACTTCAGCCCATTATAACCTCTCCAGGTCCAAGCCCAGCTCTGGAAGGCAGCTCCAGCCCATTTCCATTCCTCGCTGCCTTCTCGTTGCAATCCCACACCATTTTAGACTGGAGAGGTGAAATTGATAGAGCCTTTAGGGAGGAGAAGATGAAATTAACAAACCCTCTAAGGAGCGATCACCTCCAGCTGTCTTTCCAAACTATGCTTCCCGGCTAACATTGCATCTCTCTACCCTTGACGAACATGTGCTGAGGCATCTTGTGTAGAGAGACTCTCAGTTAACTACTGATCACGAAGCCTGAGTCAAGGCATCAAACTCCATGCTTTGCTAAACTATGGTTACAGTTCTATACCCCTTTACTTTACTATGCTCCCTTTGTTGAACACAATGAGATTTAGCCTAAAAGTTGGACAATGTTTAGGCTTGAGCTGTATATACACACAGAGAGACACAATGATTTAACAAGTGAAATCAATTCTCTCTGTGATTCAAAGCTATAGGCAAATAAATCTGTTGGGATTTTTGTGGTTTAAATGAACAAACATTGTTAGGCACTGTTCATTGTTAGAAATGAAATCAGAAGAGCGATTAAACCAAGGATAAATCAAACAACTAAGGAAAAACAGTCTCCCACAGGAAAAGTATTTTTGCCACATATCAAAGGAATCACTGATCAGATGGGAAAGCTTATGAAAAAGCACAACCTACAAACAGTATTCAGATCCATCAGAAAAATACAACAGATGCTACGATCAGCAAAAGACAGTAGAGACCCCCTCACCTCTGCAGGAGTATACCGCATACCCTGCAGCCGTGGACAAGTTTACATCGGGACCACAGACAAGAATAAAAGAACATGAAAGACACTGCAGACTTGGCCAACCTGAAAAATCAGCAGTGGCTGAACATAGCCTAACTCAAACAGGACAGAGTATCTTATTCCAGGACACCAAAATACTGGACAACACTTCCAACTACTTTGTCAGATTGCACAGGGAAGCCACTGAAATTCATAAGCATAAGCACAATTTCAACAGGAAAGAAGAGACTTTAAGAATGAATAGAGCATGGTTTCCAGTCCTGAATAACACCAGGCTAACAAAATACTCTACATCTTACAATAGCCCTGCAGATTAGGTTAGCATATCAAGCACCAATCCATATGCAAAAGAACCTCCTCAGGATACAGTGAAGCATTAGCATTCCATCAGCATTCCACACCCTGGGAAACTCTTACAGGATGACACAACCCAAACCCACCTTCCTGAGTAGATATAAAATACCTGCTAACATCTTCTCCACAGTTTGACACTGAGATCTCGCTGTCTTTTGGTGCTACACCTCTGAAGATGCCAGTCACAGCTGCTGGCGAAACGTCAGGAACTACAATGCCAAGACCACGGCGATACAGCCCGGAAAATCCACAACAACCATTGCTCTCCGGCCGTGAAAGCCTTCGACAATATATTGTTAGGCACAGCCAGAACTTTCCCCCACCATATTGTTGATCTCTAATGTCTATCAATGAAATGTAAAGAAAACATCTCTCTACTTTTGGGAATTTTATTTTCAGGCACAGCTGAAAAATGTGTTTCTTTACTTTTCTTGTAAACTAACAAAAAGTCACCTTTCCTTCATATACATATGCTCACAGTACAGTAAATTGTAATATAGGAAAGTTTGCTCATTTAAATTACCATGTCAGTTCCTTTCAAAAGTAATTACTACAAAACCCAAAGGAAAACTATCAAAACTACAAAGCAAATTAACATCAGTGGCCATCCTCAGCTAGTTTTTGCTATGTTTGTTTTCCAACTCAGCAACACCTGCATTTTCAATGGTTTTCAAGGGCTGTTTGAAAGATATTTGGAAAGCAGACAGAGATGTAGTATGTCCCTAATGAAGCAGTAAGTCAATGGGCAGTGTATTTCTGGAGGATTATCTGCAGCCTTGGACATGTTGTAAGACTTGAGGCTGAAGGCCAAGTACTTTTAACCCCCTGCAAATGCAATAATCCATCAGAAATGCCTTGCCTGGCCTGTGCCATTTTATTGTGGTCTGTGGAGCAAGAATAATTTCAAAGGGTGATGAGGAAACCAAGCATTCTGCCAGGTTTTATGGGGATTATCAGTATTCAGCCAGGAAGTCTGGCTTGTTCTCACATCTCTAAAGACATTTGATTTCTTAAATCAGATTTTTTAAAAAGTCAGATGAGACTTTTAGGTCAGGGCAATAAAACTTTTACAAGCCCAGCAATCTACAAATCATATTGATTGATGTTTCTATGACAGAGTCGTATTTGTTGGCATGTATTCCTACCTTCCATCCCTGCTGAGGAACCGCCTTAACTAGTTCCTCTGCAGTTGCTTTGGGAGCCCCACCCTATTTAAAAATATTCTCTGTGTGTATCAGTTAAAGTCTTGATGATATCCTAGGATATTATATGATAGCTGGTCTTCAGAATCACCAGTTGCCAGCTCTCCCAGACACAGCTTTTAGTTATAAGAAGCATATTGTCCACATATCAGAAACCAGATCAAAGTTATATATTTTTATAATGGTTGTCATCTGGTTAGTAACCACCAAGTTTGGAATAATATCTGATTTAGATACATAATTTGTATTATTGAATATAATTCTTTGTAATTTAAAAGGAGTTATGGCTAATTGAAATGTTTTAAATCTAAGTATGGCAACAGCTTTACCTTTGCTAAAAAAAATGAGAATACTTCTATACTGATTTAAATACACTAAACCTCAAACACCTGGATAATATTTTACAGTTTTAATAGGATAACTGCTTTTGAAGGAGATGCATGTGGCAACAGACACCTGTTTCTAGTTTTTTCAAGTGACTCAGAAACTGTCTACCAAGGAGGTGTTTCAAAGGAAACTAAGGGCTTCTTAGTTATTTTTTGATCTTATGAATGACATGAAGAAGATATGATCTATGTGCCATTCTCCACTGCATATGTATTATTTAGTCTGTCATCAGTACGGGATTGCAAACAGCAACTTGTAACAGAGGAAAGATTTTGTGTGTGTGTGTGTGTGTGTGTGTGAGAGAGAGAGAGAGAGAGAGAGAGAGAGAGAGAGAGAGAGAGAGAGAGAGAGAGAGAGAGAGAACCTTTCCAGAAAGGGTTTATCCTTGTGCACTGGAATTATGACATGAAATACTCCACTGTTGAAATTCAGCATGAGGATTATCAGATTCATGTTTTGTTAACCTATAGCAGTTTCAGGCTCCTGTTGGCACACTAGTGTCCAAGGCTCTTGTTGCAAAGTTTTTGAAGCATTAGCGCTTAGTGCCAGGAATGAAAATAAGGAACATTTCACCGTTAGGTCTGTGCTGTATGCCAATACCTGTAAGAGAATTCTTATGTGTGTTTCTCCCCACCCTGGCCCCATCTGGTTCTTTTTAGTGTATGCCAAAGTAATAGCAGATGAATCAGCAGCACTGAAAATAGCAAAAATACAATCCTAGAAGCAAATAACCACAAGACTTCAAGGAACCTTGGATTCACAGCTGAACTCAGACTCCCAAACAGCCCTACTGTCTGTAATTTACATATCCCAAGCTATTTAAGGTTTTAATGATAAGCAACAATTCCCTTGGACTGAACTTGGAAGCATAGATCCGAATAATATGTGCATTGTAAAGCACAAAAAGATCAAAATGCTATTATAATGTTCCAGATTATGCTGTTTTTGCAGTTTTTTATTGTTTGTATCTATTATATATTTATATTTTAATAGCAATAGAATTTATAAGACAACTTGGCCACCAGATTTTGTGAAGAGGTTGAAGAGGTTATCTGATGGTATGAATGGTATGCGTGGTATGAACACCGACTCCCCCTGAGCACTGCTGGTGAACAACGTGGCCTCGATGATGTTCCTGTGGAGGGTTTTCACTCGTAGTCAGGTGCCATTGCAGAGTTTGGGTGGGCTGAGGTTCTGGAGCAGCATCACTGGAGACCGCCCTTTGAGGAGAAGCTTGTGGGCTGGGAAGCCAGGAGGGTTGAGCATGTTGAGGAACTCCACAGGGTAGTGGACCGCATCACCCATTTGCACCACTGAGTCCACAGATCTGTACTCCATTTCTGCCCCTTCGAGGGAGTTGTTTCATTAATGATGGCAGCCTTGTCGTTCTTGAGGTCAGAATGGCTCACTTGCACAGCCAGTCCATGGACTTCTCCATGATAGTGACAATAATCAGAGTATATCGTGGCTGTTAGGTTTGCTAGGGTTGTCACTACTGTGCCCAGGCATGTGAGAGGTTCACATTGAAATGGCCCCTAGAAAGATCGTGCACCATCTCCCCATGAACATTTAAAAACTCATACTGACTTTTATATAAAATCCCTATTGAGGAGTCTTGTACTCTTTCTTCAACTGTCTGCAGTTTCCTTTACCTGATTTCTACCTCAGAACACAGAGTTCCATAGCTGACCCATCAGGGAGGGGGAGGGTGCAAGCAGGCAGGACCCTGCTAGCCACACAGAAAAGGCAGGCTCCACAGGGAGACTGACAACCCTAGAGGGAAGACTGGGAGGAGTTTTTTTACCTCAGGACACATTCAATGACTCCTAACAGCAACTGTACTGTTTAGAATGTTGAGGTGATGACCAATTAGGCCGCAATTAGGCCACATATGCAAATCCAGTTATAATATTTATGGGTAAGTAATGTATTTGGTTTGGGGGGGTGGTTGAGTTGGTTTTGTAGTATAATAACATAATACCTGAGCTTCACAAAAGTGTTTTAATAAAGCGAAGCATGTTGATGCCAAAAACTGATGAAGTGAAATTTGAAATGTAACATTTATTGAAGAGATTTTTAAAAGGAAAAGATTGTAGTGCAAGAAATAAAGTGAAAAATACGTACAACCTTATTTTTCTACTGAAGGACTTCTTTGTAGACCTCATTGGTGGTTAACCCCCAGTTTGGAGCCCCCACTTTGAGGAGAAGCTTGTGTGCTTGGAAGCCAGGAGGGTTGAACATGTTGAGGAACTCCACAGGGTAGTGGACCGCATGATCCATTTGCACCACTGAGTCCATAGATTTGTACTCCATTGCTGCCCCTTCAAGGGAGTTAAGTTGTATTTCATCAATGATGGCAGCCTTGTCTTTCTTGGGGGTCAGAGTGGCACACTCTCACAGCCCGTCCATGGACTTCTTCATGATAGTGACAATATCAGGGTATATCATGGCTGTCTGCTAGGGTCGTCACTACTGTGCCCAGGGATGGTCACCTTTCCCTTAGACTCAGGACCTGCTGGTACTTGCCCACTGATGCTCAGTGCACTGCAGGAATACGATGTGCATATTTCTTGGCTGCATCTCTAAGTTGCTTCTTCCTTTTAGCATCAGTTATCTTGCACAACATCTGCCAGGAAGCTTCTTGGGGACAGTAAGAGGTGATGGCTGCAAGAGGTATGAGGTAGAGTTGGACTGAGGGAGGGGTGGTATGGTGGGCCCTTCGGCAGGTTCCTGTGAGAGGTTTGGATTGAAATGACCCCTAGAAGGGTCGTGCACCATCTCCTTATGAACATTTAAAAACTCAGCTGCCGTACCGACTTTTATATAAAATCCCTCTTCAGGCATCTTTTACTGTCTTTCTTCAACTGTCTGCAGTTTCCTTGACCTAATTTTTACCTCAGAACACAGTTACACAGCTGACCCATCAGCCTGCCAGCCACACAGGAAAGCCAGGCCCCACAGGGAGATTGGCAAACCTAGAGGGAAGGTGTATTTTTACCTCAGGACACATTCAATGACTGGGAGTCATTGAATGTGTCCTGAGTACTGCATACTGTTTAGAATGTTGGGATGATGACCAATCAAGGCTGCATATGCAAATGACCTCAGGGAAGAGTGGCTGAGTTGGCAGTTGGTGGGGGGAGGGGAATGACCAGTCTCCCAGCCCCACAGGGAAGTTGTATCCCTATGGGAAAACACATTTTATCCCTTTTTACCCCCTTAGGGGGCAAATTTCTTAAAATCCCTTCTTAGTGAGCCTCTACACCACAAAAGGAATGTCCTTCCCAAATTTCATGTTTCTAGGTCCAGGGGTTTGGGCTGGGCATTGATGAGTCAGTCAGGACATTTGTCTTTATATATATATATATAGACGAACACATGGGAAAGTCTTTGCATAGGGAAGCATAAAAGGGAAACAGCTCCACCACCCATACCTGTCCCCCTCCATCCAAACTGGAGAGCCCAGCCTGGGCTGACAAACAAAACAAAAAGAAACATCACGCACAAGGAAAAATCACTCAAAATCAGCTTTCAGAAAAAGACTGGAGTAAAAGTCCTCTGAAAAGAATCAGAAAAATCCTGGGAAGAAAACGAACGAAAGAACGAAAGAAATGAGAACTAAAGGCAAAAAAAAAATGTGGGCAGAACTCAGAGGATAAATCGAAGCAGTATGGGGCCAGAACTGATGGGGGAAAAAACCATGTGGAAAACCCCAGAGAGAGAATGGCTGAAGAGGGAGGTGGGAATTCAGCTTTATTGGTTGAATGTTCCATTCTATTTGCATCAGTCCAATATTTAGATATTTATGGTGACTGTGTTTGATATTGCAAACACTTATTTTGCCACAACTCCCATGAGTAATTTTGTAATCAAATTTTGTAATTTTGTAATCAAATAAACTTTTGTCACATACACACACAAGAATGTAGAGTTAGTTTGGTGGCTAGAATATGACAATTTCTATACTACGAAGATCTGTTTATTATCATTGCCTTGTGTTTCATGGTGGCTGCCACTGCTTTTGAGGCAGCGAGGCTGGAATCAGCTGGGTGCAGGAATTTCACCCCCAAGATTCTTGTGTGAGTCCTCGCTTGTAGGAATGTAAGATTAACAGAATCTGTCATGCCATATTGTTAATATGAAATTATGAAAAAAGGAGAACCCAAGAATGACAATATATATTATACACACTCATATACATGTTGGGACCCAAAATAAAATATTGTGAATTGCTTCAGCTTGTCCAAGGAGGCTGACTTTTCAGAGCGACTCAGCAAAAAAACCACAAAAAGTGGGCAATGGGTAGGAACCACCAGCAGTGTGGAAACAGCCAGTATGTTAATTCCTAAGCATATTGTGCTCAACTACCTATAAGGAAATAACTCTAAAAAAAAATTGACTCAAATGTTTAGTCAAAGTACGTCCACAGTAGCTGGGGAGGGAGACGATTTTCCCTACAGAAACTTAACCCCATTTTCTTCCTCTGAACTGTTTCCTCAAGTGCACTCAAAATTTGTCACATGAGCCAGCTATTGCTTAGTATAACCAACAGTTTTTTACTTTTCCCATTACTGTTCCTTTGTATATTTAAGGGCTTTCCTGCTTTATCAGTGAATGCCTCAGTCAATTATTCTTTCTGTTATGCAGTTTGGGCCCCTGTGAAGTGCAGAAGTATGCCCACCGCCAGGCACGATGACGTCACTTGAAGAAGTGACTTCATTGCGCCTAGTGAAAGCACACCTGTTGAGTGCTGGCGCAGGAGGTTTTGTGCTTCCCAGGCTTGTTCCCCAGCCTCCCCCCACCCCGCCAGCCAGGTGAGTGGCAGTAGGGGGCAGACAGCCCCCTACTGGGGCTTTGGGGACTGGCAGCTCTACTGATAGAAAAACACATTGTAGCATCAACCAAAATGGCTGCCTAACAGCGTATCACCTCAGCTTCAAAAAACTGTTTAATTTATTCTAGTTTCTAAAACACCGTAACCATAAGAATTTTCCTCATAAATTTCATTTTAACCAATTTTACAGGTTAATATGATTTAACAAGCAGGGGACCAGCAAGATTTACATTGGGAGAATCTTATTTCCCCTCCCCCACTGTGTTCTTTCCCTTCCTTGAAAGCTCCCATAGCTTCTCTCCCTTTCCTGCTTCCTATATAGAAATAAAGAAAAATAAATTGCACTTGATACTTTGCAATCTTCCAGCCACGTAATACTGTGAAAATTATGTTGTGAAGAATGAGATTATAAGAGGATGATGCCTCCAATGAAGATAATTCTTCAAAGAATTGGAGCAAGACTAGACATTATACTTGACACACGGCTGTCACAAAAAATGGCACCCGATGACAAGCCCTCTTCATTATCACTTAACCCATGTCATGATGTTGTCCCCATCAGCATTTCTTTGCTTCAGTTGATGGCAGGCAAAGATGTGGGCCAAGGACAAGCAAATACATGTGATAGCTTTGCAACATAGTTTAATAATAGTATAGGACACCTGGGAGACCCACAAGGATTTATGGAAGGCTTCTTATTTTCCCCTCCCCCCAAGCCCCCTTCCCCTTTCCTGCCCTCTATAGATTCTCCCCCTTTTCTGCTTTCTTATTTCCTTTCCACTCACTTTTGTATGCCCCCATCTTCACCTCCCCCACCCTCTGTAGCCTGTCCCCTATGGCCCAGTTGCATAGTGCTGGCTGAGTAAGGCTCAGTTGCACAGTGGAGAATCTGCAGGGACATCTGGGAGGTACTTACTCTATGTTCTCTTCCCCACACTATTTCCTCTTTCCCTCCTCCTGGCAGCCTCCGTAAGTTCACCTTTCCTTGCATCCTTCTCCCCTTCAAACTCACTAAACAACTTATCTTTTATCTGTCCCTTATTTTCACCTATATTTCTTAATTTACTTCATTTATATACTGCCTTTCTCCACAGTGGGGGCCAAAGCAGCTTACATCATTCTTCTTGCCTCTATATTATCCTCACAACAACCCTGCGAGGTGGGTTAGGCTAGGAGTATGTGACTGGATCAAAGTTACCCAGTGAACTTCCAGAGTAGAGTAGTGATTCCAGTCTGGTCTCTCACATCTCACTCTGAAACTAACCACTACACTACATTGGATTTGGGGCGGGGGGTGCTGTTTAACAATAGCAAGCAGATAGGCCTGGGTGAGTCAGTCAAGTCATATGGTATCAAGTCATCTGGGGGTTGCTTCTGGGCCTGGCCCAATGAGTCCTCCCTTTAAGACCCAAACAGCACTGGAAAGGGCCCTCCCCTTGCATTTTACTGATAGAAACCAAGCATGGAATACTGTTACGGTTGCCAAGCAACAGTCACTGACGGCACCTGATTCTTAAAGCTTATTTTTGAAGGTTTTTTTAAACAGGTTTTTTAAACAGGTTTTTTAAACAGGTTTTTTTTTTTTTAGTTTTCAGATTTTTCTGCAAACCTGAGGCATTTTTCAGGTGTGTAAGAAGATGCGTCTTGTCCATTCATGGCTCCCGTCTCCAGATTTAAACATTCGCAGATCAGGTCCACTTGGCTATTAGTATATAAGATATGGGAAAGGAGGTTTTATTTGACGTTTCCAATAAAACTCTAAGGAATTAATAACAAAGATAATGGAAATTGCTGAAATGGATAAATTAACTACACTAAATTAACTACACTATACTTTGGACAAATGGAAGAAGACTTTTTTGTTTTATGGACTCCCTTTTACAACTGGATTAAAGATAGCGACTAAAACGTAATAATATATAAAGGCAATATTGTAATGAACTATCAGGTAACCACAGTCGAATATTTGTTAGGATAAAGTATGAGGTATAGAGAACTAGAATGTTGATGTAAGCAGACTCAATGAATTTTTGTATTCTTTCTTCTTTCTTTTCTTTCTTACCTTTTCTTCCCATTTCCCCCTTCCTATTTCTATCTATATGGGAAATTAATAATTTTTTAAAAAAAGATATGGGAAAGGATGGGGACATCACACGGAGATAAAACTGGCGATTCCCCTGGCATGCACATTGCATAATTCTACTTTTAGCCAGATTAGTGGACTTCTGAACTTTGGAAGGACGTTTGTAGAATACTTCATAAACAGTGGTACCATGTCCTAAATTCAACCAGTGACATTGTGTCTTAAAAGTTAACTGGGCAATTATATTTGATTAGGCTTCATTTATTTTTCCTGCCTTCCAATTTTAAAATATGCTGTTGTTTCGCAAGAATGTGAGGAGCATCCTATCTCATGCAAGTGAAGCAGTGGTCATGGAAACAAATATTGCCATCTTCCACAGTAGACTGCAGTGCCCCCCAATACAAATCTTCTTAGAAAATTACTGGAAGTAGACTAATATAGCTATAGATACAGATAGTAGCAAAAAAGCAAGAATGATGCAATCAGTTTTGGAAAACTATATTAGTCACTATGAAATGTTTTTCAGTAACTGAAAGAATGTTTTAAAAACATGCTTTCAAAATATTTTAAAAATTAAGTTTGCAATCATATTTACAATTGCTTAGAATGCTTTGCTCAGTTCCTTTCATTTTGTTTCAGCAGTAGCTATAATGGTGAACATTTGCTGTTTCAGAGTTGAGAATGGAGCATGAAACTAGCCGCTCATGACATAACACAGTATTTTGGGATCTAAGAACGTGTATAACCATCCAAGGTATGATCAATTGCGCACTCCAGACTTATCTAAATTTACAGTATGTGGACCAAGGATTATGCTGTCACCAACTTTTGGTAGAGGGTAAATCAGTAATTTCCCTTTACTATACATACAAAAGACAGCATTACTTTAGCAAATATTTTTCTGAATCAGGAAGAGACTATTATAGTATAGTATGTTCCTCAGCTGATTCAACGTCTCTGTTGGACAGCTTGACATATCACATGGTAATCTGGACAAATGTGGAATCTGTGGATGAATGCTTGATAGCTTGGTATCCACAAAACAGCCTTTAACACCCTTGTAAATCTAGACCTGCTTAAGTCCTGATGACACTTAACCATAACCATGATCTAAGGATTTCAATTCTTTCAATTCTCACTGTTTCCCAACTGCTTTGGAAACTGTAATCTTGATGAGGAATTTATTTTATTTTATCTGCCATCACAGTGGTTGTCTGTCATCTTGACTCTATAGCACTGGTACTGGCTAAGGGTTAAGTATAAAGTGTGTACAGCAATATCACATTTCAGTGGTGCTCATCCCACCTCCCAATATTGCTTTTTTAGATGAATGCCTGGCTGTGGGAGGAAGAATCGGTATGAGAGTATTGTTAAGTGTATCAGGTGTGTCCTAATGTTTCTCTATAGTTTCAGTGGCTCATTAATTGGTGATAGATTCAGCACAGCAGTCACACTAAAGCTAATGCATTTTCCTTACTTCTAGCAACCCCAGCCACCTGTTTCAATGTATTTCAGCAGAAGTATGACACATATAAGGCTTAAGTGACAGACTATTTTGATGTACAGAAGCAAATAGCGGAACAAACTTTGCAGCAGGGTTTGGACTGTCAGTCATTCACGGAGACTCTGCCTTCATTTAAGATCTAGTTGCAGCAAATGAATTTGCAGCTGCATGGCCTCCCACTGGCATATCCAATGGTTCTATTTGCTCACCTTTTTCTTCTAGTTGCTGTGTAAGATTACCTGGGGTTTTTTTTCTTAGAAAGGCTCTTTTACCTTTAATACCTGCATAATGCCCCCAAAGTCAACAGGTTCATTTTTAGCTAATTTT